>NC_064627.1:567039763-567639763 GCF_023864275.1 Schistocerca cancellata
CAGTATGTGGAAGCATAAGAGAGGATCTTGGTTTCTTCATAGTTCATGCCATGTCCTGTGTCAAGGCAGTGTTCAGCAACTGCAGATTTCTCTGGCTCACCCAACCTTGTGTGACGTTTATGTTTGTCGTATCTGTCTTTAACGCCAATATAAGAACTCACACAGTGGCATGGGATATTATATATTCCTGGTCTCCTCAGGCTGAGATTGTCTTTAACAGAGCCCAGCATTGATTGCACTTGTGCCGGACGCTGGAAAACACATTTAATCTGGTATTTCTTGAAAATTCTGCCCATCTTAAAAGACACGCCACTGACATATGGTATAAAAACCAACCCCATGGTGTTCTCTGCTTCTTCAGGCTTTTCTTGAAGTTTGGAGTGTGCTGGTTGAAATGCATTCCGGATCTGCTTCTTGGAGTACCCATTCTGGGCAAACACAGAGCGGAGATGGCTAAGCTCTACCGATAAGGTGTCCTGATTTGAGATGGCTCTAGCCCTATGCACTAGCATCCATAGTACACCACCGCGCTGTGAGGGATGATGACAGCTCGTAGCTTGTAAATACAAGTCTGTGTGTGTAGGCTTCCGCAACACACTATGACCCAAGGATCTGTCTCCTTTTCTACAAACCAAAACATCCAGAAATGGGAGTTCAGCATCTTTCTCTACCTCCATGATGAAACAGATGCTTGGATGGAGGGAGTTCAGATGTTCCAGAAAAGAAGGAAGCATTGCTGTCCCATGCGGCCATACCACAAATGTATCATCTACATATCTCTAAAAACATTTGTGTTTCAAAACCACCTTCTGAAGTGCTTTGTCCTCAAAATCTTCCATAAAAAGATTAGCTACTATGGGAGTCAGAGGGCTACCCATAGCAACACCGTCAGTCTACGTAAAATACTGGTCATTGAATAAAAAGTAAGTCGAGGTAAGCATGTGTTTGAAAAGGTGTAAGATGTCCTCTTCCAGCTTAGCTCCTATGAGTTGTAATGAGTCCATCAGAGGCACTTGTCTGAACAAAGAAACCACATCAAAACTCACTAGTAAATCAGTACATTCAAGGCACTGGTTCTTCATTCACCGTATAAAATCTTCTGAGTTTCGAATATGGTGTTCACATTTCCCCACCATGGGACTCAGAAGAGAAGCCAGATGTTTAGCTAGGTGGTAAGTTGGGGAACCTATCTTACTAACGATAGGGTGAAGCGGAACATTCCTCTTATGTATTTTTGGCAGGCCATAAAGTTGTGGCGGAACTGGTGCTCGTTTTCTTAAACTCTTCTTCAGATGGTCAGGGAGTTGGCTGGATTTGAGGAGAGCGGATGTCTTCCATTGTATGGCATCTGTCGTATCTTTCTGGAGATGATGATATGCTGAATCCTGTAGTAAGTCCATCATCTTGCCGAAATAAGATGTAGCAGGCAGAAGAACAGTGGCGTTACCCATGTCAGCTGGTAAAATTACTATATCATTGTCTTCTTTTAAAGAAAAAAGTGCTCTTCTTTCTTCAATGGTGATGTTCTGTTTGGGTGCAGGCATCATAGTTATTGATCTGCAAGCCTCTCGCCTTATTTCTTCAGCAGTATCATTCAGAAGTTTTAAAACAGCACTGACGAACTCCTTGATGGGCAATGTCTTGGGAGTAGGCACAAAATTAAGTCCCTTTTCTAACACTGACATTGCAGTGTCACTCAGTTGTTTATCTGTGAGATTAAACACAGTCCATCTGCTAAATTTCTCTTCTTGCAATGACCGGCGTGTAAGGCGTTGGAACTTATAAATTTGACGCGCTGTGATATGTTGCCGCGCCCAGTCTGAAAGCGCACAAGTAGAGCTGTCCACCCACTCCCAGGAATCCGCTGACAGACATGACGAGATCTTCAGATGAAGTGAGACCAGGCTTCTGGAGACTTGGGCTAATACTCGTCTGGTATAACAGATTCTTTCTCTCACCAGTGTCCTGCTTGCTTGTTGTTTAATTCTCCTGGCTGCCACAGAGTCCACTTAATGGGTAAACTTGGCGAAAGTTGGTGTAGTTTGCTGGTAAGAATGCGAGAGAGCGCAACAGTCTCTCCCTTTTGTTGCGAAGTTTATCGAACTCACATACTGTGTTAACCATCTCCTCCCCGTAGAGGTACCAGATGTGCTGTTCGAGGCTTTCCTGGCACTACATCTGCTTGATAGGTTCCTGGGAATTACACAGGATACTATTGTAAAAACCACACAATATTTCAGTGAGACAACTGCCCGCCATCTTCAGGTGCTACTGTCGCGTCGCTGAGAAGTTCGCCAATTTATATGTTGGCTTTCTAGAACAGCACAGGTGCCAGCAGGGGCATAACGTCATTGAAGACCAACTGTAGACGGCGTCGAATACCAGAGCCCTCTGCTGGAGAAATGGGTTGAGGTCTGTGGAGGCGCGCCGCGGTGCGATAAAATGCGACGGACCCGGTTTGCGCGTGTGAGGTGTTGGCGCGCGATTTAAACATCTGCACTAAAGTTTCCCATCTGTGTTGACTCAGTGCAGTTGCTAATCTGTGGCTGACGATTCCTTAGTGCCGCCAAGGCTGGCTCCCAGGCTTTTCTCAGGTGAAACCCCGTGTCTCTGTTTATCAGGTAATTGCTTATACGTTTTTAAACCACCTCTTTGATGATGGAGTCCCAGTATGTGGAAGCATAAGAGAGGACCTTGGTTTCTTCATAGTTCATGCTGTGTCCTGTGTCAGGGCAGTGTTCAGCAACTGCAGATTTCTCTGGCTGATCCAACCTCATGTGACGTTCATGTTCGTTGCATCTGTCTTTAATAGTATGACACGTCTGGCCAATATAAGACTTCCCACAGTGGCACGGGATTTTATATATTCCTGGTCTCCTCAGGCTGAGGTTGTCTTTAACAGAGCCCAGCATTGATTGCACTCATGCTGGAGGCACATCCAGAAACGGGCGCTCATCATCTTTCTCTACTTCCGTGGTGAAACAGATGGAGGGAGTTCAGATGCTCCAGAAAAAAAGGAAGTGTTGCTGTCCCATGTGGCCGTACCACAAACGTATCATCTACGTATCTACAAAAACATTTGTGTTTCAAAACTGCCGTCTGAACTGCTTTGTCCTCAAAATCTTCCATAAAAAGATTAGCTACTATGGGAGACAGATGGCTGGCTACCCATAGCAACACCGTCAGTCTGCTCAAAATACTGGTCACTGAATAAAAAGTAAGTCGAGGTAAGCAAGTGTTTGAAAAGGTGTAAGATGTCCTCTTCCAGCTTAGCTCCTATGAGTTGTAATGAGTCTATCAGAGGCACGGCGACTGAAGAACCTGCGCCTTGAATCTACTGATTTACTAGTGAGTTTCGATGAGGTTTCTTTGTTCGCACGAGTGCCTCTGATGGACTCATTACAACTCATAGGAGCTAAGCTGGAAGAGGACATCTTACACCTTTTCAAATACATGCTTACTTCAACTTACTTTTTATTCAGTGACCAGTATTTTGAGCAGACTGACGGTGTTGCTATGGGTAGCCATCTGTCTCCCATAGTAGCTAATCTTTTTATGGAAGATTTCGAGGACAAAGCACTTCAGATGGCGGTTTTGAAACACAAATTATTCTAGAGATATGTAGATGATACGTTTGTGGTATGGCCACATGGGACAGCAACGCTTCCTTCTTTTCTGGAACATCTGAACTCCTTCCCTCCAAGCATCTGTTTCACCAGGGAGGTAGAGAAAGATGGTGAGCTTCTATTTCTGGATGTTTTGGTTTGTAGAAAAGGAGACAGCTCCTTGGGTCACAGTGTGTTCTGGAAGCCTATGCACACAGACTTGTATTTACAAGCTACAAGCTGTCATCATCCCTCACAGCACAGCAGTGTATTACGGACACTAATGCATAGGGCTAGAGGCATCTCAGATCAGGACACCTGATCGGCAGAGCTTAGCCATCTCCGCTCTGTGTTTGCCCAGAATGGGTACTCCGAGAAGCAGATCTGGAATGCATTTTGACCAGCATGCTCCACACCTCAAGAACAGCCTGAAGAAGCAGAGAACACCATGGGGTTGGTTTTTATACCATATGTCAGTGGTGTGTCTTTTAAGATGGGCAGAATTTTCTAGAAATACTGGATTAAATGTGTTTTCCAGCCTCCAGCATGAGTGCAATCAATGTTGGACTCTGTTAAAGAAAACCTTGGCCTGAGGAGACAGGAATATATAAAATCCCATGCCACTGTGGGAAGTCTTATATTGGCCATGTGTAGTACGGTTAAAGACAGATGCAACGAACATAAACATCACACAAGGTTGGGTGAGCCAGAGAAATCTTCCGTTGCTGAACACTGCCTTGACAAGGGACATGGCATAAACTATGAAGAAACCAAGTTCCTCTCTTATGCTTCCACTTACTGGGACTCCATCATCAAAGAGGCGGTCAAAATACGTATAAGCAATGACCTAATAAACAGAGACACAGGGTTCCACCTGAGCAAAGCCTGGGAGCCAGCCTTGGCAGCACTAAGGAATTGTCAGTGTAGATTAGCAACTGCATCAAGTCAACACAGATGGGAAACCTTAGCGCAGATGCTTAAATTGCGCGCCAACACCTCGTGTGCACGAATTGGTCCGTCGCTCCCAGCCGCATTTTCCCATGCCGCAGCACTTCTGCAGACTGGTACTCTTTAGAACTGTTTATCATTAAAGCTAATTGCAAGGTTCCAAAGCAACAGTTGCATAAGTCGTTTTATACCAAGAGCTGAGACATTTAATGTTTTGAATTTATTAGAGCAGAAAAATAAAGCTACATAATAACAGAATTTATACATTTTACAAGATAAAGAAAGGAAGGGCATTTATGTAAGTAAAGAAAACCTGATATATTTTAAATTTGAAATTATATATTCCTATTTCATTATTACAAATTAATAATAAGGTACTATAAGTTATCAGAAACTGTGCATTAATCATCATATTACCACTACAATAATAATCATTCTGAAATGAAAAAAGCCTACAGTTGCATTGTCATTATCACCACTAGCATTGTCATGATCATTTTATCTTTGCTTTTAATTGAACTCATATTTTCCTTCCTGCTTTTTTTGTAGATAATTAAAATTTTCAGAGTAGGTACATAGCATTGTATCAAAACATCCAACATATGTTTCAGGTGGACGTAAATTGACACCCAGTTATCTTGAAACAGATTTCTGCTGTAGCCAAGTGCACATATATTTTTTTTTCAAATGCAGTTGCCTGAATGACTTACTTTCATTAAAAGTACACGTTTACCATTTGCTATATGTTTAGAAATACTCATGATTATGATGATGGGAATTTTGTGCACTTAAAATCTTGACTATTAGTACCAACTGAACTCTCATAGTGAATGCATAGAACTAGAAACCAGTTTTTTTTATCTCTATGTCTCTTCCCTCATTAATAGTGTTTTAGGTTTGTGATAACTCTGAAATAATCCTGCTCCATTTCAGAGAACAAATAGTTTATCCTTTCAGGAATTCATAATAGTATTGTCTCAATAAGATTATACATATGAACTATATTCTTAGAAGCAGATTCATTATTTCTAAAAATGTGAGTCGTACAACAAAGAAATGACTGGAAATAAGAAACGTGTGATCCATTATATCTATCTGGAAACTGTTATGTCAAATAATCCTCATCATGTGAGATGTACTTTTATATTATAGTTTTGGCCAGTACTCTTCTCTCTCATTTGCCCTCCTCCCTTACAGCGCAGCCTACCAAAATATGTCAATTGCAAGATGCTTTGTAATGTTAGCAATACCTTTTGCAAATATTTTGATTTTATCTGAGACACGTATGAAATGAAATGTTTTTCAGTAGAGATTGTTCCAAAACTCCAATCTTGATGTCACTAAGGTTGCAACAGTCTGCAGGGACAGGAACAGCATCATATCTTGCCACACCAAGTAACCTCCTTGTTGCATGTCAGTAAACTGAGACTCTTACATATACCTCTGTTTAAGTTTACCATGTACTCGCTACCATGAGAAATGTAATGCGAACCACTGCTGCAAATGGAAAAACTGTTGATTCTACTGTTTATAAGGTACATAAGCCGAAATTGGAAAAAAGACTTGCTTATGCCAGCATTGCAATGAACCCTCAATTTTTCATGAAACATTTGTTTTTAACTACATGTTTAAAAAACCTGTAAATTAATACCTTACATAAAAAACAGTTAAGTCTCTACCTTAGTAAACTGTTGAGTTTCTAATTTTAAACTGTTATTCATTTACTACAACACACTTACAAGGTTTGAGTATGTTGATTAATAGCAAAGAATGATAGTTACTCTGTACAGTTTATGGCTGCTGAAGTTGGGTTAATTTCAGTGTCCTGTTAACTTTTCTTACATAGTGAGTACTGTATCAGAATATAGTGTAGTTAGACAATGTCGCAGTGAGGAGTGTTGTGGCAGAATGCAGGTGTATTTTCTCAATAAAGATATTATACCAGTGGCCTACATGAAGTGATACTCAGTGATGAATCATCAGCTTTTTATGCAACAAAATCCAGTTTCATTCCAATTTATCTGGTTCTTGCCATCCATCTCTTTAAGCTTGTGTCGACATTTTCAAGAACAATTAATTTCTAACATTATATCATAGAAAATCAAAGAACATTTTTGTGCATTGTTGAACGCCCAGCTTGTTATTTTATGCTATTTGTATCTCAGGAGTGTCACCCTGAACTGAGATAAGTTGATTTTGTAAATGTTAGTTACTGAAGTTATTGGAAGCTTATTCATGAAGTTTTCAAGCTTGTATACACTGTTACTCTCAATTTTTGTACTTACTTTATCTGAAGCTGCCAGACAAACATGACTGTGAAATGGTGTTTCCTTTGTGTGGATTTATTTAAACACTTTTAGATTGAAATAACAGGTAAAAAAATGCGTTTACCATTGAAATTGTTCTGTTGTGATGAGACTCAAGTCTGATGAAACTATGTACTAACTGAATGTTCAGTCATAGTGAAGACTAACAATGTTGAACAACTTCATTTTCTAAATGTAAATGCAGCTTATCAGTTTAATGAATAAATCATTTCTTCATTTCTTCTTACTTAAATATTATTCTTCATAAGGAATTGATAGGAAGATCAGGATGGAAAAAAATGTGTATAATCTCCTTATGAAGCATAACATTGAATACAAATCCTATGCAAGAACTGACACTTTATTACATTTATGTTTTGTTTACTGAAGTGGTTGTTTTCCTTTTTTGCAGAGAGGCAGTTGTTCTCGTTCACCATCACAGAGCCCCAAAACAAGATTTGGTTCTAACTTACCATTTGTATGAGACACTCAGAAATAGATGTACAAGAAATTTCTCAAAATCTTTAAGTTTCAGTACACACTGATCATGAAATCTGTGGAACATTTAGGAAAAGGATGGTTAACTGTAATGTACTGGATGAGTAATTTTAAACTGGAGAGTTTACAGTATCTTCAAAGTATTCAGTATATTATAAAATATGAACAAAAAGGGAAAAAGCAAGATTGACATACACAGTATATTTGTACTAGACAATCATCATTATATTTCCATATCACATGAAACTAATTGTGGAAATAATCAGAAGCAAGAGGGCAGTCTATGCCTTGTGAACTAAACATTTCCAAGTACAGATCTGTTATTGAAATATCACAACAAAGTCTTAACAAATTTCAGTTCACAATTACATATCCATGAACATAGAATGTCAATATTATGCTTTCATAGACCTCCTTTCAGTATCTTCTTGCCAGATAAATGATCACTAATTTGATGAATTAATGTTCTGATTGAAAAATCATTTATACATTAATTTTGTTTGTGTGTGGTACCTATCTTGACTTAAGCTACTGCTTAAATTGCAGTGACTGTTTGCGTAATGCTGCAGAAAGTGTAAATCAGAATAATGAACATTTATTAAAAATTTTTAAAAAAAAGTTTATTTTGATGTCTGAATTTATTATGTTTACAATTTCTCTCTGGAATTACATTGTCATCCAGTGTAAATCTTGTTCTTCAAATACTTTTTGTTTTATTATTCTGCATTTGTATCTGTTTTTGAGACAGATGTTTTTTATAATACTTTCAAGGAGAAGCACCAGATTTAAAAGAAACATAGAGAGATCATGTATGAAAAGATGAAATTCCGTTGGTCTCTTTTGTAATGAGCGATGGAGTGCAATCATAAGAAATTTGTTCTTGATACATATGGAACCCAAGTTGGGAAAATTATATTTTTTACAACAGATAGTCACCTTATATTTGTATAAAATATTTTTTAAAACTGTGTATATAGTTACTGTTTGCTGTTTTGACGTGTGTTTTCCAATAAACTGTAAATCATATAGTTTTGTTTTCATCTGTTGTATGAGTCCCACATCCAAAATTAGCCAAATAGTGTCTGCTGTCCTTAGTATAAGGAACTGCTGTTTTGATTCATGACAGACAGGTGACATATACTATGAGCTCTCAAAAATAGCTGTTCAGATTATGATATGAATAGAAATCACTGCAATTAGTCTAGGGATAATCTTAAACCCCTTTGCAAAACTGACACAGTATCATAATCAGAAAATGAATACACATAAATCAGTGTACATCAGTCATAATTCTGGGTATTATTTTCTTAGAAGAAATTGGAATTATAAAACTAATTTTTATAGAGTAAAGCACTAAAATCGTGTATTAGTAACAATGAAGAGTAAGTTTATAGCAGCAATGAGCACCAATATAAAATTTATTTACTTCTTTTTTAATGTAGGTCTGAAAGCAACCACACTAATTATATTATTGAAAAACTGACATAATACACTGCTATCTCACTGCTTAATACATCTGATAGTTCTATGAGGAAACATAATTATTTTCCTTCTGATAAATGTACATTACAAACTGTACAACCTTACAGCACAAGACAGTGCCCTCTGCATAACCTGGACTACCTCCATTTACATTAATAGCAAGTAAATGAGTCATGGCACTGTGATACTGTCACCTTCCTCTGTGTCAACCACACAGGAATACAACAGTGTTAATGGAAAAGAAGTGAGAGTGGATGTTGAAATATTTCATACTACAGAATGACAGCACATTACAACACAAACATTTAACACACACAATCTCTTTGTTTATAAATACCAAGAGTCAATCACTATCCACTGTACAGGTCTTATATGAACAGATTACATTCTCTGGAACTACACAAGGAAGTTTGTTTTGCATATTAGCCAAACTTTTTTCCTGTGCTTACACTGAAAAAAACACATCACTGCTTCACTACCTCTAATTTTTCTAGTTCAGAACTAGAAATGAATCAACTGTGGGTAAATGTTCAGTCTTAGCTATTGCTAATGATAAGCAATTACTTCTGGCTTCGGCATTTCCACTTATATTTCTGAGGAAAATCACCAACTGTTTTGAAGCAGTCCTTTGAAAATACTAGGTACCTCATTTCGTGGGCAAGGAGATAGTAATCTCTCACCTCCCATCATAGTGATAGGATTTTCTGCATGGTACTGTATCATATCACCTGGAACATATAAATTTACCTTCACAAATCATGTTTTTATCTTGGAATTAAGTTACATGTGTCTTATAATAAAGAAAAATAAACACAAATTAATCTAGGCACAAAATCCAGTCAGATAGTGTAACACACTATGTGTTTAAATGGAAAGCAAAACATAGATCACAGTCTTTTGGTAGCAATAATATCCATTCCTAACACAGCTGGGTTTTAGTCCTACAGTATAAAGCACAATTTAGGAAGCACAAAAACAGAAGAAAAGAGAAAAAAGGACGTAACTTAGTTGCTGAAAGAAAGAAAAATTCACTCCAGATCATGACTCACAATACACATTAGGTGCAGGAAAAAATATGGAGTTAACATTGGATCAGCAACCAAATTTGTGAACTACTCTTAATAAGCTATGGCAATGAGAAGGTTCATGGGGTGAGCTAAACTCATACCAAGTAATGGATGCACAATGCTGAACTAAGGTGAGTGATAATTTGCCCTCTCAGTAATGCACTTCCCATCTATGGCTCTTCATTTTCACAGGAATATCTGTTGTTTGAACTAAAAAAGAATGACAAATTAAAAGAATCCAATCAGGAGCAGAGCATCTTTGAATCTATTTTGTTGCATAACAAAAACTGTGAAATGAATGAAGAATATGAATGGGTTTGAAATCTGAGTTTCTCACTGCGTATAAAATATTCAAATACTTATGGGAATGAAGCCGGGGGACCAACAGCCACTGCTATTTCCACAGGTGTACACTCTGTCATTTTCAAGGCACAAATGCCGCAAGGGAATGCTGTGCAAGGGAACTTAAAACTTTGATTTTTAAAGCATACCATAAAGATGAATTACACACACACTCTCTCTCTCTCTCTCTCTCTCTCTCTCTGTACACACTAGTGCCATCACACAGACATACCGCATCAGAAATTATCGAGAGTGAACATCAACAGTCCAATGGTTGAGTTGCATTTGTCTCTTGTAAATGATAGGGTGTCAACCTGTTGAAATATTGGCGATTGTCAAAAAGTCACCCAGCTGCAATCTCATAAGTTATTTGAACATGAATAGGTTTGCTAAACAAGCAGTAAATTTGTCATTACCAGTCATACTGACATACTTTGCAGTACTGAGATACTTTATTTCAAGATGGATTATCTTTGAAAACTCCAAGTGAACAATGTTTAGCATTTAACTAACAAAGTGTTCAGAGACAGAAGTCTCATACACACGGATGTCTATAACACTTCCACTATACTGGTGGTCCTTTCATTATTATGAATTCGCCAATTCCCATTGACAAAGAATTGCAAGCAAACTGCATCAGAGAATTTTCGTAATAATAATAATCACCAAAGTGTAAGGTTTTTTTCATAATTATGCAGTATCTGCAGAAATTAACAGTATTAAATACAGCTGATCCTAGTTGTTGTTGTGGTCTTCAGTCGAGAGACTGATTTGATGCAGCTCTCCATGTTACTCTATCCTGTGCAAGCTTCTTCAGCTGAGTAACTACTGCAACCTACGTCCTTCTGAATCTGTTTAGTGTATTCATGCCTTAGTCTCCCTCTACAATTTTTACCCTCCACGCTTCCCTCCAATACTGAATTGATGATCTCTTGATGCCTCAGAATGTGTCCTACTGATCCTTTCTTCTAGTCAGGTTGTGCCACAAATTTCTCTTCTCCCTAATTCTATTCAGTATGTCCTTCTATAACTTTTTGTGTGTTTCACAAATAATGAAAGGAGTAAAGGGAACCACTCACCATATAGTTGGAGCATTGAGCGGTCAATGATTACACAAAGAAAAATGAAATCATTTAGCCTGATTTAAAGGGCAAACAAATACCATCAGCTAAAATGAGAGAAAACATTATCTAAAAATAAAAAAACACATTTTGGCTTGCATATAAATGATTGTGCATTGCTCAGTATAAACCACAAGAAGACTGCTTGAAGGACTTCATGGAAGGTGTATGCTTCATAGAGGAGGTTCTGGTATATTCTGAAGATTTTTCAGCATAGAAATGAGTGCTTTGATAATTTGACAGGTCCCCTGAATGATAAAAGAGGTACTTAGCTATGCACAACTCAGTTTTGCTATTTACACAGTGCTATAAGAAAGACCATTCTATTACCACCTATGCTGTTCATGATAATTATTACATCCACCAGGCTAAAACTATTACTGATTGATACTGAGTGTGCAACATGTCAATTGCACCTACATTACATCATACACTCCAATGTATGGCTTACAGCAAGGGTTACTCAGTGTGCTAAAACCATTGTCCTCTCTTCCCATTTCTTTTTAGAGGAATAAAGCTAATAAGAACCCCTTCATTAAAAGTTGATTTTCTCTCATTTGATCCACATAATGATTACACAAAATATGTGTGGAATGGACACAATGGCCAGTCAGTACCTTTGGGCCTTCATGGCTTGTTGGGGTGGAGTTTTTTTCAGTTTTTAGGAAGCAATGTATTTCTTGGTATGTATAGGAATGTGGGATCTCAGGATTTTGAGAGTACAGCTTTCTGTGGTATATAAAGCATTTACAGGGTATTCCATTGGAATTTCTCAAGATTTTTACTGTGATCTTGCACTGAGTAAATAAACCCATGATGACTCCTTTATATTGTTTTCATTAAGGTAACTTTGCAAGTCTCCTACACCAACAAACAAAGGTTCTGAATTATGGTTTTGTCAGTGGCTTCATGAGAGAATTAATCTTCCTTATTTTTTTGCAATAAATATCAGTCAGTCATCTGCTTTCTCAATAGTTACAGCTATGTGGTAACTATCATACAGCCTTCTGGGCAGATACTCCTGTATGTTTGAGATTCATGAGTCTTCCAAGACTGGTGATAACTGTGTGCATAATCAATTGATATTGAATCTTTTAATCCATTTATTTATGTGACACTACAGTTATTTACACTGAGAGTCAGCTGTCAGCATTTGCAACAGTACTGATAATTTGCAAACCTTCCTGCATTTTGTAGCAATTTCCTTGTGACCTTACCTTTCTGTAAACACCTGAACTGTTAGCAAAAATATAATGTAATTGGATAGGAAAAAATATACTCACCAACCAGCAGCAGGAGAACACATATATAAAGGTTTTGCAGCCAGTAGCTCCTCCTCCTGGCAGAAGGGTTGAAAAAACTTCATCAGTTCTTTTTCTTAGCCCCTCTTTCTTCCTCTTCAACCCTTCTGCTAGAAGAAGGAGTCACTGGCTCTGAAAGCTCGCAGATTTCTATACCTTTATATGTGTGTTCTCCTACCACCACTTGGTGAGCAGAATTTTAATCCATCAACTTACATTAGTGAACACCCATACAGAGGTAGAAACATTGTCTGCCAGGTCACTTGCATGTATCATGAACAGTGGTGGTTCTTACATATGTTTGTGGTTAACCAAACACTACCTTTGCTTCTGATTATGCCACCACATAAGCAACAATGCTGAGCTCTATTTTCTGGTAAGTCTTAATCAAATTCCACACATTTTTCTGTATTCCGTAAGCACTCATTTAATTTACTGGGTTACTCAGAGAAACTGTGCCATAGCCTTTCTGGAAGCCAAGAAAAACTTGTTTCTGTCTTGGTTCTGATATTTACAACACTATGCATGTCATGTATAAAGAAAATGAGGAGTGTTTCACATGATGTCCATTGTGGTATCAAGAAAGTCATCCAACATAAGATAAAATACATTTACACAGGGAATATGTGTCAGCAGCATAAGTCTTTAATTGGAGCATTTGTTCTGTGAACCATTTTAAATACTAAGAAGGACAGCACCTTTTTGATTCATATTTGGCACACTGTTATTTCAGCTAGATGAGTCACCTGTTCTTCACCTCAGTTGGTAAAGAATCTAATAGGAACCCCCATCAGAACTAGTGATGTTTCTCTATCAAGTATCTTCTTCTTCTTCTTCTTCTTCTTCTTCTTCTACTTCCCCTTCTTGTTCTTCTTCATTGCTTCAACTCCATTCCCATTTATGGCTATATGTCACATTCTTTGAAGAAGCAATTTACAATGATAGAATTTGTATTTCAGTGTTCATTTTATAATCTTCCATCATTATCTCTTCTTAACACATGTATTTGATCTCTGCACCCCAATTTGTTGCACTCAATGGGAAGGTGATGCTTTTTTTTAATTCATAGAATACATGCTGTGTTGCTATCTGTATGCTTATTCTGACTTTCTTCAGCTCTTGTTCGTCTATAAGGATTCAGCTTCATTTGCATTTGAATAACTTTCTTGTTGCAGTTAGATGTTAAAAATATCTACCTACCTTTCTTAACATTTCATTCAATAGCAGTGGCCAATGAATCTATGACAGTCTTGTGATTATTGATCTCTATCATTAGATTCAGTGATTCCAAACAGTTCAGGCATATTTGTTACAAGTGTGATTACTTATGGGTGGTTTGTTCCAACGACTGCTCAAAACAATTTTTATGATAGGACATTTGCAACAATGAAAAAACAATTTTCGTTCCTGCACCAAAATCAACTGAAATTTCCCCATCGATACATCATGATTAGGAAATTCATGTGCAATATTGTTATGCTTTCTCTGAAACATTCCATAACTTTTATACTTGATGTGTGCAATTATTGGTATCAAACATATATTTTCAATATATACTTCATTCAGAAGTTAATCTAATTTTTTGTTGCAAGTATTGTGTACTGGTTACTACTGTTACTAACAGACTGTCATTCTAAGGACCCCCTGTGCTGCCTCTGCAATTCATTAATATTAGATTTTTTTACATGTAATTATCTTACAGTTAAAGTAATTATCAGCACTGAAGTACTTCTTAATGTAAATGTGTAGACAGATATGACCTATTTGGTGAATTGTATAACTAAAAGTGTGATGACTGTTTATATACTTACGCAGTGTGTTGTGACTGAGCTGATTAGCTCCTAGAAACTGATAATGACCATTGGAAGCATCAACCAGATAATGCTTGCATCGATCTGTATCCTTATAACTGATAGCATAGCCCCATATACGTTCAGACACTCTTACTAAGAATGTCCCCACTGATTGGTCCTGCAAAAGTGCCTCAGCTTCTTGGCGTGTTATGAGTCCTATAGAAATAATTATAAAAATTACATGCTTATGAAATTTTATGCCTCTGTGTATTCATGAATTATTTGTTAAGTAAATCCATTACTGTACAAAAGCTACAATGCCTTTCCAGAATGTAGTAATTTTAAATTCTGTTCATTCTACATTGCTATTTGAGAGCTGTTTCAGCACCAGCAGACAATGATGTTTCTTTCAGTTTCAGTAAAAATAAATTTCAAATTAAGTTGTTACATATACAACTAATTAACTACAAAAGGATAGTAAGTTATACAACATCTGTCTCCAAACTCACTTACCAAATACAGAAAGGGTAAAGCAGGCTATAATTTAGTCACAACTTTTGCAGAACATGTTATTCTATACTGCTATATAAAGAAAATAAGATGTTACCAACAATCTCAAAAAGTTCTTGACATTCAAATGGACATGAGCTATATATATATATATATATATATATATATATATATATATATATATATATATATATATAATGTACAAGTTTTCTGTTAAAACTGACTGTGAGAGAGAACAGGCTGTGCTGTGAAAATGTGCAGCTCAGTTTTCTTACACTCAGTCAGTTTTAACTAGCAGGGCATTTAAGCTATTAGACAGATTGTGCCATTTTGTTTTCTTCCTCTCATTCCATTTTAACAGAAAACAGGAAACTTCTATTTGTGGCTTATTGGATTATGACTGGAATACCATTATGCAATCTCAACCATCCAAAAATTTGTAATTCTACCTATTCACACATTAAAACTATGAATAATACTGTCACTGAAGCCAGAACTTAATTTTGGCTGGAACACACTGGAATGACATTCCAGCACATCCCAGGGAAATTTTTTTGAACAGTTTGGCACGAGAGATTTAAAACGGGTTCTACACACTGAGCAGCTGCTATGGTACATGGAAGATGTATTAGTGGTTTGTTCGTGTTTAAATGTGTTGCTTACTTGTAGTAATGAATAAGAACTTAAATAAATCCAGTTGTAATATAACTCAATGAGTAGAAGACTAATGACGTTTGAAGCATTTACTAAACATCTGACTCTGTACCTCTTGTCATAATGTGTTTTGCTTGTCATCATGGGTGCATCCATGGAAGAACATTTAGGTGACTTATGCACTTTGTTCACAGTCTTATATACTGTGGGGTTGAAATGCAGCTTGCCCAACTTAAATTTTCTTAGCCATCCATTTCATGTTCGGGGTGATGCACTGCCCCAGCTTTCAATGGGGATGGATCATATTTTTGATGAGGATGAACTTCTTTACTTCACTTAGATGTTGAGGCACACTGCACAGTGGTAGGGTTTCCTATTACAGGCTCCCATATCACACCTACTGTCACTACTAATCTTGTTTTGCATCAAATTGTTCACCTCGTCAGCTTGGTTAGCCAGACAGGTCTCCAGGTAGGGCTTCTGATCCTTTGTGTAACTACATCCTCTGCCACCACCTTTCAGTATTTGATGGTGTTGTTCTCTTAGGTAGGGATGGGCTGTTGACTGGGATTGTGATCCTGAACACCCTATGGCAGGATGTGCTTCAGCTCCTATGTCAGTGATGTTTGGGGGTCTTGCATACCAAGTATCGACCTATGATGGATAATGGTCCACAGTTTGTGTCTCAGGCCTTTCACGATTTCTGTGCCCATCATAGACTCCTCTAGAGATGATATCTCAACATACTTCTTGGGTTAATAAAGGTCTACACTAATGGGGAATCAGAGTCCAGCTGCGATGCTCCACTGTCACCAGCCACACACCCTCCTCCATCTGCACATGCCACCCCACCAACGCCCATCAGTGTGGCCCTCATCTTTATTTGCCCCCTGTCTTTGCAGTTTGGGATCAGGGGTTCTGTCTCCAACTACAGTGGATACTTGCCACAGTCCATAGCTTCCAAGGCTGCCGTCTCTGTATAGCATGCACCAGTGATGGGCTGGTGGCACCATCACAACCAGCTAAGTCCTCAATTAATGGCAAGGGCCATGGGTCCTCCACCTCCTCCTGCAATGTCTGTTGCAGCCTCCCAGGGTGTCCTTTCTGTGGGAGTAGACCTGCCCTCCTTATGGATATTGCCACCTCTTCCCTCTCCTCCGGGGCCCAGTCCCCTGGCACCTGTTGTTGGGAATTCCTGTGTTACTTTGATGCCACCAGTTATCCTGCAGTTGCCGACGCCTTTGGGGCTGTCAATACCA
The DNA here is from genome assembly GCF_023864275.1 of Schistocerca cancellata. NCBI lineage: Eukaryota > Metazoa > Arthropoda > Insecta > Orthoptera > Acrididae > Schistocerca > Schistocerca cancellata. The sequence continues at coordinate 567,056,650 of NC_064627.1, forward strand.
GCTTCTCCGACCAAGCATCTGCACAGTCCTGTCATGACAGGGGACCAGATGTCAAGATGCTACCAGCTCTCTAGTCACTGGTCCTCTCTTGTGGTACTTCATGGGGGAGAGACCATCGTGTGTGCCCATAGCCATGCCACTTCTGCTCCTACTCACAGGTTCTGCTCCAGAATTTCCTTCCACTGCCACCATCTCCTTCAGCATCCACTGCAGAGGCCATGAGTATTTCAACTGATGCCCCAACACCCACAACAGTGAAGGGATGCTATAACTCTGCACTTAATACTTTGATATGCATTGTGGTACCAGGCCACCAGTGGCCACAGGACTTGCACAAATAGCATGGCATCTTGGAGCCCTCCTCTTTAAAAGCACAGTGCAGGGGGCACTTGTCCTCATATTGTGTTCATACTTATTGTCAGCAATTGCTTTTATCAGTACCCAGATTGTTGCTACGTTTGTGTCTATGTTCTCAGCTGTTGTACACTTGGGTGTGGAAGAAGAATAAACTTTGGTTCATTGTGGCCATCCTGTTGTTTGTGTCTTACAGTATTATGCACATAGCTTGGAGCAAGAATAATAAATATGCATGAAGAAGGCAATGCACAATCATCAATTTAATTTAATGCAGCATGTACTGTGTGATCACGTACGTTAAAGTCATGAAACCACAGAAAGCTGATAGGAAAATTTAAAACCCAAAAATAGAGACTGTAAAAACCAAACAAACACACAAAACATTACTGTAGTATATGCAATAAATAATGTTACAATGCTAAACTGTGAACTAATGTGAGAAGCTCTTGTGCAGAATAATATAATTGTTAACTATATGCAGGTGCATTCAGAAAATACAAGAAGATAAATCAGAATAACAATCAGAAGATTAAAGAGGTTGTTTAATTGTACTTACCATGGAACCAAGGAGATATTTGATTAGATGTAGGCTCTAAGCCTGCTCTTCGTGCTATTTCACTAGAGCGGAACCATTCCACCACAGCTTCTTTACTTTCTGGCTTTGCAGTTGTTGTGCTATTAGTTGTGTTGACAGCTGACTGGCTGTTTTGACTGAAATTATAAAGATTTGATTCATCATTTTAGAGAAAACTTTTCTGATTCATCATATTCTTAATGTTCCAAGCTGAGTCCAGACAGTAATGTCATAATTTGCGAAGATTTACAACTAAAACAAATCAAATCATCGTAGCCTAAGGACTTATGAATTTATTTTGTAGTCGATAAATAGGCAAGATCTAGAGATTATCTAAGAAAGAAAATCCACCTGCTGCTAGTTTCTACAGGGAGTGTATTTTTGGTTGAATTGGCCTGAATATCAACATCCATATCCAGTACTGAAGTTCTGCGATGTTCTTCTCGAGCACGCCGTGCTATTTCACGTATCTGCATTTCAGCTTCTTTTGCTTTACGTTCTGAAAAAAAAATCAAATCTGTTACTTAGTTAATCATCAATTTGTTTTTAGAAGATGTGCATTTTAATTTTTGTCAAAGTTATTGGCAACGCCATATGTATTAGTGGTAGGATAACAAAATTAAAAATGTTGAAGGTTGCAATGAATGCTAATGGCAGTAACCATTCTTTATTTTCACTTTGACCAATCTTGATATATATAATATTTGGATCAAGCAAGGTGGAGCAGTGGTTAGCACACTAGACTCGCATTCATGTGAACGACAGTTCATAACCCACGTCCAGCCATCCTGATTTAGGTTTTCCATGATTTCCCTAAATCACTTCAGGCAAATGCTGAGATGGTTCCTTTGCAAGTGCACAGCTGATTTCCTTTACCATCCTTCCCTAATCTGATGACCGAGCGAGGTGGCGCAGTGGTTAGCACACTGGACTCGCATTCGGGAGGACGACGGTTCAATCCCGTCTCCGGCCATCCTGATTTAGGTTTTCCGTGATTTCCCTAAATCGCTTCAGGCAAATGCCGGGATGGTTCCTTTGAAAGGGCACGGCTGATTTCCTTCCCCATCCTTCCCTCACCTGAGCTTGCGCTCCGTCTCTAATGACCTCGTTGTCGACGGGACGTTAAACACTAATATCCTCCTCCTCCTCCCTCCTAATCTGATGGAACAGTGACCTTGCTGTTTGGTCTCTCCCCCAAATCAGCCAACCAACCAAACAATATTTGGATCAGAAAGCTACAAGACTTTTCTACTACAATCAACCAAATCAAAGAAAGTGAATGTTATTGTTGTTGTTTGTAATTCCAGGAGTTCCTATCTTTCTTCTCTCCAACCTGTGCTTTCTTGAGCTTCATAGCAGACACTGCTGATTAAATGACCAGCATCATCAACTGTGTATCAAAAGACAATTGTATTTTACCAGCCTTAAAGTAAGAAACAAGCACAATTTTGCAATTTCATTAGTCCATTAAATCAATGTAACCTTTTTCCTTTTATATGAATTGTTGCAGTCATAGTTAAAAAATAATACATCTTGACTGCTTACTTCTATTTAAAGAAATTACTAAAGTTAACTTATTTGGATAAGTGGTAGTACCTTGCTCCCTCCATAGCTGTTCTTTCTTATGCTCTTCCTCCTCAGCTTCTTTAGCAACTTCTTTTTGTTTACGTTGAATCCGTCTGAATATTTCAGATGTCCTTTCTTCCATCACACGTTTCTCCCAGAGTGCAACACGTTGAGATACCTTCTTTGGCTGAAAAAAGACAAGAAATCTCTTACTTTGGATATAGCTGACTGAATAAATAAAATTGTTGTTTATAGTAACAACATGATTATCAAATGGTTATTCTCACTGAGAAAATCATGGAGTGACAGATTCATTCAACAAAATTAAGGAAAGCATTGATGCACATAAAATAATTTCTTCTTTCTGTTGACTTTCCTTTCATTTAGAAAGTTATCAGAGGAACTTCTTTAATAGTTAAAATAATTACATTTAGTTCCCACTTGCTTTTGTGAAATAAATAACTTATTTTATTATTGAATTGTGCAAAAACTTACAGTATTGAGAGAGATTTCTTGCAAAGCATCACGTTTATCAGCAAAGCTGATCTCTATAGTGCTGTTAATGTTATTCTTCGTATTATTATTAGGAAACTGCTGTTTTATTCTGTCTCTAATTTCATCTACTGAGCAGTATATATCCATTGGATCTGCCTCTTTGCGCTGAAGGGCCTCCATAGCCTGTATCTGTTTCTGGTTTAAGTCCAGTAGCTCAGTCAATTCTGCTTCCATTGACTTTCTGCAATCAAAATACACAAACTGTCACTACATTTATCTTAGGTTCATTGACACATTGTGGATGATTAAAGTTTTTATTTACAGTTATAGTGGTCATGTATGTAGTCGATGTATTACATCTGTGATCACTTTGTGAATGAATTAAATAATTGAATATACATATTAATTGTGTGATTCATACCATTTATCTTTCATCTAGCATCATTTCATAGTATTTCACTTTTTAAAAAATTAAATAAATGTACATCTTTGATTTCTTTCAACAGCCTAGGAATTCCTCTCATCAAGATCTGTTGCATATGACTAATGTAATATAAATTTCCTCACATGTCTTGTTCCACAGATTTAATCATAAAGCAGAAATGCTATAGGGATAAGGAATGACACAATAATAGTATGGAATGGTTGTTATAAATTGTGCCTGTGTGCTGCTCCAACAAAAAACTACATTGCTTGTGGTGATAATTGGATGTACTCTATACCGACTACAACTGAATTCTCATGAGAAATTGGAATGAAGAAGAAAAGCTGTATAATGTGACTTTCTTCCCTTATTGTATCAAATAACTGCAACCAGAAATAAGAAATAGATCATTTAAGAAATGTGATATGTTTTCTGTTCTTATGATGTAACCTAAATAAAACATTAAACTACTTCATACAACTTAATTAATTTTCATTTGTAAATAAACATCGATATGATAATGTCAACTTTGTTGCATAGTGTACAATTATGAAAATTACTGTTAGATTCCCTGTTTCCATTTTACAGTCCCAACCACTGTAAAAAATTACTCCATAAGCTCATCAGCTGTTCTCACAAGTTTTGCATGCAGAATAGTCTTAATAAAACTAAATGTTAAGTGTAAGTGAAATCAAGGAGGAACTTAATCCAAGGGACTGAGAGTCTGTTTCCTATTAATTTCAGCCTGAATGTAGAGGATGTCCAAAACCCTTAAGTCTGCACAATGGAGATGATGACCAATGGTCATAAATGAAGCTTTCAAGCTACATAAGGTCTTGGGTGAGAAATACATGAGAGGTATGCACTTATAAACTGTTTGTTTTTTATAATAAATACATGCCTGCTACATCAATACAGAATGTAATATATTGAAAAACAATATAGAATCTTGTATTGTGTGTTCACAGCAAAATTTGTCACTGTTAACAGTTCATGATTAATATAGCAACAACTAACAGGCCCTTATTGCTGCCACCCAATTTAAATAGTGCACCATTAAAGATGTATTGCCACAGTTTTGTGACCTGTGACAGGACATGTTTTCAACATGACAGTGCATCTCCCAACTTTAATATTAATCCCATGAGCACTGGTACTGGTGTCCACCTTGTTTGATTTTAAGGGCTGATAGTGATCCACAATTAGTAAGATCACTGGATCTCACTTCTGTGGATTTTTTCCCTATGGGATTACACAAAATTGTTTATGTCTGAAACCTCAGTAGAAACTGAAGAGAAACATGTTGGTAGTTCTAGATCTCTGTCTCATTGTACTACAGCTAATAGGAACATTTGAAAATCTGCAACAAAATTTTATGTGCTCTTGTAACGTAAGCATTTGTACTGGTTGCCAATGCTTTGAAGAGTTAGTATGAGCTTAAGTTGTTATATAGTGTAAGCTGTTTATATCAGTACATCTCAAAATACTCAAGTTTAGTATCCTTTAATCACCACAAGTTCTGGCTTGTTAGGTACAGTAGAGCATTGATGAAACACATACAAAATCAGTTGTTGGCTTGGTACAGAATCAGTAATCTAGTTGCTGTTGAAATGAATGTAGATGGTCCTTCACATACCTGAGCTGTTCAGCTTCTTTTTCAGCTTGTTGCCTTGCCTTTTCCCTTGCTTCACGCTCAAGGATCTCTTCTATCGATGGGTCATCTGGATGTTCCCCCATAACCCACACCCAGGGCTCCCCATCTGCTCCCAGCAGAAAATCAACCTTCTTCTTGTTTGGTTCTGAAAAAAATGAAGAAAAACTCTTATGCACAAGCTGCACAGAGAGTTTATTGCTAAATGTGATAAAAACTTATCTGCACAAGTTATTGGCATCATCTGACCAAAATGAATTGACTGATTATTTACAACAGTATTTGAATTTGCATCACTGAAAGCTATTTAATCTTAGCCTGACCAACAAGCTGCTGTCCAGCTAGGAAGCTCTAAACTTACTGGGAATATTGTTATTAGAAAAGTGTGCATTAGTGCCTTGAATTAATTCCAGTCAATATTATGTTAACGGTATGTCTGACATTCATTTTTACAAAACCTATTAAAACATTTTCTAGGTGCTTATTACAACTGGGTACCTTTCAGTTTACTAGATGGAACAGTTAGGATCGCCATCTTGAACATTTTAAAATCTGCTAGTGGTACATATACTTAAGAATAAAAGACAAAGTTTTCAGAAAATATCCATTCAAAAAGCTATTAATGCCTGCAGTAAAATGTAGTTCCTCTCTGCTGGGGAAATAATTAATTGGTTTCATCATTCTCATACAGTAGTGGTAGTAGTAAATTATTCATCCAGAGACAATATACATTGCATGGCAGCAGAATTCTTTGTGGCACAAGAGCAGTGAGCCATGGGGGAATTGTCATACATCCTATAACAAGTGCAGGACCACATATCCAAGCTCCTCCCTTCATCTGGTTGATTAATGGGAACAGCAACATGTTCCTGGACACGGAATTTTATCCATGTTCACCTGTCACGCTGAGGATTGATGCAGTTCAACCACCATTGCACTTGCCTTATTCAAGGTCATACAAATTATTGCTGATTGTGGAGCATTCAATACAAATAGATGTCAATGGCAAATGGCAGACCATATCACTGGACAGAGTAAAAACAGTGCACATACTGGTGGCAGATGCAGGGATCACAAACAGTAGAAAGAGACACTGTTGCCCTATAGAGATAGAAGGAAGAAGACCCAGAGCATGGACATAACACACCAATTTCAACAGGTTAAACATCTCCTGGAGAGAAGACTCTAGCATCAAAGCGGTCTTTTCGAGTGGGTCGGTAGATCACTCACCAGTACCTGTATATACCCAGAGCTTCACTCTTTTGTGTGTGGGGGGGTGAGGCTGTGTGAGAATCACCACTGTGAGAGGGTAAAGTGTACAGTACATTGTGAAGTGTTCTGCTTTGGAGAGAACAGAGCTGACAGCTCAGTTACTCTTTGGTTATATAAATTTTCTTGTTTGTGTAGTTGCAATGTTTTTGGAATTGCTTTGTTGAAGGCTGATAAAAAAAAGTTACTGAAGTGTTCTAGCTTGTACAGGTCATTTGATTAAATATTATGGAACCAAGATCATTATAACACAATACTAATTACATGCAATGCAAAGCAAGATGTACCTAACATGTTAGTGAGGTAGATGTAGACTTTCCAGTCCCACAAATTCCTGTCCATCACCAGCCTCTTCTTTTCAGAGTAGCACTTCACACTACTTCTCCAGTTATTTGCTGGATGTATCTCTAACTTCCCCTGCAGTTTATATCCTCTATAGCTCTCTCCAGTACTATGGAGGCTGTTCCCTGAGGCCTTAACACATGTCCTGCCATCTTGTACCTTCTTCTTGTCACCGTTTTACTATGTTCCTTTCTTCACTGATTCTGTGGAATACCTCCACATTCCTTATCTTATCAGTCCACCTAATTTTCAACATTCATCTGTAGCACCACATCTCAAATGCTTCTATTCTCTTCTGTCCCAGTTTTCCTGCTATCCACGATACACTACCATACAATGCTGTGTTCCAAATGCACATGCTCAGAAATTTCTTTCTCAGATGAAGGTCAATGTTTGATACCAATAGACTTCTCTTGGCAAGGAATGCCCTCTTTGCCTGTGTTAGTCCGCTTCTTACATCCTCCGTTACTTCAGATACTGTGTGTTATTTTGCTTCCAAGGTAGAAGAAGAATTCCTTAACTATGTCTACTTCATGACCGCCAGTTTTGATGTTAAGTTGCTCACTGTTCTCATTTCTGCTGTTTCTCATTACTTTCATGTTTCTCCAGTTTATTCTAAGTTCATATTCAGTGCTTATAGACTATTCATTCCATGCAACAGATCATGCAGTTCTTCTTTGTTTTTACTGATGATAGCAAATGTCATCACCAAATCTTGTCATTGATACCCTATCATCCAGAATTTTAGTCTCACTCTTGAACTTTTCTTTTATTTCTGTCATTGCATCTTCAATGTATAAATTGAACATAGGAGTGAAAGACCGCACTCCTGCCTTACACCTTTTTAGTTTGAACACTTCATTTCTGTTCTTCCAGCATTATTGTTCCCCCTTAGTTCTTGTACATATTACGCATCACCTATCTTTACCTATGGGTTGCTTCTATTTTTCTCAGAATTTCGAACTTCTTGTACCACTTCAAATTGACGAACGCTTTTTCTAGGTCGCCAAATCGTGTGAGCGTATCTTGATTTTTCTTCGGCCTTGCTTCCATTATCAAGCACAAAGTCGGAATTGCTTATATCGTGCCTTTACCTTTCCTAAACCCATTTCCATTCTTCCGTATTTTATTATTTTCAGCAGCTTGGATGCATGAGATGCTAACCTGATTTTGCGATAAATTTTACTCCTATCTGTCCTAGCAATCTTCGGAATTGTGCGGATGATATTTTTTTTCGAAAGTCTGATGGTACGGTATGTCGCCAAACATTCTACACAACTAGAATACTGGTAGCCGTTTTGCTGTCATTCCCCCCCCCCCCCCCCCCCTCGAATGATTTTAGAAATTCCAATGGAGTGTTATCTATCCTTTCTGCTTCATTTGATCTCAGGTCTTCCAGAGCCCTATTAAATTCTGACTAATACTGGATCACGTGTGTCTTCCTTATCGACTTCAATTTCTTCTTCTATCAACTTATGAGACAAGTCCGGTCCCCTCATAGAGGCCTTCGGTGTACTCTTTCTGCTTAACCGCATTTCCCTCTCAGTTTAACAATGGAATTCCCAGTCCACTCTTAATGTTACCACCCTTGCCTTTAATTTCACCAAAGTTTGTTTTTTTAGACTTTTCTGTATGGTGTGTCAGTCCTTCCGACCACCATTTTATTTCCCATCTCTTCATATATTTCCTGCAGCCATTTCGCCTTGGCTGCCCTGCACTTCCTACTTCTTTCATTCCTAAATGATTTCTCTTGTTATCCAAGATTTATTTTGAGTTACTTTCCTTGTGCATATGTCTGTCTGAACATCTGTGACGGCACAGTCTTCCGTGATATTCCTCATCGCAGTATCCACATCATTAGCGAACTTCAAATGCTTCTCATCATTCCTCAGTATTTCAGTATCCCACTTCCTTCCGCGCTGATTCTGCCGTAGCCTACGACTCCCTAGAACTTCAGTGCACTCTTCATCATTACTAAATTGTGATCTGAGTCTATATCTGCTCCTGTGTACGCCTTACAATCCAGTATCTGATTTCGGAATCTCTGTCTGATCATGATGTAATACACCTGGAATCTTCCCGTGTCTCCGTGTCTTTTCCAAGTATACCTTCTTCTCTTCTGATTCTTGAACAGAGTATTCGATATTAGCATCTGAAATTTACTGTAGAACTCTATTAGTCTTTCTCCTCCATAATTCTTACTGCCTAGAACAGGGTCTCCAAAATGCTGCCTGCGGGCCGCATCCGACAGAGGAAAGGATTTAATCTGGCCCGCGCTTGCGTGAAAGTTTTTTCAAGTAGCGCGCGATTCTTCCCACTCGTTTAATCCTAAAGAGACATCTAGCAGCACTGCCTTCACTTGTTCATAAGTAGTAGAAATGCCATCAGGAAAACTGTGCCTGAAACTGACAGCGACTTCCTGGCTGTTTTTGTTGAGTAGTTAAATCAGGTTTCCTTTCTTTCGAATACGTGTCCACTATGTCTACCGTCAATTTCATTCGATGTTATGGACTCGACTCCATTTCATGTCTTTCCTAGAAGAGGTAGCATATTATTCGAGTGATCTCACATACCACATGCATTTGTAGGCTTAGAGAAAGTTTTTGACAATGTTGACTGGAATACTCTCTTTCAAATTCTAAAGGTGGCAGGGGTAAAATACAGGGAGCGAAAGGCTATTTACAATTTGTACAGAAACCAGATGGCAGTTATAAGAGTCGAGGGACATGAAAGGGAAGCAGTGGTTGGGAAGGGAGTAAGACAGGGTTGTAGCCTCTCCCCGATGTTATTCAATCTGTATATTGAGCAAGCAGTAAAGGAAACAAAAGAAAAATTCGGAGTAGGTATTAAAATCCATGGAGAAGAAATAATAATTTTGAGGTTCGCCGATGACGTTGTAATTCTGTCAGAGACAGCAAAGGACTTGGAAGAGCAGTTGAACGGAATGGACAGTGTCTTGAAAGGAGGATATAAGATGAACATCAACAAAAGCAAAACGAGGATAATGGATTGTAGTCGAATTAAGTCGGGTGATGTTGAGGGTATTAGATTAGGAAATGAGACACTTAAGGTAGTAAAGGAGTTTTGCTATTTGGGGAGCAAAATAACTGATGATGGTCGAAGTAGAGAGGATATAAAATGTAGACTGGCAATGGCAAGGAAAGCGTTTCTGAAGAAGAGAAATTTGTTAACATCGAGTATAGATTTAAGTGTCAGGAAGTCATTTCTGAAAGTATTTGTATGGAGTGTAGCCATGTATGGAAGCGAAACATGGACGATAACTAGTTTGGACAAGAAGAGAATAGAAGCTTTCGAAATGTGGTGCTACAGAAGAATGCTGAAGATTAGATGGGTAGATCACGTAACTAATGAGGAAGTATTGAATAGGATTGGGGAGAAGAGAAGTTTGTGGCACAACTTGACCAGAAGAAGGGATCGGTTGGTAGGACATGTTCTGAGGCATCAAGGGATCACCAATTTAGTATTGGAGGGCAGCGTGGAGGGTAAAAATCGTAGGGGGAGACCAAGAGATGAATACGCTAAGCAGATTCAGAAGGATGTAGGATGCAGTAGGTACTGGGAGATGAAGAAGCTTGCACAGGATAGAGTAGCATGGAGAGCTGCATCAAACCAGTCTCAGGACTGAAGACCACAACAACAACATACCACATGGGAACGACGTGGTTGAATTTTGATATAATTTCGTCAAGCTTCTTTATCTTGAGAACAGAGACTGAAATATTTCTGAACGAGAACAACAATCATTTAGAAGAAACAATGAAGGCTTTCAAGACACGTTGTCATAGCTGCTGGCGAGTCTTCCGTGTTGTGTTTCAGTGGCCCAAGAAACTTTTCGGCTCCTCACGCTCCATTCAGAGCTGTGTTGGACATTTTCGGAGGCGCTCCTGCCGACTGACGAGGCAGGCGTCGGACAATACTGTGTAAAATGAGTGTGGTGTAGTTTATAAGTGGTCAGCAAAGATAATTACTGTTAGAGATAAAACTTAACTATCAATTTTGCAGAGCCACTGTCCATAATTATATCACTTTGTTTAATGGCTCCTTCTTTTCTTTTAAAATTATCCCCATGTTTGTATATTTCGCTGGCTTTTCTATATGGCCGTGGATAATAATAGCTTGTCGTTGTGGATAACGTTTTAGTTTCGGAAAACTTCACTTGATGATTCCCTGATTGTAGAGCATGCTCTGCTACAGCTGATTTTTCTGTTTTCCCTAGTCGGCAAAGACTTATGTGCTTTCATTCTTGTATTCACGCTTTCTTGGTGGATCCAATGTAGATTTTTCCACAAGTACACAGGACCTTATGTGCCCCACATGCCAACCGAGGAAGGAGTTCATTCTTTACGGATCGGAGTGCTTGAAATATTTTCTTAGTTGGTTTTTAAAGCCTGTCTGATATCATGTTTCTCTGAAAGCTGCCCGATCTGATGAGTTACTTTTTTGGTAAATGAGGGAGAAATCGTGTTCTTCCATTGCGTTTTATGTTTACCATTAGGCCTACTCTTATTTCGTCGCAAACTCTTTTTATTTCTTTCCCTGAATAGCCATTTTTGTTGAAAGCCTGCTCAGGCTTTTTAATTTTTGCACTTCGGAACAACTGGACGCCGAATTAAAACATTTTGATTTTGACTTGCTAAGAAACACGTGAGGGTTGTGGCATTCATTCTGCAAACATTTTATAAAGCATATGTTGCCAACATGATGTTCAGTACTAAGATCAGACAATTTCAGTGCACCTTCAACAGGCCGGGCTTGGAAATGAACCTGCAAGGTGTGAAATTAATCGCCAAACATAAGTACTGCAACTGTTGACAGATTCGTTAACAAACGATTTATGGATGTACCCTCATATGGTGAGGGATGGTAACACGTAATGCACCCAGGAACATTGTCGAATATGACCGTTTTGGTGTTCCAAGTGCTACAGTGTAGGGAGGCATAATACTGCATGGGCTCAATCTCTCAGCTCTCACGGAAAGGAAAAAAAAAATTAGTGCAGCCTTATCTTTTTCTTTCAAGAAAATGATTTAAAAGTCGGTATTACCCAACTTTTTAACAGGGTCAGAAATGTAACTTTTTATGGAAGCTTACAAGTCTCAATTCATCTTCCATAACATTACACTGAAGAGCCAAAGAAACTGGTACACTGGCCTAATATCGTGTTGGGCCCCGCCAACACGCAGAAGTGCCGCAACACGACGTGGCATGGACTTGACTAAGTCTGAAGTACTGCTGAAGGAAATTGACACCATGAATCTTGCAGGGCTGTCAGTAAATCTGCAGATATGATCAATAATGGTCATGTGTACGGAGTTGGTGGCTAGCGGAAGTGTTTAAACGCTTTGTCCTGCTAGAATTTTCCAAGTCCGTCGGAATGCACAATGGAAATGAATGGATGCAGGTGATCAGACAGGATGCTTACGTACGTGTCATCAGGAGAGTCGTATCTAGACGTATCAGGGGACCCATATCACTCGAAGTGCACACGCCCCACACCATTATGGACCCTCCACCTGTTTGAACAGTCCGCTGCTGACATACAGGATCCATGGGTTCATAAGGTTGCCTCCATACCCGTACACGCCCATCCGCTCGATACAATTTGAAAAGAGGCTCGTCCGACCAGGCAACATGTTTCCAGTCATCAATAGCCCAGTGTCGGTGTTGACGGGTGCAGGAGAGGCGCAAAACTTTGTGTCGTGCAGTCATCAAGGGTACTCGAGTGGGCCTTCGGAACCGAAAGCCTATATCGATGATGTTTCGTTGAATGGTGCGCACGCTGACATTTGTTGATGGGCCAGCACTGAAATCTACAGCAATTTGCGGAAGGATTGCACTTCTGTCACGTGGAACGATTCTCTTCAGTCGTCGTTGGTATCGTTCTTGCAGGATATTTTTCCGGCCGCAGCGATGTAGGAGATTTAATGTTTTACCCAATTCCTGATATCACGGTGTATTCGTGAAATTGTCGTACAGGAAAATCCCCAATGTCCCGTCGCAGGTGCGCTGACTATAACACTACGTTCAAACTCACTTAAATGTTGATAACCTGTCATTTTATCAGCGGTAACCGATCTAACATTTGCGCCAGACACTTGTCTTATATAGGCGTTGCCGACCGCAGCTCCATATTCTGCCTGTTTACGTACTGTATCTCTATATTTGAATACGCCTGCCTCGATCAGTTTCTTAGGGGCTTCAGTGTAAAAATACAGCATATCCCTCGGTTTGTCTGCCCCCCCCCCCCTCCCTACGAATTGTCGCACGGGCGCTCTTGCGTGGTCGTTATTGCCTGCAAATCATCTTTCATCAGCAAAGATCAGTCCACAGTTCGGCCCTCTTGGCACAGTCAGATACAACGAAAGCCCAAAATACCTGGGAGTCACTCTGGACAGAACTTTAACATACAAAAAACACCTTTCCAGCTTGGCCAAGAAGATACAAACACGAGTGAACCTTGTGAGAAAGCTGGCAGGCAGTACATTGGGAGCAACCACATCAGTTCTCCGAGGAGCATCCCTTGCACTGGTATACTCTGCAGCAGAATACTGTGCACCAGTTTGGCTCTGAAGCGCCCACGTAGTGAAAGTAGACGTCCAACTGAACTCAGTTATGAGAGTAATTAGTGGCACAGTCCGGTCTACACCTACTTGCTGGCTACCAGTGCTTCCAAACATCTGTCCACCAGACCTTCGTCGAAAGGCTTCTCTTTACAACCTCTGTCAGCAAGTTTCTGAAAACAACTCAGCCCCTCTTCATGACGATTTGGTATCACTGCCCAGGAAACGCCTCAAATCTAGAAGACCAGCATATGAAATGGGAGTCCAAATGCTATCCACAGGATTCGACCAGGACGCAGAGTGGAAACGTGAGTGTCAAGCTACAAGAACCCGAAACCACGAACAGTTCGAGTTCCAGGCTTCCACCAACCAAGAGAGGTGTGGGTGCAGTTAAACAGATATCGGACCGAAGACGGTAGGTGGAAATACAACATATACAAGTGGGGCTTTTCAAGTGACAGTGTGTGTGACTGTGGTGACACCCAAACAAAGAGCCACATTGTGAATGACTGTCAAAGCAGACGCTTCCCTGGTGGCATTGAGAAGCTCCATCAAGCATCCCACGAGGCACTCCGCTGGATCGAGTCCATCAACATCCGAGTGTAGTCTGAGCCGTTTTAAAACTTGTGTACTATATAGAATTTCACATGTTCATTTTTATATATATTTCTTTGTTTTGCTAAATGTGTATTACTGTAATTGATGCATACGATAATAATAATAATAATAAAAATAATAATAATAATAACCCACCGGTCACTGTTATTGTGACGCTCCCATGTGCGTCTTCTGAGCGTGCAGTCGACCCCGAATCAGTTTTGCGGATGAAAATGCGCGACCGCATCGAACAGCTGAGGTGGAGGAGCTCTTGGAACGAGAGGATACTCGGCGAATGGACCGGCGTGCCCTTTCCATCGACTTAAGATCGTATGCAACGCGTTGGGGAGAGTATTGCAGCACGTCAACACGAACCATCGATCATTCAACCGTTGTCAACTGCTCTGGTGGAGGAATGGAACGCCCCATCACAAGTACTCCTTACCAACCTCGTGGCCAGCATGGGATCACGTTGCAGAACACGTACTGCCGTCTGTGGTGATCACGCACCCTATTACGAACCGTGTCCCGCCTTTTGTAATGTCGGAAGGACCATCATGTACTCTATGTGATCAAAAGTACGTACGTTTTTCATGTTAGGTGCATTATGCTGCCACCTACTGCCAGGTACTCCATATCAGCGACCTCAGTAGTCATTAGACATCGTGAGAGAGCAGAATGGGGCGCTCCGCAGAACTCACGGACTTCGAACGTGGTAAGATGATCTGGTTCACTTGCGTCATACGCGAGATTTCCACACTCCTAAACATCCCTAGGTCCATTGTTTCCGCTGTGATAGTGAAGTAGAAACGTGAAGGGACACCCACAGCATAAAAGCGTACAGGTCGATCTCGTCTGTTGACTGACAGAGAGCGCCGAAGGTTGAAGAGGATCGTAATACGTAATACGCAGACATCCATCCAGACCATCACACAGGAATTCCAAACTGCATCAGGACCCACTGCAAGTACTATAACAGTTAGGCAGGAGATGAGAAAACTTGAATTTCATGGTCGAGCGGCTGCTCATAAGCCACACATCACGCCGCTAAATGCCAAACGACGCCTCGCTTGGTGTAAGGAGCGTAAACATTGGATGATTGAATAGTGTAAAAACGTCATGTGGAGTGACGAATCACGGTACACAATGTGGTGATCCGATGGCAGGGTGTCGGTTTGGAGAATGCCCGGTGAACGTCATGTGCCAGCTTGTGTAGCGCCAACAGCAAAATTCGGAGGCGGTGGTGTTATGGTGTGGTCGTGTTTCTCATGGATGGGGTTTGCACCCCTTGCTGTTTTGCATGGCACTATCACAGCACAGGTTTACATTGATGTTTTAAGCACCTTCTTGCTTCCCACTGTTGAAGAGCCATTCGGGAATGGCGATTGCATCTTTCAACACGATCGAGCACCTATTCATAATGCACGGCCTGTGGCGAAGTGGTTACACGACAAAAACATCCATGTAATGGACCGGCCTGCATAGAGTCCTGACTTGAATCCTACAGAACACCTTTGGGATATTTTGGAACGCCGACTTCGTGCCAGACCTAACCGACCGACCTCGATACCTACCCTCAGTGTAGCACTCCGTGAAGAATGGGCTGCCATTCCCCAAGAAACATACCAGCACCTGGTTGAACGTATGCTTGCAAGAATGGAAGCTTTGATCAAGACTAAGGGTGGGCCAACAGCCTATTGAATTCCAGCAATACCGAAGGAGGGCGCCAAGAACCGGTGTCCGGAGACTTTTGATGACAAAATGTATCATGGAGACTTTAGTGTAATTATTATATTTGAATAAAAGTGTCGTTTTCTTTCGCCTTATTGTGAATTTGTTTTAGTTACTTTCTGTATTTTACTGTAGCAGTTCTTCGTATGTATCATCCCAGTTTCATAGAGCTATGTTGCTTAGCAAGGACACACCATGCGAAAGGTACTTTCGTTATCAAGATTTGTACACAAGCAGATTGTGGAGATTTGTGAACTTACCATCGTCGCATGTCGTAGTTTCTTTATTCCACCTCTCGTTGTCATTTTAATTCTTTTATGTTTTTTAGGGTTCCGTAGCTCAATCGTTAAAAACGGAATCCCTACAGGGTCACTTAATTATGCGTCTGTCTGTCTGTCTGTCCGACTTTTCAAAATCCCTTTTTCTCAGGAACTGGTAAACGTATCAACTTGAAATTTATGTTACATATTACGGTCTACAGTCCCCTGACTATGTAAAACAGTAAGCATCTAAGTAAGTACAATCAAAAGATGGGG
The DNA here is from genome assembly GCF_023864275.1 of Schistocerca cancellata. Lineage (NCBI taxonomy): Eukaryota > Metazoa > Arthropoda > Insecta > Orthoptera > Acrididae > Schistocerca > Schistocerca cancellata. Next base: position 567,072,773 of record NC_064627.1, read on the forward strand.
GCCATATGTGTCACATATTTGATACTCGTAAAGTCGTTCATTAAAACCTACATGATACTTCCTCTTGAAGTAGAGTCATGAAATGTGGCAAGAAAGGTTTCACACTACAAGTAAAGGAAAGAAATCAGAAAATCGTTAATTTATAACTACGTCAGACAAAAAAAAAATGTTTCTTTTGTCATCTGATATCCGACTTCAAACTTAAAACATACTCGAAGATCTTGCAATCAAATGTTTCAAATGGCTCTGAACGCTATGGGACTCAACTTCTGAGGTCATCAGTCCCCGAGAACTTAGAACTACTTAAACCTAACTAACCTAAGGACATCACACACATCCACGCCCGAGTCAGGATTCAAACCTGCGACCGTAGCGGTCGCGCAGTTCCAGACTGAAGCGCCTAGAACCGTTCGGCCACACCGGCCGGCTCTTGCAATCAGTGGTGCCGATATCTTGATGGTATTAATGTCGATAACAGGCAAAAATCATAGAGATCCTCGATTTCCGGATTGGGTGAACGGTCTATATATATTAGACCGGTGCTTAAGTTTAAAAAAAAGGTTCAAATGGCTTAAGTTCTTTGCATTTTGTGTAAGTTAAATAATAGAGACTTTACTCATCAGTAATACACACTCCTTCACTATTTACAACAGTCTGCCGACGCTGGAGTAACTTTCCGATGCCGCAGCTGTAGAAATCACGTGGTTTTGATGGGGAGAACTCGTCGAGCCTTGTTCGGAGCGCATTTTCAACCGGAATGGAAGTTCCTTGAAAATTATTGGACAGAGAGCGGAAAAGCTCAAACCTGAGGGCGCAAGATAAGATAAATAAGGTGGGTGTGACATGACTTCATAACCCAACTCCTGTGTAGTGTTTTTTGTCAGTCTAGCATGATGCATACGCTGTTCGAAGAGATGCATAATATTATCTTCTATGGATGCAAAAATGTGTTCAAATGTGTGTGAAATCTTATGGGACTTAACTGCTAAGGTCATCAGTCCCTAAGCTTACACACTACTTAACCTAAATTATCCTAAGAACAAACACACACACACCCATGCCCGAGGGAGGACTCGAAGCTCTGCCGGGACCAGCCACACAGACCATGACTGCAGCGCCTGAGACCGCTCGGCTAATCCCGCGCGGCTTTTTATGGATTCACGCAGGTCTTTGTACGGGGAGTTATTGCTTCGTTTGGGGGCAAACATTCCTTTATTTTCCTTATGTTAGCATAAAGACACCATTTATCACCAGCAGTAATGATACAGGATAGGAACGGTCGGTGTTGTTCACGAGCCAGGTGATGACGAGCAAGAAGATCTACAAATATTGCCAACCGCTGATTTTTGTGATTTTGGCTTAGAGCATGAGGTACCCAGACACCTGGTTTTAGAACCTTCCCCATGCACGTAGATGTCGCACGACGGCGGAATCATCAAAGTTCATCACATGTGCCAGTTCTCCAGTACATTGGCGTGGACCATTGTGCATTAATGAGTTTAAACGACTTTCCCCGAACCCGAAGGTCTTCCTGAAGGTGGAAAACTCTCCTGAAAACGAGGAAACCATTTTCTTACCGTCCTCTGTCAAGTGGCATTATTCCCACAAACAGCGCAAATGTTTCTGGTTGCTTCAGCCGGTGTCGCCCCTCTATTCAACTCAAAAACAAGAATAAGTTGTAAATGTTCCGATTTCTCCACTTGGCACTCCATTTTTATGTCTACAGCTCCAGACATTTCTCCAAATGACAAAACGACGATATGTAAACTCAAATAACAACATTGAACCACAAATAAGAAATGACAACCGATAAAAATAAACCCATAGTGACCAGAATGCCAACATACAAAATAAAACATTACGAACTTACGCAACAACCTAATACATGATTAAGTTTGTACGAAACACTTAGTGCGCGAGTTCTACTTGAGCGATCCCGCATACTCGTCTAATATAGGGTGCCAAGGAAGTTGTTTTCTCGGATAGCTAGGCAACAATCACGCAAATGTTACTACTGGAGTTTATTACAGTAAACTGAATTAACAATATTTCGCCTTTTCACAAACAGGTGTCGCAAGCAATTGACGGTACGCAAATAATCAGTGTCCTTCGATATACCGAGCGATCAAAAAGTCAGTATAAATTTGAAAACTTAATAAACCACGGAATAATGTAGATAGAGAGGTAAAAATTGACACACATGCTTGGAATGATATGGGGTTTTATTAGAACCAAAAAAAGTATTGCTAGACGCGTGAAAGATCTCTTGCGCGCGTCGTTTGGTGATGATCGTGTGCTCAGCCACCACTTTCGTCATGCTTGGCATCCCCGGTCCGCAGACCTCAGTCCGTGCGATTATTGGCTTTGGGATTACCTGAAGTCGCAAGTGTACCGTGATCGACCGACATCTCTAGGAATGCTGAAAGACAACATCCGACGCCAATGCCTCACCATAACTCCAGACATGCTTTACAGTGCTGTTCACAACATTATTCCTCGACTACAGCTATTGTTGAGGAATGATGGTGGACATATTGAGCATTTCCTGTAAAGAACATCATCTTTGCTTTGTTATGCTAATTATTTCTATTCTGATCAGATGAAGCGCCATCTGTCGGACATTTTTTGAACGTTTGTATTTTTTTGGTTCTAATAAAACCCCATGTCAATCCAAGGATGTGTTGTACCTCTCTGTCTACATTATTCCGTGATTTATTCAGTTTTCAAATTTATGCTGACTTTTTGATCACCCCGTATAAAATTTCCATGCAAGCACATCACTCAAGTTCATAAGTCACTGCTATAGAGTTTGTATCACAGCTCGTCTTCTAGTGCGGCTTTTCTAGTGAGGCCGAGGCCCTTCGTATAGGTGCCGCTCCTGTCGTGGTGTCGCCTTAGTCAGCGTTCTGTTGGCCGATGTCGTCTCACAGCCTTCTCTGCTGCATCGTTCAGGCCGACATGCCGACGCTTGATGTTACTCGGGAGCACTACTCGCACCTGCATATTCATTTGGCCCCTCGTCCTCGGTGATCACTGGGACAACGCCAGGTTGCCCCAGCCTAGACACAGCCCTGGGATTCGGGCAGCGGTTTCAGCGAGATGTTGGCTGTTTCACTTGGGAGCGCCGTGGCGGCGGTCAGCGTGACACACGGCTACTCGCGGCGCAGCCTACAGTGAAAGTGTGGGTGTGAGGCCACAGGCGGCGTGTTTGCGCCGTGCGTTCGCTGCTCGCCACGACGCGACGGCCAAGTTCACGGCTGCTGCCTGCTGGCGGGCAACACTTTCACTGGCCGGAGATACGCTGTCTGCCGCCCTTGCCACAGCCAGCCGGCCACGAGGCAGCAGTTAGCGGAGTTCACGCGGACGCAGTGTTTCCCTGACGTACACAAAGCCTTAATTGCCGGCCACAGTGGCCGAGCGGTTCTAGGCGCTTCAGTCTGGAACCGCGCGACCGCTACGGTCGCAGGTTCGAATCCTGTCTCGGGCATGGATGTGTGTTATATCCTTAGGTTAGTTAGGTTTAAGTAGTTGTAAGTTCTAGGGGACTGATGACCTCGGATGTTAAGTCCCATAGTGCTCAGAGCCATTTGAACAAAAGCCTTAATTCAGTCCCGCACTGCCGCTTAGCGCACAAGACACGTTCGTACATGATATCTGAGCAGTTAGGCCATGGGATCTAAGACTTCCTGGCAGACAGGAATTTTTTGTTAGTCTTATGGATGCTTTGATGCGGCCTCCCACGACTTCCTCTACTGCGCCAACGTCTTCATATGAGAGTAGCACTTGCACCTTCCGTCCTCAGTTCTTTGACGGATGTGGTCCAGTCTCTGTCTTGCGCTACAATGTTTACCCTCTACAGCTTCGTCTAACACAATGGAACGAATTGGCTGATGTCATAACACATGTCCTATCATCCTGTCCCTTCTTCCTGTCAGTGTTTTTCACATCCTCCTTTCTTCGCCAACTCTGAGGAGGGCCTCCTCATTCTCTACCTTGTTAGTCCACCTAATTTTCAACACCATTCTAATACCACCACATCTCAAACGCTTCAGTTCATTCCTTTTCCCCCATAACTGTCTTCCCTACAACGCTGTGCTCCAAACATACACTCTCAAAAATTTCTTTCTCCAACTAAGACCGATTATTGATAGTAGTGGACTTCTTTCGGCGAGGAATGCTGTCTTTGCCTGTTCTAGTGTGCTTTTTATGTCCGCCCTCCTTCGTCCATCACGAGTTACTTTGATTCCAAGATAACCGATTCTCCACTTGGACCATGTCGTGGTCACTAATTCTGATGTTAAGTTTACCGCTAATCTCATTTTTGATAATCCTCGCTACCTTCGTCTTTCTTCAGTTTGACATCCAAATCCGTATTCTGTACTCATTACACTGTTCATTCCATTCAACGGGTCCTGCAATTCTTTTTCACTTACACTGATGGTAGCAACGTCATCAGCGAATATTACTTTCACATTCTTTCAGCCTGAATTTTCTTTTCTTTCATTACCGTAATTGCTTCTTCGAACTGTAGACCAGTGGTCAGCGAAATGGCTGCCAAGTGGAGGACCCATGTTTGACTCCTCATATCGCCAAAGATGTTCACTTGGTAAGAGGAGTGGAACAGGGTGTTCTTGTTGTATGCTACATTTTACACAACGGTGAGGAGAGGCGGGCTACAGAATGGTTCAGCGCCTGTCGTCCTAGGGCAGCTGGGCAGAAGCAGAAATGATTAGCGAACAGTAAATACAGTGAACACAAGTTTTAGTGAACTTCTAGCTTTGTTCAGGTATTGCAAAGAAACTTTACAGAAGAACAAACAGCAATAAATTCCAGTTGTTACAAAAGAGCGTCGTGCAATGTGATAGTCCCACGAGTAACTGTCAAGACTGACTAAGACTGAAGACTGTCAAAGATTGCCACTGAGACGCCACCAGCTATCCCATACCGCAGCGGCAGAGGGCACGCATAGTCAGAACTGCTGAAGGCGTGGCTCAGCAGGCGCACGTCATTGGATCCGTCGGTACCCGCGCGACCTTTATCTGCCTCTGTCGGAAACGTGCATTTTCGTTGCAAGTGAAGGTGGTATCGATGTCTGGTATCACACTACTCAGCCTTGTGATGCCAATTGAACGACTATACCGAGTATTACCGGTTCCAGGACGCTACAATGGCCAGCTGAGCTGTGTGCTGACTACATGCCTCTCCATATTTCATCCAAGTGACACCTTCGGCTGATGGATGACATGGCAGTCGGTTGGTCCCGACTAACCCGCCTGTGACAGATTGGCAGAGCTTTCATTTTTTACTCCCCTCCTTCTTCGCTCTATAGGCTAAACAGTAGGGGCTGAAGACTGCATCACTGTCGAACATCCTTTTCAATTCGAGCACTCTGTTCTTGATCTTCCATTCTTATTGTCCCCTCTTGGTTTTTGTGTACATTATGCTTGCTATCTTTGGGACTGTGTGGATTGTGGATGATTTTTTTCCGGAAGTCTGATGCTATGTCTCCAGTCTCATAGGTAAGAGATACGACGAGGGTAATCCCAAAAGTAAGGTCTCCTATTTTTAGAAGTACATAGGCCTGTTTATTTCTACAATGGTTAACATAAATTTACAGCTTGAACATTTAGCAATTTTTCGACATAATCACCATTTCTGTCGACGCTGTGGCAGTTTTTGTATGCCCATGTCATACCAGATCGCCGCCATGCTGTTCAGAAAGTTATGAGCCTCTTCTTTCACCTCGTCGTCGGAGCTGACTCGCTTTCTGGCCAAATGATCTTTTAACCTATAGAACAGGTGATAGTCACTGGGCGCCAAGTCAGGACTATAGGGTGGGTAGGTGATTATGTTCCACTGAAACTGTTGCAGGAGAGCAACGGTTTGCCGAGCGATGTGTGGGCGAGCGTTGTCATGGAGAATGTGTAAGCCTTTGGTCAACATTCCTCTTCTCCGGTTCTGAATTGCCCGTTTGAGTTTTTTATGGGTCTCACAGTACATGTCAGCGTTAATTGTGGTCCCAGCGATTCAGCTCCGACGACGAGGCGGAAGAAGAGGTTCATAACTTTCTCAACAGCATGGCGGCGAGCTGGTATGACATGGGCATACAAAAACTGCCACAGCGTCTACAAAAATATATCGACAAAAATGATGATTATGTCGAAAAATAGATAAATGTTCAAGCTGTAAACTGATGTAAACCATTGTAGAAATAAACAGGTCTGTGTACTTATAAAAAAATAGGAGACCTTCATTTTGGGATTACCCTCGTAGAAAATGGTTTGGTTGCTATTTCCCCAGATAATTTCAGACATTAAGAAGGAATGTTATCTATTGTTTCCACCTCATATCGCTCTTAAACAAGAAGCAACGTTACAGGCAACGGTTGTGTGAGGTGTTCCTCGAAGTAGGGTGATAGCGTTTCTGTTGGTTACAATATAAACGGTGATTCAACCTTTCCTACTGATATGTTTAATGCAACCCGCAAATTCTTCAAATACCATGCGTGAGTTTTTAGTATTCTCTCGCCCATTGTGAGCAAACTGAGTCCTACAGAACATTTTTGTACTTAAATTTTGTACTGGGACAGGTTTTCGTTAGAGGCTGTAGTTCACGTGTTGTTCAAGAAAAATGTACAAAAGTGACCTACCAATACTTTCCCACACTCGGCCCCCTCTGGCCTGGATTTGGAGCATATAATTCATGATAATCCCTGCTATCAATGTAAAAAAAATTGCGACTGCAGGAATTATTCCCGACATTCGACCTTTTTGGTCTCCATTGACTGGTCTTATAACGCCACAGGCTTTGTCGAGCACTTACCACTCGTAAAACTGACTATGGGGAAAATGTTACGTAACAATTTTGTGAAATTTAGCATCGCAAAATAAACAATTACATCGTTGTATTCGTAAAGCTTTCTGGCTACGAAAGTGCTGTGTCTGTAAAGGTTACGTCTGGATCGAATTGTCAACGTAATTAGCTTTAGGGTAACTTTTACAAAAATCGTTTTTCTTTCACTAACATCACGGGCATGTTTAAATCAATAATGTTAACGAAACAACCAACTATGCTGGTGGTGTAATAGCCCAATCGCTAGAGACCAAAAATGTCGAATATCGGGAATACTTCGTGTAGTCGGAAATTTTTGTACAGTGGTAGGAGGAAGTCCTAACTGGTGAGAGATGAGTAGGGGGTGGAGGCGTGTTTGAAGGTCACTTTTGAACGTTTTTCTTGAATCACTCGAAAACCGTGGTCTTCAGCGAAAACGTATCCCAGTGCAAAAGTTAATTACATTAAATTTGCCCCAAAAAAGGTCTTGCTCATTTTTACTGTAGGACCTACAGTTTGCACAAAGCGAGCGAGAGGATATGAAAAACTAGCGTGTGGTTTTTGAAGGCAATGTGGGTTGCATACAACCCACCGGTAGGGGCAGATGAATTACCCTGTATGTATACTTCTGCCCATTAACTTGCACACCAGGAAGGATAACAAATAACGCAATTTTGCTTCTGGTGTATATTGTAGGAAGAATACACGGTTGAGTACACGGAGTGAGAAACTTAGTCTGGGAATGGAGTTGAACTGAGTTTGGATGACAGACAAGGTACATCATTCAAAGCTGCTTCTACTCTGTGCCAGAGTTCCTCAATCCTAAAGGCAGGCGACTGGCGGTGTTTGAGTCTCTTCGCAACCCACGACCAGATGTTTTCAATGGCTGAGAGATCCGAAAATGTACTAGCCGTAGCAACAGTCGAACATCTTCTGTATCGGAGTGTGTTCAGGACACGGATAACATAAGTGTGTCCAGGACACGGGTAACATGGGGTCTTTTGCTATCATGTTGAAAGATAACACCATAGAGATCTCGACGATTCGGCAGGCACCGGCCTTAAGGCGTCAGAAATCTACGCCAGCCGTGGGTCACCATGTTAGGGACCCAGTCGCAACCCCCTAGCATCATTCCAGGTGTTGCATGCGTATGACTGTTACGAAGCCTCTACAGACGTCGATCTCCTACGTCATACTGAAATGCGACTTTTCTGCAAAGACAGCGTAGTGCCAGTTCTGTGTGCAGTGTTGTTGGACGCACACTGTCTGCATGCCTCTCTCCGCTATCTCTTCAAAGGAAACTGCAATTATGGTTGTCGTACTGACAGTCCATTGTGCTCTAGACGTCGTCGCACTGTCTGTGTAGATACTTGTCTTGCAGCAAATAAACCCATTTCCTGAGTCATGCTAAATGACGTGCTGGTATATCAAATGTTCAAATGTGGGTGAAGTCCAAAGGCACCAAACTGCTGACGTCATCGGTCGCTAGACTTACATGCAACTTAAACTAACTTACGCCAAGGACAACACATACACCCATGAGCGAGGGAGCAATCGGACCTCTGGCGGAAGGGGCCGCGCGATTCGTGACATGGCGCCTCTAACCGCGATACCGCTCCGCGCTGCTGTTTGTGTCCTACTTGACCGAGCAAACACTAGGTCTGCCCTCCCGAGTGTTTGTCGAGCGAGAGCGTTGAGAATCTGCGTGGCATTCAGTACGGCTCTTGTGAACCTATCGATTCCATTATACCACGACGGTAGTGGGATCCTGACCAACGCGAACAGCAATATCGCGGAAGGATAAACGGCAGTGTTGATACATCAAGATCTGCGTGCGGTAGATGTTTTCCTTTTTACACGATAAAGCGAGATCTTCTCACAAATAATCAACATTCAAATGCGATTTCGCAATCAGATATCCCGCTGCATAATCTGCCCTTATAAACAGACTGTTGTTGGCGTTACTCCTACCTACTCTATGCTGTGTGCTGAAATGTTAATCATTTGCATCTCCAAGCATGCACGAGGGGCGTTCAGTAAACACTGCAACACATTTTTTGTGAAGGAGGCTGGTTTTATTAAGGATTCCAGTACACCATTTCATTCTCCACTCTTCTGGCTACAAAATCCTATTTCTCAACATAGTCTCTATTGAATGCGACGGCCTCACGCCACCTTCTAGAGGGCTTTTATACCCGCATGGGACCATTCTAAAGGTCAACGTCAGAGGCAATGTCTTGCTGCATCAATAACCTCCCCATCATCCACGTGCTGCTTCCGGCACCATACAGGTGGCAGTCGGAAGGTGCGAGATTCGGGCTGTAGGGTAAATGAGGAAGAGCAGTCCAGCGAAGTTTTGTGAGCGCCTCTCGGGTGCGCAGACTTCTGTGTCGTCGAGTTGACCAGCAAGGTGTGTGTGATCCGTTCATCACCTCGAATGAGAGTGTCCGCACGTTCCAATACTGCAGGAGTCACAGCTGTTTGCAGTCGGCCGGCACGCGGGAAATCGGACTGGTTTGCGCGACCCTGTTACGATGATGACACATGCCTTGCCCAACGACTCACCGTGATTTTGTTCACTGCTAGGTCTCCGTAGGCACTCGGCAAGCGCCCATGAATATCTGTGATGCTCTGGTTTTTCGCTGCAAGAAACTCAGTGACAGCTGTCTGTTGGGAACGCATCTCCGTTACAGACGCCATTTTGAAACCTAGCTGCCACCTGTCAGAACTTCATGAGGGTACTGGGGCTGAAGCGCGAATATTCCACTATGGATCACAACAAATCCTGATTTTTTTCAACCCAAACTGACCGAGAAAAAAAGTGATGCATTACTTACTGAACGCCGCTAGTAACAGTACACTTGTAAGTGGGCTGTTTAGGTTTTTATGTTGGTAATGCCGCGTAGCGCTCGGTATGAAAATCACTGACTGTGCTGTGTGCAGTCTGTGGCTGATTGGCACATTGTTGGAATAATCGCTTGTGTAGTGTTGGGCAGTTGGATGTGAACAGCGCGTAGCGTTACGCAGTTAAGAGGTGAGCCACCAGCAGTGGTGGATGTGGAGAGAGAGTTTTGAGCGGTCGATCTGGACGTGTGTCCGCCAGAAAAAGGAAATTTGTTTAATTGGATGTCACAAAATTATTTTGAACGCTATTAAGGTAAATACATTGTTTGTTTTCTATCAAAATCTTTCATTTGCTAACTATGCCTATCAGCAGTTAGTGCCTTCAGTAGTTAGAATCTATTATTTAACTGGCAGTACTGGCGCTCGCTGTATTGCAGTAGTTGGAGTAACGAAGATTTTTGTGAAGTAAGTGATTCATGAAAGGTATAGGTTATTGTTAGTCAGGGCCATTCTTTTGTAGGGATTATTGAAAGTCAGATTGCGTTGCGCAAAAAAAATTTGTGTGTCAGTTTAGTGATGATCAGAATAAGTAAACAGAGGACTGTCTGAGTACGTTCAGTTTTACTCAGCTGTCTTTGTATCAAATAACGTAGAAGTTTACCAGCACAGTAATTCATAATTTTTCTAAGGGAACGTTTCACACTTCGTACCAAATTTGACGTTTGTTGCACACCTCTTTCATGACGTTCTATCCCTAAAAGTCAGCAATGTCTGTGGATTTGTCGCAATTATGAAGATCGTTGAGTTTATTTTTTTGTAGTGGTTATTCGCTTTTACAGCTCTATAGAAGTAAGTCGTACTTTATTAGTAACCAAATCATGGCGACTCAGTCAGATGTACGACGACATCGACGCGCTTACTTCGCATCTCGCACTCCATACGGAGGGTGTACCTATTGTGGGGAAAGGGAGGACAGCTGCGCCGCCGCCCCCCCCCCCCCCCGAAAAATGCGAAGCAGAAGATTATAGCAAATGCAGAGATCGTAAAACAATACAAATTAACGAGGAAGAAAGCAGGTCACGCTAAGATGAAACGTACACTCTAAGACAAAAAAAAAAGGACGGACCAGGAAGGAATTATCGTAGTAGGATGGAAACCGGTAGATGTGATGTAGATATACAGACAAACAAATGATCACAATTTCAGAAAAAATAGATGATTTGTTCAAGAGGAAGAGTTCCACGAATAGAGCAAGTCAATAACGCATTGGTGCGCCTCTGACCCTTATCCGAACAGTTTTTCGGCTCGGCATTGATTGTTACAGTTGATGGATGCCCTCCTGAGGGATATAGCGGCAAATTGTGTCCACCTGCGACTCGCACACGTCGGGTGTGCCGTGTGAGAGCGGTGCCTACCTGCCGGCCTGGGCGGGCGCTCGGGCACGGCCGCCTGGCTGTCCCACAGCTTCCAGCGGCGCACCTGCTCCTCGCGCATGCGGCAGAACAGCGTCTGCTTCTGGTTGTCGTCCAGCTCCGCCAGCAGCTCGGGGTCCACCCACATCTCCTTCAGGATCTGCTGCAGCATCTGCAACACGCGGCCCACAGGGCGACGTTAATAACTGAGCCAGGCAGTTGCCACCGGTCATTTACGAAATATTTCTTTCATTTTTGAGAACTGGTCTCCGAGCTTTATCAGCTCATCCTCAGGTGAGGCATGTAGAAGTCACAGCGTTTGTTTCTAGGTTGCTTCGCGCAGCAGCACGGGCAGTATTGAGTTTAACATCCAACTCACAGTTTCCTTCCATTATAATATTTCACAAAATCCGAACAAATTCTGGTCATGCTGGCACAAAAGTTTGTGTCCAGTCACTCATGGACGAGACTGGAACTCAAGCTGAGAGGAGCAAAGCAAAAGCAGAAATGTTTATTTCTGTTTCCAAATGTTCCTTTACAAAGGAAAACCCAGGATAACTGCCCAATTTAATTCTCGTACCACTGAAAACGTGAGTGAAATAGATGTTAGTGTCAGTAGCGTTGAGAAACAGGTGAAATCGTAAAAACTGAAAAAAGCCCCAGAGACCGATGAAATGCCAATCCCAAATTCGTAGCTGAGGTAGCCCGTCTGTTAATTATCATCTATCGTTGATCCCTTGAACAAAAAATTGTACCCAGTGCTTGGAAGAAAGCACACGTCACATTTGTCCATAAGAAGGGTAGTAGATGTGATTCTCAAAAATACCGTCCAATGTCCTGGGAGTCCATTTGTTGTAGGACCTTAGGACGTATTCTCAGCTCAAATATAATGAGCTATCTTGAACAGAACGACCGCCTCCATAGCAACAAGCACTACTTTTGAAAACACAGATCTTATGAAACCCAACTCTCACTTTTCTCACATGACATCCTAAAATCCATGGATCAACGCAGTCAGATAGATGCAGTATTTTCCATCTTCCAAAAACATCTGACTACGTTTATTATCAAAATTACGATCATATGGGGTATCAGACGAAATATGTGATATGTGACTGGATTGAGGATTTCTCGGCAGGGAGGACGCAGCATCTTATATTGGATGGAGAGTCATCGATTCATGTGGAAGTAACAGCGCGTTTGGTCTCTAACTTTTCATAATGCATATTAATGATATTGTGGACGATATTAATAGCAACGTCAGACTTTTTTCAGATGATGCAGTTGTCTACAACGAAATACAGTCTGAACGAAGATGCACAAATATTCAATCAGACCTTAATAAGATTTGGAAGTGGTGCAATGACTGGGAGCTTGCTTTAAATATTCAAAAATTTAAAACTGTGCACTTCACATAACAAAAGAAAAACATTGTATCCTATGAATATAACAATAACTAGTCACGTATGGAATCTCTAAACCCATACAAATACTTGTGTGTAACACTTAGTAGGAACATGAAGTGAAGTATACACGTAGGCTTAGTCATGGATAAAGCAGGTAGCAGACTTCGGTTTACTGGTAGAATATTAGGGAAACGCAATCAGTCTACAAAGGAGATTGTTTACAAATCTCTCGTGCGACCCATTCTAGAATAATGTGCAAGTTTGTGAGACGCACAGCAAATAGGACTAGCAGCGGATATTGAACGTATACAGAGAAGGGCAGCACGAATGACACAGATTTTTTTGACCCGTGGAAGAATGTCACTGAGATGCTGGCTGATAGACAGAGACTACCCCGAGGAAGTCTCCTAACAAAGTTTCAAGAACCGGCTTTAAATCATGACTCTAGCAATATATTACAATCCGGTACACATCACTTCCACATGGATCGTGACGATAAGATTAGATTAACTACAGCACGTACAGAGGCATTTAAACAATGATTTTTCCCTCGCTCCTTACGAACGCAACGGGAACAAGCCCTAATGACCGGTACAGTGGGTCGTACCCTCTGCCATGCACTTCACAATGGTTCGCAGAGTATAAATATAGATGTAGATGAAGATAGATGTAGATAAATTGGGTATCAGCTAAAGACTTAAACACTAGTCACTATTTGTCACTAGGATAGTTTTAAAAAAACATAATAATAGGCAGGGAAAAGGAAGAGCAGTTCAATAGAATGGATTGTGTCTTCAAAAGAAGTTATAAAATGAACATCAACAAAAGCGAAACAAGAGTGCTGTGCCCTCCAGACCTACGCCGAAGAGCGCCGGTCAGCCTTCGAATCAGGCGCAACATAGTTAAAGCCAAACACCAGAGAGGGCGCACTCGACAATGACTATGTTATACGTTCCCCTTACGTCTAACAGATAGTTCCTAAATGGACAACCATCCGTCAAACGTGAATATAATCAGACACATGGTTCCACTCAGCAGCTATCCAGTACCTCAAGATGATATCTGAGGACTCGGCGCCAAGAAGAGCCAAAGTGGACTTTACGCAAGTGATTAAGTCATCGTTTGCTCGAACTAGGACTATATCAGGCTTCAGATCTGTGCAAGAGAGCATCGGTGAATCGGTCTATATTGCCACACACAGTTTTCATGCTCCACTTATTAGCAAATGACGTAGTAATGACAGAAGGTGGACTATAATCTGATGACGCCCGAAGTAGAGAGGATATAAAACTCAGAGCGGCAATAGCAAGGAGAGCATTTCCGAAAAAAAGGAACTTTTAAGGGCTCCGGAAAGGCTCAAAATCATGAAAAGTTCAATTTTTACTTTTTTGCATTTTCTGAATCTGCAGACTATTACCTTTTAATAGATACATAATTTATTCAATTCCGAAGACTACAACTATTTTTAAATTTTTTTTGAAATGTGTTCTACATGGGCGTGACCCACTGTGGCGCTGTTAAACTGCTGTCAAATTGTGTTATTATTAACGTCCGTGTTCATCAGGTACATTTTAGTGATGTGAGATAAAGTATGTGTTGTGGCTAACCTGTGATGGTTCAATATATATCGCTGGTGTGATTGTCGATTGTTTCATGTTTATTTACTCTGTCGTTATCTCGAAAATATTCGTAATTAATTCTGTTTCTTGAGTCTCTGTTTTGTTGAAGTATAATAATGAGTAAAAGTAAAGGCTATTAGGCAAAATACACAAAGTGTCGACGAAATGAAGAAGGCTGTTTGGGCTCTTTTTTTTCATACTTCTTCAACCGATGAAAATCCCCAACGTAGCTTGTGTCCCAAAGAAGAAGACAGTTGGTGTAAATATAACAAAGGATTGCTAACTGGTGAAGTGTACACTCATAAGCATAGTCTGCCTCATGCAATAATGGAGGTGATAAAACCTATTTTCAGAGACTTAGCAGCACCTGAACTGTTGAAAAAGTGTATTGACGGAAAAACTCAAAACCCCAATGAAAGTGTAAATAGTGTTATATGGTCGAGAATCCCCAAGACTGTATTTGTTGGAATAGAAACACTTCACTTTGGTGTGTATGATGCTGTTGCAACTTTCAATGATGGCAACATTGTAAGGTGCAAGGTATTTAGAAATATGGGAATGAAGATAGGTTCTAACATGGTACGAGCGATGCTTGCTTTAGACAAGGAACGCCTTCGGGCTGCAGACAGGGCTGTAAAGAGTCTAGAAATACAAGCAAGAGTAAACAGGAGGAGGAACAAGAGGAAGCTGGAGGAGGAGTTTGCAGAGGATGAAGATAATCCATCCTATGGACCTGGAATGCACTAAAAAGTTAATCCAATCTTTGTCGCTCGATTCCCAAAACTTTTATTTTCTCATACTAATTACATGTTTTCTAAGGATCTTCCAAACATATTTGTTTCAAACTTTCAGTAAATGTTACACAGTACCTTCTGCATAATTTAACACAGCCTTTTTCCAAAAAACTGTATATTTTTGAATATATAAATAAAAAATTGCAAAAAAATGTTGTGAATTTTCATTACAATTGAAAAAATCATCTTTAATAACTGAACTAAAATTTTGTAAAATTCCTGTGTTAAGTTGTAGCCCATATTCCAATAAATAACCTGTAAAAAGTTCAACTTCCTACCTCAAATACTTTGTGAGGAAAGATGTAATTTATAACCGTTATTTTAACATTGCAAGTATAGGGCGTTCCGGAGCCCCTTAAGCTTCGAACGAAAATTTCATTTGTTTGGAAGGGTTGTTTCTGAAGGCCTGGAGTGTATCATTGTACAGAACTGTGATATGGACGATAAACTGTTCAGACCAGATGTTTATTTTTGCTGGGTTACGACCTGGCTCGCACTTGATGATGCTTTTCGTGTCAGTATTGTCTTAGTCTGGTTGCGTTTTAACATGAATTCATGTTTTTGCATGAGATTCATTACTGATACTGTTCAATGCATATTCACCTGCATTAACGATTTGAATGATAGGTTATTTTGAAAAAAGATCTAAACTTAACTCCGCCCGAACAGGCCATGAAGGCCCAACGGTACAGACCGACCGCCGTGTCATCCTCAGCCCACAGGCGTCACTGGAAGCGGCTACGTAGCGGCGTTTGGTCAGCACACCGCTCTCCCGGCCGTATGTCAGTTTACGAGACCGGAGCCGCTACTTCTCAATCAAGCAGCTCATCAGTTGGCTCACAAGGGCTGAGAGTGCCCCGCTTGCCAACAGCGCTCGGAAGACCGAATGCTCACCCATCCAAGCGCTAGCCCAGTCCGACAGCGCTTTTCGGTTATCTGACGGGAACCGGTGTTACCACTGCGGCAAGGCCGTTGGCCGTAGGTTACTTTGAAAGCAGTAAATTACTATCCACACAACGCTGCAAAGTTGGTTATAATGTATGATGATTTTACAAATGGTGTATGCTCTCCCTATATATACTGCGCCGGTTATAATATTTTTCAACTGTATATTACTTTTTTGGGATCACACAATTTTGGGTTCTATGCTGTGTCATTGTAAACTACTAAAACAACTAAATTGGTGACTTGTCGACTGGCTTACTGCGGCCCTCTTGAGAGCGGTTATTTTATCCAAAATGACAACAGTTGTGGAAGCCTACGAATGTATATTACTTTGCTAAGAATTGTTCTCGGACAATTTCTTTTTCTTCTTATTTACAGATCTGAAGGTAGTTATTATACACAACCGAAACCAGTCATCACGTTTTAAGTGTCTAATGTAATTTGTGGTCTAGGCAGTAAAAGATTTTTGTATATTTTTTTAAAATTTTAATAAAGGATAGAATACACGTTTTCGAAATGAAATGCTTCAGGAGAATGCTGAAGGTTGGGTTCGCCGACTGGGTAACTAATGAAGAGATGCTGAATCCAACAGGAAGACAAGAAATTTACGGGGCAATTTGACTGAGAGAGGGGGGAACAGAGTTGATAAGAAACATCTTGAGGAATTAAGAAACATTTAATATGGTAGTGGTTCAAATGGCTCTGAGCACTATGGGACTTAACTTCTGAGGCATCAGTCCCCTAGAACTTAGAACTACTTCAACCTAAGTAACCTAAGGACGTCACACACATCCATGCCCGAGGCAGGATTCGAACCTGCGACCGCAGCGGTCGCGCAGTTCCAGACTGTAGCGCCTAGAACCGCTCGGCCACTCCGACCGGCTTCATATGGTAGTAGACGGAAGCGAAGAGTGTAACAATTGAAGAGGAAACAAAGGATTGAGTACAGTAAGTATGTTGAAATGCACGTAGGTTGCAGTAACAATGCAAAGTTGAACAAGCTTGCACCGGATAGACTAGCATGGAGTGCTGCATCGAACAACAACAACAACAAAAACAGTCACGCATGAGCTGTCTACCAATATAACAACTGATTATTAGTGGCTGTATTTGCAGCGCACGACCCGCCACATACCGCCTGACCAAGATAATGGTTCCCAAACAGATATTCGAAAAAGACGTCAGGCATGTATTCTGCTATTACTTTCAATCGTAATCGTAAATACTGTAATGTGAGACCCGGAATGCTATCTTGCGCTCAGTTTTGCAATTATTCAGTTTCTGGGTAACGGTCGGCGCTGTGTTGCTTGGGACACTCACTCACAAATTACTTTTCGACATATTCGTGAGCGTTGCTCATGATTCTGGAGTCCTTACCAGGTTGGGTTAAAAGGAGAGAGAGAAAGAGAGAGAGAGAGAGAGAGCGAGAGAGAGAGAAGAAGAAGAAAAAGAAGAAGAAGAAGATCCAAAGAAGAGGGACGCGTTCCGTCACAGGATCGTCGCCAGAGCGTTACGGAGATGCTCAACAAACTGCAGTGGCAAACACTTAATCAAAGGAGTTGGCATCAGAGAGAGGTTTACTGTTCAAATTCCGAGAGAGTACTTTCCAAGACGAGTCGAGCAACGTATTATTTCCTCCCACTCAGCCACGAAGAGAATATCAGGGAGGTTAAAGATGATGCAGAAGTTTACCGATAGGATAGTGGAAAAAATACCCCCTGTCACTCACGATAAGGCGGCTTGCGGAGTATGGGTGTAGATGCAGAATCCCACACCAAGGTGATTATCGCAAAAGCGTCGTTTTTACAGCAGTTTTTCATTCGCACGGCACGGTCTTCTACTTGAAGTGTAAGCGTGCTGTTTCACTCGGCGTTGTGCACATTCGTCGCTTTACTTTTTCTTCACTTGCTGCAGGAAACCCACACGTGTCACACATTTAACGGTTTGACATAGTCTATGGTAATGCATCATCTTCTGCTGCATATTTGTATAAAAGCGCAATGACAATGTTTTAACTGCCACAGCGTACTGTTTTTCATTGCCCGTTACCCCTACAGTTACACACAATATTGAAGTTTGTGTTACACGAAGTATATCAAAAGGAACCCGAAGAGAAATCAGAGAACCGGCGACTTTACTGTAAGATTTTGTCATCGCAAACCCTGTCACTATCAGTGACGTAATTGTGGTACGAACTGACTAGCCACATCAAATAAATTGCCTCTAAGCACAGTGTGAGTGCGATACGGCCAACCTGTTTCAGACTCATATGCGGTTGGCGTACCGATACGCTAGGCCGGATGCCGGTAGTTCTGTTTTCACTTCTACACATGCAGCCACAAGTTTGATGTAAGCTAGGAAAGCTTGTAATACATACACATCCACCACGTCACATGTGACTGCTCACCTCCAGAATCTGATATTCTGCGCTTGCAATGAGCTGTCGTAGAAGAATACGCGCCCAGGGACTGTAAGGGCGACCATCATGAATGTGATGCCCTTTATAGACACGTAAAATGACATCCGTTCAGATGTGGGCCACGATGCAGCGACAGAAGTCATTTGACGACGAATTTTTCCTCTTATCTCAGGTGCTCTTTCTCCAGGAAGGCGGAGTCCTATCTTAATAGCTGCGCCACGTGCAAGACAGGCATCGTTCGTCTTTCAATTTACCACAGCAGTACCGGCCACTGTGTAGAGCAAATCTCCCATCTAAACAGCATAATAATCGACCAAAAGGAGGTGATTGCCACTTTTTATGTAAATGAATTAGCCAGTCTGCAGACGTGTTTTGCGACAAGAACTAAATTAAGTAATGCTGCGATTGGCTAAACGAGAGGTTTAACAGACTAACGGGAAATCAGTTCTAGAAGTCTTTGAGAATTCTATAATGAATAAAAACCTCTGTCCTCCATATTCCAGGGGAGGTACTGTTACGTCATTTTCGGGCCAATGTCTTCCTTGTAGCAACAGTAACTTCTAACTATGCACCAGAAGTATTTAGATATGAAAATGTTAGATTATTGCAAAAGTTCGTAGGGTTTTTGTTTTGCAGTTTGGTATTCTGGTTGCTATGGATCTGTTTATCGATTGTCATTTTTCATTTGTAGTTCGCTGTTGATATTTGAGTTTACATATTTTCATTTTGTCATTTGGAGATAGTGAGTGGAGCTGTAGGCGCTAGAAAATGGAGTGCCAAGTGGAGAAATCGGAACATTTACGACATATTGTTCTGTTCGAGATCAACAAAGGGGGTGACACCAGCGGAGACAGCTAGAGACATTTGCGCCTTTTATGCGGTTGATGCCATTGGACAGAACACTGGCCGCGCGGGGTAGCCGAGCGGTCTCAGGCGCCTTGTCACGGTTCGCGCGGCTCTACCCGTTGGAGGTCATGGGTGTGTGTATGCTGTCCTTAGCGTAAGTTAGTTTAAGTTAGATTGAGTAGTGTGTAAGCTTTGGGACCGATGACCTCAGCAGTTTGGTCCCATAAGACCTTCCCACAAATTTCCAAATTTTACAGAGCACGGCAAGAAAATTGTTTTCTCGTGTTTAGGAGGTTCATGTTGAAATTTGTGACTACATGTTCAGGAAGATCTTCGGGGTTTGATGACTACTCTTTAACTGCATTAACCCATAATGATACACGTCAGTGTACTCGAGAACTGGCAGATGTGATGAACTGTGATCATTCCATTATCGTGTGACACTTGTATGCGGTGTGGAAGATTCATAAATCATGAGTGGGTACCGCACGCTTTAATCCAAAATCACAAAAATCAGTGGGTGGCAATATGTGCATCTCGGCTTGTTCGTCATCAACTGGCTCGTGAACAGCACCGAACGATTCCCATCCTGTATCGTTACTGTTGACGAGAAATGGTTTCTTTATGCTAACATAAGGAAAAGAAAGGAATGGTTGGCCCAAACATAGCAGCAACTCCCCGTACAAATACTTGGGCGCATCTACAAAAGATAATGTTATGCATCTGGTGGAATAGCGACGGCATGGTGTACTACAAATTGTTTCCCCGAGGTGTAACCATCACTACTGACATTAATTGTCAACAACTGAGACTTCTTTCAGGCGCAGTCCAAGAACAACTACCAGGAAGACTGCGTGAAGTGACGCTACTCCACGATAACGCCTGCCCGCATTTCGCTAGACTGACAAACACTAAACAGGAGTTGGGTGGGGAAGTTATTCTGCAAACCACATTATTCATCTGACCTTGCGCCTACAAATTTTCGCCTTTTCCCCTCTCTATCGAATAACCTTCAGGAAACTATATTTTACTAATGATTAAAGCCTCTGTTAGGTGTATCTGTATTCTTAAGAAGAAACGCAACGAACTTCTGGACCAACCCAATAGCTATTGGTGTCTTTGGCACCATTCAACTAAAACACACGCAGAGCTGCGAACTGCTTAGAATGGGACGACAATAGAGCCATTTGTCAGACTCACATCACACAAAATAAATAATGTGCGGTTGGTTAACGCAAAACCTATAGAAATTGCGCATTGGTTAAGACACTGGACTCTTATTTGGAAGTAGTGGTGCTCAAATTCCGGCCTGCCCGTTTTGATGAAGGTACATTGAATTATTTAATACTGAGATGGATCCTTTGATAACGCAACGGCCTGTATGCATATATTTCGGGACCAGTGGGGACGTGATGTCTTTGTACTAACTAACTAGTGCGAATTTCGAGTGGGGTAGCCTTATGGTGTATACTGTTGACAGGAAGTAGGAGAAAACTTTAGTCGAAGAATGATGTTTTGTGAGGTTAAGCCGTATTATTTCTCTGGTAACCAGACTTATTTATTTTTCAGAATATATTTTCACCCTGCAAGGAGTGCGCGCTCACCTGTACCGGCCCGGCGCACAGTTTTGATCTGCCGGGAAGTTCAAATTAGCTCACACTCTGCTGCACGGCGACAATTCAGCCTGGGAACTATCCGCTAAGCAGTAGCTAAGTCAATTCTTCGCAGTATCATTTCGTGCAGGTCTATGAGGGAAACTTATACGACGTCTGAAACATACGAGAGAAGCAGTGGCGGACATAGAGCTATGAGAGCAGGTCGTGTGTCGTGCTTGGACAGCTCAGTCAGTAGAGCATTTGCCCGCGAAAGGCTAAGGTCCCAGGTTCGAATACCAGTGCAACGCAGTTTTACTCTGCTGGGAAGTTTAAAAGTTATTTACTTAGTTTGCCTCTTTGGCTTTTGTTTCTGATTTGTTATCCACACACTTTCCTTTTAAACAGTTTCGAAAACATGACAACGGCCCAGTCTGGTGACTGTGCTACTGCATAACGACAAGGTACTGAAATGTGTTGCACCATGAGGCATCAGTCTTCTAGTGACTGATGATGGGTAGTAACAACCGAAACTGGTAACAATAGTAAAGGGTTTCACAGTGGTACGAAATGACCTTTAGTTGCTTGTTTCTGTACACGGGCAGATTCACTGATTATGACCTTTTCATTGAAACTACTCTCGAACAGTAAATATTGGCTTGGTGCATAAGTCCGTTGCGTGTTTCCATCAGTTTAATAAACAAAACAGATACAAATGGTTCAAATGGCTCTGAGCACTATGGGACTTAACATCTCAGGTCATCAGTCCCCTCGAACTTAGAACTACTTAAACCTAACTAACCTAAGGACACCACACACATCCATGCCCGAGGCAGGATTCGAACCTGCGACCGTAGCGGTCGCGCGGCTCCAGACTGTAGCGCCTAGAACGCCTCGGCCACTCCGGCCGACAACAGATACAAATAACAGAGACGTTAGTTACCAATAATAAATTCTCCTTCAGTATTTACTGCGGTTTGCCAAAGCTGAGGTAACTTTTCGAATCTACAACTGCAGAAATCACTTGGTTTTGAGACGAAGAACTCGTCATGTTCGGAGAGCATTTTCATCCGGAAAGGAGGTTCCTTGAAGGTTGTTTGGTAGAGAGCGGGAAGGGTGAAAATCTGAGGGCGCAAGATCAGGTGAATAAGGTGGGTGCACAATCCTCAAATCCTGTACAGTGTTTTTTGTTACTCTAATTGTAACAGAATGCAGGCGGGCGTTATCGCAAAGTAGTACCACTTCAGGTAGCCTTCCTGGTCGTTGATCTTTGATTGCATCTGCAAGTCGTCTCAGTTGTTCACAGTAAATGTTAACAGTGATGGTTACACCTCGGGAAGGGGGGGAGGAGATTAGTGTTTAACGTCCCGTCGACAACGAGGTCATTAGAGACGGAGCGCAAGCTCGGGTAAGGGAAGGATGGGGAAGGAAATCGGCCGTGTCCTTTCAAAGGAACCATCCCGGCAGGACCTCGGGAAGCAATCCTTAGTACACCACGCTCTCGCTGTTCCACTAAATGCGTAACATTATCTTTTGTGGATGCGCGCAGGTCTTTGCATGAGGAGTTGCTGCTTTGTTTGGGCTCAACCATTCCGATTTTTGAACCTTTCTCATTGGATGCAAATGTCGCTCAATGGTGGAATGATCACAGTTCGTTTTATTCGCCATTTCTCAAGTACAATGACTTGTATCATTCTGGATTAATGCGTTTAAACGTTTTTCATCAGACCCCGAAGGTCTTCCCGAACATCGGGAGTCATTAATGTCAAAACGATTCTCCTTAAAACGAGGAAACAATTTTCTTGTTGTGCTCTGTCCAATGGCATTATTCTCAAACAAAGTGCAAATGTTTCGGCCGCCTCCGCTGCTGTCACTCCTCCATTAACTCGAAGAGAAGAATATGTCGGAAACGTTCCGAGTTATTCACTTGACATTCCGTTTGCTAGCGTCCACAGTTCCATTCTCTATCTCCAAATGAGCAAATGACCATATGTAAACTCAAATAGGAACAGTGAACTACAAATGAAAATCGATAATTAAACCCATACCAACCGGAATACCGCCACAACTTACGCACGAACTTTATATGTTCAGCAGCTTTCTAGAGACTAATAATAACGTTCCTTAAATTATGTGTGGACTTCAGTGAGTAAGACTGACCCGACAGGGTACCCGAGAGCGCTAATGCACTGCTTCCTCCACTCGGGTAGGAGCGCTGGCCCCGGACCGAATCCGCCCGGCGGATTAACGACGAGGGCCGGTATGCCGGCCAGCCTGGATGCGGTTTTTAGGCAGTTTTCCACATCTTGCTGGGTGAATACCGGGCTGGTCCCCACTTTCCGCCTCAGTTACACGACTCGCAAACATTTGAAAACGTTCGCACTATTCCATGGCTTACACTAGACGCAGACAGCTGGGGTACACTAATTCCATGGGGTTCGGGGTGGCGGCAGGAAGGCCATCCGGCCACCCTCTGCAACTCACACTACCAATTCAATAGTGACACGGCCGACCCCCCTTGAAGTGGGACAAAGGCCCCAAGAAAGAGAGAGAAAGAACTTCAGAGACCAAGATTCACATGTCTGCCTACGGTAAGAAAGTTGCGCAAGAAGAGTGGTGCATTGTCACAAGAGAGTATATGCTCTGGGTTTCCCACAGACACAGTCGCGGTGTGTAACAGGTGCATCATAATGTGCTACTGAAATGACATCGCAACTGGAAACGTATTCCAAAGTTGCAGTACACGGGACTGTACGATTCCTGTGGGCGAAGTAACTAAATTGCACACAGATTCACCAAGAAATTCTGGTGGTATATGGACCAAATTCGAAATCGCAACAAGCGGTAGTGAAATGGGATCAACAATTTGATAAGGTCGCACAGACGTGGGTTAAGCTGATAGGGAAGTGCAGACATTATACCAAGCGATTTCCACATTTTCGGCAAACTTCAGACAACATCTGGAGGGGAGGGGGTGATATTTTCCAACGACTAGGACGTTCACACAGTGGTGGTTCTCGAATGGCCCCGTGATCAAAAAGTGGATTTCCGTCGTCGAGGAATAGAACATTTCGACTGTTGTTTACAGGCACACGCATGCATATCCGAAGGAACATTCCATTGTATTTTTTCGGAACACATGCACTGCAATTTCTTATTTATGGGCTGGTTCCGGGCCTGTGACTTACAAATACGAGGGGCGATCAGTAAGTAATGCAACACTTTTTTTTTCTCGGACAATTTCGGCTGAAAAATACGGACTTCGTTGTAGGACATCGTGGAATATTCTCGCTTCAGTCACAAAAGTTTCATGAAGTTCTGATAGGTGACGGAGCTATACGTTGCCTTCGAAATGACGTCTGTTACGGAGGTGCGTTCCAAAACAAGTTCGCATAAACCTGTCCGATTTCCCGGGTGGCGGCCAGCCGTACGTAACTGTGACTCCTACAATGTTGGAACGTGCGGACTCTCAGTCCAGGTGACCAAGGTATCAAAATCAAACACCTCGCTGCACAACTAGACGTCTATGTTGGTAGTACTGGAACACTCGTCCACACTCGTCTCTGTTGGTAGCACTGACATACTCGTCCAACAGTTGGAATAATCAAAGGCGTGTGCTCGCAGGGTTCAAATGTTCAAATGTGTGTGAAATCTTATGGGACATAACTGCTAATGTGACATAATTGCTGATGTGACGCAGCATGTGAAAGTTGCTGGATTTGGACGGGTTACTCCTGTAACTGAAATATCAGATTTGAAGATGGTTCTGAATGAACCGAAACCGGTCATATGAATAAAAAATTTGCAATCAAGACGGATTTTAAGTAACATTATAAAATCACTGATTGCTGTTATCCCATAAGACATTATGTCTGTTTTTGCAAAATAACTGCTAAGGTCATCAGTCCCTAAGCTTACACACTACTTAACCTAAATTATCCTAAGGACAAACACACAGACCCATGCCCGAGGGAGGACTCGAACCTCCGCCGGGATCAGCCGCACAGTCCATGACTGCAACGCCTCAGACCGCTCGGATAATCCCGCGCGGCAGGGAGGGGGGGGGGGGGGGGGTTCCTCACCGCCAAATGAAAGACCATGAACAGTAGCTTCCATGTATTTGGCCCAATGAAGGACGCACTCTGAGGGATGGATGATGGCACGTTATTGATGCAGCAATACTTTGGCTCTGACATCGACCAGCAGAGTGGTATCATGCGGGCATACAGGCTCTCCCAGTAAGGTGGCGTAACGCCGTCGCGTTGAACGGAGATTATGATGAGAAACAGAGTTTTGTAGCGAAAAGAATAGAGAATAGTATAGTCTATTGGAATGCCGAATAAAACCAAACTAAATTCAGAAAAAACGTGTTGCATAACCTGTTGAACGCCCCTCGTAAAATGTCTCCCCTGTAAGAGCATATGGAACCGCGTGACCGCTACGTTCGCAGGTTCGAATCCTGCCTCGGGCATGGACGTGTGTGATGTCCTTAGATTAGCTAGGTTTAAGTAGTTCTAAGTCTAGGGGACTGATGACCTCAGATGTTAAGTCCCATAGTGCTCAGAGCCATTTGAACCATTTTTTTTTGTAAGTGCATAACATTAATTGGTTGTACGAATAAAGGTATGGCACATGATCGTCGACATACGGAAGTTTGGTTCTGGTCATGATTCGTGCTCGGATAGCCTTAGCGGTTAAGTAGACCGCTCGCGTAAAGCCCATCCGAGTTCGAATTGTCGTCATTCCATTATACAGCTGAAGGTGGTTCATATTCGCAACTGCTAACGCATTTCATCTTGAAAAATGTTGTTATGTTTCTGTCTCACTTTCAAATGTGTTGCAGCATGCAATAAAAGCTGCTTGGCAGATCGTAATAAGGTATAACTTACTTTCTGATGCCCTGTCGTATTAAATCCTGTGAAACACTGCTTACAAGAAAAAAAAATTCCCGAGCTAAAGTAAAAGATCATTATACACAAACAACATAGAAAACTATTTAGGTTCCGTGCACTCTGGCTGTGTACGGCATACGGGAAAAAGAGTTATACACGCGTCATTTATGTAGCGCGCTTATCGCCATATGGCCTGCCACAGCATAAGAAACGTCGTTTCGAAGTTCCTCCGAACTGCCAATAAACAAGCGGATACGGCCTCATTCGACGCTGATAACGCAGTGAGTTTACGCTGACGCCAATGAAGTCGCGATGAGGCGAGCTTCAGCCGTGCCACGGAACGAGGGCAAGTGGCTTAACGGCACTGGCCTAGGATCAGTGTTATCGAGGGAAAGAGAAGTAGGCCCCAGAGGGAAACGGACAGCGCCGTGTCACAGCTAACGAGCCGGCCACGTTTCTACAGCGCGTGGAGAGCGGCTGGAATGTACAGTAGTGAATTACCAGCGATCGTGGCGCCAGACAACACACACGCCCCGTACAGTCTTAAAAAAGCTCCCCCAATGAAATTTCCGAGTTTTTCCGGGGTTATTATTTTGAGTATTTTCGCATAAGGGACCCGTGGTCCCTCACAGAATAGTAATGTTATTCTGATATTTTCATCATCATTGTCTTGAGGCCTTATTCCCGCTGCAATGCGTGGTCGGCCTTGTTACTATTGATTTGGCAGCGGGTGGCCGGATGCCCTTATTGCCGCCACTCCGAACCACCCTTCCCCCCCGGGACGGAATTAGTGTACCCCAGCTGTCTGCGTCTAGTGTAATCCAGTAATCCATGGAATAGTGCGAACGTGTTTCAAATGTCTGCGAGTCGTGTAACTGAGGCGGAACCTGGGGACCAGCCCGGTATTCACCTAGCGGGTTGTGGAAAACCGCTATTCTGATATTTTCTGGGACGAATTTTTCACTCTACAGCGGAATGTGGGCTGATATGAAACTTCCTGATAAATTAAAACTTTATATGCCGGGCCTTTAACTCTGTTTCTGAGCTTAATTGAAAGCATGTTCGGTAAGAAGATCTAACGAAATGTTAATCCTTCTTGTTTCAGTACGATATACGCGTCACTGCGTTTAAAATGTTTTCGTCGTCTGGAAAGAAAACTCCTTGTCGCATCACTCTAGTTCACGCAATGGATCCACTGGGTTTGGCGGAGAGAACCTAGCGTGCTATTATCGTCCCTTCTACCTCCTTCTATTCTACTCCATCTAAATCTGCAAGCGACCTAACGATGATGTGTGGCGGAGGTACCACTAAGTGATTCCCCCCCCCCCCCCTACCCCTTTCCGTTTTCGACTCGCGAATGGCGCGTGTGAAGAATGATTGTCAATAAGCCACTATATTAGCTCTAATTTTTCGATTTTTCTCTTCGTGGCTATTTTGCGAGATGTATGTTGGCCGACTCTTCCCAGAAAGTAATCACTCGAAATTTCAATAGTACACCTCTCCGTGATGCACAACACTTCTCTTCTAACGTCTACTGTTGGAGTATGTTGGTCCTAGGAAAGAAGAACGACTGTTAGTGTGCCTCAATGCAGCTATAAGTTATGGTGTTTTACCGGAACGACCAAAGCGAAATATGTTTGTGAAAGGATGTTTTTTTAACTATAAACTTCGACTCCCATGAGGAGTGAGAAGCCCTTCTGCCACACCTGACATCTTTCCTTATAGTGTCTCCCATCTATGTGTACTAAGCCTTTAGTTCAAGGTCTCTCACTGGCTAATCAGTTATGTGACGAATTGAGATCGTTATGGATCCCAGGCTAATGAATAACCCTGGGGCGGGAAGGAGGGAGGAAGGGGCGACGTAAGGCAATCGTACTCTTTTCGCGTCATTATTATCTCTCCAGTTTTCTGTTGTTTTAGATGGATTAGGTAGCTCTACTGAGTTTTATCCGCGCAGCCGATTCCTGTCGATGATCATGAAATAGTTTCGATCGGAAAAAAATTGAGAAACAAGAAATTATTTAACCTAATTCTAGTCTGACAGTGAAGTTGCAAGGACATAAAAAACGAAAGATTCTCGTATTATATAGTAAACGCGCCGCTTATGCATTCGGCTGGATGAACCTTCTTGGTTAATTCTATAACATACACGGCTGTTTTAATTCATCTATCATTACGTTATTACATAAAATTTAGAGGATTTTAGGTTATCGTCGATTTCCGGAGAACGATTGACACTCAGCTGCTTCTATGGAAAGGTAAAAGTGGGGATTTAAGGGATGTTAACGCTTTCAGACGATGTGGTTCCGTTTGAAACCACATAGGATTTTCTCATTTCGTGGCATACCCACAGTCGCTACAACTGTAGCCACCCTTTACGTCTCCAGTAGATACTGCTATATAGCGGCTGCAGCTTGAACTGTTTCATATCTTTCGGATCTTAGCAGTTACACGAGCAAACGTAGGAGCCATTTTTGTATTCGGTGCGTGGTTGTCTTTGTTTTCAAATTGCGATTGAACTTGTCTCTGTAACGCGTGTTTTGCGCATGGATTAGGTACGGTAAAATATCATGTTCAAATTTATACTCTGTTTGTTGCGATGATAATTAAATTTATATATTTATTTTCATAATTATTGTGGTGGTTCCTTTTGAAACCACTGCGACTCTAAGAGCAATATGACTGGCTGTGGCCGGCCGCGGTGGTCTAGCGGTTCTAGGCGCTCAGTCCGGAACCGCGCGACTGCTACGGTCGCAGGTTCGAATCCTGCCTCGGGCACGGATGTGTGTGATGTCATTAGGTTAGTTAGGTTTAAGTAGTTCTAAGTTCTAGGGGACTGATGACCACAGATGTTAAGTCCCATAGTGCTCAGAGCCATTTGAACCATTTTTGACTAGCTGTGACAGACTGCTGTACTTCCAATTTCACACGATGTATTCCTGCAGAATAAAGGAAGAGGAGATTCTGGCGTGCCTTTTGGAAGGGATTTGTTCTGATGCCGGCTCAGACTGACAGTAGCAGTGAAAGTGGAGATGATGTGTTGTCTGAAGACAACGAAAAAATCAATTTTGGCATCTATTATTTCCGAAAGTGACAGCAAGGAACGATTAGCAAAAAAAAAAAAAAAAAACTGTTGTTCCAGTTGAAAATCATTCAACAGAAGCAAAGCTTCTTCGAATAAATGGCGCGTCAAGGCACTCTGTGTACTCTAGCACAAAGAAGGAACGTCTCAGAAGCAGATGGAAGTATGCTATCTCTCAACCAGCCATATGTCCAAACGGAGAAAGGAACTACATTTTAACTTATCACAAAAAGTAACGAGATTTCATGCGCAGTGACTCCAGCTGAAACCACGCCGTATGTATTCAGTCAATGTATATAACACCTTTTACTCATATTGTTCTGCTTTATTTATTTATTTACTTATTTACATGTCAAGTTCCGTAGAACCAGATTGAGGAGCAAATCTGCAAGGTCATGGAACGTGTCAGTACATGAAATTACAACATAAAAGTAATAACAGATAAAAATAAAATGTTTAAGAACCCGAAAAAAGTATGTCCATAAGTTTAAGAAAACGCAGTCAACAATACAACAAGAAACAGCTTAATTTTTCAAGGCACTCCTCGACAGAATAGAAGGAGTGAGCCATGAGGAAACTCTTCAGTTTCGATTTGAAAGCGCGTGGATTACTGCTAAGATGTTTGAATTCGAGTGGTAGCTTATTGAAAATGGATGCAGCAGTACACTGCACACCTTTCTGCACAAGAGTTAAGAAAGTGCGATCCAAATGCAGGTTTGATTTCTGCCGAGCATTAACTGAGTGAAAGCTGCTTATTCCTGGGAAAAAGCTAATGTTGTTAACAAGAAATGACAGTAAGGAATATATATATTGAGAGGCCAATGTCAAAATACCCACACTCGTGAACAGGGTTCGACAAGAGGTTCGTGAACCTACTCCACTTATCGCCCGAACCGCCCGTTTCTGAGCCAAAAATGTCCTTTTAGAATGGGAAGAGTTACCCCAAAATATAATACCATACGACATCGAATAAAAAGAAGCAAAGTAGACTAACCCAATGTATATCTAACAATCTAATAAAAACAAGAAAACTAAAAAAAATTTAATATTTTGAGTCTGGAAGCGTTTTAGTAGCCAACCCATCTTTGATCTCTTTCGATGCTCGGCCTGCATTCTAGACATTGATTACCGCTGGGAAGTCATACTGATTACGTTTGATGGTAGAGACCACTGCACCGAGTGTGGATGACCTGAATTTCATAACAATAACGTAACGCTTATGAAATTATTTCTGCTGCTTCAGTCACTTTGTAGTAATAAAGCAATAACTTTCAGGCGTTGAAAGTAAGAGTGATTTCAGGTGTGCCGCAGGGGAGTGTCGTAGGACCGTTGCTGTTCACAATATATATAAATGACCTTGTGGATAACATCGGAAGTTCACTGAGGCTTTTAGCAGATGATGCTGTGGTACATCGAGAGGTTGTAACAGTGGAAAATTGTACTGAAATGCAGTAGGATCTGCTACGAATTGACGCATGGTGTAGGGAATGGCAAATTGAATCTCAATATCGGCAAGTGTAATGTGCTGCGAATACATAGAAAGAAAGATCCTTTATCATTTAGCTACAATATAGCAGGTCAGCAACTGGAAGCAGTTAATTTCATAAATTATCTGGGAGAAGGCGTTAGGAGTGATTTAAAATGGAATGATCATATAAAGTTGATCGTCGGTAAAGCAGATGCCAGACTGAGATCATCATCATCATCATCATCATTTAAGACTGATTATGCCTTTCAGCGTTCAGTCTGGAGCATAGCCCCCCTTATACAGTTCCTCCATGATCCCCTATTCATTGCTAACATTGGTGCCTCTTCTGATGTTATACCTATTACTTCAAAATCATTCTTAACCGAATCCAGGTACCTTCTCCTCGGTCTGCCCCGACTCCTCCTACCCTCTACTGCTGAATCCATGAGTCTCTTGGGTAACCTTGCTTCTCCCATGTGTGTAACATGACCCCACCATCTAAGCCTGTTCGCCCTGACTGCTACATCTATAGAGTTCATTCCCAGTTTTTCTTTGATTTCCTCATTGTGGACACCCTCCTGCCATTGTTCCCATCTACTAGTACCTGCAATCATCCTAGCTACTTTCATATCCGTAACCTCAACCTTGTTGATAAGGTAACCTGAATCCACCCAGCTTTCGCTCCCATACAACAAAGTTGGTCGAAAGATTGAACGGTGCACAGATAACTTAGTATTGGTACTGACTTCCTTCTTGCAGAAGAGAGTAGACCGTAGCTGAGCGCTCACTGCATTAGCTTTGCTACACCTCACTTCCAGTTCTTTCACTATGTTGCCATCCTGTGAGAATATGCATCCTAAGTACTTGAAACCGTCCACCTGTTCTAACTTTGTTCCTCCTATTTGGCACTCAATCCGTTTATATTTCTTTCCCACTGACATTCCTTTCGTTTTGGAGATGCTAATCTTCATACCATAGTCCTTACATTTCTGATCTAGCTCTGAAATATTACTTTGCAAACTTTCAATCGAATCTGCCATCACAACTAAGTCATCCGCATATGCAAGACTGCTTATTTTGTGTTCACATATCTTAATCTCAACCAGCCAGTCTATTGTTTTCAACATATGATCCATAAATAATATGAACAACAGTGGAGACAGGTTGCAGCCTTGTCTTACCCCTGAAACTACTCTGAACTATGAACTCAATTTACCGTCAACTCTAACTGCTGCCTGACTATCCATGTAAAGACCTTTAATTGCTTACAAAAGTTTGCCTCCTATTCCATAATCTTGTAGAACAGACGATAACTTCCTCCTAGGAACCCGGTCATATGCCTTTTCTAGATCTATAAAGCATAGATACAATTCCCTGTTCCACTCATAACACTTCTCCATTATTTGCCGTAAGCTAAAGATCTGGTCCTGACAACCTCTAAGAGGCCTAAACCCACACTGATTTTCATCCAATTGGTCCTCAACTAATACTCGCACTTTCCTTTCAACAATACCTGAGAAGATTTTACCCACAACGCTGATTAAAGAGATACCTCTGTAGTTGTTACAATCTTTTTTGTTTCAATGTTTAAAGATTGGTGTGATTACTGCTTTTGTCCAGTCTGATGGAACCTGTCCCAACTCCCAGGCCATTTTAATTATCCTGTGTAGCCATTTAAGACCTGACATTCCACTGTATTTGATGAGTTCCGACTTAATTTCATCCACCCCAGCTGCTTTATTGCACTGCAATCTATTGACCATTTTTTCCACTTCCTCAAATGTGATCCTATTTCCATCATCATTCCTATCCCATTCTACCTCGAAATCTGAAACATTACTGATCGCATTTTCACCTACATTGAGCAACTCTTCAAAATATTCCCTCCATCTGCCCAAGGCATCTTCAGGATTCACCAGCAGTTTTCCTGACCTGTCCAAAATACTTGTCATTTCCTTCTTACCTCCCTTTCGAAGACTGCTAATTACACTCCAGAATGGTTGTCCAGCAGCTTGACCCATAGTCTCCAACCTGTTTCCAAAGTCTTCCCACGATTTCTTCTTGGATGCTGCAATTATCTGTTTGGCTTTGTTTCTTTCTTCAACATAACTTTCTCTGTCTACCTGGGTTCTGGTATGTAGCCATTTTTGATACGCCTTCTTTTTCCTTTTACAGGCTGCCTTGACAGTATCATTCCACCAAGCTGTTTGCTTCATCCTACTTTTACGCACTACTGTTCCAAGACATTCTTTAGCCACTTCTAGTACTGTGTCCCTGTACCTTGTCCATTCCTTTTCCAATGACTGTAATTGATTACATTCAACTAACTGGTACCTTTCTGAGATCGCTGTTATGTACTTGTGCCTGATTTCCTTATCCTGAAGTTTCTCCACTCTTATCCTCCTACATATGGACCTGACCTCCTGCACTTTCGGCCTCACAATCCCAATTTCGCTGCAGATTAAATAATGATCAGTGACCCAGACTGAGATTCATTGGAAAAATCCTAAGGAAATGCAGTCCGAAAACGAAGTAGGTTACAGTACACTTGTTCGCCCACTGCTTGAATATTGCTCACCAGTGTGGGATCCGTACCAGATAGGATTGATAGAAGAGATAGAGAAGATCCAACGGAGAGCAGCGCGCTTCGTTACAGGATCATTTAGTAATCGCGAAAGCGTTTCGGAGATGATAGATAAACTCCAGTGGAAGACTCTGGAGGAGAGATGCTCAGTAGCTCGGTACGGGCTTTTGTTGAAGTTTCGAGAACATACCTTCACCGAGGAGTCAGGCTGTATATTGCTCCCTCCTACGTATATCTCGCGAAGAGACCATGAGGATAAAATCAGAGAGATTAGAGCCCATACAGAGGCATACGGACAATCTTTCTTTCCACGAAAAATACGAGACAGGAACAGAAGGGAGAACCGATAGAGGTACTCAAAGTACACTCCGCGGAGTATGCATGTAGATGTAGATGTAGACGGAAAGGGGAAGGGAGAGACTAACACACTGTGACGCCTTTCCGTCAATCCATCTCTCCCTCCCGCCTAACTTAGCACTAAACCTGCGTGTGGTGGGATTACATTGCGTATGGAGGAAAACAGGTCGGCCGAGGTGGTCGAGCGGTTCTAGGCGCTTCAGTCTGGAACCACGCGACTGCTACGGTCGCAGGTTCGAATCCTGCCTCGGGCATGGGTGTGTGTGATGTCCTTAGGTTAGTTAGGTTTAAGTACTTCTAAGTTCTAGGGAACTGACGACCTCAGAAGTTAAGTCCCATAGTGCTCAGAGCCATTTGAACAATTTGGGGAAAACAAACAAACAGACCATTTTCGATGGATCCGTACGCTAAGAATAACAGAGAAAACTGGTAATCTCGGTGCGAAGTACCCTCCGCCTGGCACTAGGCTGTCTCGAGGAGCGTGTGCGAGCAGACGGCCCCCAGAAGGTGACGCAGTAAGACGCAGCAGGGACAGACGCTGCGGTGGCGCCGCTGCGCCGCCATTGTATGTTGATGGGCGGCGCGTGCCCGGGATTCCCAGACGCACAATCAGGCCCGCGGGCCGGGAGTCATCGGCCGGCGCTGGCCTCGCCCGCCCTCACCTGCGTGTCACACGCGGGGCGCTGCTCGAGGTCCTCCCACAGCCGGTAAGTGGCCTAGGCCGCCCTACTGTGCGACGCGAACTGACGTCTCGCTTCCCTCGCGCGCCGTCTACCTCTAGATAGCGAACACACGCGGAGATACGTATCTCACGCCCGGCACCAGTCTTCCATTGTCTTCCCCACCTCGGCCAGCCCTTCCACTCCTTCCCGGCAAGAGAAACTATTTCCGGCGGCTGTGCTCAGACTATCAACGAGTTCGGCGAGTGGAGTGTGCGTGACATCTGACAAAGGAAATGAGAGAGACTCTGGTGTGCAAGGAGGTACTTGTCACGTCTACCTATCAGGTAAGCACAGAAACGTCCGGTGTCTTACTCTGTGAGCCGAAATGTTGACGGCGCAAGAAAAGTGGCTTAGATACCATATCGCGTTTCGATCTCTCTCCTCCCGCATCACCCTTTCGTCCATGGAAATTATTACACCATGAATACCCTGAACGAACACTACCAATACTCCGGCATTCTATGCCTGTATCTAGAAAAAGGATCTCTGTCCGATCGGCCTTGGAGGCCCAACGGTATCATGGTGTCATCCTCGGCCCACAGACGTCACTTGATGCAGATACGGAGGGGCATGTGCTCAGCACACCGCTCTCCCAGCCGTTGGCAGATTTCGTGACCGGAGCCACTAATTCTCAATCAAGTACACTACTGGCCATTAAAATTGCTACACCAAGAAGAAAGCAGATGATAAACGAGTATTCATTGGACAAATATATTATACTAGACCTGACATGTGATTACATTTTCACGCAATTTGGGTGCATAGGTCCTGAGAAATCAGTATCCAGAACAACCTCCTCTGGCCGTAATAACGGCCTTGATACGCCTGGGCATTGAATCAAACAGAGCTTGGACGGCGTGTACAGCTACAGCTGCCCATGCAGCTTCAACACGATGCCACAGTTCATCAAGAGTAGTGACTGGCGTATTGTGACGAGCCGGTTGCTCGCCACCATTGACCAGAAGTTTTCAATTGGTGAGAGATCTGGAGAATGTGCTGGCCATGGCAGCAGTCGAACATTTTCTGCATCCAGAAAGGCCCGTACAGGACTTGCAACATGCGATCGTGCATTACTCTGCAGAAATGTGGGGTTTCGAAGGGATCGAATGAAGGGTAGAGCCACGGCTCGTAACACATTTGAAATGTAATGTTCACTGTTAAAAGTGCCTTCGGTGCGAACAAGCGGTGACCGAGACGTGTAACCAATGGCACCCCTTACCATCACGCCGAGTGATATGCCAGTATGACGATGACGAATACAAGCTTCCAAAGTGCGTTCACCGCAGTGTCGCCAAACACGGATGCGACCATCATGATGCTGTAAACAGAACCGGGATTCACCCGAAAAAATTGACATTTTTGCCATTTGTTCACCCAGGTTCGTCGTTGAGTACACCATCGCAGGTGCTCCTGTCTGTGAAGCAGCGTCAAGGGTAACCGCAGCCATGGTCTCTGACCTGATTGTCCATGCTGCTGCAAACGTCGTCGAACTGTTTATCAAAGTCGGAAACGTGGTGGTACGCATTTCTCCTCCTTACACGAGGCATCACAAAAACGTTTCACCAGGCAACGCCGTTCCAACTGCTGTTTGTGTATGAGAAATCGGTTGGAAACTTTCCTCATGTCAGCACGTTGTAGGTGTCGCCACCGGCGCCAACCTTGTGTGAATGCTCTGAAAAGCTAATCATTTGCATATCACAGCATCTTCTTCCTGTCGGTTAAATTTCGCGTCTGTAGCACGTCACCTTAGTGGTGTAGCAATTTTAATGGCCAGTAGTGTAGTTCCTCAATTGGCTTCGCATGCGCTGAGTGCGCCCTGTTTGCCAACAGTGCACGGCAGACCCGGACGGTCCCCCTTCCGTATGCCAGCTGAGCCTGACAGCGCTTATCTTCGGTTATTCGGCGGGAACTGGTATTACCACTGCGGAAAGGCCTTTGCCTCCATGCATGTGGGGTATGTTTGTTAAGTTTTCATCCTTACGCGAATACAGAAAAAAGGCATTCCTACAAATGAATAATGATATGAGTTGTGACTGCTGGATGAGTCTAACGATAGTGGAACTTTTCAGATTAGATCGCAATACAACTTGGCGCCATATTTCGGAAAGGTCGAATGACTGGCATAATGGGCATCGGTGTGCGTCATATCGACAGATCAAACAGACAGCTGGCTGAAGGACAATGACGTGATCGAGTCACCACAACTGTGTGGAACGAAGAGTAGCCATGGGTCTAGAAGAAGTCCACATCACGAGTAGATCATAGAACTGGCCAACTGGCTGTGACGAATTAACGGATGACAACAGCAGAAATCCGGGTAGAAGTTACAAGCCGGCTGTCACCACAAACTGTCTTGAACAGTTACTGGAAACTGGGTTGAAAGGTAGAGCTGCTATTTGTCATTTGCTGTAGTCACAATACCACGGAGAACTACATGGTGTAGAACCAGAGTTAGCTGGAATGCTAAATGACATTGCGTGCTGTTCAGCACTGAGACTCATTTGTGGCTGTTAGATCGACGTCAACATGTCTACAGGGATCCTGGTGATAGGTCACAGGAAGCAGCGATTTTAGAGACACGTACTTCTCTAACTCCTGGAATTATGCTGTGGTGAGGTATTGGATATTGCAGTAGGCCTGATGTGCTAACTGATTAAAGCAGGCTGCATTCTCAGCACTGTGTCGCAAGAATGGTTAAACCATTTATTTTACTGTTCACGACCAGTACGCCAAATGGCATATTCCAGCAGAATAATGCAAGACCCCACACCAGTTCACGCCAGAAGTGCCTTGACGACCGTACAGATCATTGACTACCCTACCTGGTCCCCTTGTTTGTCGCCCAGAGAGCGTGTCTGGGATGCGATGGGAAACGAATACTTTCATACTACCCTCCAGCCAGCAGTCTTAATGACCCGTATTCAGTCGTGGCAGCAAACTTCTCATGGACACATTCGCCGGCTATTTGCTTTCTTGCCACAACGAATACAAGAGTATGCGTGTCACACCTCATATTGATGTTAAAGCTGGACATCAGTTCCGAATGACTTGAAACTATAACCATTTATGCTTCACAAAATTTCATAAACGTTAGCCTGGTGCTTCATGGTGACAGTTACGACAACCGTCAGTGTAACATCTACAGGGGCTGGACAAAGGTACGAAACGCCAAAAACCCATTAGAATGCCTAATACGATGTAATGAAACCGATGTTATATCAGTCGCCTCATAACGGATATATACAGGCCCTGTTTGGTTCTCAGGGAAATCTTACATCATTCTTCCTGCAGTGTATAGGCAAGTTGAGTAATGATATCGGAGGTGGATAGCGATCGCGCACCGTTCTCTCCAAAGTAGATCTCAAAGGCTCAGTGATACTGATATCTGGTGATTGTGGTTACCAGGAGAGATGCGACAGTTCATCTTCGTGCCCGCAAGACCAGTACTGGACGATGGGTACAGTGTCAACAGGGGCTCTGTCGTTTTGAAATATAGCATCACCACCGGGGAACAAACGTTGTTCCATGGGATGGACGCGACCAGCCGAAATGCTCACATAATCCTTGCCAGTAATATGACCTTGTGGAGTAGCAGAGTAGCCACAGCGCTGAGGAACAGCACGATATGGCTGCCCAAATGCGCCATGTTCCACTCTTGGGAAGAAAACTCAGCCGAAGTTGGAAACAATGTCTAGGTTTTACGGCTTCGGCACCACATTCTCACTGGGCATTACTGATCAATGGTTTCGGGATTCCAGGTCACCGTGCTGTTCCCAGCTTAAAGAGCTTCGTGTTGTTTTGGTGCTGACACAGTTCGCGAGTGTGACATCCAATTCTGCAGTGACTCTTGCAGCTGTCGTCCTCTTACTTTTGGATGTCACAATTTTCCTAAAGGACCATCTGCCACGGTGACGAAACACACACTTTTGTCCGTGTTGTGACTTAGCGGAAGATATTTTTCCTCAGTCCATGCATGCGGTAGAAATCTTCAGTATGGAGCCTCTTGGAAAACGGCTACCTTGGTTACGGAAGAACCCACCATATGAGCAGCAACAATTTGTCCCCGTTCAAAATCACTTAGCTCCGACATAATGCACTCATGACTACACAGAACACTCTTCTAACGAGCGAGGTGGCGCAGTCGTTAGTACACTGGACTCGCATTCGGGAGGACGACGGTTCAATCCCGCGTCCGGCCATCCTGATTTACGTTTTCCGTGATTTCCCTAAATCGCTCCAGGCAAATGCCGGGATGGTTCCTTTGAAAGGGCACGGCTGACTTCCTTCCCCGTCCTTCCCTAATCCGATGAGACCGATGACCTCGCAGTTTGGTCTCTTCTCCTGAACAACCCAACCCAACCCAAACCAACACTCTTCTGACCATGACTAACGCTGGCAATTTTTCGGGGACATTGCACAGGTGCCGTCCTTGGTCAAATAGAGTAGTTCAACCTGTACACTTGGTTAACATATGCATTTATGTTCAAGCACGCATTTCTCGTAGTGTTTCCCTATTTTGTCCAACCCGTGTATGTCAGGGCAGCTAAGCATTAGTGAACCAAGACATTTCGATTGTAGCGCCGTCTCGGGAAGATGTCCAAGTGCGAAATTATAAACGACTCTGACCACAAGTTACCAAGCAAGTAGCGAGAATTACACGTCGATGAGATTGAGGGCGGGAATCAGCAGTGGTCACGTAAAACGACATGTTATTACAACTGCCTGAATAACATTTAGAACCTTCAGTAAATCTGCATCAGAATGATAGAAATAAAATTTGAACAAACTTATTTTTGCTGCTTCTTTTCTGAACGAGCTCTGTTGTCCGACTTCTTCACTTGGAAGTATGTTTGTGGCACCGAAAGCATTAGTTAGTACGAATCACATTATGAAGACTGGTGGTCTACTCAGAATCTGCCTCTGCTTCGTACATTAGTGTTAAGTATTAAATCAGTGAATATCTAAGGAAGGAAGCGAGAAAGGGACGAAGGAAGGAAATAAGATCATTAGACACGGACAATGATGGGGAAGGAAATCGCCCGTGGCCTTTTGAAAGAAACGACACGTACATTCGTCTTAGCCGATTAGCGTAAATATAAATCTGTACGACTGGACAGGGTATAGATCGCCGTTCCCCACGTTAACGAATCCAGTGCCTTAAGCGCTGCGCCACCACTATGTTTGTGGTTATAATACAGCATTTTATCGGTTTACAAGAACTTCGTTTTTCCAAAAGTAGCTCAAACAACCTCGGACTGATAGCTCTCATGTCTTTCTTATGCCAGAGCGTCTCTGTAGGTCCGATGTAATTATTGGGATATAATTCCTATTTCTTTTTTTTGCTTAACAATAGGATAGACTACTGAAAGACAGGGTAATAAATAGCATTGACTTCCGTCTTCTTTCATTTATATTAAGATAATATAGTAATGATTTATTGCGGATTGGGCTTGATTCAGTAGTTCTCCTAACCCTCCATCTACCTCGCCATCTGAGCTGGGATTTCATTGAAAACACACATGATTTTATGATCTCCTCTCTATAGTGAAGAGAGTGGCGTGGAAAATACACAACACTGACGACCTCCTTTTCTGATAAGTGTTTCTTAATTTTCAAATGGCTCTGAGCACTATGGGACTTAATATCTGACGTCATCAGTCCCCTAGAACTTAGAACTACTTAAACCTAACTGACCTAATGACATCACACACATCCATGCCCGATGCAGTATTCGAACCTGCGACCGTAGTGGTCGCGCGGTTCCAGACTGAAGCTCTTAATTTTCATTTAGCCACTTACGAAATATCTTTCCGTCAAGTTGCTTTCTATGTAGAATCTTCACCAAGTTTAAGTTTTTCACTTATTCAAAATGGCTCTGATGGTCTAAGGCCTTTAAGATATCCTTCTTTTAAGGAAAACAGTCAGATCGCATAAAACTTCTCATGTGTCAAGTGTATTTCTCATAACATACATATTTTCTCGGAAAGTATATCACGTTTTGATCGTCTTCATGGTAAGGAAAATACTCTTTCTCGCATGTGGCTCATCAGGCGATTTAGGCGATCATCATTTTATATCTTTCAAGGCGATTTATGTGATATGACAAGGAATATTGGTTGCAGCCTTTCTCTAGATACTTCAACTACACTTTGTGTGGCTTTGAAAATATGATCATCTCCTTAATGTTATTTTCTTCAGCCATGACATGTAGAAAGTCGGCTGCAATTTGACCAGGACGAGCTGCTTTATGTTTGACGGCTGTGGTTATAGCGTACTGTTCTGTCGACTTTAGTGTGTTATGCTAAGTCGACATTTTGTAGCTCCTGGATTCATTCACACTGTCAACAAACAGCTTGACGCGGTATTACTTGAAAGAAGAGGCATTTTTTCCATATTGCGACTTCATTCGCCGATGAATGTCTTTTGCGCACTTTAATTCCACTGCAAAAACTGCAAGCAACGGAAAAGGATTTCAGTTTTCCTTTTTTGTTCCTGGGATGTGGAGCCGCATCACCAGAGCAGAAATAAAACACAGCAGACGTCGTAACCACTGGGAATGAGGAAGTCGGAAGTTGTATTGTGGAAGACCCACCTCAACGTGGTTGTTAGAGAGGTAGGCGACCTTCCGTACCGCTATGGGCTGTCGAACCCGTGACTCCGTTGCTACCGCGAGGAGGCGGCTGGTGCCCTGGGAGAAGAGAGCTAACAATGAGGTTCCCCCAGTCGTGGGAAAGCGTCCAACGCGAACCGTCCGCCGTTGTCTTCCCACGCACACCCTCTCCTTACAGAAAAAACAGTTCTCTACACGTGATGACAGATATCTTCCTTTTTTTGTGACCCCATCACGGCACACGTTCTTTTTTTTCAGTACCGGCCTCGCTTTACAGAACTTGAGCAAAATATGAAAACTGTTTTCAAATTACAAAAAAGAGCCATAAGAATAATACCGGTACCGAGAAAACGGTAATCGGGCTCACTGTATATGTCTGTTCAGAATACTGGGGGATACTGATTACACCATGTGAGTACATTTACCAATCTATTATGCACATCAAAAATGACCTGGATAATTACTACACAAACAGCTCTGTCGACGACCATGTAACTTAAGCTGAACTTACAGTTAGCACCAAAGAATAAACATGAAACTCAAAACAGTATCTTCTATCAAGGTACGAAACTTTATAACAGTTGCTCAGGGAGACAAAATTACTGAAACAAACTTATTTAAAAAGGCAGTTAAAAAGTACCTGTTACGTTTTACATTCTATACTGAGGGATTACATGGATAGTACAGTGAGGATTCGGTAATAATACAGCACAACTAAATACTAAACATAATTCTAAATTATCTCTGTCATTTAACACAACGCTTTTGCACTACAATGTTTTCCTTTTCTTTTCTGAAAAAAACTTTAGGTCTAAAGCTCTGAAATCTATAATACTAAAGTCTTATCCTCCTTTGGACTTCACACTCATTACCGACTCAGATAAGCATATGGTAAGTCGCGGTACACAAAATGGATTTCAATACCGCCTCTATGGCCCCGATGTCACTTGGCAGACTGTGTAGTGTTACTTAATGAAACAGTGTATCTGTAGTTTGTGAGCGATAACTAGTAGTAAGAAATGAATGGACAGTGAAGTACTAGCTTTTTACATTACTGAATAAGTTTGTTAAAAAAAACGGTATCCTCGTCAAATAAAAATCGTCTGCCATACACGGTCGTCAAAATTCGTGACATCGCGGTGCATCACCCCTACCTACACCTACACACCCAATGGTTTATGGTACTGCCACATGTGTACAATACTGGTACATATGCGACGGTACCATAAAAAACTGGGTGTAGATATGGTTTGTAGTGATGCGTCGCGAAATCACGCTTTGACGACCGTGCATGGCAGACGATTTTTATTTGACGAGAATGATATATGCACATCTCTTACGAGCCACGCTCGAAACTAATAGTTGTTAGTAAAATACAACACAATGTGGTGGAATGATGTCTTCTTTCATGACACTTATATCAGGGGGACTGAAAAGTAGTGTCCTTTTATTACATTATATTCAACCAGATAAATATTTAAGAAAATTTTCATTTTAATTAATGATGTAAACAATAATTCTCGTTATCAACAACCTTTTTGCATATAGTGTGCAAATTTTCAATGCTGGATCGATAAATAATCAGTTTTTGAGCAAAATATCGGAGATGACATTTTGGACATTAGCCAGATACTGGAATTTTTTGCCGTATAGAAAATGTTGTAGCGCTCGGAATAAATAGAAATCCGATGGCGCAATATCGGGAGAGTGTGGCGGGCGAGGCAGTACCTCCCACCCCAGTTCATTAAATTTTTACCAGGGTTCTTCTTGCGCAGTGGGGTCTTGCATTATTGTTTT
This sequence comes from Schistocerca cancellata, assembly GCF_023864275.1. Lineage (NCBI taxonomy): Eukaryota > Metazoa > Arthropoda > Insecta > Orthoptera > Acrididae > Schistocerca > Schistocerca cancellata. Next base: position 567,114,993 of record NC_064627.1, read on the forward strand.
GCAGAATTTCTGTTGACAGTCAGTGGACACTACTCAACTATTCAATTAAAGATTGATTTACTCGCTCAAGCTGTTCACAATAAAGATCTGCCTCACAGTTTATCTAGCTTTCAGCACTTCAAAATGAACGATCCCACGAATACTCTACCAAACATACAGAAGCACCTTTTTGGGGTGTAAACCTGACTTAGCCGTACTTCGTCGCGATTCATTCAGAGGCCTATAGCGTTTTGGATTACCATGAAGAACTCATTTTTCATCTCCAGTAATCAAGCGATCAAAAAACGCTTTTTTTTTTTCTGCGGATAGATTAAGTGGGACCCCAATATTTGCTCTTCTTACTTTTCCAGTCTGTTACAAAAATGTTCTTGGATAGTCGACCAAAGTTGGTTAAGAGTGTCTGACAATTCTCCGACTGTCTAACACGGATTTGCTTCCTCTTCCGCCGCGCGGGATAGCCGCGCGGTCTCAGGCGCCTTGTCACCGTCCGTGCGGCTCCCCCTGTCGGAGGTTCGAGTCCTCCCTCGGGCATGGCTGTGTGTGTTGTCCATAGCGTAAGTCAGTTTAAGTTAGACTAAGTAGTGTGTAGGCTTAGGGACCGATGACCTCAGCAGTTTGGACCTTACCACAGATATCTAATTTCCTTCCCCTTCCGCCCTTAACACTTCATTGTCTACAGTTGTTGCTCTTCCTGATTGATACGAGTCGGAAAGGTCAAGATTAGCCTCTTTGAACTTAGAAAACTACTTTTGGCATTTGCGAACGTCTAGTCCACTTGGATAAACATCGCAAGTGTTTTTTTGGTTGCCACTGTTGCGTTACTAAATGGTTCAAATGGCTCTGAGCACTATGGGACTTAACATCTGAGGTCATCAGTCCCCTAGAACTTAGAACTACTTAAACCTAACTAACCTAAGGACATCACACACATCCATGCCAGAGGCAAGATTCGAACCTGCTACCGTAGCGGTCGCGCGGTTCCAGGTTGAAGCGCATAGAACCGCTCGGCCACTGCGGCCAGCGTTGCGTTACTACCCTTGTGAAACATGCCGGATATGCACGTCTTTTGGTATTTGGCTGGCCACTTCACCATTTGCAAAAAAGACCTGAAAGTTTAATTATTTACGAGTAAAAAAGTCGTTCTAACCTTAAAATGTCTTTGGCATGACTTTGAAGTACATTGTAAGATGATGTAGGGTGTGACGTCATAAGCGAGTGACTGCGTGTGAGATCGCTCTCTAAGTTTTCATATATTTTTAGGTTTCAGATACATATTTTAACGGTTTTTGTGATAATATTTACTATATACTTTCTTGTGTTGTGACCTGATATTTGTGAGTGTTTCGTATCGAGCAACTTAACCTTTTGCCTGTGTTTACATTCCGCGCTGACCAGTTGCAGCTGTAGCGGCGCATCGAAAGCTAACAAGGGAACATCCCCATCGCACCCCCCTCAGATTTAGTTATAAGTTGGCACAGTGGATAGGCCTTGAAAAACTGAACACAGATCGATCGAGAAAACAGGAAGAAGTTGTGTGGAACTATGAAAAAATAAGCAAAATATACAAACTGGGTCGTCCATGCGTAAGATAGGCACTATTAAGGGCAATGTAAGATGAGGAGCTCCTTGGTCCCGTGGTTAGCGTGGACAGCTGTGGAACGAGAGGTTCTTGGTTCAAATCTTCCCTCGACCGAAAATTTTTAACTTTTTATTTTCAGTTTATGTGAAAAACTCTTATGTTTTCATCACTTTTTTTGGAGTGATTATTACATCCACAAGAAAACCTAAATCGGGCAAGGTAGAAGAAACTTTTCACCCGTTCGCCAAGTGTACTAGTTAGGTGGGTCGACAACATATTCCTGTCATGTGACGCACATGCTGTCACCAGTGTCGTATACAAAATATCAGACGTGTTTTCCTGTGGAGGAATCGGTTGACCTATGACCTTGCGATCAAATGTTTTCGGATCCCATTGGAGAGGCACGTCCTTTCGTCAACTAATCACACGGTTTTGCGGTGCGGTCGCAAAACACAGACACTAAACTAATCACAGTGAACAGAGACGTCAATGAACGAATGGACAGATCATAACTTTGCGAAAACAAAGAAAGCAAAATTTTCAGTCGAGGGCAGATTTGAACGAAGGACCTCTCGTTCCGCAGCTGTTCACGCTAACCACGGGACCACAGTGCTACTCACCTCACGTTGCCCTTCATATTACCTATCTTACGCATGGACGACCCAGTTTGTATATTTTGCTTATTTTTTCATAGTTCCACACAACTTCTTCCTGTTTTCTCGATTGATCTGTGTTCAGTTTTTCAAGGCCTATCCATTGTGCCAACTTATAACTAAATCTGAGGGGGGTGCGATGGGGATGTTCCCTTGTAAGTACTAATTAATTGTTTGTGTATAGTGGTTTATTTAGGAACTTTAGTAGTCTTCAACCGGTGTTCTTGGTGTTTTATGGTGAAATAATTTCAGAAGAACCTTTTGGGAACTGTTTTCAGCTTCGTTACTGTGTCATTAGACGTTTGATTCTCTTTCTGTATTAGTCTTTTGTTATATTCACATTTGTTGTTTATTAATACTGTTAATAATAGTAGTTACTTCCCTTGCAGAGTAAGTTTGTGATTATTGTAGTCAGGTTTTTAACATCTTCTTATTGTAGTAGCGGAACTTAGAAAAAGTAAAATTTTACCATGAGTGAGAAGTGTGGGCTTTGCCGTAGGTTCGTGAGTAGTGGATTGCGGTGTGAGACTTGTTCGAAGTATTTTCACTGGGGGGAATGCAGTGGGGAAGCCAGTGGGCATTCTGGTGAGATCCTCTCCTGGAACTGCAAGTTATGTAGCAAGAGTAAGTTGATAGAGGAGCAGGAGCGTAAGATCTGTGCCCTTCAGGTGCAGTTGAAAAACGCACAGGAGGAGCTAGATAGGATGAGGAGGGAGAAGGGGGTTGGGGAATGGGAGCTGGCTGTTGGCAAGAGATCTGCTAGGAGAAGAAGATTTTCAGATAGTTTTACTATTGGTGTTTACAATAGATATGACCAACTGTCAGAGTCTAGTGGAGGGGAATCTCTAGTAGCTGTAGATGTAGGAAGTATGCAGCAGACCTCAGTAGTTATTGTGCCTAGAACAGTTGCAAAGTCGAAGAGGAAGAAGAAGGTTCTGCTGTTAGGTAGTTCTCATGGCAGAGGTGTAGGCCAGCAGTTGCAGGAAGTGCTGGGGAGTGAGTACCAGGTCACCAGCATTGTGAAGCCTAATGCAGGGTTGGCTCAAGTGACTGTTAACATAGGGGGGTTATGTAGGGATCAGGTAGTGATTGTGGGTGGGGTTGGTAATAGTATTGATAGGAATGGGGAGTATAACATAGATGGTGACCTGGAAAAGATAGCCACTCAGACTGGCAACACGAATGTGCATTTCGTGGAACTGTTTCAGCGTCACGATCGGCCTCATCTTAATACAGCCGTCAGGCGTAATAACATGAGACTTGGGGGTGCGCTGGTGACAGAAAGCATGGGTCACATTTCAGTGGTGTCGGTGGAGGCTATCAGCAGGACGGGTTTCACTAGACACGGCCTGCACCTCAACAGGTATGCGAAGGGGAGGTTGGCAAAGCTTATAGGTGACAGCATAGGTGGGGTTGGTGGGATCACTCATGGGAAAATTCCTGCAGTAGTGGGTGTTAGAGCTGCACCTTTGTTAGATTGAAGCCAGCTGATAGGTATTCCTGCTTAAGGGAAGTCTCTCTAAGAAGGGAATCACTTTTGACAAAGCTTAGGTATCCGAGTAATGAGGGAATTAGTATATTTCATCAAAATATACAAGGTATTAGAGATAAAGTTAGTGAACTGCTTATAGATGTTGACTCTGAAATTGTTGGTATATCTGAACACTTCTTAAATAAGGAGATAATTCAGAGGCTTCCTTTACCAGGATACAGGTTGGCTGGCTGCTTTTCGAGGAGCTCTTTGCGGTGTGGGGGAGTAGCCATGTATGTGAAAAACGGCATCGCATTTGAGTCAATTGATGTTTCAAAGTACTGCACTGAAAAGGTGTTTGAATGTTGTGCAGGTGTGGTTAAATTTAACGGAGCTAAACTTCTAACTGTTGTTATTTACAGATCCCCAGACTCCGATTTCACAACGTTTTTGCTAAAGCTAGAGGAGGTTCTTGGTTCACTTTATAGGAAATACAAAAAGTTAGTTATATGTGGTGACTTCAATATTAATATTGTATAAGTGATTGTGCAAGGAAGAGGATGCTGGTAGACCTCTTTAATTCATGTAATCTTATGCAAACCGTATTCTTTCCAACGAGAGTGCAAGGGAACAGTAGAACAACCATAGACAACATTTTTGTTCATTCCTCATTATTAGAAGGGCATTCTGTTAGCAAAAAGGTGAATGGCCTTTCAGATCATGATGCACAAATTTTAACTTTAAAAGATTTTTATGCTGCAACACGTGTTAAATATAGTCATCAGCTGTTCAGGAAAGCTGATCCAGTTGCTGTAGAGACCTTTGTAAACCTTATAAAGGAACAAGAGTGGCAAGATGTTTATAGCGCTGATACAGTAGACGATAAATATAATGCTTTTCTCAAGACTTTTCTCATGCTCTTTGAAAGTTGCTTTCCGTTAGAACGTTTAAAACAGGGTACTAGCACAAACAGGCAGCCTGGGTGGCTGACTAGAGGGATAATAATATCTTGTAGAACAAAGTGGCAATTATATCAAAACGTTAGAAACAGTCAAAATCTAAATGCAGCAGCCCATTACAAACAGTATTGTAAGGTGCTTAAAAATGTTATTAGGAAGGCAAAAAGTATGTGGTATGCAGATAGAATAGCTAAGTCTCAGGATAAAATTAAAACCATATGGTCAGTCGTAAAGGAAGTTGCTGGTCTGCAGAGACAGGTCGAGGATATAGAATCAGTGCGTAGTGGGAATGTCCGTGTTACTGATAAGCCGCATATATGTACAGTATTTAATAATCACTTTCTGAATATAGCAGGTGAACTAAATAGAAACCTAGTCCCAACAGGGAATCATATAGCGCTCTTAGAAAAAAGTGTTCCGAGACTGTTACCTGAAATGCTCCTCCATGATACTGACAAGAGGGAGATTGAGTTAATAATTAAATCACTAAAGACCAAGAACTCTCATGGATATGACGGGGTATCTAGCAGAATACTGAAGTATTGTTCTATGTATGTTAGCCCAGTTCTCAGCCATATCTGTAACTTTTCCTTTAGGAGTGGTCGGTTTCCTGACCGATTAAAGTACTCGGTAGTGAAGCCACTTTATAAAAAGGGAGACACTGATAATGTTGACAATTTTAGACCTATTTCTATGCCATCGGTGTTTGCTAAAGTTATCGAGAAGGTTGTATATAGAAGGTTACTGGAGCATTTAAATTCACATAATTTGCTGTCAAATGTTCAGTTTGGTTTTAGAAATGGTTTAACAACTGAAAATGCTATATTCTCTTTTCTCTGTGAGGTTTTGGACGGATTAAATAAAAGGTTGCGAACGCTAGGTGTTTTCTTTGATTTAACGAAGGCTTTTGACTGTGTTGACCACAAAATATTACTGCAGAAGTTGGACCATTATGGAGTAAGGGGAGTAGCTTACAATTGGTTCGCCTCTTACTTTAAGAACAGAAAGCAGAGGGTAATTCTCCGCAACATTGAGAGTGGTAGTGATGTTCAGTCCCAATGGGGCACAGTTAAGTGGGGCGTTCCCCAAGCGTCGGTGCTTGGGCCACTGCTGTTTTTTATTTATATAAATGATATGCCTTCTAGTATTACAGGTGATTCAAAAATATTTCTGTTTGCTGATGACACCAGCTTGATAGTGAAGGAACTTGTGTGTAATATTGAAACAGTAACAAATAATGTAGTTCATGAAATAAGTTCGTGGCTTGTGGAAAATAATTTGATGCTAAATCACAGTAAGACTCAGTTTTCACAGTTTCTAACTCACAATTCAACAAGAACCGATATTTTGATCAGACAGAATCGGCATATTATAAGCGAGACGGAACAGTTCAAATTCCTAGGCGTTCGGATAGATAGTAAGCTGTTGTGGAAAGCCCATGTCCAGGATCTTGTTCAGAAGCTAAATGCTGCTTTATTTACCATTAGAACAGTATCTGAAATAAGTGACACTTCAACACGAAAAGTAGTCTACTTCGCATATTTTCATACGCTTATGTCGTATGGTATTATTTTTTGGGGTAATTCTTCTGATTCAAAAAGGGTATTTTTGGCTCAAAAACGGGCTGTTCGAGTGGTGTAAGTTCGAGAACCTCTTGTCGACCCCTATTCAAAAATCTGGGAATTCTGACATTGCCCTCACAGTATATATTTTCTTTAATGTCGTTTGTTGTTAGCAATATTAGCCTATTCCCAAGAGTTAGCAGCTTTCACTCAGTTAATACTAGACAGAAATCAAATCTGCATGTAGAATACACTTCCTTGACTCTTGTGCAGAAAGGAGTGCAGTATTCTGCTGCATCCATTTTCAATAAGCTACCACAAAAACTCAAAATTCTTAGCAGTAGCCCAAACTCTTTTAAGTCTAAACTGAAGAGTTTCCTCATGGCTCACTCCTTCTATTCTGTCGAGGAGCTCCTGGAAGAGCTAAAAAATTAAGCAAATTCCAGTGTTACATTGTTGATTTTCTTCATTTAAACTTACGACTTGTCACCTGAATATGTTTTTTTACATTTCATTTTATCTGTTTCTAATATCGTGTTATAATTTCATGTATTGACTCGTTCCATGACCATGGAGACTTCTCCTTAATTTGGTCCCACGGAACAATAAATAAATAAATAAATAAATGACAACGCGCAGGAACTACATTACTTTCCGGTCCTCGTAGTACCATTTTACAGAGGTCAAGTTCAGCCGAGCTGCCGCTTACACCACGACTAGTTCGTAAATTTGGAATTACCTTTAACATGTGGCTATCAAAACGTCTGAAAGCTGCAGCCTTCTGGGACATGATGTCTACATCCACATCAAAACTCCATAAGTCACCTTACGTTGTGTGGTGGAGTGTACTTCTGGTACCTCTATCTCCCTTCCTCCCTCCCTCCCTCCCCTCCCCCTCTACGTCCCTCTTCCATTCGTGAATGCTGCGTGGGAAGAACTAGTTAAAATAAACTTCCGTATTTCTCCGATTTTCAAATAGTAGTCATTTCGCGAGACGTTGCCCGATTCTTCTTGGAACATAGGCTAACGGAAATTTAATCTTAATTTTTTCCCCTTGATGCAGAACACCGCTCTTGTAGTGTCGGTAACGCTCTCGCACCCCCTAAACGATCCCGTGACGAAATATACCACTTTTCGGTGGATCTTCTCTCTCTCTCTTCTATCGGTCCAACCTGGTACAGACTCCAGACTTGAGCAATACTCAAGAATCAGCCAGACAAGTGGTTTGTGAAACCCTTTTTTGTGGATTATTATTATTATGTGGTATTCTGCCTAGTGGCAGGTCCATGTCTCCGTACGGAGAATTTCTGATTCCACTGTTCCCTGTCTTCAGCTACTTCCTTCAGTCTGCTGTATCTCCTTCCATCTTTTATGTCGTCCAGATGTTGAATTCTTCTTCTTCCTCGTCCTGCGTTTCCTCTGAGTTTCCCTTCGATGACATCATGTATGAGTCCCTCGTGTCTAAGTACATGTCCAATCCAGTTGGCCTTTCTCTGAATAATTGTACGCAGAATACTTCTCTTCTCTCCTACTCTTCGCAGTACATCGCCATTTTTTTATGCGATCTGTCCACTTGATCTTTTCCATTCTCCTCCAGCACCACATATCAAAGCTCTCTAAGTATTTTTTTCTCCTTCTTCCTCATGGTCCATGTCTCTGCTCCATACAGTGCAATGCTCAAAATGTAGCACTTTATCAGATTTTTCCTCAATTCCAAACTCAACTTGCTGGCAGCAGAGTCCTCTTCTTGTTGAAAGCAGCTTTGGCCACGACGATTCTTACTCGGATTTCGTTGGTGCAGTGGGCATCCTTTGTGATAAAACTTCCCAGGTACTTGAACTGATTCACATTTTCCAGTTCCCGATTGTCAACAGTTATCTTCAAGTGTTTCTCACGTTTTGATATGCGCATCACTTTTGATTTTTCCATGTTGATTTCCATGCCGTATTTTCTTCCCGTTTCCACCAAATTGTTCGTCATGTGTTGCAGCTGTCTCTGATTTTTGGCGAGCACTACCAGGTCGTCTGCATACTTGATGGTGTTGGTGAGACGTCCTCCTACTTTGAAGTTTCCGCATCCTTTCAGCGCTTCTCTCACCAGCTTTTCTCCATACAGGTTTAAGAGACTTGGCGACAGACAACATCCTTGTCTCACTCCCCTTCCTATTTCCACACTGTTCGTTTCTCCATAGTTCAGTCGTACCTTTACCCTTTGTCACAGGTACAAGATCCTTATAAGTCTCCGATCTCTCCAGTTGATTCCTATTTCCTTAAGGATGTTCATCGATATATTCCAATTGACTCTGTCAAAGGCCTTCTGCCAGTCTATAAAACAAGCGCAAACTTCTTCGTTAACGGCCAAAACTCTCTCTGACAATATCTTCATCATGCCAATGGCGTCTCTCGTCCCTTTTCCTTTCCTGAATTTTTGTGGATGAATTGCATTTTTCTTAAGATTCTGGCATGCGGCATCTGATTTTATTAGAAGTGCTCATTACACTTTAGATTGTGCCGGACTGTTAATAGTAGATTGTTACGATTTATTCCAGTACAGTGATTTATACGGTAATCGAACAGTAATGGAGCTACTCGCCAATTTATGTGCAGTGCGTTGTGTTTGTTTACGTTCAGCGCCAGCAGCCAGGCTTTGCACCAATTACCGATCCTTACCAGGTCTTCTTGCTGTTCTGTGTACACTTAAGCGTCAAAGAAACTGGTATAGGCATGTGATTCTTGAGTTTCTCCCGGCGTATTTGATAATCAAAATATCCACGGGTATGCTGCCGGTCTATAGTGTCCAACGGGCACAATATTTCGGCGATCAAACATGTCGCCATCATCAGGTGAACTGACGGACTGAGCTCCTGTGAACGTGCCGGCACGGTGATCCGTACGCTATGGCTGCTCAGAGGGAACTGGGTTCGGTCGCGGCGGCGGCCGATTTAAATACCCTCCGCCCGCGGCGCGCTCCCTCCGCCGTCCGCGCCCAGCGCCACGGTCGCGCGGTGGAACAGATTGCGACGGCGTCTGAGATGACGTCGGTGTGATGGCTCTGTCCGCCGTGGTCGTCACAACTATACGTCTGCTCGATTTACTCTTGATTAACCCAATCGCTGGTTCCCAAGCCTTGCTAAGATTATAGCCACAGTCCCGGTTTATGAGGTCGTCATTGGTGCGAATTTCGATGGCCTCTCTAACAACGCTGTCCCAGTATCTCGACGTCTGTACCAGAATCCTCGTGCGGTCATACTCCATAGCGTGCTTTTCCGACAAACAATGTTCAGCGACCGCCGACTTGCTCGGATACATCAGTCGAGTGTGCCTCTGGTGTTCACGACATCGATCCTCAACGGTACGCATCTTCTGACCAATATACGACTTGCCACATTGACACGGAATCTGGTACACGCCGGCCTTCCTCAAACCGAGGTCATCTTTGGCGCTCCCCACATCTGAGCAGCCATAGCGTACGGATCTCCGTGCCGGCACGTTCACAGGAGCTCAGTCCGTCAGTTCACCTGATGATGGCGACATGTTTGATCGCCGAAATATTGTGCCCGTTGGACACTATAGACCGGCAGCATACCCGTGGATATTTTGATTGGTATAGGCATGTTTATTCAAATACATAGATATGTAAACAGGCAAGATAAGGCGCTGCTGTCGGCAACGGCCTGTATAAGACAAGTGACTGGCACAGTTGTTAGATTGGTTACTGCTGCTACAATGTCACGTTATCAAGATTTAAATGAGTTTGAACGTGGTGTTATAGTCGGCGCACGAGCGATGGGACACAGCATCTCCGAGGTAGCGATAAGTGGGGATTTTCCCGTACGACCATTTCACGAATGTACCGTGAATGTCAGGAATCATCGTTGCGGCCGGAAAAATAACGGGACCAACTATAACTGAATAGAATCGTCCAACGTGACAGAAGTGCAGCCTTTCCGAAAATTTCTGCAGATTTCAATTCTGGGCCATCAACAAGTGTCAACGTGCGAACCATTTAAACAAATTTATCGGTATGGGCTTTCGTAGCCGAAGGCCCACTCGTGTAACCTTGATGACTGCACGGCACAGAGCTTTACTCCTCGCCTGGGCCCGTCAGCACTGACATTGGACTGTTGATGACTGGAAACATGTCGTCTGGACGGACGAGTCTCATTTCAAATTGTATCGAGCGGGTGGACGTGTACGGGTATGGAGACAACCTCATGAATGCATGGACCCTGCATGTCAGCAGGGGACTGGTAAAGCTGGTGGAGGCTCTGTAATGGTGTGGGGCGTGTGCAGGTGGAGTGATATGGGACCCCTGGTACGTCTAGATATCATGTTCATTGTGCTTTCCGACGAATTTGGGCAATTCCAGCAGTACAATGCGACACCCCACCCGTCCAGAATTGCTATAGAGTGGCTCCAGGAACACTCTTCTCAGTTTAAACACTTCCGCTGGCCACCAGACTTGCCTGACATGAACATTATTGAGCATATCTGGGATGTCTTGCAACGTGCTGTTCAGAAGAGATACCCACTCCTCGTACTCTTACGGATTTACAGAAGCCCTGGAGGATTCATGGTGTCAGTTCCCTCTAGCATAGGGTGTCCATTCGTCCCGTTTTTCCCGGGACAGTCCCGTTTTTTACCAAAATGTCTCGCTGTCCCGAAATTTTTTTGGGGGGACGCTCAAATGTCCCGTTTTCTTACGATTCCGCTTGGCTAGAGTATTTTACGCTACTGGTTGTTTGACTTGCTATTAACTGCGTAATTATTTACGCTAGGAAGCGTGTGATGACTTTCAGCATACCCCAAACATGTACCGAACTGTCAAAAATCGCAAGTAATTTTAAACGCACTATAGGTTAAGAATAACAACGAAGATTCTTCTCTTCTAAATCGATCCACTGAATCCGCCCTTTCGGTCCAGAGTACTCTACACCACCGATACTTGCTCTCTGGCTTTCGTAACCACACTGTTAATGTTTTGCACTGTGCAATCAGTGTTTCATTATGCCAAAACGAAAGTGTAATTTTAACAGCAATATAAAAAGCAAGTTTCCTTTTATCACTGGTAGTGGAGAAACTGTAGAATGTACGTTGTGCAGAACAAAATTTGCTGTTGGTCATGGTGGAAGGTCTGACATTGAGAATCACATTAAGACGAAGAAACATCGTATGAGTGATCAAACGAAAAGAGTAAATAAATGCGTGAGTGACTACTATGTAAACTTAAAATCAGTAACAGAAATGGACAGGCAGTTGGCAGTACAAGAAGCTACGTTTGCATACCACAGTGCAATGCATAACCATAGCTTTAAGTCAATGGACTGTACTATAGTAGTTGTTGAAAAACTTTTCGATCCTAAATTCACAGGTGGACACACAAAATGTAATGCAATCATTTCAAATGGGTACGTCCCCGGTTGCTGGGTGGTCAGCGCGACGGAATGTCAATCCTAAGGGCCCGGGTTCGATTCGCGGCTTGGTCGGAAGTTTTCTCCGCTCAGTGACTGGGTGTTGTGTTGTCCTAATCATTATCATCTCATCCCCATCGACGAGCAAGTCGCCGAAGTGGCGTCAAATCGAAAGACCCGGTGAATGGTCTACCCGACGGGAGGCCCTAGTCGCACGACATTATTATTTCAAATGTTATTGCACCGTATGTAGCTCAGCAGGTTTTAAATGAGCTGAAAAGCGCTCGATTCATTTCTGTAATGATTGATACATCGAATCATCTGGATTTGAAGTTGGTTCCTCCCCCTATCAGGTATTTTCACCCTGAAAATGGCATCATGGTGAATGTGCTCGAATTGGTTCATTTAGCTGGAGAAACTTCAGATTTACTTCAGAATTATGTGCTGGAGGTTTTAAAGAAATATGATCTTGAGGGAAAGGTGATTGTAGTTTCTGCAGACAACACTAACACCAATTTTGGTGGTAAGCAGAGGAAAGGAAAAAACAATTTGTTCTATAAACTGCAACAGAACACAGTGAATAATATAGTAGGTGTTGGCTGTCCAGCACATGTGGTGCACAACTCCTTACAAACTGGCTCAGATTGCCTACTCATCGACTGCCAATTAATTGTAAACAAAATCTACCAGCATTTCCACATATGTACAGTAAGGGTTGAATCTATGAAGTCATTCTGTAAGTTTACTGCAACTGAATACAAAATTGTACTTGGGCACAGCAAGACAAGGTGGCTATCTCTGCTACCAGCATTGGAAAGAATTGTAGAGATATTTCCTGCTTTGAAATCATATTTCATTTCCCTTGATAAGTGCCCTATTATCCTTAAACAATTCTTTGGTAACCCTGTGTCTATTGTTCTTCTACATTTTCTTGTTAGCCAGCTAAAACCTTTCTCCACAACAATTAAATGTATTGAGAAACAAGAAAGCACAATAGTGGAAGTTTATCAAGAAATAAACAAATTATTCAGCAAATTACAATGTAGAAAATCTGAAAGATTTCTCACATCCTTTGTACATGAGACACTAAGAAAGCTGAAAGAGGAGGGTGAAATTACTGTAGAACAATTTTATATTTATGCTGACATCTTCTATGAGTCTTGCATCGAGTATATTAAAGAATGGTGTTTACCATTTCTCACACCTTTTAAAGCATTTGACTGGGTTAATACTGAAAAGGAGCAGCTACAGTGGAAGGATATTCAGGACTGTTGTGTTTTTGTTAAAAGTATTTTACCAAATTTTCCTGTTGATGACCACGAACTGTTCGATGAATTTTCATGTGCACAGATCTTCGTAAATAGTGAAGAAGGAGACAAAGAAAATGTTAGTGCAACGTAGTGTAAAATATTTGCTTATCTCAAAAGTAAAAACATTGACATGAAAATCATGATTCATTTCGTGGAGTTTTGTCTGGCAATTCCTGGGTCAAATGCTGCCGTGAACTCTTTGTGGTCAGATGAAAAAAACAGAATGAAAGTTGAAACAGTGAGGGCGTTGCTCATTTTCAAAACACACTTTAATGATGTATGGTGTACTGACTTTTATGATACAATTTCAAACGAAAATGCACTTCTTGATGAAGTACATAAAAAGGAAAAGTAAGGTGATAGTGTGGCAGAATAATTGTAAAAAGTGATTTGGAATCATCTGAGTGCACGTTGTAAAGGTAAACTTGTATGTGTATTAAATTTAGTCAATACAATATTTATGTCCCGGTTTTTTACTTCATTGCCCCAGGTTTTTCTCTAATTTATTTTAAATGTCCCCTTTTTCAATGAAAATGAAATGGGCACCCTACTCTAGCACTGCTTCCGACATTAGTAGAGACGATGCCACCGTCGTGTTGCGGCACTTCTGCATGCTGGCGGGGGCCCTAAACGATATTAGGCAGATGACCAGTTTCTTTGGCTCTTCAGTGTAGTTAGAGATTAGATTAATACTTGTTCCATAGATCATGAATTCGACAATGTGTGATGATGTGAAACATATCAATTTAACAATTGAACGTTTTGTTTTTCTTTTTTTTCTTTTTTGTAGTTGTAAGAGTACTAATTTGTTATAAAAATTCATCTGTTGAGTAGAAGAAGTTGTCATTCAGAATTTTTTTTATTTTGTTTTAAATGTTGGTTGGTTATCTGTTATAAATTCTTTTAATTTGTTTTTAATTGTTGGTTGGTTATCTGTCCGACTTTTGATGCTATTGAGTAAGTGAGTAAAGATTTATATGACACCATAATTCACTCCTTTCCGTGCCAAAGTTATATTTAACCCAAAGTAGTGAAGATCAGCCTTTCTCCTAGTGTTGTAGCTGTGCACACTGTTTTTGCTTTTGAAATGTGATGAGTTATTAACATACATTTCGTAAGTGATATATATAGCGCTGCAGCCCGCCAATAAAGGAGAGTAAACCATTATTTTACAATAAGAAGAGAAATTTCACACGTTTAAAATAGTGTATATTTCATTTTATCATATAGCAAAATTAAGACATATTTAAGACAAGTAATAAAAGATAAAGTGAAATAAAAAGATTAAACCTAAGCGTAAAATCTCAGTTACGAAGTAATTCGTTTTATCTGACTCTATATGTGTGCCACAAATAAAACGGTAGGTAGTACATTTATACTAGTGAGAAATGGAAACGAGGAATTATGCTAGCAGCTCATAAAAAACCATTGTCAGTTAATTGTTACTTGTTCATTGATTGCACTAGCTAAGTTTGTACGATGATGAGCGTAAGTTTCAAGCTCTTCTAAATTGCCGATTCCGTGCCTCACTCACGGCTTTCATTCGTATTTACAGTTCTTGTAATTCGCTAGTGTTGTGTTCTTGCAGCCCCTCTGCGACCAGCGTCATGGACCTTCCAGCTTTACGCACTAGATCATTTATATGTATTGAAAAAGTAACTGATACTGCACAAATTAATTTTATCCTGTTATGAAGGACGTGTTGAGTTCTATTAGGAAGTCATGGACGCAGTCACAAACCTGGTCCGACACTCGATAAGCCCGTAATTTGTCCACTACATCTACATCTACGTGATTACTCTGCTATACACAATAAAGCGCCTGGCAGAGGGTTCAAAGAACCACCTTCAAGCTGTATCTCGAACGGCACGCTGGAAAAAGCACTTAAATTTTTTTGTGCGAGCCCTGATTTCTCTCATTTTATCGTGATGATCATTTCTCCCTATGTATGTGCATGCCAACAGGATGTTTTCGCAATCGGAGGAGAAAACTGGTGATTCAAATGTCATAAGAAGATCCCGTCGCAACGAAAAACGCCTTTGTTTTAATGATTGCCACTCCAATTCACATACCATGTCTGTGACACTATCTCCCGTATTTCGCGAGAATACAAAACGAGCTGCGCTTCTTTGTACTTTTTCGATGTCATCCGTCAGTCCCAGCTGATGCAGATCCCACACCGCACAGCAATACTCCAGAATAGGGCGGACAAGCGTGGTGTAAGCAATCTCTTTAGTAGACCCGTTGCACCTTCTAAGTGTTCTGCCAATGAATCGCAGTCTTTTGTTTGCTCTATCCATAACATTATCTATGTGATCGTTCCAGTTTAGATTATTTGTAATTGTAATCCCTAAGTATTTAGTTGAATTTACAGCATTCAGATTTGTGTGACTTACCGCGTAATCGAAATTTAGCTGATTTCTTTTAGTACTCATGTGAATAACTTCACACCTTTCCTTATTCAGGGCCAATTGCCACTTTTCGCACCATACAGACATCTTATCTAAATCATTTTGCAAGTATTTCCGATCATCTGATGACTTTACAACAGTGCGCAACTGTATCGAATGCCTTCCGGAAGTCTAGGAACAAAGTTATCAAAATGGTTCAAATGGCTCTGAGCACTATGGGACTTAACATCTATTGTCATCAGTTCCCTAGAACTTAGAACTACTTACACCTAACTAACCTAAGGACATCACACAACACCCAGTCACCGAGCGAGGTGGCGCAGTGGTTAGCACACTGGACTCGCATTCGGGAGGACGACGGTTCAATCCCGTCTCCGGCCATCCTGATTTAGGTTTTCCGTGATTTCCCTCAATCGTTTCAGGCAAATGCCGGGATGGTTCCTTTGAAAGGGCACGGCCGATTTCCTTCCCAATCCTTCCCTAACCCGAGCTTGCGCTCCGTCCCTAATGACCTCGTTGTCGAAGGGACGTTAAACACTAACCACCACCACTACCACCACAACATCCAGTCATCACGAGGCAGAGAAAATCCCTGACCCCGCCGGGAATCGAACCCGGGAAACCGGGCGTGAACAAAGTTATCAGCCTGGGCGTCTTTCTCTACGGTGCTCTGAATTTCGTGGGGGAAAAGAGTGGGCTGAGTTTCGCAAGATCGGAATACATGTTGATTTTTGTGGAAGATACCTTCGTTCTCCATAAACGTCACAATGCGTGAGTACCTGTACTCGGCAGCAGAAGCACTCGCCAGACCAACCTACGCCGCTGTATATTTCATTATTCGCGGCCCCTATTGTATTCAGTACCCCAGTCTTGCCTAGCACAGATACCTATCCAGAGGTCATTAGTATTGCTGGTAGCTAAGGCGTGCGGGGCGTCCTTGTATGAGCGATGCGGGAGACGCGTGCTTGTCCGTGGGAACAGAAGGCACGCGAGGTTAGCAGGTCCAAGGCCTGCTGGAGCGGCGCCAGCCAGACGCCGGAACAGGTTGCGAAACAATCACCCCGCGACCTCACTGCACACACTTGCGCTCCTATGGACTCATAATCCGTCCGCGGTATGCGCTTTCCATATTGTTTCAGTCTCAT
This sequence comes from Schistocerca cancellata, assembly GCF_023864275.1. Lineage (NCBI taxonomy): Eukaryota > Metazoa > Arthropoda > Insecta > Orthoptera > Acrididae > Schistocerca > Schistocerca cancellata. The sequence goes on from NC_064627.1 coordinate 567,131,493, forward strand.
TGGTTTCAGAACGTTGAAAAGTATCTTACAGCTGAATAAAATCACAGAAGTATTCTGCATGCACTGTTTCTCTTTGATCAATGACCGAAGTGGCGCTGTGGTGAGCGTACTAGGTTGTCTTTTCGACAAGACCCGAAGAAGGCAAGTTAGAGATTAAGGCTCTGACATGTGACTACATTTTCGCGCAATTTGGGTGCATAGATCCTGAGAAATCAGTACCCAGAACAACCACCTCTGGCCGTAATAACGGCCTTGATACGCCTGGGCATTGAGTCAAACAGAGCTTGGATGGCGTGTAGAGAGGTACAGCTGCCAATGCAGCTTCAACATGATACCACAGTTCATCAAGAGTAGTGACTGGGGTATTGTGACGAGCCAGTTGCTCGGCCACCATTGACCAGACGTTTCCAGTTAGTGAGAGATCTGGGGAATGTGCTGGCCAGGGCAGCAGACGAACATTTTCTGCATCCAGAAAGGCCCGTACAGGACCTGCAACATGCGGTCGTGCATTATGCTGCTGAAATGTAGGGTTTCGCAGGGATCGAATGAAGGGTAGAACCACGGGTCATAACCCATCTGAAATGTAACGTCCACTGTTCAAAGTGCCGTCAATGCGAGCAAGAGGTGACCGAGACGTGTAACCTATGGCACCTCTTACCATCACGCCGGGTGATACGCCAGTGTGGCGATGACGAATACACGCTTCCAATGTGCGTTCCCCACGATGACGCCAAACACGGATGCGACCATCATGATGCTGTAAACAGAACCTGGAGTCATCCGAAAAATGACGTTTTGCCATTTGTGCACCCAGGTTCGTTGCTCAGTACACCATCGCAGGCGCTCCTGTCTGTGATGCAGCGTGAAGGGTAACCGCAGCCATGGTCTCTGAGCTGATAGTCCATGCTGTTGCAAGCGTCGTCGAACTGTTCGTGCAGATGGTTGTTGCCTTGCAAACGTCCCCATCTTTTGACTAAGTGATCGAGACGTGGCTGCACAGCCATGCGGATAAGATGCCTGTCATCTCGACTGCTAGCGATACGAGGCCGTTGGGATCCAGCACGGCGTTCCGTATTACCCTCCTAAACCCACCGATTAAATATTCTGCTAATAATCATTGGATCTCGACCAACGCGAGCAGCAATGTTGCGATGGATAAACCACAATCGCGATAGGCTACAATCCGACCTTTATCAAAGTCGAAAACGTGATGGTACGCATTTCTCCTCCTTACACGAGACATCACAACAACGTTTCACCAGGCAACGCCGGTCAACTACTGTTCGTATATGAGAAATCGGTTGGAAACTTTCCTCGTGTCAGCACGTTGTAGGTGTCGCCACCGGCGCCAACCTTGTGTGAATGCTCTGAAAAGCTAATCATTTACATATCACAGCCGGTTAAATTTCGCATCTGTAGTACGTCATCTTCCTGGTGTAGCGATTTTAATGGCCAGTAGTGTATATTCTTAACGCATTTCAACGCACGAGCTGTAATGATTAAAACGTGGGAGAAATCAGAGCAATAATCCCGCCAGGGTTTTGCAACGCCCGGCAAGTTTATCTTCATACTGAAACGCAGTTTTCTGTGGCGACAGTGACGTCAGTGTCGCAAGGACCGCCATTGGATACGTTATTAAGCAGGTGGCCACAATGTTTTGATTCGTCACTGTACGTAGTATTAACGGTTGCAGGGCTGCTGGTGTCCTCGTAGCAATTTCGGACAGCGCGGCTACAAAGTCAAAATAGGCCACTTCCGTGTGAGCTGTTTAATGTTTTGCAGAGTTAGCACCGTTTTTGTGACGTGTTCCCCAATATGTGCGCACGTGTGGCTGCAGCAAAGCGGAGGCTGCGCAAGCTCGGCGCGCGGCGCGCGGCCTGTAAACTGCGCCGGAGACTAAACAGCGGCGGCTTCCTGGTGCAGTCTGGGCTCGGCTGTGCGCGGCACCGCGGCGCGACACTGCCTGGCGCCGGCTCCGCCTTGTTTGGGGGCGGCGGCGGCGGCGCCTCCGGAATCCTGAAACGCCGGCTACGAGTCCCAGCGCATCTTAAAGGCCCCCGTGCACGATCAACTTTGGTTGCCAAATTCGCTCTTTTCTATTCGAGAGACATAACCGCAATTTGACTGTTATTCCACAATCTACATTACGGTCTTAGGCCATTATCTAGTGTTACAAGCTTTATAAATCAATACCATCATAGGCATTTATTCTTTCACGAGTATGGAATGTCTTTTGGTAGAGTTATCTGTGGATCCTTTGGTGGCTAAATGGTCCTACTACGGAGCCACAGATTCTCCCGCAGCAATGTGCTGTGTACATAGTTCCGCGTAGTCAGCGCGTACACAACTTTCCCACTAGAGCGCGCCCCGCTAAGCACAACAGCGCAGGCGCAGCGGTCGTCCGTCTCCGCACTACGAGATGGTGCTGCCATAGAGACGGACCAAATTCTGCTTCCGTCGATCTGCGTATTAGTATGTAACGCAGCCAATGAGATTGCTGCTAACGTAGAACCTTTTCTCCTCGCGGATCACACTCACGCAGTGATACATTAACGCGCGAGGTATTATAACGCGTGTACAGACCTCCGATTAGTCAGTCTGCATTTGCCTGTAACAGTCTGCATTTGTCTGTATCAGTCTATAGTCAAGTTTCAGTCTGCGCTTAATAAGATTACCATATTCCTGTACATAGCCATGAAGACAAATGTATAGACACTTTTGTCAAGTATCAGAGATATATGTGAGAATAAGATTAACGTACCAATACCAAAGGAACTTCAGATTGTCAATTTTAGTCACCGTCAATCTGCTACTCTAAGCGTGCCAGTGGCATTTCTATCGTCGGACCTAACGGCAGAAGATAAACACGCCACAATAAGACCACGTGACATATTGCTGACACTCGCCTACTGCGTTACATCGACCAGTCAAATAATCTGATGGTGTGTGCCCTGAAGGTCTTACAGTACGCACACCACACAATGGCATACACAGTTGGTGTCGAGTGAATGGTGCAACAGGTTTGTTCCTCTCGAGAGCTCTTTTCCTCATCTGGGATCTCTCTTCCTATCCATTTTGTATAAATATGAAAGTCTCTTGTACAGGGAATGAAAGAAGGAAGGAAGATCAGGATTTAACAAAAAAAAATGTTCAAATGTGTGTGAAATCTTATGGGACTTAACTGCTAAGGTCATCAGTCCCTAAGCTTACACACTACTTAACCTAAATTATCCTAAGGACAAACACACACACCCATGCCCGAGGGAGGACTCAAACCTCCTCCGGGATCAGCCGCACAGTCCATGACTGCAGCGCCTTAGAATAGGATTTAACATTCCGTCGACATCGAGGTTATTAGAGACAGGGCAAACGCTCGGAATGTTTCAGGAATGCGGAAGGAAATTGGCCATGCCCTTCCAAAGGAACTATTCCGCCATCTGCCTGGGGCGATTTATCGAATTACGGAAACCCAAATCTGGATGGCTGGACGCCGATTTGAAGCATCGTCCTCCCGAATAAAAGTCGGTGGCGCTAACCACTGCGCCGCCCCATCTCGGTAGCAGGAAATGGTTAAAACTGAGTTACTTAATTAGTACTTTGTTCCACTGAGCAGACGCGTGGGATTAGCTGAACGGTCTAGGGCGCTGCAGTCATGGACTGTGCGGCTGATCCCGGCGGAGGTTCGAGTCCTCCCTCGGGCATGGGTGTGTGTGCTTGTCCTTAGGATAAATAAATAAATTTCAATAGCGTGTGACGAGGGCCTCCCGGCGGGTAGACCGCTCGCCTGGTGCAAGTCATTCGATTCTACGCCACTTCGGCGATTTGCGCATCGATGGGGATGAAATGATCATCATTATGACAACACAACACCCAGTTCCTGAGCGGAGAAAATCTCCGACCCAGCCGGGAATCGAGCCCTGGCCCTTAGGATCGACAGTCCGTAGCGCTAACCACTCAGCTCCCGGGGGCGGACCTTAGGATAATTTAGGTTAAGAAGTGTGTAATCTTAGGGATTGATGACCTTAGCAATTAAGTCCCATTTGATTTCACACACATGTGAACATTTTTTTCCACTGATCAAATTCGCTACAAACTTTAAGGAAATATATCCACGAAAATCTGAAGATTGAAATATTACACCCAAAAACCTGATGATTAAATCAACTTTCTCCTCAAGAAAGTCAGAATTTTAATAACTGATTTATTTCACCCTCACATTAAAAAGGAAGATACAAGCACGCAAAAATTTATTCTCTTCTACTTGGTCCTCTAATGACAGTTCATTAACATAGCGCAGCTTTGGAACATATACATCGTCAGCGGAAGAACCAGAGAGCTTCAATTTGTTATTATATTCTGCTCCCGCTTGTATATTGAACGCAGAATATTGATTTCCTTCTTAATGTCTTCCTGCGAAGTATACGACTGGGAGAGACACAACATCTCTAATATTCTGGTAACTGTTAGTGATATTTTGTTTTTATTCTTGATTGTAGATTCCATAGCTCTGGATGGCTCTAAGCACTATGGGACTTAACATCTGAGGTCATCAGTCCTCTAGGCTTACAACTACTTAAACCTAAGGACATCACTCACATCCATGTCCGAGGCAGGATTCGAACCTGTGACCGTAGCAGCTGCGCGGTTGCGGACTGAAGCGCTAACCGATCGGCCACAGCGGCCGGCCATAGCTCTGGAAACTCACGATAGGAAAGGTCTCAGGAGGTATGAATATTATCTTTTTCACGTTTAATTGCGCTTGGAGTGACATCTCGTGGCAATGTAGAGAGTTGCGAGCTATCGTGTCGTCCAGTCCGCCCTGAATCAGTCCATTATTGAAAACAGTACAAAAATCCACATTGCAGTTCCTGTGACTGGGCTGAACATATGGACAGAAACCGCGGCGTCAGACTTTAAATTAGAAAATGTATTGAAGAAGAAGAAGTAGTAGATAATACGTATAAATATACAGGGTGTTACAAAAAGGTACGGCCAAACTTTCAGGAAACATTCCTCACACACAAAGAAAGAAAATATGTTTTGTGGACATGTGCCCGGAAACGCTTACTTTCCATGTTAGAGCTCATTTTATTACTTTTCTTCAAATCACATTAATCGTGGAATGGAAACACACAGCAACAGAACTTACCAGCGTGACTTCAAACACTTTGTTACAGGAAATGTTCAAAATGTCCTCCGTTAGCGAGGATACATGCGTCGACCCTCCGTCGCATGGAATCCCTGATGCGCTGATGCAGCTCTGGAGAATGGCGTATTGTATCACAGCCGTCCACAATACGAGCACGAAGAGTCTCTACATTTGGTAGCGGGGTTGCGTAGACAAGAGCTTTCAAATGCTCCCATAAATGAAAGTCAAGAGGGTTGAGGTCAGGAGAGCGTGGAGGCCATGGAACTGGTCCGCCTCTACCAATCCATCGGTCACCGAATCTGTTGTTGAGAAGCGTACGAACACTTCGACTGAAATGTGCAGGAGCTCCAACGTGCATGAACCACATGTTGTGTCGTACTCGTAAAGGCACATGTTCTAGCAGCACAAGTATAGTATCCCGTATGAAATCATGATAACGTGCTCCATTGAGCGTAGGTCGAAGAACATGGGGCCCAATCAAGACATCACCAACAATGCCTGCCCAAACGTTCACAGCAAATCTGTGTTGATGACGTGACTGCACAATTGCGTGCGGATTCTCGTCAGCCCACACATGTTGATTGTGAAAATTTACAATTTGATCACGTTGGAGTGAAGCCTCATCCGTAAAGAGAACATTTGCACTGAAATGAGGATTAACACATTGTTGGATGAACCATTCGTAGAAGTGTACCCGTGGAGGCCAATCAGCTGCTGATAGTGCCTGCACACGCTGTACATGGTACGGAAACAACTGGTTCTCCCGTAGCACTCTCCATACAGTGACGTGGTCAACGTTACCTTGTACAGCAGCAACTTCTCTGACGCTGACATTAGGGTTATTGTCAACTGCACGAAGAATTGCCTCGTCCATTGCAGGTGTCCTCGTCGTTCTAGGTCTTCCCCAGTCGCGAGTCATAGGCTGGAATGTTCTGTGCTCCCTAAGACGCCGATCAATTGCTTCGAACGTCTTCCTGTCGGGACACCTTCGTTCTGGAAATCTGTCTCGATACAAACGTACCGCGCCACGGCTATTGCCCCGTGCTAATCCATACATCAAATGGGCATCTGCCAACTCCGCATTTGTAAACATTGCACTGACTGCAAAACCACGTTCGTGATGAACACTAACCTGTTGATGCTACGTACTGATGCGCTTGATGCTAGTACTGTAGAGCAATGCGTCGCATGTCAACAGAAGCACCGAAGTCGACATTACCTTCCTTCAATTGGGCCAACTGGCGGTGAATCGAGGAAGTACAGTACATACTGACGAAAGTAAAATGAGCTCTAACATGGAAATTGAGCGTTTCCGGACACATGTCCACGTAACATCTTTTCTTTATTTATGTGTGAGGAATGTTTCCTGAAAGTTTGGCCGTACCTTTTTGTAGAGTCTGGTAATAATAATTTCGTTTGGCTGAATGGGCTAATGCAAGTCTTTAAATTAAACGCCACTTCATGTTTGTACTAGACAACATTGACTTTACCTATTAAGATGCGTAGGCAGCACAAAACGTAAGAACGCCATAACGGAAAATGACTACAATCCAGAGAACCGCGGCAATCGTGTTTCGGAATGAGTGGAGAACAGTCGCCGCCGCAGGTAGCGGCGAGGATCAAACACTGGCTCTCGACTGCCCAGCAACAGCCCGTGCAGCGAGAGACGTCATCATCATTATGAAAGCGAAGGTAACCGACGCGGCGGAAATTACTCGCATAGCTCTGCGAATAGCAGCGGCGCGGAAAGAAATACGAGCCAGACTATCGAAATATGGATACTGGCACGAACAACGGTCACGATACCGTGTACCAGGAGTGACAATGTTTGAATCAGTCTATTAGTGATACCTAGGGCGCGGATTTTAAGTACCTAAAAAACAGTGAAATCTGCAAGCATTTATGACCTAAAACTTACATAAATATGACCTTAAAAAATAAAATATGACTTAAAAGAAGTCTATTTAAAGCATTCTTGTTTGTTTATTTAATTTTTTATTCACCATAAAGTAATACAAAATTCACTTCTCAAAGTATTGTAAGTAGAGTTCTTTGTTTCTGTAGAGTTTGTGGCTAATTTGCACCTATTTTTTGGATGTCTGAATGTTTTATTTTCTAAACACAATGTACAGTGAAAAGATCATCTATCTGCAAAGTAGCACTGGATCACAAGGTGCATTTTCAGGGTTTCCATTGTCAAAGATCTACGGTTGTCACTGAGGATAGTTTTTTACCTGGAAAAGCTCCTCTACACTTCACAAGACGTCACTGGAGCGTATTTGAAGGCAGCGAGGTCACTGGAGTTCAGCTTTGTTTCAGTATCTTTAAACGTTGCGGCATTCCCTGAAAGACTGTCACTAATTTTGCACAGTGTAGAATACCCAGGATTCCTTTAGAAAACACTTTGCAATTTGGTTTTCACTTTGTCAGTCGCATAACCACGAGCTCGTCCCAACTCACTTTGCGCATGTTGCACAATACTCAGGGCCTCATATAGCTGAGTGCCAACAGCTTCGAGTCGTTTGATGGCTTTTGATATCACTGAAAAATTGGCGTTGATGTATGCCAAGTTTCGGGACAATGTATCTGTAAAAACTTCTGAACCGTGAATTTACTTTCAAAACTTTTTCTTAAGAATTAGTTTATTTACTAGCGATTCATCAAGAACATTAACACATTTAATCACACTATGTGAACCTGGAGCCGGCCGAAGTGGCCGTGCGGTTAAAGGCGCTGCAGTCTGGAACCGCAAGACCGCTACGGTCGCAGGTTCGAATCCTGCCTTGGGCATGGATGTTTGTGATGTCCTTAGATTAGTTAGGTTTAACTAGTTCTAAGTTATAGGGGACTAATGACCTCAGAAGTTGAGTCCCATAGTGCTCAGAGCCATTTGAACCATTTTTTTGTGAACCTGGAAGTAGTTGCCAGTGGATAACTGATGAAAACAAATCAAATTTCTTTCAACAAATGGAAATTTTACAGCCTATGTTCGACTTCAACGTTCAATAACACTCACACACAGGGGGTGGCAGCACCAGCAGGAGAATGCATACAAAGCGTGTCGTGTGACGCGGAAAACAGTGTAGTGTTGCCGTAACGCGGAAACGGAACGACTTATCTGACGTCCAGAACAGCATGATCGTTGGCTTTCGGGCCAAGGGTGGAAGGACTTCCGAAACTGCTAAGTTTGTAAACTGTTCGCTTGCCGCCGTGATTAAAGTATACCGTGCGTGACAAAACGGCTCCATCCGAAACCAGCGCCCAGGCATCTACGGTGAATCACGGGCCATAGTTGATAAGGGAGATGTGTAGGGAGGAAACAGGCGTGCAACTGTGTGTCCATAACGACCGCTCAGCGAACATTGCTTCGCATGGGACACCGCAGAAGGCGCCTGGTTCGTGCATGCATGCTGACCTGTTCATCGACGACCAAGACTGGAATCTGTACGCAAATGCCGCAGCTGGTGGTCCACCGAGTGGAGACACGTGTCCTTTCCAGATAAATCACGTTTTACGCTCTATCCGACTGAGGCTGTTGACGTGTACTGCGTGAACCGTCTGAAAGCGGGCATCTTGCAAGCGTTATGATTTGGGTAATGTTTTCGTGGCATTCCCTGGCTGATCTCGTCATTCTCGGAGGCACAATGAATCGAAATTAGAACGCATCTATCCTTGGGGACCATGAAGTTTGTTCTTTCGTCGGCACGATGCATGCAGGAGAATACAATGCGTCACACAGCTCGTAGTGTATGTGAGTGATTCGAAGGGCATCAAGATGAGTTTATCGTACACTCCTGGTCACCAAACTTCTCGGATTGAACCTCAATCGAGAATCTGTGGACCATCTCGATCGCGCTGTTCGTGCCATGGTTCCTCAAACACAGCTGGCCCCGTCACTGAGTCATAATGGCTTTAAATCACCGTTGGTACCTACCAGAATCTCACTGACTCTATTCCTGCACTTACGCACTGGAAAAAGTTTGTTATTCAGGCTTTTGACAGGTGGTCACCCTTAATGTAATGTATAGTGTATTTCAAGTTGTGCAAGAGTAAAGGTTCAAATGGCTCTGAGCACTATGGGACTTAACTTTTAAGGTCATCAGTCCCCTAGAACTTAGAACTACTTAAACCTAACTAACCTAAGGACATCACACACATCCATGCCCGAGGCAGGATTCGAACCTGCGTCCGTAGCGGTCGCCCTGTTCCAGGCTGTAGCGCCTAGAACCGCTCGGCCACGCCGGCCGGCTGCAAGAGTAAAGAACAAAGCTCTCGAGTGATGGTTTCACGTTTATAAGGATAGTATGGGAGTTTATGAGCACCACACTCCTCCGTCGGAGGTTCGAGTCCTCCCTCCGGCATGGGTGTGTGTGTTGTCCTTACCGTAAATTAGTTTAAGTTATATTAAGTAGTGTGTAAGCTTAGGGACCGATGACCTCAGCAGTTTGGTCCCGTAAGATCTTACCACAAATTTCCAATTTTTGCACCACTCTCTGACAACAGTGGAGAAATGAACATTTCTGTGGATGAAACAGATTTATTTGCTTCAGTGGATTTCCACTATTTACTGACAGTTCGAACGAAATTTCAGTTTCAGTAAGTATGAAGGGTATTAAAAAACAGTACTCCATTTTTGAGGGCTGGTAGTACGACTAAAGTAAAAAAATAAGTCCAGTAAACATGGGCTCTGAAATGCATCCCACAACAGCTACGAGTACTTGTAAATTCATTACTGTGAAACTCGTCTCTTCTACTGTAAGCTTATGCTGTTACGAACGACCTGCAGAAGAGCAAACAAGTGAGAACACATTATTCTGTTACTGTCAAATAGCAGAGCTTCAGGAGACAGGCCCGACGGGCTCGAATGGTTCTCGGAGTGTTGAATCCACTAACGATTTCCGAAATGAAATGTCCCAGGCGTCTGGACCCAGCTACCATTTCGCTTTGAAAGCCTGTTAACTCCAGTCTCCCGGCCGTAATCACGTAGGATACCTTTTCACACGAATCATCTGAGTTCGAATGGCAGCTCCGCCAGTGCGCTGCCCTTTTAATCCTTGTGTACGCGATACTACAAAAAAATAGTTCAAATGTGCGTGAAATCTTGTCGGACTAAACCGCTAAGATCATCAGTCCCTAAGCTTACAGACTACTTAACCTAAATTATCCTAAGCGCAAACACACACACCCGTGCCCGAGGAAGGACTCGAACCTCCGCGGGGACCAGCCGCACAGTCCATGGCTGCAGCGCCATAGACCGCTTGGCTAATACCGGGCGGCGCGCTTTACTACAGCCATCTATAAATTTGATATCGCTAACCACGACGTTTGTCACCTCATCGTATTGTAACAACACTGACAGATGTCTACTGCAGGTTGTGCCCACGGACAATGACAGAGGAATGTGTCCTCTTTGTTTACTACGTTCTTCAGGTTGTTCGTAAAAGCAAAGATTTTGGTGTGGAAGTGATTTACGCAGAAGCGCCAAAGAACATGGTATAGGCATGCATGTTCGCATACAGAGATATCTAAACTGGTAGAATACGGCGCTGCGGTCTGCAACCCCTCTATGAGACTAGAAGTGTCTGGCGCATTCGTCACATCGATTATTGCTGCTACACTGACACGATATTAAGATTTAAGTAAGTTTGAAAATTGTGTTATAGTCGGCGCACAAGCGATAGGACACAGCATCTCCGAGGTACCTAAGAAGTGAGTGTTTTCCCTACGACCTTTTCACGAATGTACCGCGAATATCAGGAATGCGGTAAAACATCAAATCTCTGACATCACTGCGTCCGAAAAAAAGATCCTGCAAGAACGGGACCAACGACGACTGAAGAGAATCGTTCAACGCGACAGAAGTGCAACCCTTACGCAATTTTCTACACATTTCAGTGCTGGGCCATCAAAAAGTGTCAGCGTACGAACCATTCAACGAAACTTAATCGATATGGGTTTTCGGGACCGAAGGCCCAGTCGTGTACTCTTGATGACTGCACGACACGAAGCTTTACGCCTCGCCTGGGCCCGTCATCACCGACTTTGAACTGTTGGTGACTCGAAAGAAGTTGTCTGGTCGGACGAGTCTTGTTTCAATTTGTATCGAGCGGGTGGACGTGTACGGGTATGGAGACAACCTCATGAATCCGTCGATCCAGCATGTCACCAGAGGACTGTTCAAGCTGATGGAGGCTCTGTAATGGTGTGGGGCGCGTGTAGTTGGAATGAGATGGGACCCCTGATACGTCTAGATACGACTCTGACAGGTGACACGTACATAAGCATCGTGTCTGATCAACTGCATCTATTCATGTCCATTGTGCAATCCGACGGATTTGGGCAATTCTAGCAGGACAATGCGACGCCCCCCCACGTCCAGAATAGCTACAGAGTGGCTCGAGGAACATTGTTCTTAGTTTAAACACGTCCGCTGGCCAGGAAACTCCCCTGATAAGAATATTATTGAGCATATCCGGGACGCCTTGCAACGTGCTGTTCAGAAGAGAACTCCACTCGTCTTACTCCTACGGATTTATGGACAGCCCTGCAGGATTCATGGTGTCAATTACCTCCAGTACTACTTCAGACATTAGTGGAGTCCACGCCACGTCATGTTGCGGCACTTCTGCGTGCTCGCGGGGACCCTAAACAATATTTGGCAGGTGTAACAGTTTCTCAGGCTCATCAGTAATTTCACAGTAGAGAAGATGAACAAGTGCTCGTAGCTCTCAGAATATGACTTTTAGAGCCTTGTTTGCTGGACACCTCTCAAAATATGGAGTACGTTTTTTTACACTGTGTCTACACTCTGGAGCAATGCTCGTGGGCTAGAGGTAAGTTACGGACGATTGTTCTATACATGGCGCATTCCAGGGCTCAGATCCGAAAATCTACAGGAAGTCCCTGAGAATCTGTGCGACTGATCCAGACAGCTGCAGCCAACACGTGGACTGTGTCCTGGCTGTACAGCGTGCTGCAGACAGCGGACGCCGCCGGCCGTGACCTGGGACGCCTGCTGCATTCCTCCGCCACCCACAAGGCTCTCCTCCACTCTTCCGCATGCACGCTCTCGGAATGTCTGGCCGTGCCTTGTCCTATGGACGTAGGCGCAGATCCTACTCGTGAAGAGGGAGATGGGAGGGGTGGGGGTGGGGGGGGGAAACGATAATTGTTTGTAGAGCTCATACGTGATATCTCATTTATCTAATTTTATCGTCGTGAGCATTTCGCGAGAAGCATGTGGGAGGAAGTAATATGTTGCACGACTCTTCTTGACACGTGACCTCTCGAAATTTCAACTGTAAACATCTCTGTGATGCACAACACCTCTCTTGTAGCGTTTACCACAGGAGTTAGTTAACCAAACGGTAAGACACCTACAGTACATGTTCCTACGATGAAAAGTATGAAACTGTGTCTTCCTAGTGGCGATGGAAGATTTCATTAACATGATACAGAAATAGGAAATTACGTAAAACGGCACTGATGTTGGTGCATGTGATTGTTGTAACGGTTTGTTTGAACTTTCCGCTATTTTTTCTTTGAATTGTCTTATCAGTCGGTGTCACACACTTGTTAGCCACAGATAAAAATGAAAAACACTTAATGATAACAATATTTTCATTTAATTTTCGAAGAAGCAGTTTGGAGCCAGTTACCAAATGAACTAAGGTAAATACGGTTGGGTGGTTAATTTGGGGGCAGACCATAAATTTTCTTCCTCCACTGGTAGTGATTTGTACATCTTATACGTGCCAAACTGCGCTGTGGTTCGGAGCCTACATTGAACTGTCCCCTCATAATTCTCTGGGTAAGCTAGTTCAAAGGTCTGGGAAAGGCAAGAGCACAGTACCTCTAAAAAAAACCCACATCTGTTTAGAACAGCACTGCAGGGCGATGACAGCGCCACGTTTAGTAGCGACTCTGCGCTAGGGGTAAAAAAATGTGTTTCTTCTGAAGAAACGATCTAGCAAATAAGTAATGGTACTGAGAAAGCAGACCTCCCCATTAAGATTCGTTCGAGCGTTCAGATGAAAATATCATAAGGAACGGGCACGTAATCCTCTGGAGTGGGTTCTGCACGTTACGATGTTGAGTAGACAATTTGTGCTGCTTTTGCTGACTTCACTTCAAATCCTCTCGAGGAAGAATATTGTAAAATATAGCTTGTAAAATTTTAAAGCTGATCCGAAAGGTTTCTTGCGTCGCTTTATGACTGCAGATAAAACTTGGCTCCAGCACTACACCCTGTGAACAAAACTGCAGTTAAAAGACTGCGCCATCGAAGGTGTAAATGCTCTGAAAATTCGACAACCGTTTCATCGGCGTAAACAATGGAAACACTTTTTTTCCCGGCGCGTCAATTCACACGGTATCATTATGATGTTTGGCTAACAGGAAACACAGTGACCGGTTCTTGTGATGTAGTGTTGTTGGACCGGTTTCACAGTTAGCTGAAGGAAAAAGAGTACAGAAAAGGGTTCTAGCATCGGAGGCTGTCCACGTAGCACCTATTGGAGTGGCAGATGTGCATGAGCTAGGCTTCGAAATAGTTCCTTATCCAGCCTGGCTAAGGGCTGATGTGACCTCTTCTGTTGCTAAAACTAGATAAATACCTTGAAGGCAAAATGTTTTCGTCGAGTAAAGCAAATATTGTGTAGAGTAAGAAATAGATATTAAAAAATTAAATATCGCTGCGTGCAATGTCAGTTTCTTCAAGATACTTTTATTATCTGGAAAAGTTGCTGAAATTAATTCCCTTTGGACGTGGCACTAGGTGTATAATCTTGTCTTTGCGGATGAATTAAAGAAATGGACGGGTGCTACGCCTTATCCAGTTGAATGTCACCAATACGATTAACAATCTCTTCCGTCAAACGTAGTCCTTAGTAATCAAATTCCTCAAGGGTCGCTTTTTTACGAAGGGTTTTTGCGACAATAATCCATGGGGGTGTCACATAAAGCTCTGGCTGTGCACCGAGCGAGGTGGCGCAGTGGTTAGCACACTGGACTCGCATTCGGGAGGACGACGGTTCAATCCCGTCTCCGGCCATCCTGATTTAGGTTTTCCGTGATTTCCCTAAATCGTTTCAGGCAAATGCCGGGATGGTTCCTTTGAAAGGGCACGGCCGATTTCCTTCCCAATCCTTCCCTAACCCGAGCTTGCGCTCCGTCTCTAATGACCTCGTTGTCGACGGGACGTTAAACACTAACCACCACCATCTGGCTGTGCAATGGCTGATTTACTATTCGTCGAAAGGAGAGTTTGACGATTGTGTTCCATGCATGTACCTTATATTGAGCGTGTGGTCTGACGAACGTTGATTTTGCTAAATTGGCATGGTATTCTACAGACACCAGCTTTCTGTAGACCCAGGTCATCGGTTATTTAATTATTTTATATATTTATTTATTCATACATACACACACACAATGAACACTAGCGCCACCAAAGATGACCAAAGTGTTCAGTGTGTGTTTGTGTGCGCGCGCGCTCGCGCGCGCGCGTGTGTGTGTGTGTGTGTGTATGTGTGTGTGTGTGTGTGTGTGTGTGTGTGTGTTTTATCTTTCCTGAATTGCTCTAAGAACCGAGGTTTCATATTTGCTTGTACATCGCCTGTTCGTTGCAATTTGTGCCTTGAAAATGGCGGGTTGTACTCCCATCGAAATATCGCTGCCCGCTGTAAATATTACCTGGTTGAATTCCTGTAAGTTGTTTCAAAATATAGATATTACTCTGCGGGCTTGCAGTGGACGAAATTCCCTAACGAGCCATCCACTTTCCGACTGTTTAGATCATTTTTTTCTTTTCTTTTGATTCATCAGTCTTCTGACTGGTTTGACGCGGCCCATCACAAATTCTTTTCCTGTGCCAACCTCTTCATCTCAGAGTAGCACTTGCAACCTACGTCCGCGATTATCTGCTGGATGTATTACAATCTCTGTCTTCCTCTACAGTTTTTCCCGCTACAGCTCCCTCTAGTACAGTGTAAGTTACTCCCTGATGTCTTAACAGATGTCCTGCTATCCTATCATTTCTTCTTGTCAACGTTTTCCATATATTTCTTTCTTCGTATATTCTGCGGAGAGTCTCCTCATTCCTTACATTATGCGTCCACCTGATCTGCAACATTCTTCTGCAGCAGCATATCTCAAATACTACGATTCCCTTCTGTTCCGGTTTTCCCGCTGTCCGCGGTTCATTACCATGACATGCTGTGTTCCAAACGTACAGCGTTACAGTTATTGAACTATATAAATAAAATTGTCATACTTTCTGAACGGTTTGCGTTAGGTCGTTCAAATTGCACGGTTGGAAGCAGGGCATGATGGGAATTAATATGATGTGAATATGGTTCGGTTTAAGGGGGAAGCTCACTTCATTTGGATGGGTTCGTCAATAAGCAAAATAGACGCATTCGCGGGACTGAGAACCCGCAATTCGCGATCGAGAAGTTTCATCACCCTTAACGGGTGACTGTGTGTTGTGCAATGTCCAGTCACAGAATAATCGGTGCAATAGTTCTTGATGACACAATGACTACCGAATGGTACGTGAAGGTTTTGGAAGATGATTTGATCCTCATTATCCAAAATGACCTTGATTTTGACAAGATGTGGTTCATGAAGACGGAGCTCGGCCCCCGTCGAAGCAGGAGAGTATTTGATATCCTGGAGGAGAACTTTGTGGCCCACATCCTGGCTCTGCGGTACCCAGAGGCCACTGGCATGGGCCTCGATTGGCCGATATATTCTCCGGATCTGAACACACGCAGCTCCTTTTTGTGGGCCTGTATTAAAGATGTACAGCAATAATGCTACAACCATTGCTGAGCTGAAAACATCCATTCAGGAGCTCATCGACAGCACCGATATTCTGACACTTCAGTGGGTCATAGAGAATTTCGCTATTCGTCTGTGCCACATTATCGACAATGATGGCAAGCATATCGAACATGTCATAACCTAAATCCGAATATGTTAAGTGTGGTTTACATATTGAATAAAATTTGTGCACGCCGTCGTTTGCAAGTAATTTACGTTTTTTTTAATATAGTTTAATAATTGTCACCCTATACTTTCTCAGAAATATTCAAATTAAGGTCTGTGTTTGATGCTAGTGGACTTCTATCTTCCAGTGCTAGCCTGCCTTTTATGTCCTCGTTGCTCCGTCCGTCGTGGACTACTTTGTTGCCTATGCAGCAGAATTCCTTGACTTCATCTACACTCCTGGAAATTGAAATAAGAACACCGTGAATTCATTGTCCCAGGAAGGGGAAACTTTATTGTCACATTCCTGGGGTCAGATACATCACATGATCACACTGACAGAACCACAGGCACATAGACACAGGCAACAGAGCATGCACAATGTCGGCACTAGTACAGTGTATATCCACCTTTCGCAGCAATGCAGGCTGCTATTCTCCCATGGAGACGATCGTAGAGATGCTGGATGTAGTCCTGTGGAACGGCTTGCCATGCCATTTCCACCTGGCGCCTCAGTTGGACCAGCGTTCGTGCTGGACGTGCAGACCGCGTGAGACGACGCTTCATCCAGTCCCAAACATGCTCAATGGGGGACAGATCCGGAGATCTTGCTGGCCGGGGTAGTTGACTTACACCTTCTAGAGCACGTTGGGTGGCACGGGATACATGCGGACGTGCATTGTCCTGTTGGAACAGCAAGTTCCCTTGCCGGTCTAGGAATGGTAGAACGATGGGTTCGATGACGGTTTGGATGTACCGTGCACTATTCAGTGTCCCCTCGACGATCACCAGTGGTGTACGGCCAGTGTAGGAGATCGCTCCCCACACCATGATGCCGGGTGTTGGCCCTGTGTGCCTCGGTCGTATGCAGTCCTGATTGTGGCGCTCACCAGCACGGCGCCAAACACACATACGACCATCATTGGCACCAAGGCAGAAGCGACTCTCATCGCTGAAGACGACACGTCTCCATTCGTCCCTCCATTCACGCCTGTCGCGACACCACTGGAGGCGGGCTGCACGATGTTGGGGCGTGAGTGGAAGACGGCCTAACGGTGTGCGGGACCGTAGCCCAGCTTCATGGAGACGGTTGCGAATGGTCCTCGCCGATACCCCAGGAGCAACAGTGTCCCTAATTTGCTGGGAAGTGGCGGTGCGGTCCCCTACGGCACTGCGTATGATCCTACGGTCTTGGCGTGCATCCGTGCGTCGCTGCGGTCCGGTCCCAGGTCGACGGGCACGTGCACCTTCCGCCGACCACTGGCGACAACATCGATGTACTGTGGAGACCTCACACCCCACGTGTTGAGCAATTCGGCGGTACGTCCACCCGGCCTCCCGCATGCCCACTATACGCCCTCGCTCAAAGTCCGTCAACTGCACATACGGTTCACGTCCACGCTGTCGCGGCATGCTACCAGTGTTAAAGACTGCGATGGAGCTCCGTATGCCACGACAAACTGGATGACACTGACGGCGGCGGTGAACAAATGCTGCGCAGCTAGCGCCATTCGACGGCCAACACCGCGGTTCCTGGTGTGTCCGCTGTGCCGTGCGTGTGATCATTGCTTGTACAGCCCTCTCGCAGTGTCCGGAGCAAGTATGGTGGGTCTGACACACCGGTGTCAATGTGTTCTTTTTTCCATTTCCAGGAGTGTATTTCGCGATCACCACTCTAGAAACGCTAAACAATGTTCAGTGGAACTGAACTTTGGCAGCGAGCTTGTGTTCCCGCTCGCCCAGCTGGTCGCGCTGGCGCAGCCCAGGCGTTGAGATCTCGCCAGAGGGCACGACACGACACGACACGACACGGCGGTCCTTTCCTTAAGCACAGAGCTGGATGGAGCACAAATTTCCGAGAGCCAGCGCCGAAGATGCAGTGTGGAAGCAGCTGACAATCCTGCGTTGCGTCACCGGGTGTGAGCCACTGTCGCGACAGCCGACGTTTTGAAATCGGTGCGCTGGCCGAAGATGTGCCGGGTCAGGGCAAGTCGGCAGCACGGGGCGGAAGCGACCACATCAGCTTGGGCCAGCCCGTGGGCCACTGTGGGCAGCGGCGGGCAAGCTTTGGGCTCGGTGCCGGGACCTGGATGGCACGTCAGCCGTGCTTGTCTTGCTATCGGCGCTACTGGCCGAGGGGTTGGCCGCAGTCGCCAGCTGAGGATGCTACAGAAGTGTTAAGGAGTTCATTGACGACCACTGAGGAAAACAGAGCTTGGGGAAGCAGCAGTAGTGGACTGCAACGGTCAGTAGAGGCCTATAAGGCAGACGTCGTCGACATGTGGTAGCAGATGATGTTTTATCTTCCAGAAGAAGAAGGCAACTGCCGGCCGGGGTGGCCGAGCGGTTCTAGGCGCTACAGTCTGGAACCGCGCGACCGCTACGGTCGCAAGTTCGAATCCTGCCTCGGGCATGGATGTGTGTAATGTCCTTAAGTTAGTTAGGTTTAAGTAGTCCTAAGTTCTAAGGGAGTGATGGCCTCAGAAGTTAGGTCCCATAGTGCTCAGAGCCATCATCAAGAAGGCAACTAATAGAAAGGAAGGTGAAGAGTTTCGGTTACGGCAATTTAATGCAGAGCACAAAGTGACGTGTGCTTTTTGTGAGCTATAACTGCAACTGTCAGAGTTTTGGCTAAGCAAAATACAGTGCGGCGGATTGGTGAATTCGATCCGATATAGTTTGTTGTTGCGCAGAGGCACGGCGAGGCCGCGAGGAATTAGTTTGTACCATAAATGTGATTAAAGTGTATATCCATAGTATGGGTGTGGTACTATGTAGGAGTAACATCATTGTTCCAATTTAAAAACACGGCAAGGCTGTTGTGTCTTAGCGATAAGCCATTCTACAGTTTGCTTCTTTATGCCTTTTCCTTTTAGAGTCTATTAAAGGTTTCACATTCATGTAGACTGTCTCGTCCTATCATGTTGTCTGTTTGGGTTACGGTGGATGTGTTGGTAGTAATGGACTGCAGACCATTCTAGTGAGCCTTTCTGCTTGGTGCTGCTTCATTTTGGTGCTCTTTTGTAATATCATTCGGGGACTGAAGCAATATTGTTTTATCTTTATCATATATACATGTATCTTACGATACAGGTATATTACTATACATGTATCTTTTCTGTACATTATTGTTGCCTACTTTGGACATCAGGTTATTTTATTACTGTCGGGCGAGTAATTGTGTGTGTGTGTGTGTGTGTGTGTTTTTTGTAATTTGTTATGTGAAGTTAATTATTGTTTGACATTGAGCTCAAGAGTGTGCCTGTATTCGTATTGTAAATCGTTGGTTGATAAAACAAAGGCTGTTTAACACGCCACATTTTAGAACACCCCCCCCCCCCCCTTCAAATCACTCTCCTCTCCCAACCGAATCCTGTGCCACAATATTCACTTTTTTCCACTTTCATCATAAATCTTTATAAATAAAAGACAATGTCCTGACTGATTGACTCATCATCGCTCGGACCAAACCGCTAAGGATAGAAACTTAAAATTTGGAGAGGGTGCTAATATAATACTGTGGGCGTCGTTTAAGAAGTGGTTTTCCGAAATTCCACCCCTAAGGGGACGAAATAGGGAATTAAAGGTTTTTTGAAAATTATTCACTATTAAGGCAATGATGAAGCTATATCTACGAAAACTGGTATTTGGTTTCTCGATCAGAAATAAAGAAACACATGTTCCAGCCTTTTTTTTTTAAATTTAGCCCCTATGGGGGTGAAATAGTGGGTGAAAGTTTTTTAATGTACACCATTATGAAAGAACAACTAAAGTATTTTTTACAGTTACATCTATGGAAACTGGTATTTGACCTCTCGGTTACACACTAAAAAAATGTTTCAGTACTTTAGGAAATCCAACCGATAAATCTGTGAAAAAGGGGATAAAATATTTTATGAAAATATGTCTTTATGAAAGCATTTTTAAGCTAAATCTGTGAAAATTTTAATTTAGTTCTTAGTTTGGAAATAAAAAATGCGTATCTTTCTAGTTTTGGAAATTCAACCCCTAAGTGAGTGAAATAGACGATGAAACACATTTAAAGCTAAGTCTATGAAAACTTGTTCTTGACTTCTAAAATTACGTGTTAGGTGATGAAAGCTTTTATAGAAATATCACCACAAGAACTCGAAAGGCAGGATTAACAAAGACTCCGATTCAGCTACCAGAATCGTTTCTTTGTCAGAAGTACATTCGGAAAAGACCTTGCTTCTAAGTTCTTAATCAGCATGAAAAACTTGGGTAATATTTCAATTTGTGAACAACATGAAAAATCGGTTAAAGAAAAAGAAAATAAATCTGTGGAGACTATACAGTCCGCGTGGGCGCTGAGCTAGTTAGATACTAATTCTGTAGTTGTAATTTTTTGGGTATGTTCAAGAGTGCTACGAAAGTATCATGGTTACTAATAGTTTGAGGACGGCCTGTTAACGCAGTCCATCAGAGCAGCGCCACTGTAGCGCCGTTAGCAGGATATGACGCAAGAGGACACATTTCACAGTGGCGCGGGCTCTTAAGATGCAAGGACAATGCTCCCAGCCAGAAGACCGTTTCCTTTATGCCGTGGGATCCAGGGCAAAGCATTGTCCGGAGCGCCATCTGAGAGCTGATGAGTCACTCACGCATCATAGGCAAGTCGAGTACTCCTCGGCGGCCACATGAAAGCAGTCTATGGCAACTCACCGAATGCTGTTACATTGCAGAAGCCGCCGTCCAATATTTGGTAGATATTGTAGCTCAGAAGGGCGAAAGAAAATGAAGTTCAATACAGCACCTTGCTCCACCTGTCGTGCACTAAACCCTAGCCCTTCGGCAAAGCAGCGGAATTCAACATTTCAATTTTATGTGCTACTAGTTACTAAATCAGTATGCTACATGTAAACACCAAGGTAAATACACGTTCTTTTATGTGACGAGAAGAGGAAACATCCTGTCGACGTTTCAAACCTACTTCATATTGGAATATTCAATTTAACTGCCAGCAGTTCAACATTTGAAAGAGTATCACTTCTTTCTTGTTTTGCTCGTATTAGGGCACAATCAACCCAGAGTGAGGATGTTTTAAAGAAAAATTACAGTTCAATATATGATGTGAAAACGGAAGTGACTTGGGTTATTACACGCACCTGGCGTCATGTTAAGTATAAAAAAGAGCTAAGTAGATGGAATTATAAACTTGAATTACTGATCGACCACCGAAACATCTGAGAAAGAAACATACACAGAATCAATAGTTAAATTGCTACATGTTGTTGTTAACAGCGTGCTTTGTTTATACAGTTTAGTACCGATAGATGTTCTTCATTTTTTGTGAATAAACAAACAATTTGTGGTCACAGTAAATCTTCCTGAACTCTGAAACCTCACTGTCTTCCTGCCTTTTTTCTGTATTCATAAAGCAGCGACGCTAACAATAAGCCCAAAAAAGCTCCTTGTCTTCTTGGGGCATCCATTTCAGTATATATTTTTTTGCGTGCTAAATCAGTAAGACGTAATGTTATCAGTAAAGATGAAACGAAGGAAAGAAAAAGTTGCAAAGCGTTCACCAGGTTTTTTCCTCTCTCTGCAATAGATATAACTCCTTGCATTTTCTTTGAGTTACGGCATTTAGTCTACGCGACTGTTTCACAAAAATGGCCAACATTCTCCAGTGACAATCGTGACAGGAAACTCGACACGAGACGTGGTAAAAGCAAAGTCGCAACATTCTATGAGTGAACATTCAATGATGGACCAAGAAAATGGGTGTTAGTATTTCCCCTCCCATCCTATCATTACATAGATTCGCACGTAACAACCATGACAGCGTTGGAGAAAAGAGGGCTTGTACGAAGACGGACCCATAGCCTGTCTTTTTATGCACCAGTCAGCTGACGATAGACACAGGGAGACATTGGAGAACGGGAATTAATCGGATGCGCTATGCACATGTCGACACGCTTGTGGAGAAATGATGCAGAAGTAATGAACCGAATCACTCGTATTGCTACCCTGCAGTCAGTTACCAGCTATTTCTGAAAGCACTCTCCAATAACAAGTAACACTACTCAATAGCATTTTTGTTACAAATAATGTGAAAGAATAGATATGAGAACCTTAAACTGATACTCACATTTACCCAATATGAGAAATTCAGCTGTCTTGTATTTGGATGTCTCAAGGTAATGGGAATGGTTCTTGGCATACAGCTCAGTCACAAAAAGCTGCTTTCTATGCGAATGAGTCTGTAGAGGCAGTATGAACCACTACTGTGAGGAAAAGAAGTCCTCCTCGAAATAGGCTAGTTGACTGAATAGAAGAGTATGGTGAACACGTTTCTTGTTGATCCCAACAATTCATGTCTACCTCCGTTGCACATTGAAATGGGTCTCGTGAAAGACTTTGTGGTGGCAATGGACAAATCTTCAAGTGGATTCATTGCAAGGATTAATGAAGCGAAACTAAAGAAAGGAATATTTGTCGGACTGTAAATTAGGAAATTAGTATCTGAAGAACGTTTGCTTGATTTGTTGAGTGATGTTGAAAGGTTGGAATGAGCTTTTTAGGCAACCGAACGGCAGAGAACCAGTGCGATGTTGTGTAGGAACTACTAAAATCATACCACGATGCTGAATGTCACTTATACTACACTTGCTGTATGATAATTTGTACTTCTTCCCGGATAGCCGCGCCATTGTGAGTGACCGACATGCAGTGCGGCTCCACCAGGAATGGAATAGCGTTATCAAGGCAAATGGAGTACCGCAATGATCTCCGACTACTGATAGTCCATACGAAATGATGTTCCGAGATAAAGTATGGCTAGAAATCGGTCAGGAAATATTTACGATTATGAATCCTTACTTTTCTTTACTCTGTTGTTACTCATTTCTTTGAGTCCTTTGTGAACCGACAGATCTTTGTGCTGTCCGTATTTGGAAGTGTTGTTCCGAGAGCGAGTCATTTTCCTAGATTTATTAATACTGTTGAGCCAAAATATGATGACTACTGCCAAGCTCGAGATAAGCGTCGCGTGGTGCCTCTGCGTGCATCTGACGCTGTAAGGAAATTGTACATTGTTGTTAAAAACTGTTTCCAGGGTTTCAGAAGATGACTGCGTGAAAACTGCAAGATAAACATATCGAGTATGGTGTATCTCCTCACATTTTAATTCGTAATACAATTTTTTCCGGCTCCTGATGAATGGTTCCGGCACAGGCTCCAGCTTCTCTGCTGACGGTCCTGGCACATCTGTTTTCTTCGCGCCGTATAATACATCAGTTCCCCGGAGACTGTTGTACCACCCATGGGCTATTTTGTATGTTCGAGCTTTTAGCTGATATTTGATTCTAAATCGCGCTGAAACGTCACAGCTGACTCACATTTAGTGGATTAAACGACACAAAACGCACGCGTTTCTCCCGTTCAGGAGGTGGATAAGAGTACGGTGTAGGAAAACCGCTGGCATACAAAACAGCTTCCAGTCGTCTCGGAGTGAATAAATACAGGTTTTCAAGGGAACCTTGTACCGTTCTTCCCGAAAAAATTTTGGCAACTTCAGATAATGATAACTTAGGTGGACAGCGATCACTCACCCTTCTCTCCAAAGTAGACCACAAAGGCTCAATAATATTGAGATCTGGTGAATGTGATGGCCAAGGCAACACATCCTCGTGTCAAAAAACCAGTCTTGCACGACGCGAGCTAAGTGGCCAGGGGTGGTGTCGGCCTGGAGCACAGCGTCACCACTCATGAAGATTCTTCCACAGGGTGGAACTCATCAGCCAAAATGGTCAGACAGTCTGTAACGCCGGAAATGCATATCCTCCTATTTCCATCTATTGTACTATAAATTTGTTTTCCTTATTTTTGTTATCTGAATATATGACATTTCTGTGTCTTTACATATTGTAATTGTTTTACTATTTGTATATATACACTCCTGGAAATGGAAAAAAGAACACATTGACATCGGTGTGTCAGACCCACCATACTTGCTCCGGACACTGCGAGAGGGCTGTACAAGCAATGATCACACGCACGGCACAGCGGACACACCAGGAACCGCGGTGTTGGCCGTCGAATGGCGCTAGCTGCGCAGCATTTGTGCACCGCCGCCGTCAGTGTCAGCCAGTTTGCCGTGGCATACGGAGCTCCATCGCAGTCTTTAACACTGGGAGCATGCCGCGACAGCGTGGACGTGAACCGTATGTGCAGTTGACGGACTTTGAGCGAGGGCGTATAGTAGGCATGCGGGAGGCCGGGTGGACGTACCGCCGAATTGCTCAACACGTGGGGCGTGAGGTCTCCACAGTACATCGATGTTGTCGCCAGTGGTCGGCGGAAGGTGCACGTGCTCGTCGACCTGGGACCGGACCGCAGCGACGCACGGATGCACGCCAAGACCGTAGGATCCTACGCAGTGCCGTAGGGGACCGCACCGCCACTTCCCAGCAAATTAGGGACACTGTTGCTCCTGGGGTATCGGCGAGGACCATTCGCAACCGTCTCCATGAAGCTGGGCTACGGTCCCGCACACCGTTAGGCCGTCTTCCGCTCACGCCCCAACATCGTGCAGCCCGCCTCCAGTGGTGTCGCGACAGGCGTGAATGGAGGGACGAATGGAGACGTGTCGTCTTCAGCGATGAGAGTCGCTTCTGCCTTGGTGCCAATGATGGTCGTATGCGTGTTTGGCGCCGTGCAGGTGAGCGCCACAATCAGGACTGCATACGACCTGGGCACACAGGGCCAACACCCGGCATCATGGTGTGGGGAGCGATCTCGTACACTGGCCGTACACCACTGGTGATCGTCGAGGGGACACTGAATAGTGCACGGTACATCCAAACCGTCATCGAACCCATCGTTCTACCATTCCTAGACCGGCAAGGGAACTTGCTGTTCCAACAGGACAATGCACGTCCGCATGTATCCCGTGTCACCCAACGTGCTCTAGAAGGTGTAAGTCAACTACCCTGGCCAGCTAGATCTCCGGATCTGTCCCCCATTGAGCATGTTTGGGACTGGATGAAGCGTCGTCTCACGCGGTCTGCACGTCCAGCACGAACGCTGGTCCAACTGAGGCGCCAGGTGGAAATGGTATGGCAAGCCGTTCCACAGGACTACATCCAGCATCTCTACGATCGTCTCCATGGGAGAATAGCAGCCTGCATTGCTGCAAAAGGTGGATATACACTGTACTAGTGCCGACATTGTGCATGCTCTGTTGCCTGTGTCTATGTGCCTGTGGTTCTGTCAGTGTGATCATGTGATGTATCTGACCCCAGGAATGTGTCAATAAAGTTTCCCCTTCCTGGGACAATGAATTCACGGTGTTCTTATTTCAATTTCCAGGAGTGTATATTTATGCATTTATGTCGATGTATAATTAGTTTGTTTCGTAAATATTATTTGTATTTTTACGCTGGGTCTTGCCTAGGGAAAACTGCTATCGAACGATTACATCGATAGGTCGTGTGAAGAATCAAAGTGTGTAGGATCTTTGGGAGTGTTAACTCTGCCGCGTGGAGCGCAGGCTGAGCAGAGAGAGTCTGGCTGGAGGAGCGAATGGAGCAGGTGTGTTGTGTGACGCTCCCGCGAGTTGCCGCGCTTTCGGGGTTGGGCAGCATGTATTGCGCTCGACGTGCTATGATAGTTTCTGACACGGTGTCGCGGACGGGAAGCATTAGCTGGCGCACATCAAGAGGGGAAGCATTAACTGGCGCACATCAAGAGCCCGTTTCGCCTGGTGACCGTGTCGAGAAGAAGGCGCGCCAACATCCAGCTTCTGCAACAGCGACGGCCGACAATGAGTGACTGTCGCCACCTCCTCGATCGACTGCTTCAAACCTTCAATCAGCCAACAGGGAGGACTGGAAGCACGTAAAGTTTTAGAACTGTATGGCAGACCTCAGCTTTTCAAACTTTAAAAATTGTTGCATCACAAAATTACAGCAACTTAGCATGAACCTTTGTTGCTCATTGTCCCAATTGCATTACCAAGCAGGGTCCCTTCCTTTTCCGAAATGAACCCGAGTGTCGTTGAAATTCAAACGCCAGCATTAAAGTAATATAATTGGATTTCACTGCTTTAATTTCAAAGTTCAGTTAAAGTATTCATAACTGGCTACAATATTTAGATTACACAAGCACAAATTAAGAGTGCGAGTTTTGTTACCGTATTTTAGCTTACCTGTGACTGCAGTTCAGCTTGGTGCGTACTAAATTTTACTATTGTTAATTGTTCAGAATCATTTAATTCAAGTTCAAAGTTAAATCTCTTGTTTCTAAATTGCGTAGATTCAAGTAGCTTTTGAAATGATTGTTGAGGTAGTCCAAGACTAACTATACTTTACTGAATTTCGATGTGCTTCAGAAAGAAAGCTCACTATTAACTTCAGTCACTAAATTAACTTTAGATTTTCCGGTTTTATTAATTCTTTTGCTAAATTAAGTCAGAGTGTAGCGAAATATATTACTTCTGACAAACTTTCAGTTTTCACACTACACGTGTCAACCTTCAGTTGCCACGCTTCTAGTGCTAATTATATGTGTAATAACCTTTCTTTTTCAGTTACTATAGTAATTGTCCTTAGGACTGGCGACCGTAATTTCCCCCAAATCTCAAATATCTAATTACCGCTAGTTAATTGTTAACGTAACGGCCGCACATTTACTTTCTTTATTAACTTTACCTCTTTTCAAAATTAATTTCCACCAGTTTCATTTGCATTTTTCCTTTCATTTAGATGTAACCCTTTCCTCCCTCTTTACCGACAAATTAACTTCGGCGACGATTGCTTTTCCCAAATTTCCATTAGGTACACGCGGTTTAATTTTTCACTGTCATTAAGGTCGATAAGTGAGGGGGAGGTTACACGTGGCGACCTGGTCACAGGACAATCTTCAGATTTGAGGTTGCTCTGGACACGAATTTTGTATGGTGCAAATCTCGTAACAGAGTATTGGTTACGAACAGGTCGTTACGTCAGCGAGATTAAGTAGTGGGAGGAATCCTAATTAGATTTGAGATTTGTCATTTATATTGAAAATAATTAAAATGAGTGAAGGCAACAATTACCAAAAATTGGTAGACTTGGATACGGAACAATCAGTCGAACAGTGGGAAACGCGCACCGCGGTACCCATTGTTCAGGGGCAGGCGGCTAGCGTGAAAGACGCGACCGCCGAAACGCAACAAAGAGCAGAAATGGAATTCCAAACTTTAGAAAAGTTTCGGAATCGGAAGTGAAAATCAAATCCGAATCCCTTGATGACGAATACGGGTTGACAATTAAAGAGGAAGCCGCTACGGAAGTAAAACCGGTAGTTTCCGGGAATTTAACTGATTTATTGAATGTTTTGATTAACGAAATCAAGAGTCAATCGGCAGAAATTAAAGCTCTGTCTGCCAAGCAAGAAGCTCAGTCTGAAAAAATTGAACGAAAGCTAGACAATCAGAACAAAGCTATTAATGTTGTTAATAACAATGTTGGAGTTGTTAACACAAAAGTTGATAAAATCAAAGAGGATATTGTTGTGATTAATACCGAAATCGGTAATCTTAAACAGGAAATGATAGGCGTCCAGGCGGAAACTGCGAGCATAAATACTCGTTTTTATTCCGAAATTAGCAGAATCGAGAAAAGGGTAGGAGAAGCAGTTTCTCCGATCATCGAGAATAAGGTGACGGAACAAATTCAATTAGTGAAAAAAGAGGATCAACAGAAGGTGGAAACTTTAAAGGCTTTAGTATCCGAAGTAGATACCAAAGTGAGGAAGCAGGCAAATACCTGCGAAGAGAAAAAGAGGGAAGTGGAAACGCTTGCGACAACCACTTGCCAAGTAATTACGAGAGTTTCTGAATTAGAAAAGAAACTTGACGAAAAACAGAGCTGTGTACCAATCTGTGCACACAGTTCGGAATTGTTAACGTAACGGCCGCACATTTTCTTTCTTTATTAACTTCACCCCTTTTCAAAATTAATTTCCACCAGTTTCATTTGCATTTTTCCTTTCATTTAGATGTAACCCTTTCCTCCCTCTTTACCGACAAATTGACTTCGGTGACGATTGCTTTTCCCAAATTTCCATTAGGTACACGCGGTTTAATTTTTCACTGTCATTAAGGTCGATAAGTGAGGGGGAGGTTACAAGTCCTTGGCAGCAATGCGACCTTTCAGTATAACCATGGGGCCCACGGAATACCACGATTTGGCTGTGCATATCATCAACTAGCCCCCACCATGTTTCCCTCTTGGGACGTGAACTCCGTCAGAGGTTGGAAACTGAAGCAAGACTTATCTGACCAAATTATTTTCTCTCATTGCTCCATAGTCCAGGTTTTAAGGTTTCATGACCACGTTTCCCTGTTAAACGGCATCTGCAGCACGAATGAGTGGTTTTGGAATCCCAACTCGCCCAGCAGTTCCCTGTTTAAATAGCTTCCTTCGTGTTGTTCGCCAGTGCGACTTCAGTTCTGGACTGACTTTTGACCCTGTCGTCCTCTTACTTGTCACCACAATCCTCTTGAATGACCGTCTGTCATGACTATTCAACACACACTTTTGTCCTTGTTGTGAGTTACCCGATGATATTTTTTCCGCTTTCCCTGAATACCGTATAAATTTCGAGACGATGCTTCTTGAAACGCCAAAGCACTTATGGTCCTTAGTTACGGAAGCACGCACCATACGAGCAGCAAAACATCACCCACGTTCGAATTCACTTACCCCAAATAAAACGCACTCACAACTACACAGAAGACTTGTGACCACGGCTGACACTGGCAACGTATTGAGGATAGGTTACGATCTTGGTCAAATACAACAGCACAAATGGCTCTGAGCACTATGGGACTTATCATCTGTGGTCATCAGTCCCCTATAACTCAGAACTACTTAAACCTAACTAACCTAAGGACATCACACACATCCATGCCGGAGGCAGGATTCGAACCTGCGACCGTAGCGGTCACGCGGTTCCAGACAGAAGAACCGCACGGCCACACCGGCCGGCCTACAACAGCACAACCTTAGGCTTGGCTGGCATCGACATCTATGTTCACGTCGTGTTTCCATAGTTTTGTCCAACGTTTGTATATGCCATCTTCCGACTCGCTCGCTCCCTAGAGCTCCGCAACTGCGTCATGGCGCGTATTACGAATCGAAACTTGCAGAGGTGATGTGTATTGTTTTTCTATATGTACTGCAGTTTTCGCGCAGCCATCTTGTAAAACCTGAGAGGTACTTACGAGCAACCCTGTATAAGTGGAGCGGAGGCTAATGAGACTGATTCTAGAGACGGTACGGACCGTACAGGGTGCAGTAGTCATACAGCGCACTTGACTCAAATCCTCGTCCGGCCATTTAGACATACGTTTCCTGTGGTTTTCTTAAATTGCTTAAAGCAAATGCCGGGATTATTCGTTTGATAAGGACGCGGGCGATTTCATACGCTGCTCCCCTTCACCTTTCCTAACAATTCACTGGCCGGCCGCGGTGGCCGTGCGGTTCTAGACGCTCAGTCCGGAACCGCGTGACTGCTACGGTCGCAGGTTCGACTCCTGCCTCGGGCATGGATGTGTGTGATGTCCTTAGGTTAGTTATGTTTAAGTAGTTCTAGGCGACTGGTGGCAAGATCGCAGATTTACAGAATGATTCACTGTAGGTTTAAGTAGTTCTATGTTCTAGGGGACTGATGACCACAGATGTTAAGTCCCATAGTGCTCATAGCCATTTGAACCATTTTTTAACAAGTCACTAATGATCGCGTCGTCGACGAGACGTTAATACACTCCTGGAAATTGAAATAAGAACACCGTGAATTCATTGTCCTAGGAAGGGGAAACTTTATTGACACATTCCTGGGGTCAGATACATCACATGATCACACTGACAGAACCACAGGCACATAGACACAGGCAACAGAGCATGCACAATGTCGGCACTAGTACAGGGTATAACCACCTTTCGCAGCAATGCAGGCTGCTATTCTCCCATGGAGACGATCGTAGAGATGCTGGATGTAGTCCTGTGGAACGGCTTGCCATGCCATTTCCACCTGGCGCCTCAGTTGGACCAGCGTTCGTGCTGGACGTGCAGACCGCGTGAGACGACGGTTCATCCAATCCCAAACATGCTCAATGGGGGACAGATCCGGAGATCTTGCTGGCCAGGGTAGTTGACTTACACCTTCTAGAGCACGTTGGGTGGCACGGGATACATGCGGACGTGCATTGTCCTGTTGGAACAGCAAGTTCCCTTGCCGGTCTAGGAATGGTAGAACGATGGGTTCGAAGACGGTTTGGATGTACCGTGCACTATTCAGTGTCCCCTCGACGATCACCAGTGGTGTACGGCCAGTGTACGAGATCGCTCCCCACACCATGATGCCGGGTGTTGGCCCTGTGTGCCTTGGTCGTATGCAGTCCTGATTGTGGCGCTCACCTGCACGGCGCCAAACACGCATACGACCATCATTGGCAGCAAGGCAGAAGCGACTGTCATCGCTGAAGACGACACGTCTCCATTCGTCCCTCCATTCACGCCTGTCGCGACACCACTGGAGGCGGGCTGCACGATGTTGGGGCGTGAGCGGACGACGGCCTAACGGTGTGCGAGACCGTAGCCCAGCTTCATGGAGACGGTTGCGAGTGGTCCTCGCCGATACCCCAGGAGCAACAGTGTCCCTAATTTGCTGGGAAGTGACGGTGCGGTCCCCTACGGCACTGCGTGGGATCCTACGGTCTTGGCGTGCATCCGTGCGTCGCTGCGATCCGGTCCCAGGTCGACGGGCACGTGCACCTTCCGCCGACCACTGGCGACAACATCGATGTACTGTGGAGACCTCACGCCCCACGTGTTGAGCAATTCGGCGGTACGTCCACCCGGCCTCCCGCATGCCCACTAAACGCCCTCGCTCAAAGTCCGTCAACTGCACATACGGTTCACGTCCACGCTGTCGCGGCATGCTACCAGTGTTAAAGACTGCGATGGAGCTCCGTATGCCACGGCAAACTGGCTGACACTGACGGCGGCGGTGCACAAATGCTGCGCAGCTAGCGCCATTCGACGGCCAACACCGCGGTTCCTGGTGCGTCCGCTGTGCCGCTCGTGTGATCATTGCTTGTACAGCCCTCTCGCAGTGTCCGGAGCAAGTATGGTGGGTCTGACACACCGGTGTCAATGTGTTCTTTTTTCCATTTCCAGGAGTGTACAAATGTTCCTTCCTTCCGTCCTTCGTACGAGACACATAATTTTCATAATTCCTGCTTCTCTCACCGGGTTCTCGGAAAAGTTTGATTCTAAAATCGTCGTTTCTACCTGCTGTATTGTTGACTGTGGGAGAGAGGGGGGTAGAGATGATGACCCCACCCTCAATCAACATTCCACACGTGTATCAGTATGGAAGGTTCTTAGTTTTCGGAAAATAAAGTAGCATGATTAGAGTCTAAAACTGTATTAAATTCCAGAAAACTACCAGTTATATTTAACCGAGTACACTTTTCAGCTGCTCGCCAGAGGGCCGCCCCACGTGGATGGTTGGTTGGTTGGTTGTTTGGGGAAGGAGACCAGACAGCGTGGTCATCGGTCTCACCGGATTAGGGAAGGATGGGGAAGGAAGTCGGCCGTGCCCATTCAGAGGAACCATCCCGGCATTTGCCTGTAGCGATTTAGGGAAATCACGGAAAACCTAAATCAGGATGGCCGGACGCGGGATTGAACCGTCGTCCTCCCGAATGCGAGTCCAGTGTCTAACCACTGCGCCACCTCGCTCGGTCCACGTGGATGGGCTTGCGGACTGAGCGGCTGTACAGAGTATGCCAGCCAGAGGAAGGCGCACAGCACAGGCTGCCAGCAACCAGCCCCACACTGTTCTGGAGTCCACAAGGGGAACCGGGAAACCCCACGAAGCTGACTGAGCCAAGACAGAAAGAAAAAGGATGATTCTATCGTTTGGGTAGTCACAGCTTAAATGATGGAAATATTTTAAAAATTAAAACAAAATATTAAAATTTTATAAAAAAACTTACGGTAACCGCGACAGTTAGTAGTAGTTCTTTATTACAGGCTCGTGCACAATCGGTTTCGCGATGATTTAATCGCATCTTCAGCTGTACACCTCTATGAAAAACTGTGATATGAATTAGAAGGTATAACACTGGTAAAAACAAGACAATTAACCAGGCGAACAGGGCAACAAATACTCACATAACTAATTTAACATTGGTTCGTTAAAAATGCACTGTCTCTCAACGTTCGGTCAACGTTCGAAAAGCCAGAACCGCCTAAATTGGATAGTAATGTTTCGCTGTCCTTCTGGTTAATGGCCTTACTTTTACGATTAATATACCTACTAATTCATATTACATTTTTTCGTAAAAATATAGACCTGGGAATGGGATTAAATCATCACGAAACCGGTTGTGTATGATCCTGTAGTAAAGAAATTATTAGCAGCTAATGCTGCTACCAAGAGTTTTTTTTAGAAGATTTCAGTAGGTTTTTAACAAAATTTTCAAGTATTTCTAGAAAGAAGAAGCCCCAGCGCTAAGAAAAAAGTAAGAGAACAGCCAACTTTGCTGACTGTAGGAGGGTATGGACTGAGAGAAACAGCATCTATCTCATTTACACGCATGCATGACCACAATCTGCAGACTTCTATTCATAATCGTAGTGCTTGGTGAAATACTGATAATGGCACGTGCCCTCCGCCATACACCGTTGGGTGCCTTGCGGAGTATAAATGTAGATGTAAATGTAATGAAGATATTGCTGGAATTATATTTTTGCAAGTTAGGCTATAGCAATGTACTAACGATTAACAGGAGCAAGGAATTATTTGTGTATTGTTGTTGTTGCAAGTACGGTGCGTTGAAAGTGGGAGTGACAGTAAATTATATTTAGGGGGACGGGGAGGAGGCAATAAGGAATTGTCCTCTGCCCCGGCCCTCCCCCCTCTCCCCCCGCCAATTAAGAGGCCAATCTTGGATCGGTGCCTATTATTACATAGGGTACTTGTTTCCTTACAACCTTTGAACTTTAATGCTGGCAGCCAATACAGCTTGAAAGTTGCCTGTAATTATTGCCAACGTCATGCATTGAGGTGACATAAGTCATGGGACACATTCTAATATTATGTCTGACCTGCTCTTACCCGGCGAAGTGAACCAAAACGACGTAGCATTGACTCTACAAGTCGCTGGAAGCCCCTGCAGAAATATTGAGCTATGCTACATCTATCGCCATTGAGATGGACCAGAAGGTCCAGTCCATTCCATGTAAACACAGCCTACACTCCAGAATGAGATTTTCACTCTACAGCGGAGTGTGCGCTGATATGAAACTTCCTGGCAGATTAAAACTGTGTGCCGGACCGAGACTCGAACTCGGGACCTTTGCCTTTCGCGGGCAAGTGCTCTACCAACTGAGCTACCCAAGCACGACTCACGCCCCGCCCTCACAGCTCTACTTCTGCCAGTACCTCGTCTCCTACCTTCCAAACTTAACAGAAGCTCTTCTGCGAACCTTGCAGAACTAGAGCGCTTGCCCGCGAAAGGCAAAGGTCCCGAGTTCGAGTCTCGGTCCGGCACACAGTTTTAATCTGCCAGGAAGTTTCATATCAGCGCACACTCCGCTGCAGAGTGAAAATCTCATTCTGGAAACATCCCCCAGGCTGTGGCTAAGCCATGTCTCCGCAATATCCTTTCTTTCAGGAGTGCTAGTTCTGCAAGGTTCGCAGAAGAGCTTCTGTTAAGTTTGGAAGGTAGGAGACGAGGTACTGGCAGAAGTAGAGCTGTGAGGGCGGGGCGTGAGTCGTGCTTGGGTAGCTCAGTTGGTAGAGCACTTGCCCGCGAAAGGCAAAGGTCCCAAGTTCGAGTCTCGGTCCGGCACACAGTTTTAAACAGCCAGGAAGTTTCACAGCCTACACTATTATGAAGCCACCACCAGGCAGCACAATACCTTGTTGACAACTTGGATCCAAGGCTTCGTGGGCTAACATCAGCTGTTAACAACTGAAATCGGGAATCATCTAACTAGGCCACAGTTTTGCAGTCGTCTAGGGTTCAACTGATATAGTCACGAGCCCAAGAGAGGTGCTGCAGGCAATGTTCTGCTGTTAGCAAACGCACTCGCGTCGGTCGTCTGCTGCCATAGCTCATTAACGCCAAATTTCGCTGCACTGTCCTAATGGATATCTTCGTAGGTACCACATTAATTTCTGCAGTTATTTCACGCTGTGTTGCTTGTCTGTTAGGACTGACAACTCTACGCAAACGCTACTGCTCTCGGTCGTTAAGTGAAGTCTGTCGGAGACAGCGTTGTCCGATGTGAGAGGTAAATTTTGATATTCTCAGCACACTCTTGACACTGTGGATCTAGGAATATTGAATTCCCTAATGATTTACGAAATGGAATGTCTCATGCGTCTATCTCCAACTGCCATTCCGTGTCCAAAGTGTGTAAATTCCCGCCATGCGGCTTATTCACATCGAAAACATTTTCACGCGACTCACCTGAGTACAAATGACAGCTGCCATTACTTTGTGTGCGCGATACTTCCGCCATCTGTATAAGTGCATATCGCTATCCCACGACTTTCTTCACCTCATTTTATTGATCTCGTTGTACGCGCCCGTTGCATCGTGAGCAGTTTTGCTATAATATCTGTGCCCACTAGTGAACATCTGTGCAGTCGCTACTGACACTGCAAGGATGGTTTGTCTTAACGAAGGTCTTTGGGGCGAGCGATTGGTGAGACGGCATGGCCCGTAGTTTTGAACAAGATCAAAGGCTTCAATTCTGTTCTGGCTGTCGTGTTCCGTTCTTGTATGTGTGTGGTGTGGTAGGAAACATGGCTGTTCTGGAATACAATGAGAAGAAACGAGAGTGCTGTGCAACTGCAGCCTGGATTCAAAGCCGTTATAGTAGACTCTGTTACGAGAATTGCGACAAAATTTTCTATGTGGAAGGGCTGCAAGCCTTTTTGAAATAAGGTGTACTTGTCTGCATTGAACCATTATGAGTAACATCGTGGGACTTACTGTCTCAGTTCGCGTGGGCCAGTTCTCGCGTTTTCTGTACAGTATATTTAATTCATAAACGAGCTGAGTATTCACGTTTTCATTCACCTACCAGTTCTTTGCATTCTCGATTGTTTCCACAGAACTTTGTAAACGAAGTCAGCCACTTGCTGTGGTATAAGCACCATGTAGTTCTTGTAAAAATGATTCTGGTTTTTCATGTAAAGCGAATATATCTGTTGGGTTCCAATGATTGTGAAGTAATACGAAATCTCTTACATTTATTTCTATAATGATTAACTTTGAGGAGCCATGACGCTACGCGGCGTTGCACTGTTCAATAATCCTAATCTACTCTGATTTTGTGCCTTCAGTACGCTCATTACTTAATGAGAATTACAGGCCATGTCGCACAGACTTTTCGACAGCGTGAGACTGCTTGCCGCATTCTTAATAGATTTCTTTCGGGTTACAGAAGGCTACTTCTCGTCGAGATCGACGAACCAGCACTTACTGTGTCACTTTCCATTTAATCTTCTGCAGATATTCAAATATGTTACTGCGTAAAGTCAGGCGCAGGCACTCCAGTCGGGAACGATAGAGAAGAGATGGCTGTGAGAAGACATCAGGCAATCGCACGCTGACCAACCCCTCTCCAGGAGGACAACGCGACAGCAGCGGCCCCAATGTGAAGAGGACATAAGCGCCGCGCCCGACTGGTCCCAGCCAGTTCTAAGCAGCTTAAAGACTAGCAATTTGTATAGAAGCGTCAACTTCAATCACTTGCTTGTACTGCCTATGTGACACAGACTTGGGAATTGTTATACTGAAGAGATTTCTTATTTTGTCTGTCGCCCTTTGCTTGCGACACATCTGTGTAACACAAACTTAAGTACTGTATTTGTTCGTTGTGTAATAAAATTCATTAAAACGATTTGTTTGAATGTTATCTAGTGATGCGAGAAAGCAGGGTTCCTAGACACCCCATATTTGACGACTAGGCTGGATTTAACACAATATTAGTCTGTTATTTGTAGAAAAGTGCTTAGTATTATTAATGTCGACCAAGCAAGTTCATCGCACATGATTTAACTGTGAGGTGGGACTGAAAACTTGTTCTGGTACTAAAGTGAGTTATTACGGAGGATTTAACCGTTGCTCTAAGTAAGTTTAAGTGTGTTAGATTACTCATGAAGTCAGACTGCGTTATAGTAGCATTCTCAGAAGCCTACATTCATAGCAACAGTGCATATTCATTAGAGCAAATTTCTCTGGGGTCTTCAATGTGCCCGCAGTTTATCTCTAACCGTCAGGTTGTGTACAAGCTGAAACAATTGAACAAGTGAGATCCCAAGTTTTCAGAGTGTAAGCAGAGTATTTTCAGCTCTTGCACAGCTGCACAAGGGTCTCGTCGTGACTCCTGTGACGGGCATATTACACTGCAGCAGAAGAGAATGGAACGCCCCTACGGCTGGAATAATTTGCGAGTTGGTGGGGTGGTGGCCCGCTGCGGCTGTTGTTGGCGCAGTTTGCATTCCACTGGTGGCGGCCCTCGCCGAGAAGTTACATCTGATGAGGGAGCGGGGCCTTTTGATTCCGAGGCCGAGCTCAGGAGACGTCAGCGGGCCATTACCCTGGCGGGATTTGGCCGCGGGGCAGAACAGGGGTGTGCCCGTGACAGATGAGCATCCCTTCTCTGTCTGCACTCTCCCCCACCCCCCGCCTCCCCGGTCCCAGAACCGACCCTCTTATAACAGGAAGGCCGCGACGTAGGCGGAAGTGGACTCCCACACCCTCGCTACGGCGTATCCGCTGCTGGCACGTGTACCGTCCCGAGGACCTCCATCCGGTTGGTTCCACCTCTCAACCATCACGTGTCCAAACATTTCAATCACTTTCTTTCGTTTGTTGTTTGATTTTGGATCATGAGTCTTCAGATAAGCATTAAACACAGAAAATGCACTTTATTCTTTCGTGATGGTCTAAACGATAGCTTGAGGACTGTAGGCATTTTCTTTGACTTAAGAAGCAATTGTAAATAAACAGCCTCTGAATACAGTAATTGTAATGTCATGTAGAGTCAGACACGCTCAAGAACTTACAATCTGATCTTATAATCCTATAGGTCTGGCGACTTGTAACATACAGTGCACGAGTAATGGTGTTATATTGTTACGCACGGTTGTAATGTAATTTTTGCAACATGCTACCATGTGAATAGGCGCATTTCAAGGCGATTGTGCACTGAAGAAAGAAACACAGTTTTTGCAGTCAGAGGCTGCTTGCCGGCCGGTGTGGCCGTGCGGTTCTAGGCGCTTCAGTCTGGAACCTCGTGACCGCTACGGTCGCAGGTTCGAATCCTGCCTCGGGCATGGATGTGTGTGATGTCCTTAGGTTAGTTAGGTTAAAGTAGTTCTAAGTTCTAGGGGACTGATGACCACAGGTGTTAAGTCCCATAGTGCTCAGGGCCATGTGAACCATTTTTTCAGAGGCTGCTTATTTACAGCTACGACTGTCTACAAAAAAGTAATGTCTCCTGTACCATAAACTTAATAATGGACATGTAATAGCGGAAACAGCACAGATTATAGCCTGAAAAGTCATCTACTATCGTTCAACATAGTCACCATGTGTTTGTACACATTTGCGCCATCATTGGACCCAGGCATCAAAACCAGTTTGGAAAAATTCGGTGGGTTGCTTCTTGACCCATGATTTTTTAAGTTCTAAGCCCACGCATGAAGAAAGTGTATGGGAACGCTGTTATGGACATAAGCAATGTGCGATATAATAAAATTATAAACAGCCGACCAGTTGCAATGGATAAAGAAATTCTTTACCTAGGTTTCGACAAATATAAATTTGTCTTCTTCAGAAGGTAGCAATTTTACATTAGTAAGGACTAATGTACCATCGCCGTTTTTACAATTGTCGGCATAGATCCATGTGTCAAAAATATTTTATTTTAGACACATGCCTGCCAATGTAATGACAATCAATTTATGTACCCGTACAACACTGGATTCAGATCTCCTCTCCATCACTGATCCTCGTACGGTATGAAACGTGAAGCAATTATCGTCTGGTGCAAGAATGAACTAGTTGGGCTCTAAATATCCATAGTAAATGAACGCTCTTAGTCGAAATCGTGTCCAAGGAGTAGGTCTTTGACTTCTGAAAAAAGGGAAAATTTGAAATAAAGATGCAAATTGAGGCAAAGAAAAAAGTAAAAGAATTAATTAAAAATATGGCTTATCGTACAACACTCCAAGTGGCCCATGTTGGATGATCATTTACTGATATACATGACGATTTCGTGCTGATTTTATTAACCGTCAGAGATTATGGAGAAGGGTAAATGATATCAGTTTGGGGTGAGGGACCGTGGACCGAAACCGACAGAGTCGAAAGTTACGTCCGAAAGTAGTTCTAATATCTCTGACGTGCACCTCTTCTACGCCAAGCTCTTTACTTTCGATATTTTGGGACAAGGTAGTATATATGGACCAAAACAAGAAAAAAATTGGCTGGTAAAAATATGCTCTAAAGCGCATACCTTAAGAGATGTTGGTACTTGTTCAGTAGAAGAGATGTGTTTCACAGTGGCAAAGAAGGACGAGCGCTCATAGCTCTTAATGTGTGCGTTTTAGAGCTCACGTTTGCTGGACATTTTTTCTTGTATTCGTCCTTACTACCATCTCCCAGAAAATGAAAATCAGCAGAAGAGGTCCACTGTAAGAGGTATCAGAACTAGTTTCGCTTACAACTATCGACTGTCGCTTCCGGTCCATAGTTCCTTTACTAAGATTGATACATTTACCACTCTCCAACAAATTTCAAAGTTCGTAAACATCATCAAGGATCACCCTGTGTATCGTTTGACAGCTCTACATTCTGATCAGTGTTAGCCATCTCATCGGTAGCGGCAACCCGCAATACCGCTCTCGTGTACGTGTTGCAGCATCCAAAGGCAACTTTGTGTAAGAATGCGGAAAACGCTTGAACAGCTACATTTAAACATCATCTAACAGCCATAGACAGATTCAAAGAAAACAGTAAAACTTTGAAGCTTCGTGCTGTGCAGCTTTGGTATATACTGTTCAGAGCGGTTTGCATTTCTTTTTTTTTACTCAAACGTTTTTGGCAGACCAGTTACCAGCATCACCGTTCATCATCTGCGGTTAGAGTTTACTTAGTCTATGGGTATTAAAATGCACCATTTCTTAGTCTCTTATTATGACCTCTTGTGTAATCTCTTACTACACTAACATACAAAATGAAACTTCCTGACAGATTAGAACTGTGTACTGTACCGGGATTCTAACCCGGAGCCTTTGCTTTCGGCGGGCAAATGCTATGCCGACTGAGCTACCCAAGTACGACTCCTAACCTGCCCTCACAGCTTTACTTCTGCAACTGTCTCCTCTGCTACCTTCCAAGCTTCACACAATCTTCCCCCTGTATCTTGGGAGAAAAGCACTCAGCTGCAGAGTGAAAATTCATTCTAGGTACAAGAAGTACTTAAGAGGCTGCAGAGATGTCTTTTGATATTCATCGATAATATTTACTCTAGGTGTGGATGATGAACGGAAATACCAGAAACCCGTCCCATTAAAGAGTTTGAATTAACAAAAGGAAATTGATAAAAAACTGTGTTTTGGACACTTGAGTCTCAAAAACGACCATAACATTAAAAGAATTTCTGGCACAACTTGACTAAAATAAGGAATCGGTTGATAAGACACTTCGTGAGGCATGAAGGAATCATCAGTTTGCTAATGGAGGGTAGTAGCCGCGCGGGATTAGCCGAGCGGTCTAGGGCGCTGCAGTCATGGACTGTGCGACTGGTCCCGGCGAAGGTTCGAGTCCTCCCTCGGGCGTGGGTGTGTGTGTTTGTCCTTAGAATAATTTAGGTTAAGTAGTGTGTAAGCTTAGGGACTGATGACCTTAGCAGTTAAGTCCCATAAGATTTCACATAAATTTGAACATTTGAGGGTAGTATGAAGAGTAAAAATTGCAGAGGCCGACAAAAATTTGACTAAAATAAGCAGGCCTAGTGTGTGTAGAGTGTAGTAGTTACGAAGAGATTAAGAAACTTGCACAGCATATATCAGCGCGGAGACCTGTTCCTTATCATTCTTCGCATTGACGGCCATAATAACGAAAAATCCGAAGAGTTGCGCGCTTAGTTTAGTCAGGGTGAGAGCGTCACAGAAATGCCCGACAAATAACAATGAGAAACGTTGCAAGAATGGAACTGTGCGTCGTAGAGAGCG
Organism: Schistocerca cancellata; assembly: GCF_023864275.1. Lineage (NCBI taxonomy): Eukaryota > Metazoa > Arthropoda > Insecta > Orthoptera > Acrididae > Schistocerca > Schistocerca cancellata. The sequence continues at coordinate 567,171,910 of NC_064627.1, forward strand.
GTTTTCGCAAAATTTTCGAAGCCCACGTTCGATATTAGTCAAGGAACACGCAGATTCCTCCAAAATGCACTTCGTACAATGTCCATAACGTTAATACTGGAGAAATTTGCGCTTGTACATATAAAGTGCTCTACTTCATATTGTAATTCAGTTCTGTCTTTATTTATAATAATCACTCATTACTGTCTATTTATCAGTCAGATTTTGTCTTTTGTAGGGATGATCGAATAGTGTAATCGTTCATTTGGTAATATTGAAACACAAGTTACGTATCAAGTGGTTACCTCTGTTCAGCGGTATCTTACACTGAACTCATGGTATGCAACAGCCTACCATGTGCCGCGATTACTGTCCGAACTTTCACACTGACATTTTAAATTTAATCACGGTAAAAAAAAAAAAAAAAAAAATACATTTCCTCCAATCCTACTCGCGTCGCTAAGTTTTTACATTTTGCTGTTTCCAACATGAGCCTCAGAAAATCTCTATTACTACCCACGTCTACTATACATACTGCATAGACGTTCTTGGAACACTAGCTGGCGACGACTTCCGCACGAGTACATAAACTGCATGCAACTAAAACAGTGCAACAACGTATCTATTGTGGTGCGCCAGAGAGATTTACCACTCCTTCACATAGCTTGGAGGTAGGTATTGACTAGTCATGCCGTGAATGAATAAATCGACGAATGCTATCTAACACAACCTGCCACAAAAACTAAGTACGGGAAAACCGAGAGCTTCCCAATGCAAATATTTAGGTGAAAACATTCAGTAAACTAACGTGGGAAAGACTGGTCACGATATTCATTGTCCAAAATGGTAACAGCTTTCAGGCTTACAAAAGACACCCATAACAAAAACAGTATCCAAAAACTGAGTCACTGCAACATAGCCAACAAACCATGTGTCCTTATGGGGCTGAAATACTCATTTTAAACAGAGACAGTGGCTCAAGCTAAAAGAGGGAAGGAAAGGTATTCATGTTCATTTTCAGTCCAAATTATATTGAAGAAAGAACGTACACACAGAGAGCAAGTAAAAAAATTGGACAGTATATCAAAATTTATCCAGATAGGAATGAAACGCACGTTAAAATTCTATGAGCATGAGCATGTGCGAAATAACTTCGAGTTCCTTCTACCAGCAGTTTATCGTAGATCGCTGAAGCAACGAATGGTACCTAGCGACTGGAAAAAGTCTCAGGACATTCACGTTACCAAGAAGGACCGTGGAACAGATGCACACTATTATAAACTTAAATCACCTGTTGTAAAATTATGAAACACGTTTTATCCTCAAGGATTAAGATGTTTTTGAAGTATGAAATCTCCTCTATATAAATATATCAACATGGTTTCCGCAAACAGAGATCTTGAGAAACTCAGCTAGCTCTGTTCCTCCAAGAGATCCACAGTGCTGAAGGCAACAGCGCTCACGATGAAGCCGTGTTCTTTGACTTCGGGAAGACATTTTACACCGTCACGCACTGCCGTTCAGGAAAAAAAAGAAAAAAAGGAAAAACACAACGACAATGTTATTGAGTAGCGGACCAGATTGCGACTGGATTCAAGACTTCCTTGCAGATAGTACTGAACAAGCCGCTCTTAACAAAACGGAATCGTCAGACGCTAAGGTTACCTCCAGAGTACCCCGAGGACGTGTGACAGGGGCGAACTGTTTACAATGCACATAAATGATATAGCAGAAAGCGTCAGAATATCTGTAAGACTGTCCGCAGATGATGCGGTTGTCTATAACAAAGTAACAACTCCAGAAGATAGCAGCGATTTGTAGAATAACCTGCAGAGGATTGATAAATGGCGCAGGCTCTGGCAGTTGAGCCTGAACGTAAATAAATGTAACATACTGCGCATACGCAGGAAAAGAAAGCTACTACTACTGTACAACTATACTACTGGTGAGAAACCGCTGTAGACAGTATATTCCGTAAAATATCTAGGAGTAACTATCTAGAGCGGCATTAAGTGGAATGGCCACATGAAACAAATAATAGGAAAATCAGATGCCATTCATAGGACGAATCTGAAGGAAATGTAACCCACCACGAAGGTAGTGGCTTATAAGACGCCTGTTTGATCGATCCTTGACTAATGTTCATCAAAATGGGATCCTTACCCGGTAGGACTGATAGAAGAGATAAGAAAATCCAAGAAAGTGCGGCGCTTTTCGTCACAGGATCGTTTACTCCGCGCGAGGGCATTAAAGAGATGATCGACAAATTCGAGTGACAGACACTACAAGAGAAGCGTAGTGCATCGCGGAGGGGTTAACTACTGAAATTTCGAGAGAGGGCTTTCCGGAAAGAGTCGGACAACATATTACTTCCTCCCAAAAACATCTCGTGTAATGATCACGACGAGACATTTAAGCCAAGACAGAGGCTTACCAACAATCGTTCTTCCCAAGTGCCATTCTCGAGTGGAACGGGCTAGGGGGGATAAGTGAGTAGCAGCTGAAGTAACCTCTGCCACACAACATTAGATGACTTGCGGAGTATGATGCAGACGTATATGGAAGAATGGATGCTTCCAGATAGGTTGTAGAATCCTGCGAAACACGCATTATAGCTAAAACTGAGATTTACCGACAATCGTTCTTCCCAAGCGAAATTCGCGAGTGAAACAGGGTAGGCGGGATGAGTTAGTGGTATCAGAAGTAACCTCCGCCACATAACATTAGGTGACTTTCGGAGTATGATGTAGATGTAAATCAAAGAATAAAAACATCCAGATAATGAAACAGGTTGTGGAATTCTACGAATCTCGCTAAAGCTAAAATGGAAATAATAAAATGAATCGATACAGAAATAGAAGACCTGAAGGGAGCGGAAATGAAAACTTGATGCCGCAGACAGAAAAATGTCCAGACAGAAAATTCAGGACGAGAACTGGCCTCGCAGAAAAATCCAAAAAGATCGGAAAAACTTGATCTGATGAGCGAAAAAGAGCCTATTGAGAGAGAATGAAGGTAAAGTAGGCACAAAGAAAAGATAAAGCAAAACTATGAAAACGCCCTTTGTTGTACACTGTTTGGTCCAATAGTGCTCAAATTTGAATATAAGTAATATATAAAGGCTACTGTAAATGTTTCATTCGTTTCCAGGACTCTGTATTTTCGAAACAAACTTGCACAAATATGATTTATGCATGAACAGAATCGTAAACTCAGCGAGTTCGCATTTTGCACTCTACAGATATTCTCTGTGTATTCCTCTGGTTACACAACAAACGTCCAAGCGGTAGTCAAGTTCGTTCCAAAACTTATGCAGTAACATCCTCTCAATGGACATCACAGCAGCGTTGATGCATTCTTTGAACAATCCAATGTCCTTAAGAGAGCCCAAAAAGAAAAATTAACAAGGCATTACGTCAGGTGACCTGTGGGGCCAAGTGAGCAGAATCACATCATCTTCCCCCAATCCAGTGATTCGGAAGTTCGTCATTTAGATGGCAACGAACATCGATGCTCAAATGAGAGACGCCCCATTTTGTTGGAAGATGAAATTCTCGTAATCAGCAGTCAGTCGTTTAAACAACCACAAGTCCAACATCTCAAGGTAAGAGTTACCCGACACAGTTTTCTCACAGAGGAAAAACAACCCATACTGGTTCGTCTGTGACACTACACAGAAAACGTTAACGTTCATGCCCCACGGTTTCACGAGAATTTTCAGTGCCCTACATCTCACATTCTGAAAATTAACCTATTGAGGAAAATGGAAGGTTTCTTCGTCGTTAGATATCAGCTTGAAGGCGACATGTTCATCCCCAAGCATTGTGATGCAAAATTGAAGGCGCAAGCCATGATCTTCCCGTTTCAATTTTTACACGAGCTACAGAGGGATCGGTTTGAAATGTAACAGTCGTCGCAAAATCTGCGATATTCAGAGTTCGCCGCTTACGTGGACCGTTGATGTTTCGGACTGCACAACTGCATGTGACACGCTTTTTCGACTGGTATCCTTCTGTTTACAGAGACAAGTGACGATAAATTGTCGACACCAACGCCGAGTGCTCTGTTTAGATGGCGATTTTTTGTCATAATACTCTCTGAAAGACACTCCACTGTTAACAACAGATAAGTCTTCCGCAGAGTCCAACAAACAAAAAGTCTCTTTGCTTAATTGTCATTTTGTCTAGGTGCTATTCTCGTAAGACCAGCTTGTGGGCACAATCGAGATATGGCGAGTATACGGTTCTATTCATGCATGTGACACTTTGAAAAGTACAGAACTTTGAAAACGAATGAATCGTTAAAGGTGCTTCCACACGACACCTTTTTTTCTGTTCAACTTTGCACATCCGCATAAATTTCTAACAACGCAACTACGCATGCGCATTTGTGCATGCGTAGTTTTCTGGAAATGGAGGCCGTGCGGTAAGCGCATTGCTTCCTGATTTCGGTGAGAAAGACATCAGGCAGACATCAGGCAGCTGGGATCCATGTGTGTTTCATTAGGTAGTCAGTTGATATTATGTTGTAAACCGATTTATAATCAATATTTTCTGTTGACTCCAAAGGAAGCACGCTTAAATTTATAATGATTACAGACAAAGAAAAACTATATGTAATGCCACTTCAAAAGATTATTTGAATAAAAATTTGAGATGTGACGCATCTGTCAAGCATTAGATAAAAAGTCTCCGATTATACTGTAAAGAATGAGATACCGTAAGTTTCGAAGTTCAAATGGTTCAAATGGCTCTGAGCACTATGGGACTTAACTTCTAAGGTCATCAGTCCCCTGGAACTTAGAACTACTTAAACCAACCTAACCTAAGGACATCACACACATCCATGCCTGAGGCAGGATTCGAACCTGCGACCGTAGCGGTCGCGCGGTTCCAGACCGAAACGCCTAGAACCGCTCGGCGACACCGGCCGGCAGTTTCGAAGTAGGAAAACATAAAAGATAAGCCAGTAATTCGTTAAATGTAGCTGTGAACAAATGTTCATACTATGGCGAATTAATAGCAAAGAAATGAGGAGCCTGATATCTGAACAAAAGAAATGATGAGGTATGTATGTGTAGCTCCTCGACAAATCACATAGGTGATGCAAAAAAATATAAAATTGGGAAACACAACCATCGTTCTAATGGATTTTGATGTCTATGAAATTTCCAGATTTTTCTAGATGTCAATCTACATATAACCTTTCACGATTAAAGTTATGTAACCAACTTTTTTATAAAATAAAATACAAATGACGCACTGAAAGTTAATTAACCTTCACCTAACGACTCAGAACCTCCGTCAAGTATTTTTCAGTTTCAGGAATAATTACTGAAATACTTTGTTTTGAAATAAGACATAAATCAAACTCAAAAGTCGACGGCTACTAGCTAACGAAGTCTTATCGATGCAGTCTGCCAGGCAGAAAATCTAAAATCTCGTTGTGACCTCCAGAAATCTGCAAACAAAACGTTGTCGTCACTTTGTGTTTCTCGTATCTCTGTTATTTGGACACTTCTTTACCCATTGTCACTTTACCGTATTCTTTTTCTGTCGCCTTTTCATCCCAATAAACGCAGCACAAGGTCACAAGCACAGAGGGGTATCCATAGAAGACTGCTTACGCAGAGAGGCGACGAGCAGACACGAGAACCCCCCCACGCGTAAATGCGTTCTTTCCACGACTTTCTGTGCACTCCCTTTTATTCCTGTGCGCCTGCGATTACGCACATGGAAAGTAGTATCGCATCGTGTGAATATAACTTAGTAGTAGTTCTGTAGTGTATTAATATGAGGATGCCGTCTCCCCACATACAGGGCGGCATTGACAATTATCCTTTCCGCGTACGGACCGCGAATGCGGTAAGAAAGCAAGGGAAATAAATCTGGTGGAAGACGCACCCACCCTGGGTCGCCTGGCGAGCCACAGGTACAGCTGTGTCTGCGGCGGCTGGCAGCGAGGGACGGTCCGGGATCCGCGGCGCTATGCGGGCGGACCCGGCGCGCTCGTGCAGCTGATTTACACACAAAGCGGGGTCCACCCTCGCCCTATATACTGCCCGACACAGCCTTGACGCGTCTGGAAACGTCGCCAGGCTGGGGAGTATAAAAAGCTGTGTGATGTGACACGCGCTGTTCTCTATCTAGGCAGCGACAACTCCGCTGCCACTTACAGCACGTGACAAACCTATTCAGTACCCTCTCAGCCAGAAATTTGCTCGAAGGGAGGTAGTAATTCTCCCTCAATGCAAACTAATTTTTTAGCGATACTTGCTATTTTGTCGGAAACTGTCGTGGTGAGACCGTGGCTGTGAAAAAATACAGGTTAATCCTTACAGCAAGGTAAATACAGCAGCTAGCACTGTTAATAACGCTGTTTGTTAGGAACAAATAGCGGCATTATCGATTTCGAACCGACGGGTTCACACTGAAAATTACATTGTGCAGTACGTGAGATGTTCACTGATTTTGGTCAAAGTTTCTTGGAGTGCTGGTGCCCTACAGCAAAAAATTATGTAAGAAACAGAACTATTTGAAACTTCCTGGCAGATTAAAACTGTGTGCCCGACTGAGACTCGAACTCGGGACCTTTGCCTTTCGCGGGCAAGTGCTCTACCAACTGAGCTACCGAAGCACGACTCACGCCCGGTACTCACAGCTTTACTTCTGCCAGTACCTCGTCTCCTACCTTCCAAACTTTACAGAAGCTCTCCTGCGAACCTTGCAGAACTAGCTCTCCTGAAAGAAAGGATATTGCGGAGACATGGCAAGGCTGTGGCTAAGCCATGTCTCCGCAATATCCTTTCTTTCAGGAGTGCTAGTTCTGCAAGGTTCGCAGGAGAGCTTCTGTAAAGTTTGGAAGGTAGGAGACGAGGTACTGGCAGAAGTAAAGCTGTGAGTACCGGGCGTGAGTCGTGCTTCGGTAGCTCAGTTGGTAGAGCACTTGCCCGCGAAAGGCAAAGGTCCCGAGTTCGAGTCTCAGTCGGGCACACAGTTTTAATCTGCCAGGAAGTTTCATATCAGCGCACACTCCGCTGCAGAGTGAAAATCTCATTCTGGAACAGAACTATTTCATTGTAAATCAACTTAACAATGAATTAACATAACGTAACAACTTCCTCGGAAAAAAATAGAATTAGCTTTATGTAACTTACATAGAAAATCCCGCGTGTTTGTTTTAAAGAAGTGAAAATTTCCCCATGTAACGACTCTATTCGTTCCTAATAAACAGCATTATAAATATTGACTGACATCGGATTTTACTTTGTTGTAAGAATTTACCTGTAATTTGCTAGTCCTTCCTTACCAAACTGTCACACTGACTAAAGTAGCGTAAGGAACATAACGTGAACGTTACAGATGTCATAACGTGCTATTTCCGCGCTGTTTCTTGACACAAATTATGTCTCAACCATTAAATTTGTTATAGATGTCATCCGGTACGCAAAGTATCAATTGCTCAATTTTTCTACCGTCCATTGACTTCTTCGGGCATGTTTTAATAGTAGCGCAGCAGAGCGTCCATTCCCACGACAAGTAATCACTATAAGATAGCCAACTGGGTGTAGGTAACTTTACGAATAGAATATTACCAGTACCACAGCAACGAGAAACAACTGCAGACGCTGTAACTGGAAATTGTGGCATCAACTTAAAATTGTAAATTCAGTTGCACTTTGAATAAAATACCTGGCACGTGCACACGCTTCCCTGGGCGTCGTTATGTTCAAGGCAACTTTTCAGGGTATGTGAACGATTTGTCATGTTTTAACGTTTCGACCACTGTAGGCAGGGATCATCTGTCTGGTATGTTCACTACTGGGACAGCGCCGCATGCACATCTTATACACTGTTACTCTGTCTTGTTTCTAGTGTCATTCTGTCAAGATCGTCATCGAACTCGATGTGTGACTCAATGACAGGAGCGAGGACGAAGTGATATCTACTGAAAGTCGTCTCTTTGCCATCGGTTTAAGTGACACAAACCTCTGCAGCAAATGCAACCTCGTTGATAGTGTGCCTCATCGTTACACTTGTGGAGATCGGATCATCAACTGGAGGTGGACCAGGGAGAAAATTGCTCAAATAACAAGAACTTCAGCAAACAATGTACCGAATAACATTTTCTTCAGACCAGAGGATAGTTACTACCCTCAGGCAAAAAATAACGCAGTGATTTGGTTAATGGGCAAATATACAAGTTATGTTTTTAACAATATTGGGAGCGATGAACATATTGAATACAAGATGTATATGGAAAATAAATTCGAGAAAATACTCAAATATCAGAATCACAATAAGAAATATGGTAACATGCTCCGAATTGTCTTCAACCGAATGGGTATAGGTTAGGAACTGGATTTCTAGTCGAGAGGGAATGGATTGGGTCACTTTCCCGACCCTAACCTCACCTGCAAGTCACACATGAAAAATAAATCAGCAGTACAGCAGATACAAGAATATGGCGAGAAACATCTGGTGTCTGATATAAAGGAAGGTCTTGAACTCCCTATAGATGCGTTTAGAAGGCTGGAACTGACAAAAATAACAAGGCAATGAAATATTTTGCGATGTCGCTGCTCCGGACTTCTCTTCTGTCCATGTAATTTACCCTGGAAGGAACACACATCAAGGATTTACTGAATGATTAATTTGGGTCTGGGAAATGATGATGAGGAACCGGCTGCAGAAGAAGAAAATGTGCATGCTGAACTGCCACCAGTTGAAGGTGACAGTGAAGGTGCTAAATGTGTGCTACTGCTAAAGACTCATTTTTTGAATGCTGAAATTTATGACTGCAATTATCTGTCACCTTATTTATGTCATTTCATTGTAGCCATTTTTGTTACTGTTTTTGGTGAATAAAAAAAAGAAGGTGGTTTAAATTATCTGTTGACAGGTATCGACGAGTGAGGGACATGTCAGTACACTGACGGAGGTCACTCACAGCAGTGGCTGAATCGTTGGTCTGTAGACAGGCAGTAAAAGTTTTGCTGAATTACCTGCCAATTATTTTTAGTCGTGTGGAAATGTTATATTTAAACAGCAGTTGAATCAAGGCATGTGGCTTTTTTCGGTATGCCCTTAAAGTTATGAAATTCAAATTTCTCGTTCTGTTGCTGTCGCAAGTGGCCCAGAGTTTAATATCAAAATAAGAAAAGCAGAAGGAGTGTCTGTTTACATGGAGCAGGTGGATAGAAAAATCTGCAGTGTATAGGCCGCTGGTTTTTACGTACAGGGGGTCCCGGAAGGAAAGATCAATTTTCAGGGATAGGCAGTAGCGTAATTCGAAGCAGGAAAGTCTAGGAAACGTATACCTTAAAAGCTATGAGCACTTGTTCGGTACAAGAGATGTGTTTCACAGTAGCAAAGATGAACAAGTGCTCGTAGCTCTAACGGTATGCATTTTGGAGCCCATATTTGCTGGATTTTTTGCTTCGAATGTGGATTCCTCTCACATTTCTGAATAATGACCATTCCTTCTGGACTTCCGTTTATTTTCTTATACAGGCTGTTTTAAAATCTTTGTGCCAAACGTATAGGGGTGCCAAATTACAACAATGGGCACAACTTGTTTGGAGACAAAATGTTTCCTGGTGTGTCCCGGCGACGCCTGGCTTCGTTCATGACTGTTCATGCCCGCCGAGCGGTTCTAGGCGCTCTGTTTGGAACCGCGCGACTGCTACGGTCGCAGGTTCGAATCCTGCCTTGGGCATGGATGTTTGTGATGTCCTTAGGTTAGTTAGGTTTAAGTAGTTCTAAGTTCTAGGGGACTGATGTCCTCAGATGTGAAGTCCCATAGTGCTCAGAGCCATTTGAACCATTTTTTTTGTGAGCATGACAGACAAAGCGTCGTTGTTGCTCCCTCTCATGCAATTCTTGAAACTGAACTTGTGTCACAAAACGAGATTAAAATTAACCTCCTCGGTCTTCCTGGAAGTTTGTGCGAAAAATTACTTAATTGCCTCCGTGAATTGTGACGATGGAAGGCCTGTAGTCCCTAGTTGACTCACTTTGTCCTTCTCAGAACTCAACAATGAGACTCGTCGACGTGCTGGAGTACTTATAATACGGAAGGAGCATATTTAGCGGAGTACCTAAAAATACGAATATTCAGATTTAAACTTTGTACCAGCAGTCCATTTCGTTAAAGTGACCTAATGGAGACAGCCTGGTTGTTGGAATAAAGCGTTGTATCTTTGTATAATTTGTTTTTACGTTTAGGACCTTATATTTGTGTATTAGGACTCCTAACATATTGAGTAAGAAACTACATATGAATATATTTTAAGAAGAGGCTTTTACGTAATGTAATCATGACTATAATTATATCCCCTTAGTATTATACCATAGTATCCACAATATTCAGCTTATTCTGTTAGTTTTTTGTAACTTTATGTTAAGCCTGTACGAATATAACTGTTATTGGCTCTGTGGTAGATGTTTCCCAAAGAAAATACAATAAAGTGGTACACATTGCTATAAAAACCAAACTAATCTGTTCTCACTACAGAGGCCTCTCGTTACTCCAGTCATCTTTGCTTATATTCTTCATTTCACAGTCACTGTTTTTACTTGGACATGAGTCTAATAAAACAGGTGTACTGAAATACAGGCTGAGTAAAATAAAAAAAATGGTAATTAGAGGCAGAAAAGAGATCTGTAGCTTGGTAAATATGTTGACATTACTGTGCATAGGCATGACGCTGTTACCTAGTGCACATGCGACACGAACTTCGCCATAGGAAATATGGACGTCCCACTAGCAACAAGCATCACGGACGAATAGCATTATTTGGTTTCTTGGTTTCTGCGTAGTGAAAGTGTGCACCTACACTCCTGGAAATGGAAAAAAGAACACATTGACACCGGTGTGTCAGACCCACCATACTTGCTCCGGACACTGCGACAGGGCTGTACAAGCAATGATCACACGCACGGCACAGCGGACACACCAGGAACCGCGGTGTTGGCCGTCGAATGGCGGTAGCTGCGCAGCATTTGTGCACCGCCGCCGTCAGTGTCAGCCAGTTTGCCGTGGCATACGGAGCTCCATCGCAGTCTTTAACACTGGTAGCATGCCGCGACAGCGTGGACGTGAACCGTATGTGCAGTTGACGGACTTTGAGCGAGGGCGTATAGTGGGCATGCGGGAGGCCGGGTGGACGTACCGCCGAATTGCTCAACACGTGGGGCGTGAGGTCTCCACAGTACATCGATGTTGTCGCCAGTGGTCGGCGGAAGGTGCACGTGCCCGTCGACCTGGGACCGGACCGCAGCGACGCACGGATGCACGCCAAGACCGTAGGATCCTACGCAGTGCCGTAGGGGACCGCACCGCCACTTCCCAGCAAATTAGGGACACTGTTGCTCCTGGGGTATCGGCGAGGACCATTCGCAACCGTCTCCATGAAGCTGGGCTACGGTCCCGCACACCGTTAGGCCGTCTTCCGCTCACGCCCCAACATCGTGCAGCCCGCCTCCAGTGGTGTCGCGACAGGCGTGAATGGAGGGACGAATGGAGACGTGTCGTCTTCAGCGATGAGAGTCGCTTCTGCCTTGGTGCCAATGATGGTCGTATGCGTGTTTGGCGCCGTGCAGGTGAGCGCCACAATCAGGACTGCATACGACCGAGGCACACAGGGCCACCACCCGGCATCATGGTGTGGGGAGCGATCTCCTACACTGGCCGTACCCCACTGGTGATCGTCGAGGGGACACTGAATAGTGCACGGTACATCCAAACCGTCATCGAACCCATCGTTCTACCATTCCTAGACCGGCAAGGGAACTTGCTGTTCCAACAGGACAATGCACGTCCGCATGTATCCCGTGCCACCCAACGTGCTCTAGAAGGTGTAAGTCAACTACCCTGGCCAGCAAGATCTCCGGATATGTTCCCCATTGAGCATGTTTGGGACTGGATGAAGCGTCGTCTCACGCGGTCTGCACGTCCAGCACGAACGCTGGTCCAACTGAGGCGCCAGGTGGAAATGGCATGGCAAGCCGTTCCACAGGACTACATCCAGCATCTCTACGATCGTCTCCATGGGAGAATAGCAGCCTGCATTGCTGCGAAAGGTGGATATACACTGTACTAGTGCCGACATTGTGCATGCTCTGTTGCCTGTGTCTATGTGCCTGTGGTTCTGTCAGTGTGATCATGTGATGTATCTGACCCCAGGAATGTGTCAATAAAGTTTCCCCTTCCTGGGACAATGAATTCACGGTGTTCTTATTTCAATTTCCAGGAGTGTATTAAGATACATCGGATGCCTGTTACAGCAGCATCTCTACGAATGGAGTCTGAAGTTCGCAGAGAGTACATCCCTGATATATGACTTGTCCAGACGAGGCATGTGGCATTGCCACTCCATTGAAATTATTTGTTATGACTCAGCGTACCACCATCTGAATGATCTGGCCCAGTTCCAAAAAGCGTTTGAAAGATGGATGCTCCAGCAGCAGTCTGTTGAACGGACGTGTTGACGCTTGTGCACATATCCGTCGGCGCTTTAAACGATAAGGTGATGCTTCCCCAAGGACGAAACCTGCGACCATCACCACCAACCAGAGACGAAGAAAGAAATTTCGAAAATGGCCGTCAGATAAAAAGCGCATACAGACCCTTTTTTGGGACGAGAACGGCATAATCCTTGACCACCACACATCGTAAGGGACCTCAACCAACGGTTCATCGTACTCAGGCCTTGAAAGGTATCATCTTTGGAATGATATATGGAAACAAACAGAACTGCTGTCGTGTGTTGCTGTAATATGACAATGCACGGCGTCAATTATGGTAAATAAGTTTGCGTTCCTTCTCGATCCACCGAACTCTCCAGACCTTCCCTTGAGCGACAGTTTCGGTCTAATGAAGAGGTGGTGGACGACTGATAGCACAGACTCCCAAATAAATTCTTCTCTATGGACATTTAGGTAATTCCATTTGAATGGGAGAGGTTATGTCGAATAATGTTGCTAATCAGAGCCTCACGTGCCCAACAAATAATATTTGAAAAACGTTTACTGGTTGCATTTGAGTTTCACTCTTAACAAGTTCTTAAACTAATGTTTTACAGAGGGAGATGCGTTTTACAGGAAATCGAGGAGCTCACAGTGACAGAATTTCTTACATATAAGTTAGATGTATATGATTCAATATCCAGTCTTGCCATAACTATCTATAGAGCCCACTGAGACCGTCACGTCAGCCAAAAAAAAAAAACACCTTCATTTCACAATATTGTTTGTAGTCTGCGCACTTCTCTTTCGCGAGAGTGCCTCAGTTTAGAATTTAGGGGAACAGCAACCGAAAACATTTGGAAGAGTCATACCGATGCAGCCACCTGTTCTGTAAACACACCGCAGTATATTGAAACAAACTGCAAAGAATAGACAAATTTGTTTTAGGTGGTATATTTACAGCAGCATCAATTTACTGCAGCAAAGATGAGTTTTCTGTAAAAACCGGATAAAGGGGTTTGTACTGTTGCACAGTATTGTTTCCAAATTCTATGAAGCTGTGAATACGTAGACACGTGTACTAGGACTGGCATTTGAGGTAAGGGGTGCCTGAAGTTTTTGAAAGGATGGCTTGAAACTACGGCTGTAGATGTCCAGCATTTACATTGTACCGTGAGATTGCGGTGTTAATCACTTAGTGGGAGGTACACACACGATAAGGCTATGCTGCACCTAGCACTGCCAGCGCTTAAGCCTGAGGAATTCCTGATAATCAGCAGCTGACTGAGGAATATAGTCTGACGAAAGGTGGCAGTACTGAATTTGACAATAAGTTAGCTCACTCACCCATCAACTGATATTCAGTCATAAGCATCAGTATGAATGCCCACGAAAGGCAAGCGGATACATATTGAGCGATGCATGGGGACGTGGGACAGGCGTCTGATGTGGAAAGTTTTATAAATCCGAAACTAATGAAAGTGGTTGCGAGGGTGACGGTCCCTTGTCCCTCACCCTCTAATGATCCGACCAGGGAGAACAGGGAATCGGGTGCGCAAGGCAAGCTCTTTCTTTACCGCGTTCTCCGTCTTGCGTGTGTTAGGAGTAACTCTCGCCTTCACATCATGACAACTCAACACATCGTCACTTACAGCGTTTAATCTTTTGGATATTGCCAAATTCTGACATGTGCTAAATACGAAACTTTTGGAATAGAAACGTGGGAAATCTCGGAAAGAATTAAGAGGAACTTACTGTCAATGGGAACGTGGTTTTGGAGGCGTTGATGTAGGTTGACACTAAGGGACAAAATTAAAAATGAAGAGATACATAAGAAAATGAACATGAGTACCACTCTAATGGATACAATCGAAGCAAAACGACTGTACTTGTTTTGGTTGAGAACAGATGATGTAAGAAGTTGATGGAATGGATTCCAACTAATAAAAGAAGAACAGAAAGACCGACAACAACATCGGAAGACGGAGTCAGGAGAGCTATGTCAAGGAGGAATTTACAGATGCAAGTTTGGGAAAAAAAGCTAGGGCGCGAAAAACAACTTGAGTTCTATTTTCTGAAGGAGACATTACGTTAGTGTACTTTCCTTCTTGTATGGCATCTTTGGTATATCTGAAAAGTACCTACTCTCCTTTGCTCGGCAGTGTAAAGATAATACTCTTCTGGAAATATTACGAAACAGCTCATCCGTGTCTAAGGAGTTGCAGTCATGGACTGTGCGGGCGGAGGTTCGAGTCCTCCCTCGGGCATGGTTATGTGTGTTTGTCCTTAGGATAATTTAGGTTAAGTAGTGTGTAAGCTTAGGGACTGATGACCTTAGCAGTTAAGTCCCATAAGATTTCACACACATTTGAACATTTTTGAGCTCATCCTTCAGAGAGTTTGCAAATATTAGGCTGGCGCATAAGATCGTACCGTTTTTGTTTTACATGTTGGTATTCTGGTTGCTATGGGTTTAGTTATCGACTGTCATTTCTTATTTGCAATTCTCGCTAGAGAACAGAGTTCCAAGTGAAGGAATCGGAACGTTTCCGACATATTCGTCTGTATGATTTCAGTAGAGGGGTCACAGCAGTGGATGCAGCCAGAAACATTTCCGCCTTCTATGGGGATATTGCCACTGGACAGAGCACCGCAAGAAAATGATGTTATCGTTTTAAGAAGAACCGTTTTGACATTAGTGACTTTCCACGTTCGGAAAGACCTTTAGGATTCTATGAAGATCGTTTAGACGTATTAATGCACGATAATCTACGTCAGTGTACTCGAGGACTGGCGTATGTAACGAACTGTGATCCTTCGACAATCGTGCGATATCTGGATGGAGACGGTTCAAAAATCAGGTGTATGGATGCCGCATGCTCTAAATCAAAACCACAAATTCAGCGGGTGGCCCTATTTGCATCTCTGCCTGCTCGTCATTAATTGGTTCGTAAACAACACTGACCATTCCTACACTGTATCGTTACTGGTGACGAGAAATGGTGTCTTTGTGCTAAATTAAGGAAAAGAAAGGAATGGATGATCCCAAACAAAGCAGCAATCCCCCTTACAAATACCTACACGCATACACAAAAGAAAATCTTATGCATGTAGTGGAACAGTGACGGTGCGATTTCTTCGCCAAGCAGTATCCACCACTGCTTATGTTTATTGTCAACAGCTGAGACGTCTTTGAGACGCAGTCCTAGAACAACGACCAGAGAAGTGATGCTACTTCACGATAACGCCTCGCGGGTTCAGATAGTCTGACAAAAGACGCTACACAGGAGTTGGGTTGGGAAGTCAGTCAGCAATAGCTTTATTCACCTAATCCTGCGCTCTGATTCATATACTCTTTAGCCCTCAGATTTTTCACTTTTTCCGCTCTCAATCGAACAACCTTGAAGAAAATTCCTCTCCGAATGAAAATGCGCCTCAAACGAGTTGTTCGCCTCAAAAGCACGTGATTTCTAAAGTCGCCCAATCGAAGAGTTACCTCACCGTTGGTAGAGTGTTGTAAGTAGTGAAAAATATATTATTGACGATAAAGTCTCTGTTATGTGTATCTGTTGTGCTTATTAAACTAACGGAGAAACTCTAAGAACTTATGTACCAACCCAATAAATCGACTAATTCCTCCAGAAATACAACTGGGACGGTGCTGCACGCTGCTCAAGTAGCGTCACTTCCGTGGCTCGCAGCTGCAGGGGCATCACGCCTGAGACATGACATTTGCACAGAGTGCCGTTGATCCGCGATCTGGACGCCGTTCCCCAGCTGGCGTGGTGTGCTGTGCTGTGCTGTGCTGCAACGGCGTTTCGCCAGCGCTGCATTCCTGGGCCGCCGACGCGCTGCATTTGCATCCCTGCTGTCGCTCTCTCCGCTCAGACAGCTGACGGGAAGGTGCGTCCTTACAGGCGGGCCGCCGCGCAATGGACACCGGGGGCAGGGGACAGCTCTGACAAGGCGGCCGAACACGGATTCGTCCAGATTTATGGTATGTTCAGGGCTTGGTCAGAAATGAAAGTCGCGATCTCTGACAGGCGAGGGTGACTTCTGTAGCTGCCGTCCTGTTATTTTTCGTCACAGTCCTCTTCAGTGAGTGTCCGTCGCCATCATTCAAAACGCACTTTAGTTCGCGTTATGACTTAGAGACGATTTTTACCTCTTTCCCTGTATGCGATATAAATCTTCCATACTTTGCCTTTTGAAATACCAGACGCTTCGGCTACCCACCGCACGAGCACCAAGAGTTAGCTCATGTTCGAAGTCGCTTAGCTCCGACATAACGCACTCACAACTACACAGAAACTAGCCTGACCACGATGGACACTCACAAACTAATGAGGACATTTCATAGGTATCGTTCGTTGTCAAATACAACAGTGCAACCTGCAAACTTGGCTAGCATCTGCATATATGTTGAAACACGCATTTCTCGCGGCGTTTTCATATTTTTTTCCAACCTCTGTACGTGTTCTATCCTACCGTGTTCGGTAGCTAATAACCTAGCCGACGACGGGAAGTTAAACGGGCCACTGTGGCCGAGAGGTTCTACGCGACTGCTACGGTCGCAGGTTCGAATCCTGGATGGGCATGGCTGTGTGTGATGACCTTAGGTTTAAGTAGTTCTAAGTCTTGGGGACTGATGACCTCAGATGTTAAGTCCCATAGTGCTCAGAGCCAATTGAACCATTTTTGAAGTTAAACCACTTCCCTCTTCCTATCATGGCATTGCGTTTTTCGTTGGTGTAGATGTAATACACTACTGGCCATTAAAATTGCTACACCACGAAGATGACGTGCTACAGACGCGAAGTTTAACCGACAGGAAGATGATGCTGTGATGTGCAAATGATTAGCTTTTCAGAGCATTTGCACAAGGCTGGCGCCGGTGGCGACACCTACAGCGTGCTGACAAGAGGAAAGTTTCCAACCGATTTATCATACGCAAACAGCAGTTGACGGGCGTTGTCTGGTGAAACGTTGTAGTGATGCCTCGTGTAAGGAGGAGAAATGCGTACCATCACGTTTCCGACTTTGATAAAGGTCGGATTGTAGCATATAGCGACTGCTGTTTATCGTATCGCGACATTGCTGCTCGCGTTGGTCGAGATCAAGTGACTGTTAGCAGAATATGGAATCGGTGGGTTCAGGAGGGTAATACGGGACGCCGTGCTGGATCCCAACGGCCTCGTATCACTGGCAGTCGAGATGACAGGCGTCTTATCCGCATGGCTGTAACGGATCGTGCAGCCACGTCTAGATCCCTGGGTCAACACACGGGGACGTTTGCAAGACAACAACCATCTGCACGAACAGTTCGACGACCTTTGCATCAGCATGGACTATCAGCTCGGAGACCATCGCTGCGGTTACCCTTGGCGCTGCATCACAGACAGGAGCGCCTGCGATGGTGTACTCAACGACGAAACTGGGTGCACGAATGGCAAAACGTCATTTTTTCGGATGAATCCAGGTTCTGTTTACAGTATTGTGATGGTCGCATCCGTGTTTGGCGACATCGCGGTGAACGCACATTGGAAGCGTGTATTCGTCATCGCCATACTGTCGTATCACCCGGCGTATTGGTATGGGGTGCCATTGGTTACACGTCTCGGTCACCTCTTGTTCGCATAGACTGGACTTTGAACAGTGGACGTTACATTTCAGATGTGTTACGAGCCGTGGCTCTATCCTTCATTCGATCCCTCGAAACCCTACATTTCAGCAGGATAATGCACGACCGCATGTTGCAGGTCCTGTACAGGCGTTTCTGGACACAGAAAATGTTCGACTGCTGCCCTGGCCAGCACATTTCCAGATCTCTCACCAATTGAAAACGTCTGGTCAATGGTGGCCGAGCAACTGGCTCGTCACAATATGCCAGTCACTACTGTTGATGAACTGTGGTATCGTGTTGAAGCTGCATGGGCAGCTGTACCTGTACACGCCATCCAAGCTCTGTTTGACTCAATGCCGAGGCGTGTCAAGGCCGTTATTACGGCCAGAAGTTGTTGTTCTGGGTACTGATTTCTCAGTATCTCTGCTCCCTGAAAATGTAATCACATGTCAGTTCTAGTATAATATATTTGTCCAATGAATTACCGTTTATCATCTGCATTTCTTCTTGGTGTAGCAATTTCAATGGCCAGTAGTGTAGAAAGCAAAGATCTAAATCTTTCTAAGAGGTAACAGGTTGAACGCTTGTAACAAGTCGGCCGGCTCAATATGAAGAGGACATCGAACAAAATGAATGTACTTTTACGAGTTTTTCCACAGTGGTTACCTATGCGGATGTCAGCCTTGTTCGCCTGGTCTTCCTCAGAAATACAACATATAGACAGTTGGTACAAGGATAAAGAATCACCGGCCGGTGTGGCCAAGCGGTTCTAGGCGCTTCAGTCTGGAACCGCGCGACCGCTACGGGAATGAATATATGTTGTGTCCTTAGGTTAGTTAAGTTTAAGTAGTTCTAAGTTTTAGGGGACTGACAACCTCCGATGTTAAGTCCCATAGTGTTCAGAGCCATTTCAGCCATTTGATAAAGAACTAAATTTAGGCTGTTTACAAGTAGACGGGCACACTACTTTCCTGCGCTAGGGTAGTGTGCCGTTAGATTTGATAGAAGGTCTCAAGATGGGAACGAAATTGTCAGGTCAGGAATGAGCGATTACACGAAATTGGTGAATTTCGTCACGGTAAGAAGAACGGCGAAAAAAATAAAAGAAATACGGGGGTCATTTCAAAAGTGCAGCACATCCCGCATGCGGCACCGTTACTGTGGCGTGATAAAATTGAAATTCATGGCAGTTGTGAGACTTAGTCGCGACGGTCGTATGCGTGTTTGCTGGTTCGCGTGGCTGTATCGTCAGTAATTCAAATTTTAAAATGCAAATTGAAACCGACTCAGGTCGGATTACACGTAGTGACCAGCATTCCTACATCAAAATCGAATCCCTACCTAGACAAAATCCAATGGAGATTTATAACGCTTTGAGAGAGGTATGTGGGATTAGTGTAGTGGATCGTAACGCAATATCACGGCGGTCTGCTCTTTTCCGTAAAAGTCGGATAAGCACTGAGGGCAACCCAAGAAGTGGAAATCCATCAACTGCGACAGACTACACCTCTCAGGTTATTGTTAACGAGATTCTGCGAGATGACAGAAGCAAAACAAGTGAGGAAACTGCATATGAGGCCAGACTGTCTGTCATTTCAGTTTACATCACAAGCGAAAAGTTAAATATGAGAAAAATTGTTGCAAGATCGGCTCCGCATGGTCTGAGTGAAGAGCATGAAGCAGGCCGCAAAAGAATCGCAGAAGAATCTCTTCATCGTTATCGAACGGAAGGAGAACAGTTTCTGAAAGGGATCATTGCACTTGATGAAACCCGGAAACGAGATTATGAGCCAGAACTGACGTCTCAGTCACCTCAATGGGAAAGTTCCGACCCTCCACGCCCGATAAAATTCCGCTGAAAAAAAAAATGGTTGAAATGGCTCTGAGCACTATGGGACTTAACTTCTGAGGTCATCAGTCCCCTAGAACCAAGGACTACTTAAACCTATCTAACGTAAGGACATCACACACATCCATGCCCGAGGCAGGATTCGAACCTACGACCGTAGCGGTCACGCGGTTCCAGACGGCAGCGCCTAGAACCGCTCGGCCACAGCGGCTGGCTCCCGCTGCAAAAACAAAGATGAAACTGACGGTGATCTTTCCGTAAGACATGATTGGAGTCATAGTTACAGAGTGCCCCAAGGGACGTCCGTAACAAGTCTGTACCACCAGGTGGCTCTGCAAAATGTTTTGCGCCCGAAAATTCGTCAAAGAAAGCCCGACATGCTTGCAGCTGGTGTCATTATTTTGAACGATAACGCAAGACCGCGTATCGCCCTACCAGTGAGAGAAACGCTCGTCAAATACGAGTATGGGTGGGAAATACTTCCCCACCCACCATACAGACCTGTTATGAGCCGACCAGACTTTGATTTGTTTCCCAAATTGAAGGAACCACTAAGTGGAAAACGATTTGATACAATCAGTGAAGCTTCCAGTGAGGTGACCGGAGTTATCAGACAGCTGAACAATGAAGGTGTCCTATCCGAATAGACAAAACGTTGGAAAGCTGTGATAAGCAAGAATGGAGATTACAGCGGAGTGTTGTGAAGGTATTTTGTAAAATAAATTATCTTCTTCAATTCTATCTTACAATGTACAGGACTATTGAAATGGCCCTCGTAGTTAATGAGGCTTGATGGCAGAACTGTGCAACAGTAGAAAGAGTACAGCCTCATATATCAGCTGCCTGAGAGGAGTCTTTTAGAAACAGTTGTTGTTGTTGTGGTCTTTAGTCCTGAGACTGGTTTGATGCAGCTCTCCATGCTATTCTATCCTGTGCAAGCTTCTTCACCTCCCAGTACCTACTGCAACCTACATCCTTCTGAATCTGCTTAGTGTATTCATCTCTTGGTCTCCCTCTACGATTTTTACCCTCCATGCCGCCCTCCAATACTAAATTGGTGATCCCTTGATGCCTCAGAACATGTCCTACCAACCGATCCCTTCTTCTGATCAAGTTGTGCCACAAACTTCTCTTCTCCCCAATCCTATTCAATACTTAATCATTAGTTATGTGATCTACCCATCTAATCTTCAGCATTCTTCTGTAGCACCACATTTCGAAAGCTTCTATTCTCTTCTTGTCCAAACTATTTATCGTCCATGTTTCACTTCCACACATGGCTACACTCCATACAAATACTTACAGAAATGACTTCCTGACACTTAAATCTATACTCGATGTTAACAAATTTCTCTTCTTCAGAAACGCTTTCCTTGCCATTGTCAGTCTACATTTTATATCCTCTCTACTTCGACCATCATCAGTTATTTTGCTCCCCAAGTAGCAAAACTCCTTTACTACTTTAAGTGTCTCATTTCCTAATCTAATTCCCTCAGCATCACCCGACTTAATTCGACTACATTCCATTATCCTCGTTTTGCTTTTGTTGATGTTCATCTTATATCCTCCTTTCAAGACGCTATCCATTCCATTCAACTGCTCTTCCAAGTCCTTTGCTGTCTCTGACAGAATTACAATGTAATCGGCGAACCTCAAAGCTTTTATTTCTTCTCCATGGATTTTAATACCTACTCCGAATTTTTCTTTTGTTTCCTTTACTGCTTGCTCAATATACAGATTGAATAACATCGGGGAGAGGCTACAACCCTGTCTTACTCCTTTCCCAGCAACTGCTTCCCTTTCATGTCCCTCGACTCTTATAACTGCCATCTGGTTTCTGTACACAGTACAATATGTTAAGGTCTGCTGCTGACTGCATGGGCAGACATTGGGGAGCTACGTTAGCCTCGTTCGTTTTCCGTCAATCCATGAAATGTTGCGCTGACGTTCGGACGCTGCCTGCTGCCTCAGGGATGGATAGCGCGTTGCCTGGTGGCGCGCAACGCCGCAGGAAGCCAACTGGACTTCCTGCGGATTTCTTGCACCACGTGTGGCTTCCGCAGGAAGTTTATCTGCGGTAAAATAAGTCGTCACCCATAGTTGCGCGCAGTCGCTTCCACTGGAACAACAACGAACCGCGGGACTTTCCCAGGCTTTAGGTTAACGTTTACGGCCCTTCTTCTTTGAGCTCCCTTTATCCCTGCAAACTTTGATTCATTTCTGTTACCGGAACTAGACTGCCTCCGACGACGGAAAATAAATTTTACCATCCCCTTTTTCTTTCTTTATCCGAACAGCTATATTAATTGGTTTTCAGTTTAACTGCTGTCGACTTCGAAGTACCAAGGCTCCACTTTTAAACATAAAATGTGTAAAGCACTGTACAATTCATTCATCCGAACTTGGGGAGACAGCTAATCCATCCAACAATTACGACAGATGTCATACTACCTTTTTCCCAAGTTTAGAGCCGGCCGGTTGGCCGAGCGGTTCTAGGTGCTGCATGGATATGTGTGATTTCCTTAGTTTAGTTAGGTTTAAGATGTTCTAAGTTCTAGGGGACTTGATGACCTCAGAAGTTAAGACCCATAGTGCTCAGAGCCATTTTGAACCCAAGTTTAGACGATAAACTTGCGAATTATTTTTGTGCTAAGTCTCACTTTTTATGCTTGAGAATGGAGCCTTGTGGCTCCACAGTGCATTTCGTACAGCTGTTTGTAGAAATAATGATGAGACAAATAGTATTCAATTTATGCTATGAAAATCTTAGTTGCGTACATCCCCAACTCCTCAGTACCTAGCGGAAGCTACAATATGTATACGTTACCTTCTCTGCTTCCTCCTATATAGGTAACGTGTGATTTGGCACTCCTTCGCGTGCAATAAGTAAAATAGGTTGGGCACTTGCTACTTATAGCGTTGGCAACAAGCTATGTAACTCATTCGAAACAGCATTGTCAGTAACATAACCATACTACTACACACAAAGAACAGTAGTGTGAGGGTTGACATCCTAAAATTTCTTCTTTAGGGATCCTAGGCGGGTTTTTCTAAAACTGATCACAAAAACAGCACATCTGTAATTTTCAGAGCGTCTGGTTGAGGGAAACTCGAGTTGAAATGTTATTTGAATCCATCCGTAACTTTAAAACGGCGCCGGCCGGAGTGGCCGAGCGGCTATAGGCGCTACAGTCTGGAACCGCGCGACCGCTACAGTCGCAGGTTCGAATCCTGCCTCGGGCATATATGTGTGTGATGTCCTTAGGTTATTTATGTTTCAGTAGTTCTAAGTTCTAGGGGACTGATGACCTCAGAATTTAGGTCCCAAAGTGCTCAGAGCCATTTGAACCATTTTAAAACGGCATGAAATTGAACAGTACAATTATTACTTTGTCATTGCATTACCACCACACTGTCAAAGATGTTACTGACTGTATGTTTCTACTTCAGTCTGGACGTGTTGCTTCTCTTCCAATGTTGTTTGCAAACATTGTAACTTCTTTGGTGATAATAGTAAATGTCTGAAGATAGCCTTGTAAGCCGAAAACCGGTTAACAGTAAAAGTAATATTGTAGAACAAAAGCAATCTGGTGCTTTTCATTTATTATAGTGTTGTTCTACCAAGAATCGAAGGAAGATCCTGTTAACATGCAGGATTATTCAGAAATTAATTGCTGAAACCGTTATATTCTCTGCAGAAGTATGTTTAAGATAATATTTGACGCTCGTATTTAAATAGCGAAGAGACCGAGGAAATGATTTAGAGGGAGAGAGTAATGATAAAGCTGAGGAAGAAAAGGGAAAGGATGAGAATCTCTCTGGACAGAATGTGACAAATCAAAAGTAGGCGAAAATCCAAGAAAAAGAAGAACCAAATGAATTGCAAAAACTGAAGATGGCTAACAAACAAGATTAGAAGCACGGATAACTGAATGTGTGTGTGTGACTATTCCAGCTACTTAGATGTAGGGTTCTCGAAAGATCTGGCAGTGTCTTTTCTGTCTTAACATACCATTCGTTTCTGTTTGCATGAAACTCGGAGACAATCCTTTGCCTTAGATTCGACATCGACTGCAGTCCTCCATAACTGATTGCGCTCGGACGCCAGATGAAGACAAAAGTACGTCTCGTGAACTACGAAAACAAAAATGTTATTGCAAAAACTGAGTGTGTTGTTACTATAGTAGTTATGTACACACTAGTAGCACAGCAATGTTTGGCAAGATGGTCATAATTTATAACCTCGAACACGTCGTCCGAGCGCCACCAGGGGCTATGTCGATGAACGATATGTTCAAATGTGCCCTGTAAATAAGACTTATACTCCATATTAACTGCAATCTGCTCTTGCTGGAGGAACACTGCACGTTGTGTCATGGAATACGTTGCGCAGAAAGCACTGGAACTTGGTATTTATTGAGATACCAGTCTGGTGTGTATCGAACGGTCGCAGTGGGTACGTTAACTTGTGCACAAGATTGAAGATCATGAAAAACAGTTACCTGCTTGGAAGGTTCGCTTCAGCTTTCAGAGTCGCAACAGACTTGTTTTGATGTCTTAAGAAACCGTCCGCAGCTAGTGTTCTCGCGGTCGCGATCTCGCTTCCCGAGCACGGGGTCCCGGGTTCGATTCCCGGCGGGGTCAGGGATTTTCACCTACCCAGAGATGACTGGGTGTTTGTGATGTCATCATCATACATGAAAGTGGCGAAATTGGACTGAGCAAAGGTTGGGAATTTGTCAAGGCGCTGATAACCACGCATTTGCGCGCCCCATAAGATAAACATCGTCATCATCATCATCATTTTAAGAAACTGGAAGCTGTTATGGGAACATATGGCAGAACGGAGTACTGAGGCAGAACGAGGGGGGGGGGGACATTGTTAGAACTATGTCTAACAATGCATCGAAGCAATTACGTCCTATGTTCTTGCTTGTTCTGTGTCGATACGTTTTTCTTACACTTTTATGCAATATACATGTACTAAAATGACACAAGTAAATAAACATACGTTTGTTCAATTAAATTAAATAGCGACCATTGTCTTAATTGCGTCCTCAACTTCATTTTTACGTAGCTTAAATATCAATTATGTTTCACGGGTCACTGAACGTTGCGTAATTTGAAAATGTACTCTTTTTGCAGAATGGGGCAGAACGGCGTACTGTCCTGTTCCGCACCATGTTAAATTATTTTTGATTTTTTTAAGATTTTGTATATAAAAGTTTTTTGTCTGTGGAGAATGTTTCGAGTCTAATCGTAGTAAGGGGAAGAAATTCGTAAATGACTGAGATCAAATCCTGGAAAAGTGATCATGGTCTTCCAAATTGTGACCCTGTTTGTCAATGTTTATTTGAAGTCTTCAACTATGCTACGTTCTGTTAATGGCTTTCGGAAATCAGGAATTTAGCCTGTTGACCAGAATGTCTTACGAACTAAAGATTTCCCACCATCAGCAACCACGGATATTGAGTAGCACATTCCGAAGAAAACATTCGCAGGGTCACAGCACATGTTTAGCACAGCAGACTGGAAACCCTATCACAAGGGATAACTCCTACACTTCACTCACCGAACATGCCTTGTTGAGTAGCCATATCACCAGAATGCAGCTTCCAGATTTCCAGTGCAGAGAGCATACTAGTTTATCCTGTAGTGAAGTAGAAGTGGATAGTTCCTGTGAATTATTATGGGTGGAGGTTACACTCAACAACCGAGCTAGGTTAATAATTGGCTCCTTTTACCGACCTCCCGACTCAGCAGCATTAGTGGCAGAACAACTGAGAGAAAATTTGGAATACATTTCACATAAATTTTCTCAGCATGTTATAGTCTTAGGTGGTAGGGACAGAGCATCGAGTGACATTATACTGAGTGCACTATCCGAAAATTACCTCGAGCAATTAAACAGAGAACCGACTCGTGGAGATAACATCGCCCGCATCTCGTGGTCGTGCGGTAGCGTTCTCGTTCCCCACGCCCGGGTTCCCGGGTTCGATTCCCGGCGGGGTCAGGGATTTTCTCTGCCTCGTGATGGCTGGGTGTTGTGTGCTGTCCTTAGGTTAGTTAGGTTTCAGTAGTTCTAAGTTCTAGGGGACTGATGACCGTAGCAGTTAAGTCCCATAGCGCTCAGAGCCATTTGAACCATTTTGAGATAACATCTTGGACCTACTGATAACAAACAGACCCGAACTTTTCGACTCTGTATGTGCAGAACAAGGAATCAGTGATCATAAGGCCGTTGCAGCATCCCTGAATATGGAAGTTAATAGGAATATAAAAAAGGGAGGAAGGTTTATCTGTTTAGCAAGAGTAATAGAAGGCAGATTTCAGACTACCTAACAGATCAAAGCGAAAATTTCTGTTCCGACACTGACAATGTTGAGTGTTTATGGAAAAAGTTCAAGGCAATCGTAAAATGCGTTTTAGACAGGTACGTGCCGAGTAAAACTGTGAGGGACGGGAAAAACCCACCGTGGTACAACAACAAAGTTAGGAAACTACTGCGAAAGCAAAGAGAGCTTCACTCCAAGGTTAAACGCAGCCAAAACCTCTCAGACAAACAGAAGCTAAACGATGTCAAAGTTAGCGTAAGGAGGGCTATGCGTGAAGCGTTCAGTAATTTCGAAAGTAAAATTCTATGTACCGACTTGACAGAAAATCCTAGAAAGTTCTGGTCTTACGTTAAATCAGTAAGTGGCTCGAAACAGCATATCCAGACACTCCGGGATGATGAAGGCATTGAAACAGAGGATGACACGCGTAAAGCTGAAATACTAAACACCTTTTTCCAAAGCTGTTTCACAGAGGAAGACTGCACTGCAGTTCCTTCTCTAAATCCTCGCACAAACGAAAAAATGGCTGACATCGAAATAAGTGTCCAAGGAATAGAAAAGCAACTGGAATCACTCAACAGAGGAAAGTCCACTGGACCTGACGGGATACCAATTCGATTCTACACAGAGTACGCGAAAGAACTTGCCCCCTTCTAACAGCCGTGTACCGCAAGTCTCTAGAGGAACGGAAGGTTCCAAATGATTGGAAAAGAGCACAGGTAGTCCCAGTCTTCAAGAAGGGTCGTCGAACAGATGCGCAGAACTATAGACCTATATCTCTGACGTCGATCTGTTGTAGAATTTTGGAACATGTTTTTTGCTCGAGTATCACGTCGTTTTTGGAAACCCAGAATCTACTATGTAGGAATCAACATGGATTCCGGAAACAGCGATTGTGTGAGACCCAACTCGCTTTATTTGTTCATGAGACCCAGAAAATATTAGATACAGGCTCCCAGGTGGATGCTATTTTTCTTGACTTCCGGAAGGCGTTCGATACAGTTCCGCACTGTCGCTTGATAAACAAAATAAGAGCCTACGGAATATCAGACCAGCTGTGTGGCTGGATTGAAGAGTTTTTAGCAAACAGAAGACAGCATGTTGTTATCAATGGAGAGACGTCTACAGACGTTAAAGTAACCTCTGGCGTGCCACAGGGGAGTGTTATTGGACCATTGCTTTTCACAATATATATAAATGACCTAGTAGATAGTGTCGGAAGTTCCATGCGGATTTTCGCGGATGATGCTGTAGTATACAGAGAAGTTGCAGCATTAGAAAATTGTAGCGAAATGCAGGAAGATCTGCAGCGGATAGGCACTTGGTGCAGGGAGTGGCAACTGACCCTTAACATAGACAAATGTAATGTATTGCGAATACATAGAAAGAAGGATCCTTTATTGTATGATTATATGATAGCGGAACAAACACTGGTAGCAGTTACTTCTGTAAAATACCTGGGAGTATGCGTGCGGAACGATTTGAAGTGGAATGATCATATAAAATTAATTGTTGGTAAGGCGGGTACCAGGTTGAGATTCATTGGGAGAGTCCTTAGAAAATGTAGTCCATCAACAAAGGAGGTGGCTTACAAAACACTCGTTCGACCTATACTTGAGTATTGCTCATCAGTGTGGGATCCCTACCAGATCGGGTTGACGGAGGAGATAGAGAAGATCCAAAGAAGAGCGGCGCGTTTCGTCACAGGGTTATTTGGTAACCGTGATAGCGTTACGGAGATGTTTAACAAACTCAAGTGGCAGACTCTGCAAGAGAGGCGCTCTGCATCGCGGTGTAGCTTGCTCGTCAGGTTTCGAGAGGGTGCGTTTCTGGATGAGGTATCGAATATATTGCTTCCCCCTACTTATACCTCCCGAGGAGATCACGAATGTAAAATTAGAGAGATTAGAGCGCGCACGGAGGCTTTCAGACAGTCGTTCTTCCCGCGAACCATACGCGACTGGAACAGGAAAGGGAGGTAATGACAGTGGCACGTAAAGTGCCCTCCGCCACACACCGTTGGGTGGCTTGCGGAGTATAAATGTAGATGTAGATGTAGATGTACTACCGTTTCCAAAAGTAGCACAGAAAAACCAAGCCTTATAGGCCTATTTTTGCGAAAAGGCGCTTTGAATTAGTTCAGAAAAAGTTTAAAGTAAGAAAAACTGGAACGAAAATAACTAATAGTGATTAAAGCTCCTAAACACCCACAAAACTAAAGTAGCCGAATTCGTTCAATGATAGTGATAAACTAGAAGAAACCGATGAATGCTTTTACTTTCTTGACTACTCTGAAGAGGGCTGCATCCGATGTAGCGTATGCCTCAAGTGGGCTCACAATTCGTGTGAGTGGGTCGACAATGATGACGAGGTTATCTATGTGTGCACTTTATGTGCAGCAAAACGTTAATAGTTTGTATACTGATTATAACTAATGTGAAATACACATCAGCTGTTATCCTTTTCATTTTTAGACTACTTTTTGTATGTGAAATATTATTCCTTATTTTGCCCCACCAAATTACCATTTCTCTAATTTTTCAATAAAAATGCGAAGTTACGTAACTAATTGTTGATATGGTGTAATTTTTTGTAAGCTAATGTAGTAATGAGTTCGTCCCGATAGCTGTGTGGTGAGCGCGGCGGATTGTTCCGCCAGGGGGCCCGGGTTCGATTCCCGGCTGGGTCGGAGATTTTCTCCACTCAAGGACTGGGTGTTGTGTTGTCCTCATTATCATTTCATCATCATCAGTGGAATGCAAGGGGAAACCACCACTGGAATCACTTCCCTAGACGCTCATGCGTTGGACCTCTCTGCCGAGCCTTTCCCCATGACAAAACCTGCCGTAAGGCAGAACACTAAGTTTTTAATGTTCTAATAAAGAGAGCTGGACCAATTTACAAGCGTATTATAATTTTATTGCACCTCATAAGGACTGTTGAACAATAAGTACCCTGTTCTGCGACAGGTGTCCCTACTATCCACCAGAATCTGCGAAAGAAACATTGACTGGCAGCGTAAACCGTCACGTCTTTGCACAGACTGCTGTGGTGCCCATAAGCACAGAGATAACATCCTTAATGGTACTAAATGTTTTTATGGCAGCGAAATAGGTAATAATTCAATCTTCAAGACGACATCGGTCGATCCCAATCTGGTTCGTCACACAGGCGAATGTATTTGAGTTGCAAACAATTCAGAATATGGAGTGGCCGGCTCGATTTCCCGATCTGAATCTTACAGAGTGTGTTTGAAATACTCTCACAAGGTGTGTTGGTTACCGCGGTTCTTCCCGAAAGTCCTTTACCGCTTTGAGAGCTGCATTGCACGAAGAGCAGCACTCAGCAGACAGACAACAGTGGTAACAAACAAAGTGACAGCGTTGTATGGCTGCAGAGTTATTTGTGCTATGCTAGAGTGAAACCCATTTCGAGCATTTCAGATACGGTACAAAAAGAAATTGTTTTAAATGTCCTGGCATGTTAAAAGTGTGTGCCACCCCGGGACTCGAACCCAAAACTTGGCCTCTCACGGTCAATGCTCCTACCGACTTAACTATCCAGGCTCGACTGACCCGTACTCACGGCTTTTGTTTGCCAGGAAGTTTCAAGACAGCGCACACTTCACTGTGAAAAATTCCCTCTAGAAACATTCTCCTACGCTGTGGTTAGACTACGCAATATCCTTTCTTCTGTAAGTACAATTGAATCAAGGGATAAAGCTGAACTGTGAGGTCAGGAAAAGTAGAACAGCGATACTGACAGAAGGACGTGCTTGGATAGCTCAGTCACTATTGTCGCGGAAAGGCGAGGTTCCGTGTTCGGTCCGACGCGGTGCACAGTTGCAAGCAGCTAGGAGGTTTCGCAACATCGTACACACCGCTGCAGAGTGAAATATTCGATCTGGAAACAAATTATTTGCTTGAAACTGTGTTATCTGGTTTAATGTAAATTCCGTCGTGCACCGTACAAGTGACTGAGTTCCATAAATTCCAATACAAATTTCTTAAGCTATTTTACGTTATTTTTTTCTCCTTCGTTCTGGAAAATATGTAACGTATCTCTTGGCCGCCCATGTGTACAGGCCGTGTTCGTTTTTGCAATCACCTCAGCCAGTTTACGGAACTTGTTCGTCCTGAAGATAAAAATAAATGTCGTGTGACTAGGGCCTCTAGCCGGGTAGACCGTTCGCCGGGTGCAAGTCTTTCGATTTGACCCCACTACGGCGACTTGCAAGTCGGTGGGGTTGAAATGATGATGATTAGGACAACACAACACCCAGTCCCTGAGCGGAGAAAATGTCCAACTCAACCGGGAATCAAACCCGGGCCCATAGGATTGACAGTCTGTCGCGCTGACCACTCAGTTACCGGGGGTGGACGGCCTAAACATGATGGACCGGCTTTTTCTTAGTCCTCCTAGAAGGATGGCTGTCGGACCCGACTTCGTGGATTTTAAAGGCGAGGAATCTCCCCAGGAAGGATTGTGTTTCCAACATTTATTGATGAGCTCTAAAGGTCCTGCCATTAGGCAGCGACTTCCCGAAGCGCTATAAATGCAGCAGGAAACAGCCAACGAAGATACTCACATTCTGCTGCTGATTATGACTCGTTGGAAGGCCTAAATGTTAAATAATTTTAAAAATGGATTACGAACAGTCTCGACTGCAAAAAAATTTATTTCGATGGTAACCGGTTTCGATCAGCATTTGAATAACTGCCCAGCAACTGACATTCGTGGAGTCACAAAACCCGCTCCATTTACCACCAATGCCTACCATCATGGTATGAGAGTCTGAGAATCGAAAATACTGACCGAAACCGGTTACCCTCGAAATAAATGTTTTCGCTGTAGGGACAGTTTGTAATCGATTTTTAAAGTACTTTTAGAGAGACCGCTGTTCCTCCACGACAAATATTTTTAAAAATTATTAAATAATTTTGTGGAGCTGTTAGGAGGTCTGAAAATGGAGGAGTCGACGGGTAGTCTCTGGGGGCGGAGTTTCAATTTTAAAGTGGTTATTATTTCGGGAGTCTGAAGTTATTGATCCTCCGTGATCAGCAAGATTACTTTTCCGGTACGGAAATGGACAAAAGGTTCGAAAGCGTGTTCCTGTGTGCTGGTGTCGAATACTGCTTCGACACGTTACTGTTTTCCTAGGCGAGTATTGCGGATTAAGGAACTTGGAGGTGTTCAGAATAGAGAGGCATCAGGGAAGAGCGTGAAGCTATCAGCTAGCTCGAGGTCTTGACGGGCTTGGGTATCGTTAATAGCTGCCAATAAATTTCTATTGTTTCCATGCAAATTGGAGAGTGCTGTGTCCGCCTCCGTAGCATAGCGGTAGCGTTTCCGCTTATCACGTAGGGGGCCCGGGTTCGATTCCCGGCAGGGGACTGGGTATTGTTTGTCGTTCATCATCATTGATCCGCAAGTCTCCGAAGTAGCGTCAACTAAAAAGGACTTGCAATACGGCGGCCGAACTCCCCCGCATGGGGCCTCCCAGCCAACAAAGCCACACGCTCATTTTTTTTTTTTTTTTTTGAGAGTGTTGTAATTGTGTGACTCTTTCTCTATTGACTTTGAACTTTACTGTTTTGTTCTGATAGTCATTATTGGCCGAAACGGCTAGTAGCCTGATGGAGGCTGCGTGCTAAACTGTTAGCGGTTAATTTATTCCAATGTTGCATCCTTCCTGAAATTTGCAGGACAATCTCTGGAAGCAGTTACTTCCATAAAAAATCTAGGAGTATACGTACGGAGTGATTTAAAATGGAACGACCACATAAAATAAATTTTCGGATAAGGCAGATGGCGACCAATACTTGAATGTTGTTCGTCAGTCTGGTATGTGTACCATGCAGCATTGATAGATGAATTAGAGAAGGTTCATTTAGTTAGCACAAAAGCGTCTCAGAGATGATTAGCTAACTCCAGTGGCAGACTCTGCAAGATAGATGTTCTGCATCACGGCGTGGTTCTCTGTTAAAGTTGCGAGAGCGTTTTTTTTTTCCCTATAAGAGTCGATCAACGTATTGCATCGTCCTACGTACGTATCTCTCGCGAAAAGACCATGAAGACAAAATGAGAAAGATTCGAGCCCACACGAAAGCTTATCAGCTATCGTTCTTTCCGCTAATCATACACGATTACAATAGGAAAATAAACGTAAATATGATCCATGATGATGATGAGGTCCCATACTCCTTGACAGAGCGTAGGGGACGATGCGGGAGACCTGCACCGTCGTACTAGGCAAGGTCCTAGCGGAGGTGGTTTGCCATTGCCTTCCTCCGACCATAGTGGGGATGAATGATGATGACGACCCAACAACACCCAGTCATCTCGAGGCAGGTGAAAATCCATGACCCCGCCGGGAATCGAACCCGGGTCCCCGTGCTCGGGAAGCAAGAACGCTACCGCGAGACCACGGGCTGCGGACGCATGATCCATAATAATGCACATCAGAGGCTACTAAGGACCATGCTCACGTTTGTCAAGCATCTGGAGCCTTTGGGTCCTCACAAACACAAAATTATAAGGAACAGGAAAAGCAGGAAAAGGGGGAAGTGACGGTGGTATACGAAGTACCCCCCCCCCCCCACTACCATCACACGTGGGGTAAGGCGGAGTAGAGATATACACTCCTGGAAATGGAAAAAAGAACACATTGACACCGGTGTGTCAGACCCACCATACTTGCTCCGGACACTGCGAGAGGGCTGTACAAGCAATGATCACACGCACGGCACAGCGGACACACCAGGAACCGCGGTGTTGGCCGTCGAATGGCGCTAGCTGCGCAGCATTTGTGCACCGCCGCCGTCAGTGTCAGCCAGTTTGCCGTGGCATACGGAGCTCCATCGCAGTCTTTAACACTGGTAGCATGGCGCGACAGCGTGGACGTGAACCGTATGTGCAGTTGACGGACTTTGAGCGAGGGCGTATAGTGGGCATGCGGGAGGCCGGGTGGACGTACCGCCGAATTGCTCAACACGTGGGGCGTGAGGTCTCCACAGTACATCGATGTTGTCGCCAGTGGTCGGCGGAAGGTGCACGTGCCCGTCGACCTGGGACCGGACCGCAGCGATGCACGGATGCACGCCAAGACCGTAGGATCTTACGCAGTGTCGTAGGGGACCGCACCGCCACTTCCCAGCAAATTAGGGACACTGTTGCTCCTGGGGTACCGGCGAGGACCATTCGCAACTGTCTCCATGAAGCTGGGCTACGGTCCCGCACACCGTTAGGCCGTCTTCCACTCACGCCCCAACATCGTGCAGCCCGCCTCCAGTGGTGTCGCGACAGGCGTGAATGGAGGGACGAATGGAGACGTGTCGTCTTCAGCGATGAGAGTCGCTTCTGCCTTGGTGCCAATGATGGTCGTATGCGTGTTTGGCGCCGTGCAGGTGAGCGCCACAATCAGGACTGCATACGACCGAGGCACACAGGGCCAACACCCGGCATCATGGTGTGGGGAGCGATCTCCTACACTGGCCGTACACCACTGGTGATCGTCGAGGGGACACTGAATAGTGCACGGTACATCCAAACCGTCATCGAACCCATCGTTCTACCATTCCTAGACCGGCAAGGGAACTTGCTGTTCCAACAGGACAATGCACGTCCGCGTGTATCCCGTGCCACCCAACGTGCTCTAGAAGGTGTAAGTCAACTACCCTGGCCAGCAAGATCTCCGGATCTGTCCCCCATTGAGCATGTTTGAGACTGGATGAAGCGTCGTCTCACGCGGTCTGCACGTCCAGCACGAACGCTGGTCCAACTGAGGCGCCAGGTGGAAATGGCATGGCAAGCCGTTCCACAGGACTACATCCAGCATCTCTACGATCGTCTCCATGGGAGAATAGCAGCCTGCATTGCTGCGAAAGGTGGATATACACTGTACTAGTGCCGACATTGTGCATGCTCTGTTGCCTGTGTCTATGTGCCTGTGGTTCTGTCAGTGTGATCATGTGATGTATCTGACCCCAGGAATGTGTCAATAAAGTTTCCCCTTCCTGGGACAATGAATTCACGGTGTTCTTATTTCAATTTCCAGGAGTGTAGATGTAGAATGTAGTTAGATAGCTAAGGGCCCTTAATTAATGACTTTGTGAAATCCTTAAGCCAGTCTCATGGGTCAAAATGACGTTGCTAACCCTTAGTCAGAGCAGTGGCTCCCAAATTGTGTTCCGCTGGAAGTGAAGAAGTGCACTGCAACAAACTGTTAACAACATAGGGTTTTTCGGCATTTTTTTCTTACTTTTTAAAACTTTATTACGAATTCTGTGTTAGTAGTTATGATTTAAAATTTAAGTAATCGCTGAATATAACAAATTTTTCTCATTTTTAAAAATTTTAGTAATTGTATTAACGTTCAAAATAAACAAAGTGTTCCATCAAAGTACCAGAACTCTCTAAGTGTTACGCCAAAGAAAAAGTTTTGGAACCCCTGATTTAGATTGGACGATAGTGTTGCAGTGCAGAGGGCTAGTCCAGAACCGCCGGTAAAAGTTTCCAATTAAAATCACGGAGAAGAACGGGGGCGTAATTTGTCACGCGCGCCGCCCACCGCGAGGAGTACGTGAACACTGGCGAGTGAGATTTCGTGCGACACCAGGGAAGTTCCGAGCTACGGACGACGGGAACGTTTCACCCAGTACAATCAAAAACCGTCATTCTTCATGTGGATGACTTAACAGGTGATGAAACATTAGTATAGAGTTACCTTGGCTGATGCAGCCGAGAGCTATCTGCCAGCTTTTCGCGATACGATAGCGGTGATCCTTGCTCGGCAGCAGAAGTTCCGTCCACAAGCCGCTGGACACCCACCTGCAACAGACGAGAGACCCGCGCGGCGTTAGTCCAGTGACCACGGTGCGTGCTGGGTGGTTGGCGTCCTTCCGCGCGGGCACACTCCACTGCTCCGCCTGCCACAAAAGGAGAACCAACCGCGGCGGCATTGTCCCCGACGCCTCGCGACAAAGGCGTCCGCCGGCCGGGACAATGGCGAGCTGGGCGGGGGCGTGAATAACTCAGCCGACAGCGCGGCGGGCTCCTGCGCCGGCTGTCCCCGATATGGCGCGTTATGCTTTACGTCCTGCTGTTTACCTCTCCACTCACTCGCTGCTCAGAGCCGAGGAGCAGTCCTTTACTGCTGCAGAAGCGTCCGTATCAAGTCAATCACTGAAAGTCGGACAATGCGAAGACACCGGCATCTTGCGACGGTTGTACTAAAACACACACACACACACACACACACACACACACACACACACACATACACATATGAAATACTGAATATTCTTTTTCAGAAACTTTTCCCTCGTCTAATGTCACTTTAAGATATCGCACATCTGAGCAATACTGAGTGTTGGTTGGCCCTGTATTGCGCTCGTGAACGGTTTCATGACTGAGTCGCTGAATCTGAAATAATGTAGTGAATCGAAGTACAATAGGAAAGGAAATTAACGGTGTCTTAGGGGAAACTACCCTGACGCGCCAAAGAAACTGGTGTAGGCATGCATATTCAAATACGCAGACAAAAAAATGGCTCTGAGCACTATGGGACTTAACTTCTGAGGTCATCAGTCCCCTATAAGTTAGAACTACTTAAACCTAACTAACCTAAGGAC
Organism: Schistocerca cancellata; assembly: GCF_023864275.1. Classification (NCBI taxonomy): domain Eukaryota; kingdom Metazoa; phylum Arthropoda; class Insecta; order Orthoptera; family Acrididae; genus Schistocerca; species Schistocerca cancellata. Next base: position 567,207,795 of record NC_064627.1, read on the forward strand.
ATCACACACATCCATGCCCGAGACAGGATTCGAACCTGCGAACGTAGCCGGCGCGCGGTTCCACACAAATACACAGACAGATATGTAAACAGGCAGAATACGGCGCTGCCGTCGGCAATGCCTACATAAGACGACAAGTGTCTGGCGCAGTTGTTAGACCGGTTACTGCTGCTACAATCGCAGGTTATCAAAGCTTAAGTGAGTTTGAACGTGGTGTTACCGTCGGTGCACGAGCGATGGGACACAGAAACTCCGACGTAGCGATAAAGTGGAGATTTTGTCTTATGATCATTTCTCGACTGTACCGTGAATGTCAGCAGTCCGGTAAAACATCACTTCTCCGACGTCGCTGTGACCGGAAAGAGGTGTTGCAAGAACGGGGATAACCACGAGTGACGAGAATCGTTCAACGTGACAGAAGTGCAACCCTTCTGCAAACTGCTGCAGATTTCAGTGCTGGTCCATCAGCAAGTGTCAGTGTGCGAAACATTCAACGAAACATCATCGATATGGGCTTTCGGAGCCGAAGGCCCACTCATGTAGCCTCGATGACTGAACGACACAAAAATTTACGCCTCGCCTGAGCCCATCAACACTGACAGTGGACTGTTGATGACTGGAAACATGTTGCCTGGTCTCACGAGTATTGTATCGAGCGGATGGACCTGTACGGATATGGAGACAACCTCATGAATCAATGGACCCTGCATGTCAGCAGGGGACTCTTAAAGTGGTGGAGGCTCTGTAATGGTGTGGGGCGTGTGCAGTTAGTGACATGGTATCCTTGAAACGTCTAGATACGACTTTAAGAGGTGACACTTACGTTAGCGTCCTGTATGATCATCTGCATCCATTCATATCCATTGTGCAGTCCGACGGACTTGGGCAATTCCAGCAGGACAATACGACACCGCACACGTACGGAATTTCTACATAGTGGCTCCACGAACGCTCTTCTCAGTTTAAACACTTCCGCTGGCCACCAAATTCCCCAGACATGAACGTTATTGGGCATATCTGGGATGCCTTGCAACTTATTGTTCAGGAGACATCTCCACCCCATCGTACTCTTACGGATTTATGGACAGCACTGCAGGATTAAAAGGTGTCCGTTCCCTTCAGCACTAGTTCAGTCACTAGTCGAGTCCATGCCATGTCGTGTTGCGGCACTTCTGCGTGCTCGCGGGGGCCCTACACGATATTATACTGGTGTACGAGTTTCTTGGGCTCTTCAATGTATTTAGCTGAAACTAAATACTGAAGTACGTTGTGAAAGTAAAGTAACAAAAAGTGCAATGTCTGACTTGAAATGTCCACAATGACCGGCCGCGGTGGCCGAGCGGTTCTAGGCGCTTCAGTCCGGAACCGCGCGACTGCTACGGTCGCAGGTTCGAATCCTGCCTCGGGCATGGATGTGTGTGATGTCGTTAGGTTAGTTAGGTTTGAGTAGTTCTAAGTTCTAGGGGCTGATGACCTCAGATGTTAAGTCCCATAGTGCTCAGAGCCATGTGAACCATTCGAAGAATGCCCTAGCGCTGCGCAACTGACAGGCTACTAAGCGCACCACAGATTATAATAAACACGGAGTCAAGGATCTTAACCGCTACTCTTGCAGCGCACTCTTACATCTTTGTCCCAGTACAGTAAAGGTCAAATATTCATAATGGCAGAAAACATATAAAAACCTTACATAATTAACAAAACCTTGTACAGTGTGACCACAAAATAACTTTACACTTTCAAAAAATTCATACAAACGAAACGATACAACTCATTCACTCCAAACTTTAACCTTTTACTAGTGTCTCTCTGGGAGTTTCTTACGTATGGATGCAAATCTTTTACTACAGGGTGCCGCCACCAGAGGGTAGAAAACTGCAGAAACACTACAGAAGAGCTGGCGGGTCCTTCAGTTAGCAAAGATTGCTCGGTAGCTGCTGTTTATCGAGAATTTCGCTCACATTTTCACCAGCAGCCAGCCAGTACAGTCTCCGTTTATGCCGGGTGCAAACTGTTTGAAGAGAGGGGCTGCATTTAGAAAGGTTAACGTCCTGGTCGCCCACCTGTGTTGATCGTATTGGAGCAGCACTCCAGCGAAATCCACAGATATCGGCACGTCGAGGAAATCGTGAGCTTCAGATCCCACAAACAACCGTTTCCCAAAAACTGCTTAAATACTTGACGTGACACCATACAGACTGCAGTTGGTGCAGGCTTTCACTCCAGGAGATCGTGCTGCACTGAGATGTTGGCACGCACAGGCAATGATAAGACACGTAAAACAGATTAATTTTTAGTGAAGAAACAACATTTCACACTAATGGCAAACTTCGAAAAATGTTCGTTTTTGTGAAACAGAAATCTCCCATTTCCTCACGGAACACGAACGGGACACTGTCAACGTGTTCCGCCGTTTATTTTTCATGGAGAATACCGTCATAGGTATTTACTATCTCAAAAAGCTTCATTTTATGGATTATGTTACACTTGCAAGAAGACTCCAGCAACTTCATCTTATAAAAAATATGGTGCACCTCTTCACTTCCACATGGAACTGTCCCCTCACACAGGGCTCTTTACTTTAGCGAGAAGACCCTCCTGCCTGTGATGCCTGTGGCCCACAAGTCTGTGTATGCCACATTTTAATTGAGTACACATTTAATTTAGTACACTACTGGCCATTAAAATTGCTACACCAAGAATAAATGCAGATGATAAACGGGTATTTATTGGACAAACGTATTATACTAGTACTGACATGTGATTATATTTTCACGCAATTTGGGTGCATAGATCCCGAGAAATCAGTACCCAGAACAACCACCTCTAGGGTAATAACGGCCCTGATACGCCTGGGCATTGAGTCAAACAGAGCTTGGATGGCGTGCACAGATATGGCTGCCCATGCAGCTTCAACACGATAACACAGTTCATCAGCAGTAGTGACTGGCGTATTGTGACGAGCCAGTTACTCGGCCGCCATTGACCAGACATTTTCAGTTGGTGAGAGATCCGGAGAATGTGCTGGCCAGGGCAGCAGTCGAACATTTTCTGTATCCAGAAACGCCCGTAGAGGACCTGCAACATGCCAACATGCGGTCGTGCATTATTCTGCTGAAATGTAGGGTTTCGCAGGGATCGAATGAAGGGCAGAGGCACGGGTCGTAACACATCTGAAATGTAACGTCCACTGTTCAAAGTGCCGTCAATGCGAACAAGAGGTGACCGAGACATGTAAACAATGGCACCCCACACCATCACGCCACGTGATACGACAGTATGGCGATGACGAATACACGCTTCCAATGTGCGTTCACCGCGATGTCGCCAAACACGGATGCGACCATCACAATACTGTAAACAGAACCTGGATTCATCCGAAAAAATGACGTTTTGCCATTCGTGCACCCAGGTTCGTCGTTGAGTACACCATCGCAGGCGCTCCTGTCTGTGATGCAGCGCCAAGGGTAACCGCAGCGATGGTCTCCGAGCTGATAGTCCATGCTGATGCAAAGGTCGTCGAACTGTTCGTGCAGATGGTTGTTGTCTTGCAAACGTCCCCATCTGTTGACCCAGGGATCTAGACGTGGCTGCACGATCCGTTACAGCCATGCGGATAAGACGCCTGTCATCTCGACTGCTAGTGATACGAGGCCGTTGGGATCCAGCACGGCGTTCCGTATTACCCTCCTGAACCCACCGATTCCATATTCTGCTAACAGTCACTTGATCTCGACCAACGCGAGCAGCAGTGTCGCGATACGATAAACCGCAATCGCGATAGGCTACAATCCGACCTTTATCAAAGTCGGAAACGTGATGGTACGCATTTCTCCTCCTTATACGAGGCATCACAACACCGTTTCACCAGGCAACGCGGGTCAACTGCTGTTTGTGTATGAGAAATCGGTTGGAAACTTTCCTCATGTCAGCACGTTGTAGGTGTCGCCACCGGCGCCAACCTAGTGTGAATGCTCTGAAAAGCTAATAATTTGCATATCACAGCATCTTCTTCCTGTCGGTTAAATTTCGTTTCTGTAGCACGTCTTCTTCGTGGTGCAGCAATTTTAATGGCCAGTAGTGTATTATCTTAGTTGAAGGGAGCGAAATACACTGGATGCCGACTTTCCGTAGGAGTCTACCGATCTTTCCGAATATTGCGCCACATTGAGGTAGTTCATCCATTTTTGTTTTCTCTTCTTCGGGCTCAATCTAAGCCTCTTTCTCAGGCATTCTTGATGTTGACTGCAATAGCCGCTGAATTTGCCGATCTGGGTACCCATTCTTTCGGCGAGTGTTTCCGTGTCACAGTGTTCGAGCTCTATGGAGGCTTAGTCTTGATCACTGAATTTCTTTGTGACGGTTAGTGCGGGCTCTAGGCGTGGAGATAGTCTGGTTGCTTAGGTTTTCTGCATACGTACACTGTGATCCATGGCTCTGTCTGTCCTTCTGTTAACACGTCAAGAAAAGGTATTCGGCACACATTTTCAATTTAGATCGTGACTTTTATGTAAGGACGACTAAAGTTTCAGTATTGTGAAAGGTGGACGTATATAGGTGGACTGCACATTTATAGGGGGTAGTTTCAGAATGAGTGGAAATTTCATGTTACCAGAGCGAAGCTGTCGAGTGTGACATCATTGGAATAGTCGACTTACGGTGTGATAGTATTATCTCTGAACTTGTGTAGTTGAGTGTTAGGCAAGGAGTAAGCTGGCAGGACTTTCAGCTTAGTGCGTACAGGAGAAGCATTTTGTTGAAGAAAATTATTAGGAATTATTAATCTGATGGAAGGACTTACAGTCGCAGCAATTGTGAAACAGAGAGAATGGATTTGCGTTATGAATATGTTTTTAAGGTAATAATTTTGCTGGCGCGTATTGATAATGTTAGCGAGTGTTGCAACAGAACAGTCCATCTCACCAATTCAATTTAGGTAGTTTCAGGGTAATTCATTTCAATTTTCATAATCGCAAAAGCATTACCTTGTAAGACTTTTGTAAAAAAAGTATATGTTTTGGTTTTCTGTGACTTTTTATGTTCTTGAGGAATAACATTGTCATTATAATGAACGGATTAATATTTCCATTTCAAGTAAGAATTGTTTTCACATAATATGAGAAAATCATCCCAATCTTTCTCTCAGTAAATTACACTCCTGGAAATGGAAAAAAGAACACATTGACACCGGTGTGTCAGACCCACCATACTAGCTCCGGACACTGCGAGAGGGCTGTACAAGCAATGATCACACGCACGGCACAGCGGACACACCAGGAACCGCGGTGTTGGCCGTCGAATGGCGCTAGCTGCGCAGCATTTGTGCACCGCCGCCGTCAGTGTCAGCCAGTTTGCCGTGGCATACGGAGCTCCATCGCAGTCTTTAACACTGGTAGCATGGCGCGACAGCGTGGACGTGAACCGTATGTGCAGTTGACGGACTTTGAGCGAGGGCGTATAGTGGGCATGCGGGAGGCCGGGTGGACGTACCGCCGAATTGCTCAACACGTGGGGCGTGAGGTCTTCACAGTACATCGATGTTGTCGCCAGTGGTCGGCGGAAGGTGCACGCGCCCGTCGACCTGGGACCGGACCGCAGCGACGCACGGATGCACGCCAAGACCGTGTAGGATCCTACGCAGTGCCGTAGGGGACCGCACCGCCACTTCCCAGCAATTTAGGGACACTGTTGCTCCTGGGGTATCGGCGAGGACCATTCGCAACCGTCTCCATGAAGCTGGGCTACGGTCCCGCACACCGTTAGGCCGTCTTCCGCTCACGCCCCAACATCGTGCAGCCCGCCTCCCGTGGTGTCGCGACAGGCGTGAATGGAGGGACGAATGGAGACGTGTCGTCTTCAGCGATGAGAGTCGCTTCTGCCTTGGTGCCAATGATGGTCGTATGCGTGTTTGGCGCCGTGCAGGTGAGCGCCACAATCAGGACTGCATACGACCGAGGCACACAGGGCCAACACCCGGCATCATGGTGTGGGGAGCGATCTCCTACACTGGCCGTACACCACTGGTGATCGTCGAGGGGACACTGAATAGTGCACGGTACATCCAAACCGTCATCGAACCCATCGTTCTACCATTCCTAGACCGGCAAGGGAACTTGCTGTTCCAACAGGACAATGCACGTCCGCATGTATCCCGTGCCACCCAACGTGCTCTAGAAGGTGTAAGTCAACTACCCTGGCCAGCAAGATCTCCGGATCTGTCCCCCATTGAGCATGTTTGGGACTGGATGAAGCGTCGTCTCACGCGGTCTGCACGTCCAGCACGAACGCTGGTCCAACTGAGGCGCCAGGTGGAAATGGCTTGGCAAGCCGTTCCACAGGACTACATCCAGCATCTCTACGATCGTCTCCATGGGAGAATAGCAGCCTGCATTGCTGCGAAAGGTGGATATACACTGTACTAGTGCCGACATTGTGCATGCTCTGTTGCCTGTGTCTATGTGCCTGTGGTTCTGTCAGTGTGATCATGTGATGTATCTGACCCCAGGAATGTGTCAATAAAGTTTCCCCTTTCTGGGACAATGAATTCACGGTGTTCTTATTTCAATTTCCAGGAGTGTAGTTTCACTTTAGCATATTTTAGCTGGCGCGATTTCTTCATGCTGTGCTGTTACTGCTGATTATGCAGTAAGTTTTCAGGTGGGATTCTTTTCATATTTTTTTGGTTCTTTCGTTTATCATATCTCGTTTCCACTGTGAAAATTCTAAGCATTTTCTCTGTAATTCAGATTTTTAGTAGGGCAGTGATCAGTATGTTTTTCCTGTTGTTGCTACAGTATTCCGGTGTTTCAACTTTTTTGAGCAGTGCACAGTTTGATTTTGGTAGTGGTTTTTGAGTAACAGCTTAGATTTAATTTACTGCTGCGCTAACGCCAGTTAGTTTTACCCGTATGTAAAGGTGTGCGCTGAGACACGCTGTTCGCAATAGTAATTTCAGTTCAAGCTTTTAATAACACAAGACAGTACATTCATTTTTGAGTAAAACGCAAGCAAACAGTTTAATGCTTATGAACGAACGAACGATCGAATCAGAGCAAAAAACCTTCAATTGTGGCCAGATCGAGCGAAAAAATGTGAATAGTAACGAGGTACCTCGAATAGATTGAGCCCTGCATGTCAACGTTCATGGGTTGCAAAACATCGGACGTGGGAAAGCCAGCTCGCGCTTTTTTCACACGTCGTCCTGAAAGGCATGGTTTAGATCAGTGATGCAGTAGTTCCTATTGCCAGTCCTAAGCTTTTTATTACAAGTACGATCGTATGGGGTATCAAGCGAAATTTGTGAGTGGATTGAAGATTTATTAATAGGGAGGACGCAGCATATTATCTTGGATGGAGAGTCATTGACAGATGAAGAAGTAACTTCAGATGTTACTAAGAAAAGTGTGTTAGGACCCTTCCTACTCAAGCTAATGACTTTCCACACAGCATTAACAGTAACCTCAGACATTCCGCAGTTGATGCAGTTATCCGTAATCTTTCTGAGAAAAGCGCACGATGAGATTTGAAAGTAATGCAAAGTTTGGAAACTTGCTTTAATTGTACCGACGTATAAAACTGTGCACTTAATAAAACGAGGAAAACATAGTATCACATGACTGCAATATCAGCGAATCATAACTTGTGTCATTCAACTCGTACGAATAACTGGGTGTAACAGTTTGTAGGAATATGAAATTGAACGATAACGTAGGGGCAATAGTTGGTAAAGCAGATGACAGACTTCTATTCATTGGTAGAATACTAGCGAAATGCAGTAAGTCTACAAAGGAGAATGCATACAAATCACTCGTACTAGAATATTGCTCAAGTGTGTGGAATCAGTACTAAATAGGACTAACAGGAGAATATGAACGGTTACTAAGAAAGGCAGCACGAATGGTTATAGCGTTTATTTTTAAATCACAAGCTAAATTATTTTTATTATTGTTTACGAAATAATAAAAACTAAAACTACTAAACTCCGTCCGAACAGGCCTTGGAAGGCCCGACGGTACCGACCGGCCGCCGTGTCATCCCACAAGTGTCACTGGATGCGGATATAGAGGGGCATGAGGTCAGCACACCGCTCTCCCGGCCGTATGTCAGTTTACGAGACCGGGACCGCTACTTCTCAATCAAGTAGCTCCTCAGTTTGCCTCACAAGGGCCGAGTGCACCCCGCTTGCCAACAGCGCTCGGCAGACCGTATGGTCACCCATCCAAGTGCTAGCCCAGCCCGACAGCGCTTAGCTTCGGTGATCTGACGGTGTTACCACTGCGGTAAGGCAGTTGGCTATGAAATAATAACTAGAGACTTAATTACTTAACTTTGTTTTATTTCTTAAGATCAGAAGACGTACCTTATTTGAAATCATACTTCGTGTATTACATGTTTTATATATGTTTGCAGAGGCCATTTTTCAAAAGGCAGAGCCGGGTAGTTCAATGACCAGACTATTCGAGCTTCATTTGTGATCTTTCGTTAATCATTTTCTTGATAGAGAAAGAATCAATCTTCGTCAATCTCGAAGCCCGATTATATTAATTCCAACATTATTTCAGTGTAAGAGTTTTATTGAACTTTTACGGTCGAATTTCGCTGAACAATGACGGCAAAACAACCAAAACATGTTGGCCTAAAAGTTAATCTTTTTTATCTCAGCGATGGGGGTCACTGATTTCAGATTACGACTTTTGGTTACAAAAGGCGTAAATACAAGAAAATCGCATGGCTGATGAAATGTGCCTCTTGACGCGACAAAAGTAAACACGCGAAATTTTGAATGATTCGCAATTTTTAAAGTCGTATACTTGGATGATTGTACCATTGCAGAACTTTCTCTATCAGAACAGCATATTTCATGGTCGCATATGTCTCTGACCCGTGGGAGAGTGATATAAGAGATGTTTCAGAAACTGAACTGGTAGAGACTCTTAAAAACAGACGCAGACTATACCGAGAATCACTCTTCAGCCTTTGCCGGCGATCTAATGACATCTTGGGTTGTAAGGTGTTCTCCCTATATCAGCACAATATTTCTGTAACGTAGCTCGTAACCTTCATCAGGTCGACAAACCAACATGTATACTGAGAATAACTATAAAGTTTCAAGAACCAGCTTTCAATGATCGACCTAGGAATACGCAACAACTCCCTCCCACAGGAATCTTGATGACAATATTACATTAAGTACAGCGCGCACAGTAGCACAGAACAGTCATTCTTGCCGCGCTCCGTGCTTGGATGGGATGGAAGGAAACTCTAATACCTACTACAATGGGAAGTACCCTGTGCCAGGCACTCCACAGACGTTTGCAGACTGCGGATGTAGATGTAGACGTACGGGGGACTGTCAAAAAGTAATACCTCTTTCTTTCAAGTATTTCTAATGCAACAACGTAGGTTGAAAACCACGACATTGTTGATTAATTTATTATTTTTCAGTGCATTTCCGCAGGTTTGGTTTATCTTTTAAAAAGAACAAGTATGCCAGCGTGGTAAAACGCACGGTACTGCTTCCGAAGTCATTGACGCAGACGTTTCCACGGCCACCGCATCTTCAAAGTGAGTATCACGATGAGATTCTATTTTTCTTTTTTTAGCGGCCCGAACAGATGGAAGTCTGATGGTGCCAAGGGCTGTAAAGGGGACGAGGCAAAGGCCTCCTGTTCCAATTTTCACAATTTCCTAACCGCTGGTGTGACGGGTAGTGTTTGGTCTTACATTGCCATGCACAAGAAGAACATCCGCGATAGTTTTTGTTGGACGAACTTGCTGAAGACGTGCTTTAAGCTATTTGAAGGTTCAGGCGTATTGGTCAGAATTTACTATGCATCTCTGGTCCAAAAAAATCAACCATAATCACGCCCTGCCGCTCCGCGTTTTGTCAGTACACGGTTTTTGCCCTTCAGTTTCGTTACAACGAGGAACCCATCGGCTAAGAGTGGTGGTATTCACTGTTGCATCACCATACATATTTCTCAATCTTCCATGAATGCGAAAGGGCGTTTCACCGACTGCATTAAAGAATCCTGTCACAGAATGCTGTCTAATACGAACATCGATGTCGGCCATTTTGCGAGCGACTGCTGGCATATGTTGACGCAGGAAGTTACAACTGCAGTGAATTGGAGAAGTATTACGGAATAGCGCCGGATTCAAAATTTTCACTCCACAAACCCTATTTAAAGATAAAAACATGAGGTGTCACTTATTGACTGATCGACGTAGAACATATGGTATCATACTACTTCATTAAGGAGAAATACATTGTTTTAGAACTGTAAGTGAGGAGCAGATTCCTAATAAGCAAACTGCGCAAATCGTCGCGTTTACACAGCAACAGACACTTCGTAGAGACTGAAATAAAAATTAACTATCTTACTTCCTGATTTAAGGTTGTAGGTAATGTCGTAAGCCGACAAGTTCAGTGAAGAACGTGATGAAAACAGACACCGTTGTATTGTAAAGAAAAAAGATCTTAAATCGGCTACTCCAGTTCAAAGACAGTAACTGTGGCGGCGTTGAATTTGAGGTAGTCTCTCTCTCTCTCTCTCTCTCTCTCTCTCTCTCTCTCTGTGTGTGTGTGTGTGTGTGTGTGTGTGTTTTAATTTGAGGCCCGGTGGCTTCTGGGGGGACACGGACTGAGCCTGTTGGAGCGCCCACAGCCTGATCGAGCTTGCAATGGAGCCACATCGAGGCGTGTCCCGCGCCTGGAGGAAGTGACGTCAGAGGGGCGGCGCCACTTCCCTTGGAGCGTTGCCCGCGCCGCCTCCCTGTACTCAGGGCCCTGCGCCTTGCCACCGCCGCCCAATGTCCCACGAGGATCTTTGTCTGGGCTGGACGCGCTGCCGCACTTGACAGTCTTCGTGAGAGACGCGGTCGCGCCGTGTTAACAACACCATCATTTACTAGTTAGCCAATGTGAGAGAAAAACAATGGGGGTGTGTTGAGGCGTAATAGATAAGATGCCTGTCTTTAAAGTTGCCTTTTCTTTTGTATTAAGCTTAAGGTCATCAATTCATTCATACACTCATACCACATACAGGAAGACACAAATGACAGTAAGGATAATTTCGAAACGGAGTTAAAATACAGAGAGAAATGTGATTATAACTGAAGTGCAGCTACTGACAGAAGTGCATTGTGGGCTTCAATTATCGTATGGAAGCGAAACTTGGTAGATATGGTAATGCGTTAATGCGGAAAAAAAATTGGTTCCAGTTTTGGGCACCAGATGCAGACCTAGAGCTGTGAGTGCCAGAAAGACGTATAGAAATGTTTCCATTTGTAATGCAGTAGGGACGGGACGTAAGCAGAGAAGGTCAAACAAATGAAAAAGCAATAATGTTGATTTTATTATGAACCGCCGTTTACGGAGTTTGTTCAATACGAAAACCAGAGACGTCGACGAGATGATCAACAGTTGCTCGCAGCAGTTCCAGTGGGATCTGAGCAACGTGTTCCTGTATACTGGCATTCAGATCAGGTATAGAGAGAACGTGTTCCTGGTGTACGCGCCCTGTTGGATAACCCCAGAGCCAAAAGTCACATGGATTCAGATCAACTTATCTTGTAGGCCGTGCATCTGGAAAACCTCTGGAGATAACACGTTCGTGTAAGACAGCATTAGCCCGCCTAGTTAGCCGTGCGGTCTAACGCACGGGTTTCGGGACTGGAAAGGAGCGCCTGGTCCCCGGCTCGAATCCGCCCGGCGGACTTGTGTTGAGGTCCGGTGAGCCGGCCAGTCTGTAGATGGTTTTTAGGTGGTTTTCCATCTGCCTCTGCGATTGCGGGCTGGTTCCCCTTATTCCGCCTCAGCTACACTATGTCGGCGATTATTGCGCAAACAAGTTCTCCACATACGCGTACACCACCATTACTCTACCACGCAAACATAGGGGTTACACTCGTCTAGTGTGAGACGTTCGCGGGGAAGAGGGAGGAGGGCGGGGGGTGGTCCACCGGGGGCCGAACCGCACAATAACCCTGAAGGATGGTTCGGTGTGGGGCAGCAGAGGGATGAAGTGGACTGCGGTAGTCGTCGTGGGGTTGTTGACCACTGCGGCTGCGGCGGAGACGAAGCGCCTCCGTCGTCTCTAGGCCCCCGGTTAACATGCAATACAATACAATAAAAGATAGCATTAAGCAGATCTTTCATTGGGCGAGCGACATGAGATTTTGCCCTACAACAGTGGCTTCCACACAGTTGCGCTCTTCCAAAGCAGGAATCATCTGCTGTGCAAAGTCTCAACAACGTGTAAACGTCACGGTACATCTGACAGACCCTCTGGGTGTATTATCTTCAGAGAAGAAAGGATGCTAGTGAATCCACAGTTCACAGTTACGTTCGACGAGTGCAATGGCTCTTCACGCAGAACACGCAGTTTAACAGTACCCCGAATTCTGTAGTTATGTGTACTCACTGAACCTCCTCAAGTAGCTGAACCACCCGATCCTTCGTTAAAGCTTCACCATTACTCTACCACGCAAACATAGGGGTTACACTCGTCTAGTATGTGACATTCCCGGGGAAGGGGGGGGGGAGGTGGGGGTGGTCCACCGGGGGCCGAACCGCACAACAACCCTGAAGGATGGTTCGGTGTGGGGCAGCATCCTTTCTTCTGCACACTTTAGTGTGAAATGTGCCTCATCCCTCCATAGAATATTGCCCGGCCGCATCTTTACTTCGATACTTGGCAGAAAGCGAAGAGCAAATTAGGAACGTTGCTGTGGATCATGAGGGTTCAGTTGGTGCACCGTCTGGATCTTGTATGGCTACCAGCGTAAAATAGACCTCAAAACTTTTCGTATTGTTGACCATGGAATGGTGAAGACTCGTGACACTGCTTGAGCATTTGAATTATACGAGAGGCGTGCTGCACGCTCAATTACAACAACCTCGCCAGCCGGGGTGGCCGAGCGGTTCTAGGCGCTACAGTCTGGAACCGCGCAGCCACTACGGTCGCAGGTTCTAATCCTGCCTCGGGCATGGATGTGTGTGATGTCCTTAGGTTAGTTAGGTTTAAGTAGTTCTAAGTTCTAGGGGACTGATGACCTCAGAAGTTAAGTCCCATATTGCTCAGAGCCATTTGAACCATTTGAACAACAACCTCGTCAATAACTTCCAACAGGATAGGACGCCTTCCTCTTCCAGGTGACAAACCAAGGTCATCCTTGTTTTAGAATTTCATTGCCATCTTCTTTAAACCATTTAATGACATCGGGCCTCTCCTCAGATCTTTCAGTCGGCGATACTCTCTCAATGCAGCAGTGTAATTGCTGCTGTTCACATAAAACAGTTTCACTATCACCGCACTGTTCACTTAGGTTATGGATTGTCAAATGACAGCGTGGATGTCATTCCATCATACAAACACTGTGCAGCGCCTGATTTTCACCTAGTGGCGACAAATGGAACTAATTTTTTGCTAAACGTAAATCGGTTCCGCATTAACGCATTAGAACGACTACCAAATTTCTCTGTCGTACAATAATTAAAACCCACACTGGACCTCCTTAAGTAGCTGAACTTTAATTATTACCACCCGATCCTTCGTTAAAGCTTCACATAGTTGACGGGGAATTAAGAAACGCACTCGCATTTTTGAACTGCCCCAGACTGAAAATAAATGGTGTTCATTTTATTATACCATGATCGATTTCGGAACTTCCAGTCTCATCGTTAGATGTATCTGTTACAGAAGTTTCGTCGTACTCCTTACGCCGCATTGGGATGTGCTACCTGCCATTTAAGAGCTGCTACTGCTATAATGCTTAATTCGTACCACAGTCGCATACGATTCTATAGTTACAAAGGTAATATTTAAGAAGGTCGCAGGCTCTATCTTGACGGTCGGTCGTCGGGAGCTTAAAGCTTTTGTCATCAATAGCATTTGTAATGCTTGAGATTTGAAAATCGTCTTGTCACTGTCTTGTTCATTTCGTTGGTTCAGGAACTCATAGATATTAATTTCATGCTTGCTTGGTGCAGTTTGTCATCTCTGGTCTGTGGCTCTTCAATTTTGAAATAATATGTAATTACTTCACGAAGCATAAACTCAATTAAGCTGACAATCAGTTTTGAGAAATGTTTGGGCTTCAGGATGTTATTTATCATAGCTCTTTGCTGAATACTATGACATTCAAAATTAATATTGCATTGCTCTTCATTTATAATGTCCAGAGATATGAATACTGTTGCTTAAGTTTCGCTTCAGTCGCAAAGATTGAGTCTGCCTAGTTATTTAAGAACTGTTACATGAATGATTATTTCATAGCTGACTTTATATTTATGCTTTCCAGAATGCATATAAGATTAGTCTAGCATTGAAATATTCTCCTAAATGTCACTTTCATTCAAACTATTGCGAAATGAAGTCAACTCAAAATCAGTAACGTAATTGCAACAAATCAGAGATATTACTATCTCATTCCAGTTCTTGTGAAACGAGCTAAACGACATTTCCACTCCAAGAAAACTCCACTCGACCTAAAAGAATTTTTTTCCAAATCAGTAATTCAGCTAACTATGCTTCCAAAAGAATTTCAAATTCTTCAAAAAATTTTCATTCGCTTTTCAGACCTTTATTACAGTAGCATTAGACACATAGGTAATAAAGCCACATCTCAAACATTAATGACATATACTGAGAGATTCCAACTGATAGTGGCCAAACCTGAACCAGAACTGAATATATATTTTAATATATTATCACAATTCAAAGTTATGAATTTCATTTGTCAGAACAACGTACGGTCAGGCGAGTCGCTTCAAGATATATTCTCTGGAAAACGGCCATTGTAGCTCAGCAATAATGACTGCGTTATGACAGGAAGACTGTTCCTTCCTCCACTGCAATGCCCTACACTCGTAATATGAAACAGAAGTAAGAACATACATTTTTACAGCGTAATATCCCAATATAAAATGTGTAAAATCTTTTCATTTTTAATGTCATTTCGAAACTTACAACTGCTTACTGTTCATGTATGGTCTGGCGGGGATGACACATGGTACAGTCTACCAATTACTGACCATCACACTGTTCACAGCTAAACGTACAATAAACCACTGTAATGAGTATTTTACATGTGCAGAAAATTTTATTGATCTCTTCCGGTCGTGAGATTAATTAACGACCTTTACATTAATATCAGGAGTGTACGTAATTATAAATGTTTATATAATTGACAAGTACGGCCAGATAGCCGTGTTTGTTAAAGCACCGTTTCCGGTAGGGGGAGGTAAGCCAGCCCCGGATAGAATCCGCATGGCGGATTGCCAACGAGGGTCGGTAAGTCGGCCATCCTTGATGTGGTTTTTAGGCGTTTTCCTACACCCCACTAGGTGAATACCGGGCTGGTACAGAAGTCCCGTCTAAGTTACACCAGTTGCTAACATTTAAAAAGCTTCCGCTCACTTTCACATGAATAACAAACGCTATACGCAGACAGTTGGGGTACTGACACCAATGGTATAATAGTCCGCACTCCGAGACAGAACCAGTTCGTGCGCATGAACCGCACGAGACGGCAGCATGAAATCCTGTAGCCCTTACAAGTGTCTACAACTGACAAGCAATACGTGAGATTGCCTAAATTATGCGTTTGACAATAACGTGGTGTTGGCACTTCGTTTGTCTCTTAGTTCGACAAAAAATGGAAGTGAGGGTACATGTAGTACCCTCTTGTAGTCGCGCATGTTTGGCGTCAGAAACAAAGTCAAAACATCATATATTCATACATTCCCCTGTATGTAAGTACGAGAGACTGTCAGTGTGCCGTTCTATTTTCCACGTATTTCGGTACAACTATCTACACTGAAGCGCCGAAGAAACTGGTAAGAGAATGCGTACTCAAATACAGAGATATGCAAACAGGCAGAAGTCGGCACTGCGGTCGGCAACGCCTATATAAGACAAGTGTCTGGCGCAGTTGTTAGATCGGTTACTGCTGCTAAAATGGCAAGTTATCAAGATTTAAGTGTGTTTCAACGTGGTGTTATAGTCGGCGCACGAGCAATGGATCTCCAAGGTAGCGACGAAGAGGAGGTTTTCCCGTAAGACCATTCCACGAGTGTACCGTGAGTATCAGGAATCCTGTAAAACATCACATCTCCAACATCGCTGCGGCCGCAGTAAGATCCTGCATGATCGGGATCAACGACGACTGAAGAGAATCGTTCAATGTGACAGAAGTGCAGCCCTTCCGCAAATTGCTGCAGATTTCAATGCTGAGCCATCAATAAGTGTAGGTATGGGTATGGAGACAACCTCATGAATCCATGTCATCAGGGGACTGTTCAAGCTGGTGGAGGCTCTGTAATGGTGTGAGGCGTGTGCAGTTTCAGTGATATGGGATCCCTGATAAGTTTACATATGAATGACAGGTGACACGTACGTAAGCATAGTGTCTGATCACCTGCATCCACTCATGTCCATTACGCATTCCGACGAACTTGCGCAATTTCACACGGCAGTTCGACACTCCAGACGTTCAGAATTGCTACAGAGTTGCTCCAAGAACACTCCTATGAGTTTTAACACTTCCGCTGGCCACCAGACTCCCCAGACATGTACATTATTGAGCGTATCTGGAATGCCTTGCAACGCGGTGTTCAGAAGAGATCTCCACCCCCTGGTACTCTTACGAGTTTATGAATAGCCTTGCAGGATTCATGGAGTCGATTACCTCCAGCACTACTTCAGACACCAGTCGACTCTATGCCACGTCGTGTTGCGGCACTGTAAATAGGCTGTTTAGGGCTGTTTTTATTTTATTTATTTTATTTATTTATTTATTTTTTATTTTTTTTGGTAACGCCACGTAGCGCTCTGTATGAAAATCACTGGCTGTGCTGTGTGCAGTCTGTGGCTGGTTTGCATTGTTGGAATAGTCACCATTGTAGTGTTCGGCAGTTGGCTTTTAACAGCGCGTAACATTGCGCAGTTGTAGGTGAGCCGCCAGCAGTGGTGGATGTGGGGAGCGAAATGGCGGAGTTTTGAGAGCGGATGATCTGGACGTGTGTCCATCAGAGACAGTAAATTTGTAAGACTGGATGTCATGAACTGATATATATATATATATATATATATATATATATATATATATATATATATAATGACTTTTGAACACTGTTAAGGTAAATACATTGTTTGTTCTCTATCAAAATCTTTCATTTGCTAACTATGCCTAGCAGTAGTTAGTGCCTTCAGTAGTTAGAATCTTTTATTTAGCTGGCAGTATTGGCGCTCGCTGTATTGCAGTAGTTCGAGTAACGAATATTTTTGTGAGGTAAGTGATTCATGAAAGGTATAGGTTATTGTTAGTCAGGGCCATTCTTTTGTAGGGATTTTTGAAAGTCAGATTGCGTTGCGCTAAAAATATTGTGTGTCAGTTTAGTGACAGTCAGAATAAGTAAAGAGAGAAATGTCTGAGTACGTTCAATTTTGCTCAGCTGTTTGAAAATCGAATAATGTAAGAGGTTTATCAGCACAGTAATTCATAAATTAACGTTTCAGCATTTCTACGTGCTCGTGGGGGCTTTACACAGTATCAGGCAGGTGTACCATTTTCTTTGGCTCTTCAGTGTATTTCGCTATAACTATCTACAACACAAATTTTATTAAAACTAAGACATGGAATGGATGCTCAGAAAAGTTGGCTCGGTGGTTTCATAAGACAAAACTATGACGTCCGTTATCTCTTCAAGGCGAATTTTGTAATCTAGACATGTTATAAAAATGGATGTATGTTTGCACATGTGTTTGTTCCAGGAGGAGGAGGAGGAGATTAGTGATTAACGTCCCGTCGACAACGAGGTCATTAGAGACGGAGCACAAGCTCGGGTGGGGGAAGGATGGGGAAGGAAATCGGCCGTGCCCTTTCAAAGGAACCATCCCGGCATTTGCCTTGAAGCGATTTAGGGAAATCACGGAAAACCTAAATCAGGATGGCCGGAGACGGGATTGAACCGTCGTCCTCCCGAATGCGAGTCCAGTGTGTTTGTTCCACACCTCCTCCTAAACTACTGGACAGATTTTAACCAAACTTGATACACAAATTCCGTACTGTCAGGCAACAATGGCTGTGGGGGGTAAGAACACCTCCCTATCACATTTCAGGAGATATTACGTAATACACAAGGAAATGCATGAAAAACTGCCACATCATGCATGACGTTTAAAGTTATTACGTCCGTTCTACTAACTTTTCGCAATAAATCTCGCAGATATTATCCAAATATGCCTCTAAATACACTTACAGAGTTATATCATGAAACCACACATAGCTCAGGGGATACGACGTCATAAACATTGGGATGCGTGAAAAAATGCCGCACTGTTCATTTATTCTTTACTACTAAGAGAAGCGTACAGTCGAGTTATCTGAAGGAAATACCTGACAATGGTTGAAATGGCTCTGAGCACTACGGGACTTAACTTCTGAGGTCATCAGTCCCCTAGAACTTAGAACTACTTAAACCTAACTAACCTAAGGACATCACACACATCGAACCTGCGACCGTAGCGGTCGCGCGGTTCCAGACTGAAGCGCCTAGAACCGCTCGGCCACTCCGGCCGGCAATACCTGACACCTTGCAGTGCTATTGACAGCTGTCATCTGAGAAGCGCAAACTGCTTCAGGCAAAAACAATAGCCTTCTATAAAGCTACGAAGAGACGGTGCCATAGACAAGTTTACAAAACAGCGGTGCAGACACGCGAAGCAACTGCGCCCATAGCACAGAAACTGTTACATAATTTTAAAGGCGTTTTCACGAATTCGTGGAAATGAAATTTTTTCGATATTACCCTACAAACACAGTTCACTTTTGTTTTGTTTTCTAATAGAAAATTGACAAAATGAATATCCTATTCGTCAGGTAGTACTCGGCTATAATTTATTTTATATCCTGCTGTGTAACTCACAAGTTAAGCTTGTCTCTGTACTGTAATTTTTCAAAATGAGTGAGATGGAACTGTTGTGCCTTCGAGCAACAGTGTTCATGTCGGGTTGTACTGTGTGTACCCAGGTCGGGTACTGGCGGGCTACCACTCAACAACCATACAGTTTCTAATTGGAACAGCGATGGAAACTGCCTCCGGTGGCAGGGGAGCGGCAGTAAGGCGATATGGACTGCGAGTGGTAGCGAACCCGATACCCGTGTCCAAGGCGGCGCCGTCTACCGCCTGGTCACCCTCCATTGTCACTGCGAGCGCCATCGGATCGCCGGATCGCGTGGCGCCTGGAGAAACCACTGCCGTTTGTATCGGTGGTAATCGGAAGCCACGACCTATATTGCCCGCCCTGAAACGTCATTAACTGTCACTTGCCCAAAAACCAAGATCTTGTTTGTAATACGGCGGTTGACAAGAAAAATGCCATATCCATAATGCACTGATCTATGCACAAAGGGTGTAATAAAAATTTAGAACAAAACTATCTGGACACGTTCGTCTGTATAGAAGCCGCCAGTGTGTTACATGGATATGAGTCCGGAAACCTATTACTTCCACGTCGTAAATCACTTTCTGCTAGTCTTCGTTGTACATTAATAGTGGGAAACATATAGGAACAGTAATAGACAGCATATCAGTTGATAAGTATATCATGAAATTTTGCATTGATATGTGCAATAACCTGCCATCGTACTGCATCCCGGAGGGGCTGATGTTTTACTTGAGTACTGCGTATTTTAAGTTATTTTTCAGCCTTCTACAGAACATGCACCTTCATTCTGGAAATCTCTTCCGATACACACGTTAAGCAGCACGGATAATTCGTACCTCAAATGGGCATCTGCCAACTCCGCATTTGTGAACACTTCCGGCTCTTGGAAACCAAGTCTATGATGAACTCAGTAAACGTTTACGTGATCGTCATGATCATAACGATCACAAAATTAACTCTATTAGTAACTAAGGCGGCGACGTGAATCGAACGTGACCTTTACCTTTCGTGAAATGGAACACAAAACACTGGTGGCGAACCTAAGAATTACAGCTTAGTTAGACGTAGCCATGACAGCTTTTTGAACATTTCCTGTACAACGGAGTTTTATGTTTTACGCTAGTACGTTCTTTTCCTGCATATTTACTAATTATTACAAAGAAGATATGTAAACATTATCTAACACTGAAATTCAGCGCTTCTTGAGTCAAGAAATTTTGGTCTTATGTCAAAGCGGTAGGTGGATCAAAACAAAATGTCCAGACACTCTGTGACCAAAATGGTACTGAAACAGAGGATGACAGACTAAAGGCCGAAATACTAAATGTCTTTTTCCAAAGCTGTTTCACAGAGGAAGACTGCACTGTAGTTCCTTCTCTAGATTGTCGCACAGATAACAAAATGGTAGAGATCGAAATAGACGACAGAGGGATAGAGAAACAATTAAAATCGCTCAAAAGAGGAAAGGCCGCTGGACCTGATGGGATACCAGTTCGATTTTACACAGAGTACGCGAAGGAACTTGCCCCCCTTCTTGCAGCGGTGTACCGTAGGTCTCTAGAAGAGCGTAGCGTTCCAAAGGATTGGAAAAGCGCACAGGTCATCCCCGTTTTCAAGAAGGGACGTCGAACAGATGTGCAGACCTATAGAACTATATCTCTAACGTCGATCAGTTGTAGAATTTTGGAACACGTATTATGTTCGAGTATAATGACTTTTGTGGAGACTTGAAATCTACTCTGTAAGAATCAGCATGGGTTTCGAAAAAGACGGTCGTGTGAAACCCAGCTCGCGCTATTCGTCCACGATACTCATAGGGCCATATACACGGGTTCACAGGTAGATGCCGTGTTTCTTGACTTCCGCAAGGCGTTCGATACAGTTCCCCACAGTCGTTTAATGAACAAAGTAAGAGCATATGGACTATCAGACCAATTGTGTGATTGGATTGAGGAGTTCCTAGATAACAGAAGGCAGCATGTCATTCTCAATGGAGAGAAGTCTTCCGAAGTAAGAGTGATTTCAGGTGTGCCGCAGGGGAGTGTCATAGGACCGTTGCTATTCACAATATACATAAATGACCTGGTGGATGACATCGGAAGTTCACTGAGGCTTTTTGCAGATGATGCTATGGTGTATCGAGAGGTTGTAACAATGGAAAATTGTACTGAAATGCAGGAGGATCTGCAGTGAATTGACGCATGGTGCAGGATATGGCAATTGAATCTCAACGTAGACAAGTGTAATATGCTGCGAATACAAAGAAAGAAAGATCCCTTATCATTTAGCTACAAAATAGCAGGTCAGCAACTGGAAGCAGTTAATTCCATAAATTATCTGGGAGTACGCATTAGGAGTGATTTAAAATGGAATGATCATATAAAGTTGATCGTTGGTAAAGCAGATGCCAGACTGAGATTCATTGGAAGAATCCGAAGGAAATGCAATCCAAAAACAAAGGAAGTAGGTTACAGTACGCTTGTTCGCCCACCTGCTTGAATACTGCTCAGCAGTGTGGGATCCGTACCAGATAGGGTTGATAGAAGAGATAGAGAAGATCCAACGGAGAGCAGTGCGCTTCGTTACAGGATCATTTAGTAATCACAAAAGCGTTACGGAGATGATAGATAAACTCCAGTGGAAGACTCTGCAGGAGAGACACTCAGTAGCTCGGTACGGGCTTTTGTTAAAGTTTCGAGAACATACCTTCACCGAAGAGTCAAGCAGTGTATTGCTCCCTCCTACGCATATCTCGCGAAGAGACCATGAGGATAAAATCAGAGAGATTAGAGCCCACACAGAAGCATACCAACAATCCTTCTTTTCACGAACAATACGAGACTGGAATAGAAAGGAGAACCGATAGAGGTACTCAGGGTACCCTCCGGCACACACTGTCAGGTGGCTTGCGGAGTATGGATGTAGATGTAGATGAAGCCCGTTGAACGTTTTCTACGGGTGAGGAGAGTGTGATGTAAAATGGTTCAAATGGCTCTGAGCACTATGGGACTTAACATATTAGGTCATCAGTCTCCTAGAACTTAGAACTACTTAAACCTAACTAACCTAAGGACATCACAAACATCCTTCCCCGAGGCAGGATTCGAACCTGCGACCGTAGCGGTCGCGCGATTCCAGACTGAAGCGTCTAGAACCGCTCGGCCACACCGGCTGGCGTGTGCTGTAAGTTAGGGCGTAAACATCCGCTATGTAACTTACTTCATCTGATTTTAAATGTTTATAATATTTTAGACCACTTTTTACCCTAACTTCTGTCGGTATCAATTGAAACTGTAAGTCACTGCATCCAGTCACAAAATATGTTCATGTCCGCTAGACGATTCAGAGGGTTAAACCTTCATCAAGTGGACTTATGTCAGTTAATGTGTCGTGCATGTACTGAGTACGACTTCTGAGTGACCCGTGACGCTGTCCCTAGTGGTTACACGTTTTTCTTCCTGTTGTGTTTGCATCGCAGGGAAAGGAATATGTGAGCACTCGAGACAGTGCCGCAAGTTACACACAGTCATACACAATACACGCACATCATATTAATTGGCATAAATCCACCTGGTAATGGACATTTAATCCTCCGAAACGCGTAGTGAAAATGAAAATAAATTTGTACCAAAGGAAAATCCGGAAACAGCCGCATGTTTTCAGAAGTTGTTATTTTATTTTCATTACTAGATTCGGTAGTTCATTAATATCATCTTCAGGTCCCTATGCACTCCATGTACAGAGAATCAGATACATCAGTGCATGCATAAGTGGTGCCATCAATACCTGGATTCCGTGAATTTTTTGTGGAGTGTGTACTTCCAAGACTTGGGAGAATTTTAGGAAAGTGTGGTTCATTTGTAAAAGAGAACGCATATAGGGCACTAGTACGACCCACTGTTGAACATTGTGCGACTGTTAGGGAACCGCACCAGGTCGGATTAAGGGAAGACATCGAAACAATCCAGAGGGGGACTGGTACACTCGTTAACCGGTAGGTTCGAACGACACGCAAGTATTACGGAGATATTCAGATGGGAATCGAAGGACGGAATGCGACGTTCTTTTCGAGGAGCACTATTGAGAAAATTTACAGAACCGGCGTTTGAGGCTGACTGCATAACTGCCGCCACAGTACTTTCCGCGTGAGGACCGTTAAGATTAGAGAGATTTGGACTCATACGGAGGTTTATAGAGAGTCGTTTTTGCCTCGCTCTCTTTGCAAGTCAAACAGAAAAGGAAACGCCACGCATCATACGGTGGCTAGCGGAGTTTGTATGTAGATGTAGGTATTTATGAGTGAGTATCAAATATATATGACGTGCGTGGCCATATCTTTCGACTGCAATGATTTTTAAGCTTAAATTATTCACAGCACCAAGGGAACGTAGACCTCAGAATTTGAAAAACTTCAACCTGATAACTTTATCCGTTCTTGAGAGAAAAGGGTCTTAACAGGCGGGCAGACAGGCAGGGAGACAAGAAAGTGATCCCACAGGGTGACAATTATTGAAATACGCGAGGAAAAACGTAAATTAGTTACAAACTAATGAACACACTTTATTCGACATGTAAACGTCAGTAAAGATATTCGAATGTAGATTATGACATGTTCGATATGCCTGCCATCCTTGGCGATGATGTGGCGCAGACGAATAGCGGAATTCTGCATGACTCACTGAAGTATCGGAACATCGATGGTGTCGATGACCTCCTGAATGGCTGTTTTCAGCTCAGCGATGGTTTTGGAGTTATTTTTGTACACCTTGTCTTTAATATAACTCCACAAAAAGGAGTCGCATCTGTTCAGATCAGGAAAATATGGCGGCCAATCGAGACCCATGTGTGTGGCCTATGGGAGCCCAGAGCCAGAACGTAGTCCCCAAAGTGCTCCTCCAGGACATCAGAGATTCTCCTGCTTCATTTGGGTCCAGCTCTGCATGAACCACATCTTGTCGAAATCAGGGTCATTTTGGATCATGGGAATGAAATCATCTTCCAAAATATTCACGTACCGTTCAATAGTCACCGTGCCATCAAGGAATATCGCATCGATTATTCCCTGACTGGGCATTGCACACCACGCAGTCACCCACTGAGGGTGAAGAGACTTTTCGATAGCGAAATGCGGATTCTCAGTTCCCCAAGTGCGCCAATTTTGCTTATTGACAAATCCATCCAAATGAAAGTGGGCTTCGTCGCTAAA
The DNA here is from genome assembly GCF_023864275.1 of Schistocerca cancellata. Classification (NCBI taxonomy): domain Eukaryota; kingdom Metazoa; phylum Arthropoda; class Insecta; order Orthoptera; family Acrididae; genus Schistocerca; species Schistocerca cancellata. The sequence goes on from NC_064627.1 coordinate 567,231,954, forward strand.
CCAAACCCTACAGCGCATAGTAATTCCCACCATGCCTCGCTGCCAACAGTACAGTTTGAACGTCCTAACGCAAACCTTTCAGAAATTTTGACGATTTTGTTTCATATAACTTTCACCCTGTATAAGGGTTCCGTTTTTAACGACTGAGGTACAGAACCAGAAAGATATACCTTATGCATACGAGGACCCTTTGCAGTAGTTGCTTGGAAAGCGTTTTGCGGTCATATGATCAGTAGTATTATCTCCGGTATGAATAGTATTTCAGTCGATGACACACAGCTCAAGAACCATACAATCTGGTGCTGGTATACGTGGGGTCATGAAGGCCTTTATGTCGCATTGTAACGTTTCTCCCACCAGCCATATGTGTCTCTGACTGTCCCATACTTCCGCCGTTACTCAGTCTGTGAGAAGACGTTTCGGTGTGATGGCGCCGAGTCACCCGTGGATCGCTTAAAGCCAGACTGAGTCACTTACTGATAACTCCGCCGAGGGTCGCAGGCCGGGACAATGGGAGCACATTCATCGGCGCCACTGCGCGTACGCCTGTTGCCAGAAGGCCAGCGTGCGTTGTTTTCTGTGTGTCGCTCGTAGGGTACAAGGTGGTCGCGATAAGACTGCAGAGTAAATAGCTGTAATCGAGTGTTAAGTGCAGAGTATGTGGGTTCTTAAGCGAGGCTGATAGTAACTGGCGGCATAGGGCTGTTTCATCTTCAATCGTATAATCAACATTACAGAGCACGGCTGTAAATTCCACTGTGTTGAATGAAGTAGTAAACTGGGAGTCGCGTTCCAGACGTCAATTTCTTCACGAGCATCTACGTTGTGTTATGGTTCTGCAGTAATGTAAGAACACACGAAGCAGTACTGACCGTAGCATTTGTAATTTAGAGAAAGCTGCACACAGTTTTGATTGGAAAAAGCCCTTCCGAATTGTTAAGGTAACAGGGATAAATTACATGGAGTCAGTGGATATGAAAGGAAGGAAGTGATTGCGAAGGGAGTGTCAAAGAGTTATAACCCATACCTGACGGCTTTTCCTTTTTCATTACTCTTCTGACTTCCTGACTCGGCCCGCCACCAAACTCCCTAAATTTTTTTACTCTCTACACCTCCCTCAAGAATCATGAAATTTACTGCCTGATGTATTAACCCTTTGAGTTCCAACAATATAAAAAAATTATTTTAGAATTTGTTCACATAATTGAACTTTATCATCATAGTCAGCAACGAAAATGAGAAGACATTGTCAAAAAGTAAACACTAAATTCTTTCATTGTTGTTGTTTCATTTTGGAACCAATGGGACATACAGTTTTCTACCATCCACTATTTCATGAGATATATTTGAAAGCAATTTCGCATTTTTCCGAGACACAGTCCCACAAATAGAAATTTCCATGAACTCATAATAATGCCTGAAACAAATTATAGTCCTACATAAAAGGAAAAATTCGTCTAAGAATCTAATAAATTTATATCAAAAGTACATACTGCCCGAGTGGTTCAATTTTGAAACCATTCATAACAGCAATAGTTGAAAATTCAAATATACGTTACATTAACTGTAGATATACTTACTTGCACTGTCAATGATATCCTCAGTATGATCACTTTGTGAAAAAAGAAAGAAGTCCCAATATCCTAAACTCATGTACTTGTAGCACAATTTCCACGGAACTCTTGCTTTGTACGCTGTTAAGTGAATGCTAAAATGCAGATTCGTGAATGTACCTCAGTGTTCCAGAAGATGTCTTTCTTGCAATAACATCGGAAGTTTCATGCGAAAGTCACTGCTACTTAAAAAAAAAAATAAAGCAGTGGTTTTAGGCATAAACCGCTGATACACAAACGGTTAAAACGTCCTGTCATGTGGTCCTTGTTTTTTGTTAATGTTTTCTTCACATTCCTCTCCTTGCCGATTCTGCGGAGAATCTCCCTACTTCTTATCTTACCAATTCCCTCTGTTATTCAACATGTAAACTGAGCAAACAATAAAGGAAAGCACAGAATCATTTGAAAAGGAAATTACAGTGACGATTGAAGAAATAACAGCCTTATACGCGTAGTTCAGCGGTTTCAGTGTTATTCTCCCAGTTCAGTTAAACAGAATGGATATTGCCTAGGAAAGAAGTTACGTGATGACTATCAAAAAAGTTAAAACGACGGTAATTAAATACATTACAGTCAAATCAGAGGATGTTGAGGGAGTTCGACCAGGAAATGAGACATTAAAAGTAGTGTATAAGACTCGTTTTTGGATCGATAAACGACTGCTGATGATCGGAGTAGAAAAGATACACAACAAAAAGTAGCAACATCAAGCAAAGTGTTTCGGCGAAGGAGCAAATTTATTAAAATGACAAATTTTATTAAAATGGCATATAAAATCAAGTGTTATGAAGACATTTCTTAAGATAATTCTCTGGAGTGTAGCCTGGTAGAGATGTGAATCGTGGACGATAAAATTCACTGTGTCAGTTTGCTAATGGAGGAAAGTGTGGCTCCTAAAATTTGTGGAGGGAGACCAAGGCTCGAGTGCAGTAAGCAGGTGCAAATACGAGGGTTGTTCGCAAAGTGAGGAACAATCGGTCGCGAATGGAAACTACTGTGAAAATCCGACGAGGCTTTTCACAGACGTTTTGGGCAGTGTCTCTAGTATGCCCGTCGATCGCATCAAGACGCTCTTTTCAGTTGTGAGCGCACTGTGAGCGAGTAAAGGTGCCTAGAACAACGATGTCTCCCGCTAAGTAGGAGGGCCCACTGAGAGGCTTCACCTTAATGAATGCAGCCCACCTAACACAACTGCCACGCACTTCCTTCTTCATGTCAATTCTCAGCCGCACTCTGCAGGGGCTGTGAAGACACTCCTGCAGCCTCTTCTATGGGAACTGTTCGATCATTCACAACAGAGCCCTAAATGGCTCGTCCTGAGTATCATCTCTGTTCGCATGAAACGCTGGATACGAAGACAACACTTGGGCTCAGCGCTATAGATCAGCGTAGAGAATTATCGGAAAGCACAGGCAGCTAACGATGGTGTTGGAAATTTGGTATAACGCCCCGACAAATATCAGACGGAGCGGCGACTATGTAGAGAAGTACCTGAAAGGTGTAGCTAAATATGCAAAGAAAACAGTTTTGATTTCCACAGTGGTTTCCATTTAGCGACCGATCGTTCCTTACTTTCCGAACAACTGTCGTAGAGATGTGGGTCGCAGTGGCCATACAGAGATGAAGAGATTTGCAGACGGCAGAGTAATTTAGAGAGCTGCGTGAAACCAACGTTCGGGCTGAATACCACAATATCTTCTCTAGCAACACAATAGCTACTTTTAGTTTCAATAACGGACAACTGATCTTTAACTATAAATAATTCTAGGTTTTAGCTATCAGTACGCTAATGCCATTATCTCACTAAACTTTTCTGCTCAGCAATTGCAGCGAAATTATCTTACTGTTTTGGATTCTGTACAAGGGCCTTTTTTGGTATAATTCCGTTCAATCTGTATTTATCTGTGTTCGTATCCGTTTCCCAAGGCTCTTTGATGCAGTTTCTAAACTGTAAGTGGACGCACAATTCAAATGCTCAGCTCTCAAGTGAAATATGCAGTTTAGATGTAGAGCAACTGCAGAGTTTTCGACTTGTTGCTTTCCCGTGTGCAACGGTGCTGAGCTAAGAACCAAAATTGTGGTCATATGATGGAATACGTCCTCCGCAACGCGTCGTTATTGGTAAATATTCAAGTTCAGTAACTGGTTACGAAGTAATAAATAATTATTCCTTTTAAGAGCCTTTTGGAGCCACATTAAACAGTTTCCTTAGAATATGATATCCACGCATTAAGGGTTGCATTTGGAGCGTCTGGACTGCTGCCTGCCTCTAGCTTTTCTTTTGGATCCCATATGGATGAATCGTTCGCCATTTACAAGCGCAGCGACAGCTGCTTGGGTAGGCACTGCGCCTGTAGCCATAATGCAAATACACCGCTCTAAGCTTTGGGCAATTTTTTGTTCGGTCTGTATTAAAATTGACGGTCACAACAAAATCGTGTTCCAGTTAAGTTCGAAGCTAAGTCAGCACTTCCGTTAAAAAATTTGCGCACTGCGTATTTAGTAGAATTTGCCTAAATATTGCACATCAATGTGCTCTGTCATCTGGAGAAAACAACACTTCGTCTGTCAACAATGGGATAGTTAATATTCGTTGCACCTTTTAAGAAAACAGTTTCAGCTCAATCGTCTTCCCATGTTGCTATTAAACCCCTTCTGTACCAATTGCTAGTCACTGCTCGACGTAATGATTTCAAGGCCTTGTAATATCTAGGTCTGAATAGTATATAAATAGTGTTTTTTCCTATTATTTTCAACATTTACTTTATCGTGAAATTAGTTTTTAGTTTTTATTTGTGTTTGGACTAGAGCTTTAGAAATGCTTAATTTATCAAATGTGAATTAGCCTTATAAATCAGTAATATTTCTGAATTAAAAAACTTTGTACAAGGCTTATAATAATTATTTGTACAGCTCGCTTTGTATGTTGAAGAACGGGCCAGTAAATAAGTACTCCACTGATAATAAAAATGATTCATTAGGTAAGAAAATGGTTTTCGGCGTAGTAGACCACCATCAGGTGACAGAATAAATATCAGTGGAACTGTTGAAATTCGTGCGCTTTTCATCGTTATTCATGGGTTTCATGAAGTTCGGTCCGAGAGAAGGAAGATCTCGTTAACACAATGTGTAACTCTTAATTCATATTAGAGGATATTATGGTTAGAGGTATGCGAGTTCACTGAGGTTGTATGGGATCTTCAAAGAGTGGGGATCACATTCAGGAATGCGCCTTTTTGAGAAGAAACTTGGAATATACTAGAGTTTCCAACAAAAGTCAATGTTGAATACCGGGAAGATACGGAGAGAAGACAGAAAGGAGGCTTATAGAAAACGAATGTGAGAATATTGGGTCAGTGTTTACTCTCAAGTGAAGACACGATTGATGCGATTTAGCCCAAAACAAGCAGAAGAAGTACACCAGTGAGAGAGATAACCGAAAAAAGTAAGTTGATGTTGGTATCACTTTCATGGTTTAAGGCTCAGAGAAAAACTAAAGGATCCGAAAGAGAAAAAAATTGCGAGAGAGATATTAACATTGTATTACCCTAGCACCCCGATTGACTTTTATTAAAATCTTTGGAAATTTTCACATCTACCCAAAAACGTTTCGCACGCCGTTTCGCCGACTCGACGCGCGAGTTTCAGATGACGTCAAACGTGGCTAAATCTGGGCTGTCGTATATACCACGGAAATTCCTGGGTGTCTCGTCACATTTAATTTAAGTCCTGCAACAGATTTAGATTCCAGCTATGATTCAGCATTCGTATGACTAAAACAGGCTTGAACAGTAAAGTGTACAGTAAACACCACACACGGACACCGGAAGAACACTTTTCAAGTAGCTGTGCCAAGGGTGGCCACTTGGCAGTGAAGACAAATTTAAAAAATTTTTTTTTGTTCCCATGCGGTCTTCTTCATTAAGATTTTCTGTGGTTTTCCTATACCACTAAAACGAATGCTAGGATAACTTCGCAAACCAGGTCATGGTTGATTTCCTTCAGCGACAACGGATACCATGAAGTAGCGCTGCGTCTTTGATCACCCTTAAGTTAAAGGAACGCTGTTCTCTTATCGTTCCCGATCACATGACTTCTTGGTTAAGATAAAAAAACCAATCCATAATAAAAAATAGGGGCTTCAAGTCCCTATAAATAAAAAATTCTTGGTAACAGAAGGAACAAATCAAGATATGACACTGGAAGAAGGGATGGGAAAGATCACACTTACTGAAGAGTACAAGAATCTATGAGTAAAGATCACACAAGACGGTAAGCAAGATAGGGACCTTAATTCAAGAACAAATGCTGAAAAGATCTATTGAAAGATTAATTGGTACTTTATGATAACAGATTAGAAGCGAATCGAAATAAAAATAAAAAAACCGTTCAAAACAAGTATTTGAAGTATTGACAGTGAAATCCCAATTGATGCAAGGATTGATGACAACTGAGGTGGACTTTTGCAGACGGTCTTCCGGGATATCCAAGCGGGAAACGCTAAGAAAGGAAGTAATCGAGAAAAAAAATTGATGTTGCAAGTTCTGTTATTGATTTTGTGGAAGAAAAACAAGTCATACGGTATGGACATGTGAAAAGGATGTCAGAGGAGAGAGTGCCACGACGGATCAAGAGCGGGAACCACCAGGAAGCAAGAAAAGAGGGAGACCGTCGACCGCATGGGTGCAACGAATTCAGACATTAATTAGAAGAAAAGTCGAGGAAAATTTATGGACAGATAGGCACAAATTAAGAATTGAAAATAAGTTTGACATATAATCCTGGGTTACCGGAAAATGTAAATACATTGTAAAACCTGGAATAACAACAATCAGACGGGGCGAGAGTCGTGCTTGGGTAGCTCAGTTGGTAGAGCACTTGCCCGCGAATTGCAAAGGTCCCGAGTTCGAGTCTCGGTCCGGCACACAGTTTTAATCTGCCAGGAAGTTTCACATCAGCGCACACTCCGCTGCAGAGTGAAAATCTCATTCTAGTCAACAATCTGACACTTTTTGTCGCTTGTCTCTCCTGCAAAAGAGCGCTTACCGTCTGGACTTACAGTTAAAAAAAAATTGTTCAAATGGCTCTGAGCAGTACGGGACTTAACTTCTGAGGCCATCAGTCCCCTAGAACACAGAACTACTAAAACCTAACTAACGTAAGGACATCACACACATCCATGCCCGAGGCAGGATTCGAACCTGCGACCGTAGCGGTCGTCCGGTTCCAGACTGTAGTGCCTAGAACCGCTCGGCCACACCGGCCGGCGGACTTATAGTTTCTTCATAATTATAAGTTTTGATTTCTAAGGCAATAAATTTCTATAAAACACTCGAAAACGTAACCATCGAAGTCTTGAATGAAGCTTTCTGAGCGCTATTAGGAACCAAAACTTACGAGCTTTCTGATCGAGCTGCGGGTTGTACGGCCGTGGTTCAAGAAACTTTTCGGCTCCTGACGTTTCGTTCAGAGCTGTGATGAACATCCTCAGAGGTGCTCCGCTAATACTGGCAGGCCTATTCCTATACCTGATGAAGTGCAGACTAATCACTTGAGTAATATTCCTGGAAATCCTCTCGGTACGTTGACTTGTTGTGGACTCAACTTGGTGGATAGACCTCCGGTGATCCGTAAAAATAAACCTGTTGTTTTGGTAAAGAGAGCCAGCGGGTTTTTAAAATCGTGCTAAGCTTGGCGAGCGAGATGATGAGTTGATGGGTGAACGATGATGATACGGTATCGTACCGCTGTCTGGATGGGTCAAAAAATAGTTCAAATGGCTGTTAGCACAATGGGACTTAACATCTGAGGTCATCAGTCCCCTAGAAAAATGGTTCAAATGGCTCTAAGCACTATGGGACTTAACATCTGAGGTCATCAGTCCCCTAGACTTAGAACTACTTAAAAGTAACTAATCTAAGGACATCACACACATCCATGCCCGAGGCAGGATTCGAACCTGCGACCGTAGCAGCAGCGCGGGTCCGGACTGAAGAGCCTAGAACCGCTCGGCCACAGCGGCCGGCCTGGATGGGTCAGAATGGGTGCTGCGATGACGAGATTTTAGGACTGTCCATGGTTGTCTGGTCGTCTGGTTTCGTAACCGAACGTCCTGAGCATCTGGGACGTGTACTGGCGCCGTTCATCCTATGTTGGTAGGGACGACATGCTGGCTGACTTCGGTGGATGGACGTTGCTTGTGAAGCGGACGATGTAACGAAGCTCTTAGAGCGACTTGATGAAGCAGAGGCATCACCGCAATTCGTCTTGTTCATTCTTGGCATTGTCACATAGACTGGAATCGAAGACAGTGTCGCTTGTATCGCCGGCCCATTGACGTCTCTGGGAGCGTCCTGCGGCGACGCTGCTTGTTCCCTGGGAGCGGATAGTCCTGGAAACGGCCTACACTGCCTCTGCCAGCCCGTGCGTGCTGGCAGCGCTCGGGGCGGATAGCTCTTGCGAAGATCTCCTCTTTTTACTTGCGGCGGCCCCTCCGTCTGTGTGGCCACTTGGCACCTGACGGCGTAGTGGCCTTCTGTAGGCTGGTGGCAGCACTTGTCGCAGGCTGTCGACGTCTGCACTGCGCGTGTCGGCGCTGATTCGGTTGTACTGATGGCTGGTGGCGAGCGTGTGGACCCGTGCCTTTATCTGTTGGCCGGCCTCGTGCTATTTCTTCTTTCTTCTGCGTGGCCTCCTTTCTCGCACGCCAATTTAGTGGCAACCCCGGAAATTGATCAGATGCAACCTCCCCCCCCCCCCTTCCCTGGCCACTCCTCCCTCCGCAGTATGCGGATCGGACGTCGGAGAGTGACAAATACTGTGAATAAGGGGCCTGGTCGAGATTAGCACAGAAGTTCAACGCAGCTCTGGACGAAACGTTGGGAATGGAATAGTTTCATGGACCACAGCCATACAACAAGGAAGACTCTCCAACAGATCCGGTCGTAAAAAGCCTTCATTGTATAATCAGAAGAATTGCGGCTTTGTTCCTAGCGTTCTAGTATCAAAAGCGCGAGGCCGCTGTTTCATTCTCGCAGGACGCAATCTTTTCTTTATGTCCTTCTATCCCGAAATGTTTTGTTGGTATTGGTACTCGGAAATCTTCAACTCTTCGATGTCGATTTCCTCTACACTTTTTGAGAAGTGCATCGCACTGCGTTGAACTTCTGTGCTAATCTCGACCACGCCCTTTTTTCACTCTCCGACGTCCAACCCGCATACTGCGGAGGAAGGGGTGGCCAGGGGGGGGGGCGTATGACTAATTTCCGGGGCTGCCAGTACACACTAAACTGGCGTGCGGGAAAGAAAGAAATAAACTGGCGTGCGGGAAAGAAGGTAACTGATATTCGCACACTAGCTTTCAAATCCTGTAACGTAATCTCTGTCAATAAGCCCTGGCGAGACCGTCGATACCGACCGACTTGCGTGTCATTCCCCGCCAATGGCGTCTTTGGATGCTGTATAGAGGGGCGTGACGTCTGCACTCCGCTCTCCCGGCCGTTGTCAGTTTTCGTGACCTGGGGCCGCTATCTCTCAGTCAAGTTGCTCCTCAATTGGCACCACGAGACTGAGTACACACTGTTCCAGCTGATCTCTCAGCTATGGAGGCAGACTCAAATCTTGGAAGTATGGATCAAGTCCGTGAGGGCAGAGCAGTTCGTAAGGTCCACCTTTTAGGCCAGTTAGTCTGCGTGCAAAACATATTAGCAAACCCATGCTATGATTCATGGCCGGCCGCTGGTGGCCGAGCGGTTCTGGGCGCTTCAGTCTAGAACCGCGCGACCGCTACGGTCGCAGGTTCGAATTCTGCCTCGGCCATGGATGTGTGTGATGTCCTTAGGTTAGTTAGATTTCAGTAGTTCTAAGTTCTAGGGGACTGATGACCTGAGATGTTAAGTCCCATAGTGCTCAGAGCCATTTTTTTTATGATTCGTGGTAGCTCGCGAGCTGGCGCTCTTATACGAAGCTGTACTCGTATTACAAGGGGAGGGCGGTTCATATCCCTATGAAGTCAACATATTTAAACATGCGAACGTACGCAACTGAGGAACATAGTAACAGAAAAAAGTCGCTTCAGTTGCCAGTAATTTCTTATTTATTGCACGACCAGTAATGCTTCGTCCTCAAGTTCCACCAAATAATTGTGGGAACATAAATGGGTGGCGGTCGGGCCAGTCACTCTAGGGTGTCACACATACGTCAAACAAACGCACGGGAGCTTAGGGCCAGCAACCACGGAGCCCACCACGACAGCACGACACGGAAGTGACTAGTCAACCGACCAAGAAGCCAGCTGACCGCGGTGGCGGAAGCGATAGACATAAAGAGAGAGTGAGAGAGAGAGAAAGTGAGAGAGAGAGAAGGCAGGTTGGACACATGCATTTGCCTGACGTGGGTATGACCTCACCATGACTGACTCACCCGAGTGTCACGCATTTGTGTTTCCATAATTATTATTTACTGACAACTGAAGATGAAACATTTCGCATCGGAACCGGTGGTGCAAAAAATAAGAAATTACTGGCAAATGAAGCGGATTTTTTACACTATTAATCCATGTGGAGCCATCCAGATACAGTTTTTAAAGGTAAACATGGCTGTAACATTCTTTATTAATTGTGCGATCGGCCGATTTCGACTTCTGTGTTATTTTCAATGTGCATAAGCACCATACGTTTAAACATATCCGACATGGCATATAAATCAATATTACAATATAACAAGAAAATGAAACTTCGTGACACTTGATATGGGGTATAATACGTTTATCCAATGAAACTAGATTTCTACTAAAAAAAAGGGAAAAAAATAGGTAAGAATGACATTTTAACTAACCAAGGAGTCAAACGAGGTTGCAGTCTTCCTCTAATTGTATTCAGTTTATATATAAATGACATAATTAAAAAATGGAATGGGGAGACAAAAACGAACAGGCGAATTCAACTAGATAAGGATTATTATATAAAAACAATAATATATGCTGACGACCGTACTAGCTACTTCAGAAGACAAACTGCAAAGAAATATTTTTATATTACACCAAATTGCCCAGAAATATAATTTCACAATTTCCACAGAAAACACAAAAGCAATGACAATCCGATGGAAGCGACAGGTGCGACAGGTTCAAAAACGGTGGTAGAAAACACAATCATGGCGCAAGTAAGTCATTTTAACTGCTTAGGCTGCAATATTTCTTTTGAATACGCTAAAGATATAAAGAGTTAAACACCAATTTTTCAGGGAATCTTTGGAACAGTACAAAGAACATTAAGCAAAAAGACAACGAAAAAAATGCAACGGATATTCTATGAAACATTAGTTGTTCCAGTGCTACCTTAGGGATTTGAGGTTTGGATAGCAAATAAGGAAGACATAAATTGTATAGTTACGTCAGAAAATGAAATTCCTCAAATCATTTACAGGATTCCAGTGCTACCTTAGGGACCTGAGTTTTGCATAGCAAATAAGGAAGACATAAATTGTATAGTTACGCCACAAAATGAAATTCCTCAGATCAGTTACAGGATGTGAACTAGAGGAGTGAATACGAAACGAAGATATTAGAAATGAGCTTGGAATATTCGCATAAAAAAAGTCGACACATATGAGCAGAAATGGAAGCAATGTGTAGACGAAATGCGAAAAGATAGATATCCTAAAAAAGTTTTTCCGAAATATACCGAAAGGGTCAAGGGACGTAGGTCGTCCCAGCTAATATGCTGAAGCAGTAACAGCTTTGTCGAATCTCGTCCATGAATGTAGATGATGATGGTGATATAAATGAAATTACTATTCCACATGCAAAACCCCATTTGACATAGTACATATTCAACGTTAAATATGGACGGAAACCAAGTCCTCATATTACACGACTACTTGATAATAAGTATTAGCTCTAACCACTCACTATACAAACTAACAGTAACAATCAGCTGTTCATTAATCGTTAATGGAATTGGTAATACGTCGCAAATATTATTAAAAATTCGAATTTAGCATTATATCAGCCTAGAGTTAGTAAAGGCCGAAAAATCCGACCATGAAAATCTACGAGCAGTCACGCACGCCGCACTGGCTTTGTAGGTTATGCCGTATTTTTGGTTCGGTGCCTTGGCTCCGACCCGCGGTGATGGATGGACGTGTTTCGCGCACCCGAGAGCCTCGCTTACTGCCTTTTATGGCGGCCTGTTAAAGTATGCCGACGGACCACATGCGGCCATAAAACCCTATCACCGCAGAAAGAGATCACGCGATGCGATGGCCCGGCCGTGTCGCAAGACTCGCCCGTAATCCGCACGTTATTCGGGACGGTGGATCGCGGTAAGCTCATTTCGTAATCTGGGGCGCAGTCGGTGTCTAGCGTTTTGTTATCTCCCACGAATGGCCGAAAATCGGGTCAGGCTGAGCTCGCAGCTCACATGGTTCTCGGTATCTACATAGGGACTTCGGGAAGGAAGTTGCACACGTCGTCCCACCGTAAGATCACTGCACGACACGAGTGCTGCACTGTCAGGAGAGAGTACGTGCTCCTGGTTTCCTGCAGATACAATTCTGCTGCGATGCCCATAAGAGGTGAACCACGGGATGCGAGTCAATTGGCGCGGAAACTAGAAACGTACACCAAACTTGATGTACGCGGGACAGTACGATTCTTGTGGGCAAAACGTCTAAACTGTTACAGAGTCACGGTCGAAAAATCTGACAGTGTGTGGACCAACACCGTTTGCAGCCTTAGGGAAATGGTGTCAACAAACTGATCGAGGCAGCACAGACGTGGGTGAAGTTGAGCCGGCCGAGCGGCTCTAGTTGCTACAGTCTGGAACCGCGCGACCGCTACGGTCGCAGGTTCGAATCCTGCCTCGGGTATGGATGTGTGTGATGTCCTTAGGTTAGTTAGGTTTAAGTAGTTCTAAGTTCTAGGGGACTGATGACCTCAGAAGTTAAGTCCCATAGTGCTCAGAGCCATTTAAACCAATTTGGGTGAAGTTGATCGGGAAGGAAGTAAGATCTTGCACCATGCCATTTCCATCTTTTCGGCAAGCTGAAAGAAGACGTGGAGAGTAAGAGACTTTCCAGCGACTACGACGTTCACACAGCTTTTGTGGAATGGCTCCATGACCAAGCAACGGTTATCTGTGGTGGAAGAAGTGAGCGGCTGGTAGTAATTTCCAGCCATTGTTTAGAGAGACTTGCTGACTCTGTTGAAAAATAGTGTCGTGATTTTGTAACACTTCGAAGTGTAGTACAGCATTCAATAAAAGTTACTTGGCCTCTTACAGTAATGCGTAACTAATATCTCGAGGTCCCCTTGTACCACCTAGAGGAGTACGACAAAAACGACAAGAACGTTTTGAATATCCAGAATGAAATTTTCACTCTGCAGCGGAGTGTGCGCTGATATGAAACTTCCTGGCGGATTAAAACTGTGTGCCGGACCGAGCCTCGAACTCGGGATCTATGCCTTTCGCAAGCAAGTGCTCTACCATCTGAGCTACCCAAACACGACTCACGACCCATTCTCACAGCTTTAATCCCGCCACTACCTCGTCTCCTACCTTCCAGACTTCACAGAGGCTCTCCTCCGAACCTTGCAGAACTAGCACTCCTGGAAGAAAGGTTATTGCGGAGACATGGCTTAGCCACAGCCTCGGGTATGTTTCCAGAATGAAATTTTCACCCTACTGCGGAATGTGCGCTCATATGAAACTCCCTGGCAGATTAAAACTGTGTGCCGGACCGAGACTCGAACTCGGGATCTTTTCCTTTCGCAAGCTAGTGCTCTTCCATCTGAGCTACCCAAGCACGACTCACGACCCGTCCTCACAGCTTTAATCCCGCGAGTACCTCGTCTCCTGCCTTCCAGACTTCACAGAAGCTCTCCTGCGAACCTTGCAGAATTAGCACTTCTTGAGGAAAGGATATTGGGGAGACAAGGCTTTGTCACAGCCTACGGGATGTTCCCAGAATGAAATTTTCACTCTGCAGTGGAGTGTGTGCTCATATGAAACTTCCTGGTAGATGAAAACTTTCGCCTTTCGGGGGCATGTGCGCTACCATCAAAGGTCCCGAGTTCGAGTCTCGGTCCGGCATACAGTTTTAATTTGCCAGGAAGTTTCACGTCTTGAGTCTATTATATTTCAATATTGTACATGTCTTACGAAACACGGACTATTTTAAAAGTAAAAAGTCATGAGACCGCATATCTACGACGGCATGCACAAAAGTAATGGCACCAAAGTTTTTTGTGAAAATGCTTAAAGTTTTCTAAATAAATCAAATGTTAATAATATTCTACATGTTTGCATCTTCATTCCTACATATCTGCAGTCCTGTGCCGCTAGAGGGCTCCAAACTATAGCATGTAACATGGCTGCCTGTAACGTAACTATGACGGTGCCTGAGGAACAGCGTGCTGTAATCGCGTTTCAAATTCGAGGAGTTCGTCCACACATAGGGCAACCTCTTCTTCAGAATAACAACGGCAGAACACATACGAGCGCTGCGACATCTGCAACAAGCCGATGCCTTGGGTTCACTGTCATCAATCATCCTCCATACTGTCCCGACTAAGCCCCACCAGATTTTCATCTGCTTCCAAAACTTAAAGAGCGTCTTCGAGGACTCCACTTTGAGAACGATAAAGCGGTGCGAGCAGAGGTGAGACTGTGGCTCTGAGAACAAACATTCTACAGTGACGGTATCAATAAACTGGTCTCTCGTGAGAAATGTGTCCATCACCTTGGTGACTGTATTGAGAAATAAAGATATACACATGAAGAACAAAGATATAGATGGTTAATAACGTTTCTTTTATTTAAAAAGCTTTAAGAGTGTTCACATAAAAAAATTCGGAGGCATTTCCTTTCAGCAATCCCTCGTAAAAAATGCCTAGTGAACGTTTTGTCCCTTTCGTTAAAGTTGCTCCAAATGACGCCATCTGTCATCCCATAGACGTATGATGCAAAGACTTTGAAACACCCTGCATGTACAGGGTGTCACTCGTAAAAGACGTCAAATCCGTATCCTCTCGTATTCCAGCGGATATTTGTATTTCGTTTTTACAGTGTGTATCTGGAGTCAGCCCGAACAAGTGCTGCTCCTTACATCTTTAAAATGACGCCCAGTGGCGACAGCAAACATCGGTTTCTTTCCAGTTATAAATAAAATTATTATTAAAGCGGTACTTAACGTGCCCATTCGATAGAGAGCGGTCCCGAGAAAGCTTACTGTGATCTGGGTTTTATCGATTTTTATTAACAGAGCAGCAAAATATGAAGAATACCCAGTGCTCCAGTAGAGAATCAGCAGTGTTACTGGTCAGCGCAGTCCAGGGTGGCGCTGTAGGTGCTGGAGAACTGGTTGTTATTCTGTTTTCGTCTCTCTGTTAATACACATCGAGAAACGAATATCCCACTAGACCGGTGTACTGAATGAGCATGTAAAATTTCGCTATAAAAATCATTTTGTTTGTGGTGGGAAACAAACCAAAATTTTTGTCGATACTGAGCGACGTTTGAAACACGTGATGATCAGTATTTGTTTTGGCTTCCTCCAACTACACACTGCGCAAAAGGAAATCCAAATATCTGCCAAGACACAAATGAAAATGCGGCTGGAGGCTGTTAGTGAGAACACCTGATGTAATTACACGATCGTCGAACAGTCACTAGAAACAATATATTTATTACATGTATGAACGATTTTGTAGAAAATGCTCTTATTTATCTGAACCTGCTCTGTTATTCAAATGGTTCAAATGGCTCTAAGCACCATGGGACTTAACATCTGAGGTCATCAGTCACCTAGACTTAGGACTACTTAAACCTAAATAACCTAAGTACATCACACACATCCATGCTCGAGGCAGGATTCGAACCTGCGCGGTTCCAGACTGAAGTGCCTAGAACCGCTCGGCCACAGCGGCCGGCATTACTATTATTGTCATCCCTATTATTCACTTGTGCACCATTTATTACCAAATCCCTACACTGTGTTATCTAAATAATCCTGGGCAGTTTATTTTACAGTTTGAGAACTTACTCCAATATTATAACTTATTTAATAAACTCAGTCTCGATCACGAATGTGTTAACTGTAGTTGTTGTGGTCTTCATTTCTGAGACTGGTTTGATGCAGCTCTCCATGCTACTCTATCCTATGCAAGCCTCTTCATCTCGCAGTACCTACTGCAACCTACATACTTCTGAATCTGTTTTATTTATTCATCTCCTGGTCTCCCTCTACGATTTTTAACCTCCACGCTGTCCTCCAATACTAAATTGGTGATCCCTTGATGCCTCAAAATATGCCCCAGCAACTGATCCCTTCTCCTAGTCAAGTTGTGCCACAAATTTCTCTTTCTCTCCAATTCTATTCAATACCTCCTCATTTGTTATGTCATCTACCCATCTAATCTTCAGCATTCGTCTGTAGTACCACATTGCAAAAGCTTCTATTCTCTTCTTGTCTAAACTATTTATCGTCCACGTTTCACTTCCATACATGCCTACACTCCATACAAATACTTTCAGAAACGACTTCCTGATGTTAACAAATTTCTCTTCTTCAGAAACGCTTTCCTTGCCATTGCCAGTCTACATTTTATATCCTCTCTACTTCGACCATCGTCAGTTATTTTGCTCCCCAAACAGCAAAACTCATTTACTACTTAAAGCCTTTGATTTTCTAATCTAATTCCCGCAGCATCACCCAATTTAATTCGATTACAATCCGTTATCCTCGTTTTGCTGCTGTTGATTTTCATATTATATCCTCCTTTCAAGACTAAATAAGTTATATTGTTAGTAGATCATTGTTTTTCTTGGAACAGCCGGCCGAAGTGGCCGAGCGGTTCTAGGCGCTACAGTCTACAACCGCGCGATCGCTACGGTCGCAGATTCGAATCCTGCCTTGGGCATGGATGTGTGTGATGTCCTGAGGTTAGTTAGGTTTAAGTAGTTCTGGGGGACTGATGACCTCAGGAGTTAAGTCCCATAGTGTTCAGAGCCATTTGAACCATTCCTGGAACTTTTACTCCAATATGATTTTTTTTCAGAACGTGTCAGGGTTAGCGGGGTTTTAACGTGGTGTGTGTGTGTGTGTGTGTGTGTGTGTGTATGTGTGAGTGAGTGAGTGAGAGAGAGAGAGAGAGAGAGAGAGCGCTACCGAACCTGCGGGCCTTGTGGAAGAAATTAAGGGAGTGAGCACAGCACGGTAGCTTTCGCCAGCCAGCGGGCAGTACTGTTCCGGCCGGGTGCGGCTTGTAATTGCCGTCTGTCCGGACCAATTACGATATTATTGTCGGCGCGAGCGTCATATTCCACGGGCGGCGTGCGCGCTGCCTCCGCGTCGTTTCACTTTTTACGGCGACATGGCACGTGAGTAAGACAGCCGACAGCCCACGTCTGTAGCGACAGGTTCCTCAAGGCAAATGTCAAGGCCGAAATATTCTCGCGAGGACGGTGAATCATCATTATTAACGACTGAGGATGAGTGAGGAGGTGCAGTATAATCGTTGAAGATTGCTGTTCGGTACTCGGATTCAAAAAAGGTTAACAAATAGTGTTGTGAGATGCAAATAGTAAATCTCAAGATGTCTGTTAGTCAGAAAATTGCTTCGTGTAGAATAATTGCCGAAAAAGGAAGAACAACGAAACAGCAAACAGGATACTTTTTGTTTTATTTGGAGTTTAGAAGAAGACACTGTTCTCACTCTATCGTTTGGATCAGTGAAAGTAAATTAAAAAATAAAAGGTGAATATATTTTGTGCGGTTGGTGTCTTAAAGCTAGAAAATATTCGAAAAGATATTAAATTTCAGTTCTTGCAAGTTCTGCTCATTAACAACTTAGCCGCGCGGGGTAGCCGTTCGGTCTCGGGCGTCTTGACACGGTTCGCGCGGCTTTCCCCGTCGGAGATTCGAGTCCTCCCTTGAGCATGGGTGTGTGTGTTGTCCTTAGCGTAAGTTAGTTTAAGTAGTGTGTAAGCCTAGGGGCCGATGACCTCAGCAGTTTGGTCGCACAGAAGTTACCACAATTTTCCAATTAACAACGTAGTTCGATCGACCTAAGATCATCAGGTAACAAAACGTTAATTACGTTAGCCTGTATGGTATTGTTCTTACTTTAGCGTCAGATGCAAACAAAAAACCAGCCTGTCACTGAACCTGACGTCAGTTGTAAGATGCATTAGTACAGCCAACAGTAAAATGTATTAGTGTAGCTAAATAATCTTAGTACACTGTCTATATTCAAGTTCCATCCACTTGTGTCGAGTGCAGACTTTCTTCAAATTTTCTTACCTGCCCTAAACGAACATTTCAGATCTTTAAACTGGAAAAACGAAGGAGATACATGTTAACGGAACATACATGCTGAACCAGAACTACACCGACAAATATTTAGAGCTGCAGTATGTAGCAAAACGAGAAAAAAGTCTAGTAAACATGGTCTCTAAAATGCATACCTTCAGAGCTAGGAGCACTTGTTCAGTAGAAGAGATGTTTCTCACAGTATCTAATATGAGCAAGTGCTCGTAGCTCATAAGGCATGCATTTTAGAGACCATGTTTACTAGACATTTTGTTCTTATTTTGGTCCACACAGGCATGTCTGAAACTTTGTCGCTGGAGTTCCGGCTCACCCTTTATTTGGACAACCATTGCTTTGCTGATGAGGTCCTTTTGTTTGCCTGTAGATAAACCTCGATAAAGAATGGAAGACCTGTATATAAAATCGCTTATTAGAATACGAGATTAAAGTATAATGAAATATTCCAATACAGTTGGACAGCTCGAGGTGTGAATGGGAATTTGGACTAAGAAGGGAGGCGTGTACTGCAGTCCATGCAGTGGTGGAAATCCACTGTGTCAACGTGGCTCAGTGGTTAGCACATCTCCTTAGAGAGCAGGTGTGGCAGGTTCGAATCCTGGCCTTGGTACCAACTTTAATTCATTGCTTCACTCTGCATGTATACATCACAGATCTTTGAGACATGAAGAGGTCTCTGAACTGTATGGTTTTATTTGATTAAAGCACCTATGCCTGGGTTTCAGGCGGGATCCCCTGTTTCGTTTGATGCTGAGGTAGTATTCGAATGGTGTTGGAGAGCCTCTGCAAAGCTGTTCGAGTTCAGGGGAAATGCGAAGTGGGCTGAGGCGTGAATGGGAAATTGAATTGGGGAGGGAGGCGTTCTAGGATAGCCCGTGCTAACAAAAGAAAGCATACTTAAAGAAAATAAATTATGAAAAAATCAAACTTAGGAATAAGATAACCCAAATAAGCATATAAAAGAACAACTGTAATCGTCAAAAACTTTAAATAATAAGGTTATGCAAAGCCAGTGTGCCAGGGTGGCGTAGTGGTTAGCGCGTCTGCCTAGTGAGCGGGAGACCCAGGTTGGAAAACCGGCCTTGGTACAAATTTTCATTTAACCTTTCAGACTGCATGTACACATCATAGATTTTTGGGAGTTTAAAAGGTCTCTTTAACCATATAGCTTCATTTGAAATGAAATAAGTATGGCGCCTAAGTAGAAAAGCGTCCATAGAACGGGGTGAGGCGTTTTTGTACTTGAGAGGCAGCTGAAGACGATTACCGCAAGGACAGGAAACGAAATAAGAACGACGTAACTGGCATTGGGTAGACGACATCGGAAAATGTGGAGGACTATTATGGCTGGTTTCGCTGAACAATGTGACGCATGGAAACTCCTACAGGATGTATTAATGCAACACTGGATGTCAAATGGATGATGATGCTAATGATGGGGCCGGCCGGTTCTGGGCGCTACAGTCTGGAGCCGAGCGACCGCTACGGTCGCAGGTTCGAATCCTGCCTCGGGCATGGGTGTGTGTCATGTCATTAGGTTAGTTAGGTTTAAGTAGTTCTAAGTTCTAGGCGACTGATGACCTCAGAAGTTAAGTCCCATAGTGCTCAGAGCCATTTGAGCCATTTTGCTAATGATGACAGTTCGATTAAAATAAATCTGTCATCAAACTGAACTTGCCCTCAACAATAGCCACGTTCGTATAGTCTGCATGCCTACGTATATCCGGGAAGCATCTCATCCACCAAGTAGAGCAAAAATGGTTCAAATGGCTCTGAGCACTATGGGACTTAGCTTCTGAGGTCATTAGTCCCCTAGAACTTAGAACTACTTAAACCTAACTAACCTAAGAACATCACACACATCCATGCCCGACGCAGGATTCGAACCTGCGACCGTAGCGGTCGCTCGGCGGTCGCTCGGCTGGTACCACTAGCGGGATCCCCCATTCTCTGTCCACTCCCGAATGCCGCGTGGGAAGAATGGTCGGTAAACCTCTGTATTAGCTTTAATTTCTTGAACTTTCTCATCGGGGCCGTATCGCGAGATATATGTGGGAGAAGGTGAAATGATGTCCGACTTCCTGGAAGTTTTCTCTCGAAATTTCAACAGTAAAGTTCCCCGTGACTAACAACACCACTCTTGCAGCGTGTGCCACTGGAGCGGTAGTGCTCTCGCGTTGACTAAACGATCGTGTGACGAAACGCGTCGCTCTTCGTTGGATCTTTTCTATCTCTTCTATAAGTTCTACATAGTACAGATCCCAGATTCATGAACAATACTCAAGAATCGATCGAACAAGCGCCTTGTTAGCCATTTCCTTCGCAAATGAGTTACATGTCCTTAAGATTCTTCCTATGAATCTCAGTCTGGCATCTGCTTTTCCTATTATTTGTTTTATATGCTCATTCCACTTAAGGTCGCTCTGGATAGCTACAACTACATATCAAGGGCTTATTTCAATAGTGGTACAAGTCCATTACCTCCACTTTTCTTCCTATAATGCTTCTGAAAAGAATTATTCAAACAAACAGAAAGAAAGCTTCATCTCTAGCAAGAAGCCATGTGCTTGAATATTTATGGTATCTCAACTGGAGATTTTTCAGCACTCTTTTCACTTTAGGACTCTGTATCTCAAAATGAACAAAAATGGACTTGTAACACTATTGAAATAAGCCCTTCATATTTTAAGGTAGATACCGTTTCCAGCAGTTTGTGATGAATAGAGTAGTTGTACAATAATGGACTTCTTTTCCTATGTATGCGCAATGTGTTACATTTATTTACGTTCAGCGTCAACTGCCATGCCCTGCACCATTCATGAATCCTCAGGAGGGCATTCCGCAAATCGATACTGTCTCCTCGCGTTGCTATTTTCTTACAGTACACCGCATCATTTGCGAACAGTCGTAAAGACCTTTCGATGCATTTTACTAAACTATTTACAGACATTGTAAGCAGTAACGATCCTGTCATGCTTCCTGGGGGTATTCCGGAAATTAACTGCACATTTGTCGTTTTTCTTCTTTTAAGACCGACATGTTGCGTTCTATCTGTAAGGAAATCTTATATCCAGCCGCAAATCTGGCCCGATACTCAGTAAACACGTACTTTTTCCACTGAGGAACACGGCATCAACCTGAGTGCTGTAGTCTACAGCGCTATGGTTCTCATGGAGGAACAGAGAGAGATGAGTTTCCCAAGATCTCTGTTCGCAGAATTCATCATGTTGATTCTTATAGAGGAAATTTTCGTTCTCCAAGAACATCATAAACCGTGAGCACAAAATATGTTCCATAATTCTACAACAGATTGATGTTAACGATATAGGCCTATAATTATGTGTGTTTGTCCTACGGCCCTTCTTACAACTGGGAATGACCTGCGCTTTTTTCCGGTCGCTAGGTACCGATCGTTCCTCCAGCGATCTGCGATAAACTGCTGCTACTCATAGAAGGGAAGCAAGTTCTTCCACATAGTCTTTGCAGTATCTCCTGTTGTGTTGGATATCACAAGAAAGGCCTAAAGGATGATTACTGCTAAAAGTCATTCAGCGAAATTTGAATTATTAAGTAATCTTGAAAAGCAAGTGCTTGTAATAAGCATTATTAAATTAAATGAAGGTTGTGCATGCGTTAATGAAATTTACGTTGGAAGAGCTAAGTGAAAATATTGCAAAGCTTAGGATAACTCAACATTATGTCGCGAGAAACAATTTCACTTACGTAATATCAGAACATTAGAGGGGACTGTGTAAGGAAATATTATTATTATTATTTAAGCATCAGATTGAGAAGAGGAAGCATCATATATTTGCATGGCTCCCTTTCCCGTTTAGAAAGTGCCGCGTACCATTGTGGAACAGTGAGGCTTTGTGCAAGCGATGTGCGATAAGAGAAGTTTGCTAAGAAATTCCATGACGTCACTCGCGCTGAAAATGTACCTAAGGGCCAGTTAACAACAAAGTTTGAAAAATACTACAGGGGGGGGGGGGGGGAAGAAAAGTAGTATGTTAACATCGAACTCCACTGTTCTGTCCGCACAATGATACGTCCGACACGGTTGGCTCTGTAAAAAGACTTTGCACATAGAAAGTAAATTATAAGCAAACACAAATTTAGAGTATTTGACACTGTAATTACGAACTTGGACGTACATATAACATGTTAACACTTACGTCAATAACAAGTTTAGAAATTACGTAGAAATGTCCGTTCATTAACCACTCTGTGTTTTTCACACATACTAGTCACACACGCAACAAAATAACAGTATTTATCAATAGATTTAAACAAATTACAAATCTTATAATGACGTCTATGTAATGGTGTGTCCGTATTATACAGGAGATAAAAAGAGAGTGATATCGGTCCGGCAGTGGACGATGGGTTGCGTGCTTGTTTTTTGTAATATTCAATTGTCTTCAAAGTCTGTCTTTAATATGCGCGTTGAATTAGCCTATAGTCGCTTAGGCACGTCAGTGGCGCTGGATTCATTTCTCCTTGTAAATCGTCAAAATACATCATTACAATACGTAGTTAAATATTATGCTTTGGCAAATAAATGGCTCTTGGCCTCTTTCATTACTCAAATCAGTGTTTTATGTGACGAGATGTGGCGGTGTGAAAATACATCTCAACTGCCGACAGTTACAGTACAGGTTGTTCATCAAAAAGCATTTGTATGAATGTAAAATGAATTTGTTGTCATCTGTAGAATTTTGTTTTCTCCACATAACGTACTTAACGGCTTATACTTTCAGATTTACTCTGTACACCCGCAGATAATTTACGTTTCTTTATAACGGACAGCGCGTGGGTGCCGTCACGAATGCCATTTCGACTGAAGAACCGTTTCCTCGATATGAATAACCTGTCTACAAGGTTTCCGCTGAACAGCCGTTACCTGCTGTGTGTTATCTGAACCTGTCCATTCTGTTAACTGTTTACTCACAAAGGCTGCTCTCACGAGCTGACTTAGCACGCATGGGAACAAAGACGTCTTTTTAACATCGGCGTTGTGTCAGCTAAGAAAGGGGCCGCCAAAAGCGTGTGAAACGAGTGAATTAGGAAGCAAGTAAACTTCATCGTTAAGCGTGACAATTACTATTTAACTTTTATAACGATCAATATGTGGTACGATTATAAGTTTTGATTTTGACTCTGATATTGAAACTAGAATACACAGATTCCAAGCTGTCAGTGGTGCTATTAGGAGAACATAGGGCCATAATATCCAAAAAGAGGCCGTCACGAAACACGGTAAAGTGGTGGCGGGGTTCGTGTGTTATCCTATGGAAGCAAAACTGGGTTAATAAAAAATAATGAGAAAATGAAACAGCAGAAATGAGGTTCCCAAAGGAGGTCAAAGAACTGGCCAAGCGGAAATATGATTGGAAATGGAGATATTCTACATGAATGAAGAAATTCAAAAGTAACCTGAATACTAGAGACAATGCTCCATGAAAAATACCAGGCCACAGAAATCCACAAAAGAACTACAAACCGAATGTCAAAATAGATAT
Source organism: Schistocerca cancellata (assembly GCF_023864275.1). Lineage (NCBI taxonomy): Eukaryota > Metazoa > Arthropoda > Insecta > Orthoptera > Acrididae > Schistocerca > Schistocerca cancellata. Next base: position 567,255,418 of record NC_064627.1, read on the forward strand.
TTCCAAGGTTCTCGGGTGTACTGCCGGAGCCAGTTGTCGAATGTCTGTGATATTTCGGCGAATAACCGTCAACAAGTGGTGCTGATGGAATGATGTGTGTGCTGCTTGGCTGCGTGCGTGCGTGCTTCCTGGGAAAGAGATATTGGAAGACCTCGGAAAAGAGGGGAACGGTTTTGTTTGTGCGGAACAGATGATAGCGATCAGTCGAAGAGTACGTCCTTGCGTAAAATAGTTGTGTTAGCGTATCATAGTAATAGTAAAAACTTTTGTGTTGTCGCCCCGTTCCAGAACACCCCGTAAGGTTATTTAAATAAGTAGTGAGGTGCTATTTTCTGTACTGTACCCGGATTTCAGGACTGACCAAAGACTTGCTCAATCCGAGCTGTGAGTTACATCTAAACGTTTCTTTAGGTGAACGACGAGGTACGTTGCTGGACAAGGGTTGATGCTACCAAGAATTATGGTTCAAATGGCTCTAAGTACTATGAGACTTAACATCTGAGGTCATCAGTCACATAGACTTAGAACTACTTAAACCTAACTAACCTAAGGACATCACACACATCCATGCCCGAGGCAGGATTCGAACCTGCGACCGTAGCAGCAGCGTGGTTCCGGACTGAAGGGCCGAGAACCGCTCGGCCACAGCGGACGGCCAAGAATTAGGTTCCCACATGTACAAAACAACTAATGTACTCTTAATACTGCGAAATGTTTGGATCAATATTGACCATGTAACACATTTCTATGAGAACCTAATTATAGTTTTTTTTCCAGAAAGTGACTTCCGGATTAATGCAGTTTTAGAGAAATCAGCAACCTAGACGATAATAATAATAATAATAATAATAATAATAATAATAATATCTCAGCACGAAGTTCTCAAACTCTAGTCGACTTTGTGGATAATGACTCGGAAACGACTGACGATATGATGCTCAAGCTGCTCAATTTTTCGGAAGAAGGCACAAGGTGCCACCAAAAAGGTGTGTTCATACGTTCACCGCCAGATATGTGGGGTCGACAGATACTGATCCAAATTTTTCAGGCGGTTAACCTGACATTCTATTGGACAAGCAGAAAAATGGCCCTGCTTCTTAACTGCAAAGCAATCTCTTACAATGCGTACATATATGACGAACCGGCTCAAAAGAATATACATGGCTCCCTCTGATTTTCATCTCCTCGCTCACGTGAACCGCTGGCTATGACAGTATTTTTGGTACAGATAACGAGCTGCAGACCAGCGAAGGGAATTGACGGAAGTCACAGGCAGGTGTTGAAAAGTTGGTACCACGCTACGACAAATAACTAATCCGGAGTGGTGACTATGTAGAGATGTAACTGATAGGTGTAGCTGAATGTTGCAAATAAAAAATTTTTGATTTTCACTTGATTTCTATTTCTCGGTCGATCAGAGGGAGAAAAACAAAACAGCCCTTGTAGTTCACTCATACAGAAGCCAACATAAAAAGCCTAGTGCGACAGATTGCTACTGCTAGTCAATTTGGATTCCTAGCCAGGTAGGATCACTAGAGGATATAGGGATCGTTTAGTAAGCGGGATGACGACGAGGAAATCAGAGAAATTAGAGTTTATAGTCTTCTTCGCATGTACCGTTAGCAAATGAAACAGGGGGGGGGGGGGGACTAGGCGATATGATAGTGAGACAGTCAGTAACAATATTTAGGACGCTAGTGAAATGCACAATTGAGTGATACATATTGTTTAAAGAATTCAGCCCGTATATTGAATACTGACGCAGTAAATGTCGCACTGAAAACTGAAAATGGAATCTGTTTACAGAGATCCGTATACAGAGAGTGAAAAATACTAGCTAAACGTAAGTCTCGCTCACGTATACTACTTCTGCTGCAAGTGGCTCATCCTTTACAGACGTCGTTCTAGTCCTACGGTGAAGGGAAAATCCTGTACAATACCCGGTATCGAAAACGCTTCTTGCGCTTAGCAGCTGCACGCCTCTTACTGCAAAGCCGTTTTCGTCGTTGAAGGCCACTGCGCAGATTGGTGGGTGCTAGTAGCGGCGCCAAGAAGATTTACGGTCATCCCAGGTTAAGCGCGGGTTAATGCAGCGGTAAACACAGGCGCGACGTCACGTAAACGCCGCCCCTGTCATCATTTCGTCGAAGAGTGTGACTGAAATAGCGAGAGCCGCACGCAAAATTCCGGCGACTCACGCCCTGCTGAAAGATTCACTGCAGGGAACGCACTGGGAATATTTCTTGTTCATTGCAGCGTTCCAAAGTGTTTCCTCTGTGGTCTCAGTATTATATTCGTCTTGTTAAGGTCACTTGTTAGTGAATCTGCTTCAAAAATTCGAATTTTTTCCGTCTTAAATCAATATTTAGAGTTTTGTGAACAAAATGGAAGTTAAATGAATCGATTCGGACATCGGAAACATCTTTAAAAACAAATTTAAATATGACTGAGACTCCAAAGGGTTTGCAAATGTGTTGTAAAATATGCCTTAAGGAAGAATTGTAAAAATTGAAAAGTTAGAGTGTGTTGGTCATGTCTAAAAGCGGATGGGCACACGTTTACGTAAGCTAATAAAATATATGAAGGAGAAAAAGCCCAGTGATGGCAAATCAATTGATGGTCGGGGTCGTCTTACTAAGGAAGAGGTGGACAAACTGCAGCTCTATTATTGTTTAGCCATAAGAAGGAATCGAGACAATATTGAGGCCATGAAGAAAGCAGTATGGGCTACCTTTTTCCATAAAGCTTGTACGGATGACCATCCACAGCATGCTCTCTGGACATTGGTGTAGACACATGGTGTGGATACAAAAAAGCAGTGGCAAATGGCGAGACTTATGCACACCAGCTCTCCCTACCATTTGAGGTATTGGAAGCAATTAAGCCCATATACAGGACCGAGCGAGGTAGCGCAGTAGTTAAACACTGGACTCGCATTCGGGAGGATGACGGTTCAATCCCGCGTCTGGCCATCCTGATTTAGGTTTTCCGTGATTTCCCTAAATCACTCCAGGCAAATGCCGGGATGGTTCCTTTGAAAGGGCACGGCCGACTTCCTTCCCCTTCCTTCCTTAATCCGATGAGACCGATGACCTCGATGTCTGGCCTCCTTCCCCAAAGAACCGAACCGAACCATATACAGGGACCTAAGTGACACTTAACTATTATCACAGTGCTTACATGGAAAGACACAAAATGTTAATGAATGTTTCAACCATGTCATATGGGAACACCTGCCTAAAACTGTGTTTGTTGGTTTCAGTACCATTAGATTAGGTGTATTAGATGCAGTTATTTGCTTGAATTGTGGGGCAGTTGGCAGATGTGATGTTTTACAGTTGTTGGGACTAACTCCTGGTTTCGATATGAGACAAGCAGTGATGGCAATAGATTCCCTGAGAGTGGTCGAAGGCGAAAAATGGGTTCTTGAGGCAACTAAAGAGGCCAGAATAGCAAAGAGGAGCAATAACAGGAAGAGAGAAGATAAGGAACACACAAACCACGAATATTATGCAACTGGAGGGTTTTAAGAACAACAGAGCTGAGTAACAGATGAAATGTACCTTTAAGCTGAATTTCCCAAGAATCAAATTTTCTGACATGTTTATTTTATGCAAAAAAAAACTATTTGAGATAGAGGTCTTAAATTTTTTGTGATATTTCAGGCTACCATTTAGAGAAAAGTAGACTACAGACACCAGCTTACTAACACTAGGAGGAAAAATATACCCTTATTGATTATAAAAAATAACTTTAATTTTTATTGTATAATTTATGTATTTATAATATAAAAACTATTGATTGAAATCATTTGATTGTAGCCTACTTTTTAGTTATAAATGTGTGCACAAAGTTTTAAGCATCTAAGAAAAGTAGTTAATAAGTCTATAGACGTCAAACATAGACTGACAGGAAAAATTTTAAATTACTGAGCGACATAAATGTTTATATAATGAAGTTTATATCAAAGCTGTTCTGATTATTCTTATACAAAACTCTTCATCATTAAAACAATTTCATTGTTCTAAAACTTCTCTGCATTCAGAGTTCACATTATGTAGTTAGATCCTCATAAATTTTATGAAAATTCTTCCTGTTTTTCCAGCCGTTCACTGGCAAGTTACCTTAAGTGTTTGGTACTTGCAATTCAGTTAGCTTTCAGCCTATAGTGTAGATCAATTCCGTTTTAGTGACTGGCGGAATTACAACCATTCTCCACCGTTCGTAATAACTAATACTGTAGGCCCCTACTTTCATGTATCTGCTTTGGAAGTGCGGCAGTCGACTAGAGTCAATAGATTTTCAGTAATTATAATCAATTACTGTCAGTTTATACAGGGTGAGTCTTATTTACGTTTAAAAACCTCCGAAGCGACGTAGATGATGCTGAGACAATTAATTTAATCCAAGATACATGTATCTTATGTTAAGTTACCTGTCCCAGCGTCGTCTATGTCGCTACAGGGGTTCTTAGCGTTACTGATAAACATCGCGTATACTGTTTTTGTTTCTGACTCTGGTTGTGGAGTAGGCCGAAACATATTAACTGGAGACGGCGATTCAATGAAGGTATTTCAGATTGAGCGTTAATCATACACGGTCCACTCACATTAACGTGACCACCGCCTATGCCCGACGCCAACGTGCTGTCCAGTGACAGACGGCAGGTGGCAGCATTAGCAATGGAGATATTATAAAGCGTTCCGGGAAGACGCGGAAAACAGTGCAGTCTTTGTCAGGAGAGATGGGGGCGATTTATCTGACGTCCAAAGGGGCACGATCATTGGCTTTCGGGACAAGGGTGGAAGCATTTCCGAAACGGCTAAGTTTGTAAACTGATCGCGTGCCGCCATGGCAAAATGGCGCTGCCCAAACCGGCGCCGAAGCAACTGTGGTGCACCACGGAACATTACGTGCTAAAGGAGATGTGTACAGCCGAATAGACGTGCAACTGTTGAGCAACTGACCGTCCAGCTGAACTAAGGAGCTACCAACAGTGTCTCTTGACCGACCGCTCAGTGTATGTTGCTGCGTATGGGCCTCGCAGTAGGCGCTTGGTTCATGCACCCCACCCACGCAGACTGCTGTTCATCGGTGACGAAAGCTGGAATTTACATGGCAATACCGAAACTTGACGTCCACTGAATGGCGACAGGTTACCTTTTCAGGTGAAACACGTTTCGTGCTCCATCGGGCTGATAGCCGCTAGCGTGTAGGGGGTGAAACGTCTGAAAACAGAAATCCTGCAACAATCGTTGGAAGGGTGCATGCTGGAGCAGGGAGCGTTGTAGTCAGCGAAATGTTTTCGTGGCATTAGCTGGTTGATGTCGACACTCTCGGACGTACAGTGAATAAACACAAGTACGCATGTATCCTTAGGGACAACGTCCACGCAGTTGGTTTTCCTCGGCAGGATGACATCTATCAGCAGGACAATGCACCGTGTCACACAGCTGGTAATGTACGTGGTGGTTCTAAGGCCACCAGGATGAGTTTACCGTACTACCATGACTACCAGACTCCCGGATTTAAGCCCAATCCAGAATGTATGGGACCACCTCGAGTGGTCTGTTCGCGCCGAGTAACTTAGTCCAGCTGGCCACGGCTCTTAAGTTGCCACGATTACACATCACCATCGGCACCTTCCAGAACCTCAGTGACTCTCTCCCTGCACGTCTCGCAGCGGTGCAGGCTGCAAAGGGCGGTTATTCAGTGTCTTCACAGGTGGTCGCAGAATGTTACTGGACAGTGTAAGTACCAGCATAATAGCCGACGTCTACACGGACGGCAAAGAAAACTTTTACGCCATAGTTATAAAACTCTTTATTGAAATAATCAGCAACGAGATGCTCAAAGGAAATTTTATTTTCTTTACCGGTTTCAGGCACCTCGTGCCCTTCTTCAGAAGTTTATAGTCATCGGATTATTTGCGAGTGTTAAAAACAAGACGTGTGCAGCATATTGTTGTGGTCACGTGGTTCATAGTGCCCGTATCCTGCGATCTTCTCGAAGTGTAGTCATTCTGTAAGGACTGCTGCCAACACTTCTGGTCACACTGTTCCCTATGTCTATCTTGTCACCATTTGTTCTACAGCCATGTCACTTCAGTCACCCGTGCAATCTGTTGGTATGATGCTCCCGTGTCACTCATGCCAGTGATTCCATCTTTTTCCAAAAATTGGCAAGAAGCTGCCCTCTGGGCATGCTGTGTTGCCATTTTCACCTCAAAAGCTCCAGTGGACACACCCACTAGTCACCATCTACTCAAACCACTCATCTCTACAAACGGATTTTTGTTCTGTACTGAAAATAAGCTCGCATAATAATGAAATTTTAGCCAGTGTATTCCGTAGTTACTCGGAGAAGAAGCTTGTGTAGCACGGAGAGCTCCATCAAACCAGTCTCTGGACTGAAGACCACAACAACAGCAACAACATTCGAGTGGTTTAGAGATACTGGATGGTCAGTCTCGTACCAATCTCTCAATGTGTTCATAATGTAGCACTTACCATTTCCGCCAGTGTACAAGAATATTTTACTCAGAGCTATGCTTCTCAGGACTTAAAAAGTGAATTCGTATTAGTAGCTTTGAAAGGCATTGTAACAGTCATTGACGATTCGAAACTGGCAAGAAGAGCTGGGCAACCACGTACCTTCCTAACACTCGCGGATACTGTCAGATATCAAAACTCATTCGATCAATAAGCATTATATTTTTATTATAACGGTTTCCGTGAACGTTAATTATAACTACTTGCAATTAGTACAGGAAACAAAAGCGGAGCGTACCAACCGCCTGTTTTCTCTCGCCGGGAGGGGGAAAGAGAAAGCACGCTCCACCCTCTGACGCAATAGGAGAATGTGGCACAAGGGGAAAAATACTGATCTGAGAACGGTGTGGCTCAAGAGGTGGTCTCATACAAAAAACAGTAGTTCAGTCGAATTCCATTAAGATATCTGCGTCTTTCGGGATATGACCAGAAATCTGTACCAGTACTTCTAAGGTCATTTTCTACTTGAAGACCTTATGTAGATAAGGAATACTCAGTCTTGTCTCGTGATTAAGAAAGTTGACGTGATGCAGTGTATCTGATGAACAAAGTTATGTGACTGACATAACACTGCGTTTGAAAATGACCCAAAGTCTATCGCGTAAGGAGTTTTTGCAAAAATGAAAGTGTGATCAAGACATAAGAAAAGTTATTAGAAGTACATCCAAATGGTTGCGTCGTCTCATAGCATTTTCATGCGTTATTCATTTGTCACTATGTAGGGTGCTCTGTTTTATTAGTTACGTGTTCCCAGTTGTACACATCGTCCGATATCCTGAAAGCATATCTTTTGCTTAACAAGTGAAAATGTGCGTTTCTGTTATGCTTTCTACAAGACAAGAAACACACCATCCAGGTGGGTGCTGTGATCTATAAATATTATCATTTATGGGTAAGATAAGAAATGTAGCACTTGCTGCACAATGTTTCGATATTATTGCGTAAAAAAATATGTGTCTTTTCGTCCTTGCTGGACAACATTCTGTTCCAGCAGGCTGTCCCTGTTTGGAGGAAGAGATGCGCATCTACTAAGTCAGTGCCACTGTGACAGGTGTTGGCGCACGCGATTTTGCCAGGCGACCAGCAAAAACTCAAGAATTCCTGGGGCTTAAAGTCTCAAACTTACTTAAACATCACCTAATACTACCCTGCACTCTTATCTACAGTTTCTTATGTGAAAGGAAGTGATTTTTTCTCTCACTCATTTTGAGGCAATATGATACTTCCAATAGACGAAAACATCAACGTTATACAATAGACCCGTTTTTTACGCAAACTCGGTAAATTATTTTGGTGACCATTTTTCACATAACGTACTTAAATATTCTTTTGTATACAAAATCCTGCAACACTCATTCTGTCTCACACGCTTATTATCATTTTTTTGTGAAAGAAGCAAAACAACACATACATTCGACTTGAATATGTTAAAAAAATTGTAAATAAGGCGTAAGTTCGTTTTGCAAATTGTAACTACATGGAGGAAACATCCAAAAATTGTCAAAATTTGTAAATTAATCAACATCTGCTCATAATAACTTTCATTAGAAAAAGGCAAAACACATCCTGAATGATAAATATCGATATTGCAGCACGAGCCGGCCGTTGTGGCCGAGCGGTTCTAGGCGGTTCAGTCTGGAACCGCCCGACCGCTACGGTCGCAGGTTCGAATCCTGCCTCCGGCTTCGATGCGTGTGATGTCCTTAGTTTAGTTGGGTTTAAGTAGTTCTAAGTTCTAGGGGACTGATGACCTCAGATGTTAAGCCCCATAGTGCTCAGAGCCATTTTTTTTTTGCAGCACGAAATAGACTGTTGTTTATCAACTAATATATAAAAATAGCGCAAACTCTCAAAATACACGTCCACTAACAGCAATCCTCATATTTTCAAGAGATTATCAGGAAAAATTTCAGAACTGGTGACCAACCTAACCCAAATGTGGTGCCGAAGATTGAAACTGTAATTTTGTAAAGGATCCATTTGAATAGTCGCACAGCAGAAACATAGCCGAAAGATCTATATGAACGCTTTGTACGTATCACAGTTTCTATCACCAATGACAGGAAATGGTTTGCATTGAGGCAAAGATTATAGATTCTACTTAACGAAAAAACTCAACAGCGTCACACCTACTTCTCTGTCCACGAAGATATGTGAGCAAGCGTGTACGGATCCACAGAAGGTTACAAGGTTTTCCAGAAAGCAGTACAATTACTCACTCGCAATAAGGATGCGACCTAGTTTGCGGCATTGCGGATGCCTTAATCAACACCACTGAAATGACGCACTGTCATGCAAGTGCAGTCTTACTGACGAGGGAGTACTTACAGTAGTGAAATTTGGCATTTTGTGATCTAACTGCAAGTGGCACACTTAACAACAGTTTAACGAATGAAGGGATCATTTCTCTACCGTAGTATTTGTTATGATATTTTGTTGGTTGCATATAAACAAATAATTTCGGTTTACATACCCATTTTCCGGTATTTACATATTCTAGAGTCAATATGAGCGTCAAGAATAGTAAGTAAACTGTCACTAACGGTAGCACATCGTATAAGTACGCTGCTGTCTTTGTGTCAGTGGCGTCTCGCTGTCGGAACACTGTTGAATGCGACTTGATAAAATGTACTGTATCAATGAGAATAACCATAACTAATGGTTTTGGCGCCCGTATTGACACTATAATATACAGGGTTAATCACCGAAAACATGCACCGCAGATATTGCCGAAATGGAAAATGCTATTGATGTGCGGTCTTCACAGAATGGGCTGGTACTCAGGGGCTCGTAATGTTAGCCAATCAAAAGATTGTAATAATAGAAATAGTATTTTTTGTACGAACATACACTTTTTAAATTTAACAGTGCTATTCACACCAACAATCTAAAAGTGGTGTAAATTAGAATGTCATTGGTGTTTGTTGCAGGATTCTAGTGCGAGTTGTTTGCGAGATACAGCATTTTGAAAAGTTCCCACACTGATACTTGTACAATACCTGTGGTAGCCCACAGTAAAGAACTCACAAGCCACAAGTGCATACATTAGTTATGTGGGTTCTGACCAGTAGCGAGACAAGTGAACATCACAGGTTGCGTTCAAGATTACCATCGGAAGTGGCAGTACACGCTGCCGGTCTTGTGTGGAACGACTGCTGCGCACGTGCTAGCACTTCAGCGGAGATGTTCGAGCACATTGCAGTAGTATGTCGTTGCATACCACCGGATGTAGTTGGTATCTCATTGTAGACAGCGTCTTTCAGCTTTCCCCACAGAAAAAAAGTCTGCAGGCGTCAAATCCGGGGAACGGGCCGGCCAAGGTTCGGGTCTTCTGCGTCCAGTCGAACGATTTGGAAACAATTCGTGAAGACTTGCTGCAGCACTTCATGCACTATTTGTTGAACAGGCATGTTGTCGGTACCACAGATTCCTCCTAGTCTGCAGAGGAAGCTCTTCTAGCATCGATGGAAGATGGTCTGTTAGGAGGCTGCGACACTTGTGGGTGTTCAGTGTCCTGTCTCTGAAACACGGGTCTATGAGCTGATGTTTCACTATCCCACACCATTCGTTTACATTCCATGGATGATGACGTTCCACCTCGTCAAGCCAACGGGGATTGTGAACAGACCAATAATGCATGTTTCGGCGATTTATCTGGCCTCATCACTATATAAGATACATGATTTATCTGGAGGGCCCTGTTTTACTGCCCATGTACGGAAGCTGACACGATTCTCATAATCGCTCCCATGTAGCTCTCCATGGAGAGCGATATGATAGGGATGGAATCTATGACGAAGTAAAATGCGTAGGACGCTTACATGTCTCTTTCCATTTCCTCCTGCGATTTCGCGGCAGCAGCAAGAACATTCATTTTCCCCTCTTCTGTCATCACTTGGTTCCTTGTGTTACGTTGTCTACGCGTTACACTGCCACTTTCACGTAATTGGTTGAAGAGCTGATAAATAATTGCGAGATGGTTGGCGTCTATTGGGATGCCTTGTCACGTACACCGTACAAGAACAGACTGTATTCTTCCTACACTCTTCTTACACCCTGAGCATGTCAGTTTTTTCTGCTTTGGCAAATCCAGTTGTCCACTCACGATCTACTGCATGGACTGTCACAAACTAAGTGACTAGCAAGTCGCAATGTACTCAAGGAACACACAAACACACTGTAGGCAAACATAATATCGTACCTAGCAACTATGCAGCCGGAACTGCACAAACAACTGTCGGCGTGGAACGACCCGCAGTAAAGTACTGAAATACTAAACACCTTTTTCCAAAGCTGTTTCACAGAGGAAGACCGCACTGCAGTTCCTTCTCTAAATCCTCGCACCAACGAAAAAATGGCTGACATCGAAATAAGTGTCCAAGGAATAGAAAAGCAACTGGAATCACTCAACAGAGGAAAGTCCACTGGACCTGACGGGATACCAATTCGATTCCACACAGAGTACGCGAAAGAACTTGTCCCCCTTCTAACAGCCGTGTACCGCAAGTCTCTAGAGGAACAGAAGGTTCCAAATGATTGGAAAAGAGCACAGGTAGTCCCAGTCTTCAAGAAGGGTCGTCGAGCAGATGCGCAAAACTATAGACCTATATCTCTGACGTCGATCTGTTGTAGAATTTTAGAACATGTGTTTTGCTCGAGTATCACGTCGTTTTTGGAAACTCAGAATCTACTACGTAGGAATCAACATGGATTCCGGAAACAGCGATCGTGTGAAACCCAACTCGCTTTATTTGTTCATGAGACCCAGAAAATATTAGATACAGGCTCCCAGGTAGATGCTATTTTTCTTGACTTCCGGAAGGCGTTTGATAGAGTTCCGCACTGTCGCCTGATAAACAAAGTAAGAGCCTACGGAATATCAGACCAGCTGTGTGGCTGGATTGAAGAGTTTTTAGCAAACAGAACACAGCATGTTGTTATCAACGGAGAGACGTCTACAGACATTAAAGTAACTTCTGGTGTGCCACAGGGGAGTGTTATGGGACCATTGCTTTTCACAATATATATAAATGACCTAGTAGATAGTACCGGAAGTTCCATGCGGCTTTTCGCGGATGATGCTGTAGTATACAGAGAAGTTGCAGCATTAGAAAATTGTAGCGAAATGCAGGAAGATCTGCAGCGGATAGGCACTTGGTGCAGGGAGTGGCAACTGACCCTTAACATAGACAAATGTAATGTATTGCGAATACATAGAAAGAAGGATCCTTTATTGTATGATTATATGATAGCGGAACAAACACTGGTAGCAGTTACTTCTGTAAAATATCTGGAAGTATGCGTGCGGAACGATTTGAAGTGGAATGATCATATAAAATTAATTGTTGGTAAGGCGGGTACCAGGTTGAGATTCATTGGGAAAGTCCTTAGAAAATGTAGTCCATCAACAAAGGAGGTGGCTTACAAAACACTCGTTCGACGTATACTTGAGTATTGCTCATCAGTGTGGGATCCCTACCAGATCGGGTTGACGGAGGAGATAGAGAAGATCCAAAGAAGAGCGGCGCGTTTCGTCACAGGGTTATTTGGTAACCGTGATAGCGTTACGGAGATGTTTAACAAACTCAAGTGGCAGACTCTGCAAGAGAGGCGCTCTGCATCGCGGTGTAGCTTGCTCGCCAGCTTTCGAGAGGGTGCGTTTCTGGATGAGGTATCGAATATATTGCTTCCCCCTACTTATACCTCCCGAGGAGATCACGAATGTAAAATTAGAGAGATTAGAGCGCGCACAGAGGCTTTCAGACAGTCGTTCTTCCCGCGAACCATACGCGACTGGAACAGGAAAGGGAGATAATGACAGTGGCACGTAAAGTGCCCTCCGCCACACACCGTTGGGTGGTTTGCGGAGTATAAATGTAGATGTAGATGTAAAGTACTGCAACAAACACCACTTAGACTACATTCTATTGTATCATACTTCTAGTTTGTTAATGTCAATAGGCATTGTTCCATTTAAAAAAAGGTTGTTTGTACAAAAAATTCACTTTCTAAGTATTTTTACAATCTGTTGACCGGCTAACAATACGAGCCCCTACCTGCCAATTCATTGTGTGAAAACCGCACATCAATAGCTCTTTCCGTTTTCTCAATATTTGCGGTGCAAGTTTTATATGATTCACCCCGTTTAAGCGTTTGAAAATAGCTGTTTAAGCAGAAATTAGTCGTTGTATTGGAAGTGACCAAGAAAAAGTCTAAATAATCATCAAATGGTTCAAATGGCTCTGAGCACTATGGGACTTAACTGCTAAGGTCATCAGTCCCCTAGAACTTAGAACTACTTAAACCTAACTAACCTAAGGACATCACACACGTCCATGCCCGAGGCAGGATTCGAACCTGCGGCCGCGCGGTTCCAGACTGTAGCGCCTTTAACCGCTTGGCCACCACGGCCGGCAAATAATCATCAGCCCAAGTGAAAAAACGTCGCTTTTAGTTAAGTTAAATGTGTTGGTCGAACAGGGATTTGAACTGCGCTCATCCCAAAAGCAATGCCATAGACCACAACGCTACGGACCGAGGCGATATACAGTACCTGATCAAAAGTTTCTGGACACCTATTAGTGGACAGCATTAGCGGGTGTGTCCACCCTTCGGCATTATGACGGTTTGTGCTATACTAGAGACCCTTTCTACACTAGAGACCCTTTCAGTAAGGTGCCTGAACGTCTGTGGAGTAACGGCGGCCCATTCTGCAAGTGACGAAACTAGAAGCGGTAGTGATGTCTGAAGCGAATTCAGCGTCCTATCTCATCCCAAAGATGTTCGATTATGTTAATTTCAGGCATCGGGGCAGGCCAGTCCGTTTCAGGAATGTTACTGCCGATGCGTTGTCATGCGGATACAATCATCTCCTCCGAATGTTCCTCTGTGGCACGCAGTACACAATTGATTAAAATGTGTTCATATCCTTCTGCATTCCTACGGCTGCATACACATACGACGGAAGTCACCATATGGTGTATGGCGGAAGGTACCTCGTACCACCACTAGTCGGTTCCTTTCCTATTCCACTCGGAGATAGAGCGAGGGAAACAACGGCTATCAACATGTCTCCGTACGAGCCCTCGTTTCTCTTATCTTCGTGACGCTTACGCGAAATGGTGTTGGCGACAGTAGAACTGTCCTCCAGTCAGCTTCAAATGCCAGTTCTCTAAATTTTCGCAGTAGCGTTCCTCGAAATGAAGTCGCCATGGGATTCCCATTTGAGATGCCGAAGTACCTCCGTAAGAGTTGCGTTTTCATCGAATCTGCCGGTAACAAAGCTAGCAGCAAGCCTCTGAATTGCTTCAGTTTCTTTCTTTAATCCGACATGTTGGGGATCCCAAAAGCCCAAACACTCGAACAATACTCATAGGAATTTAACGTTTCCTGAAAGGCAATAAGGCGACTACATCCTAACCACGAACAACGCTCTCATACCATAGCACCGCCTCCCCACTATTTTTCATTGTGGTAACGTTCCCCATGAATTCACCGAATCGAAATCCTTTCTTCGAATTTCCACAGCACATAGCGTGCTCCATCAGTCCAAATCTGTCGTTTACAAACATCCACTGTTCAGTGACGTCGCTCTTTACACGAATCCAAGCTCCGGTTAGTTTCGACTACAGAAATCTGTACCTTATGAGGCTCTGCTGGACAATTGTACTCCATTCTCTTTAACTCCCTACGCACAGTCACTGTGCCTACTGGACTCGTGGTAGCACTTTGTGATTCAAAGTAGGTTCCTTCCGCTGATTTCATGCGATATTTTACAAACACTTTCCACAATGCTTGACGGTCCCTGTCCGTTCTTACATGACGTCTACCTGAACTTTGTTTAGCTGTGGTTGTTCCTTCGCGTTTCCATTTACGAACCATATCACCAACAGTCGATTTGAGCGGCTGTGGAAGGGTTGAAAAGTGTCTGTTACACTTGTTACTCAGGTGTCATCCAACGATTCGTCCGTCGTCGAAGTCGCTGAACTCCCCTGAGCGACTCATTCTGCTGTTACTGTTACTCTAGTGACAACACAACAATACTCACCTCCTATTATACTGGCGAGTCCGCCTCGTGGCATATAGTGGTCAATTCCCCGTTACATAGAGGTGTTCGGGTACTTTTGATCAGCTGGTACGATGGACGTTTACTACGCAATGCAACACATTTATTTTCTCAGCTACTTTTGGCTGAAAAAAAAAAGCGGAGTTTTATGTGGGATTGTTGTGGGACGTCGTGGAACGTCCCCGCTTCAGCCGGTATAGTTTCATGATGCTCCGATAGGTGGCGCCGGTATCAGTTGCTTTCAGAATGGCGTCTGTAACGGAGGTGCGTTCCAAGCAGGGATCTGTCACTGAGTATCTTTGAGATGGAAAACCAGAGCGTCATAGATATTCATAGGCGCTTGCAAAATGTCTACAGAGACTTGGCAGTGAACAAAAGCACTGTGCGTCGTCAGGCGAGGCGTCTGTCATTATCACATGAAGGTCGCGCAAATCTTTCCGATCTCCCGTGCTGGCCCGCCGCACACGGCTGTGATGCCTACAATGTAGGGACGTGCGGACACTCTCATTCCAGATGACCGACGGATCACAATCAAACACCTCGCTGCACAGCTGGACGTCTTTCTTGGTAGTGCTGATACACTCGTCTACCAGTTGGGGTACTCAAAGGTGTGTTACCCTCTGTGTTCCTCGACGCTCTAACAAAAGACTATAAAGAGCAGTGAGTTTGGCCAATGAAGGATGCACTCCGCGTGGAGCAGTACATGGATGATGGGGAGTTTATCGACGCAGCGCGACGTCGGCTCGGACGTCCACCAGTAGAGTGGTACCGTGCCGTGCCGGCATAGAGGCCCTCCCAGTAAGATGGCGTAGGGCGATCGCATTGGACGGAGATTATGTTGCAAAATAGGTTTTTGTAACCAAAACAGTGGAGAATAATATGGTGTACTGGAATCCTGAATAACACCAACCTGGTTTCAGAACTTAAAAAAAATGTGTTGCATTCCTTACTGAACGACACTCGTATTTCTTTTTACAAATGACTCTCATGAAATATGCAGAAGTCAGAGAGAGCTCGACCTGTGCAACCTGTTCTATGGTCATCTTAGACATACACCCTTCAAGACTGCATGCCCAACGAGCAACCAACAGTGGTCCTAGTCCGTCGCTAGCTCATTCGCATATTCGTGCGATACAACCTTTACGTGGCGACATATCTACATCTACATGGATACTCTGCAAATCACATTTAAGTGCCTGGCAGAGGGTTCATCGAACCACCTTCACAATTCTCTATTATTCCAATCTCGTATAGCGCGCGGGAAGAATGAACACCTATATCTTTCCGTACGAGCTCTGATTTCCCTTATTTTACCTTGGTGATAGTTCCTCCCTATGTAAGTCGGTGTCATCAAAATATTTTCGCATTCGGAGCAGAAAGTTGGCGATTGGAATTTCGTGAGAAGGTTCCTACGCAACGAAAAACGCCTTTCTTTTAATGACGTCCACCCCAAATCCTCTATCATTTCTGTGACACTCTCTCCCATATTTCGCGATAATACAAAACGTGCTGCCTTTCTTTGAACTTTTTTGATGTACTCAGTCAGTCCTATTTGGTAAGGATCTCACATCGGGCAACATATCTGGTAAGGATCCCACACCGCGCAACAGTATTCTAAAACTGGATGGACAATCGTAGTACAGGCAGTCTCCTTAGTAGGTCTGTTACATTTTCTAAGTGTCCTGCCAATAAAACGCAGTCTTTGGTTAGCCTTCCCCATAACATTTTCTGTCTGTTCCCTCCAGTTTAAATTGTTCGTAATTGTAATACCTTGGTATTTAGTTCAATTTACGGCTTTTAGATTAGACTGATCTATCGTGTAACCGAAGTTTAACGCGTTCCGTTTAGCACTCATGTAGATGACCTCACACTTTTCGTTATTTAAGGTCAACTGCCACTTTTCGCACCATTCCGATATTTCTTCTAAATCGTTTTGCAGTTTGTTTTGATCTTCTGATAACTTTACTGTCGATAAACGACAGCGTCATCTCCAAACAACCGAAGACGACTGCTCATATTGCCTCCCAAATCGTTTATATAGATAAGGAACAGCAAAGGTTCAAATGGCTCTGAGCACTATGGGACTTAACATCTGAGGTCATCAGTGCCCTAGAACGTAGAACTACTTAAACCTAACTAAGGACGTCACACACATTCATGCCCGAGGCAGGATTCGAACCTGCGACCGTAGCGGTCGCGCGGTTCCAGACTGAAGCGGCTAGAACCGCTCGGCCACACCGGCCGGCTAACAGCAAAGGGGCTATAACACTACCTTGGGGAACGCCAGAAATCACTTCTGTTTTACTCGATGACTTTCCGCTAATTACAACGAACTGTGATTTCTCTGACAGGAAATCACAAATCCAGTCACATAACTGAGAAGATATTCCATAAGCACGCAATTTCACTACGATCCGCTTTTGTGGAACAGTGTCAAAAGCCTTCCGAAAATCCAGAAATACGGAATCGATCTGAACTCCCTTGTTAATAGCACTCAACACTTTATGTGAATAAAGAGCTAGTTGTGTTTCACACGAACGATGTTTTCTAAATCGTTGTTGACTGTGTGTCAATAGACCGTTTTCTTCGAGGTAATTCATTACCTTCGAACACAATATATGTTCTAAAATCCTGCTGCATATCGACGTTAACGATATGGGCCTGTAATTTAGTAGATTACTCCTACTACCTACGTCAAATATTGGTGTGACCTGTGCAACTTTCCAGTCTCTGGGTACGGATCTTTCGTCTAGCGAACGGTTGTATATGATTGTTAAGTATGGAGCTAATACGTGAGCATACTCCGAAAGGAACCTAATTGGTATACAGTCTGGACCAGAAGACTTGCTTTTATTAAGTGATTTAAGTTGCTTCACTCCTCCGAGGATATTTAATGAATGATCGATTAAATCACAAATGATTGTTACGGTTCGCGAGGAAAACGACAAATCGTTCAAATGGCTCTGAGCACTATGGGACTTAACATCTGAGGTCATCAGTCCTCTAGAACTTAGAACTACTTAAACCTAACTAAGGACGTCACACACATCCATGCCCGAGGCAGGATTCGAACCTGCGACCGTAGCGGTAGCGCGGTTCCAGACTGAAGCGCCTAGAACCGCTCGGCCACACCGGCGGGCGGAAAACGACAGATCGTTCTAATATTCTCCTGGTCAGTTATTCGCCAGGCACGCGACCCTAGTACTGTGTGACCGTGTAGCCGCGTGCGCGTCGTGTGACTCGGTCTCCCAGTCGTGTCCGCCGTGACAAAGACAGAAGCGGCGTTTTTGCTCGGGGCGGCGGGCCGCTCGCTTCCTGAGAGGCGGGCCGCGCCGATCACAATCACCGCATAAATCAGAGTCGTGCGCTAACGGAGCGCGCATGTGGGTCGCTCGTGGCCATTGTGTGCCAGTCAGCCAGCAGCCGGCAGCCGGCGGCCAGAGCGCTAGTTGTGCAATTAGGAGGCGGCACAGCTGCCCTGCCGAGGGCCCCCACTGCGGGGCACCGCGTTCGACTACCGCTCTCAATCACTGCCCAGCAGACACTAGGAATGGGAAAAACCGATCGGTTAAAACAGACACCGATGTATTTTGAATAACCGGTATTTTTCGGTAGTTTCGTCCCGGTTATAACAGGTGGTTGTTATTTTTTTACTAAAAACCAAGTAAACAACCCGAAATCTCAACTAAATTTGTTTTTAAAAAAGGGAATAATCATTGTTCGTAAAATCTGCATTGATTTGAAATATTGTGTTATTATAGAAAATGGGGAATGCATCACTGTACTTTAATAACAATGCCGACAGAAACGATCAACAAACACGTGGCATAAGAATTAGCGCAGCATTCTGAGACAATAATGTCCCTACTGCCGTATGTCGTGGCTTAAGGTACGCGTGTATGTGCCGTGTGCAAGACTTAGTCCCACCTGGTCTGTACGACAGTTTCTCGCTGTCACCGCCGGACCGTTGTATTGCAAAAAGCACCAACCCTTGGCTGGAAATATTTTTATGAAGTGACGTGGCAGTGAAGTACAATGCTTCATTTGCTTTAAAACATTAAAGATTTGTCTGCCATTTGAATGAAATACACTACTGGCCATTAAAATTGCTACACCAAGAAGAAATGCAGATGATAAACGGGTATCCATTGGACAAATATATTGAACTATGTGATTACATTTTCACGCAATTTGGGTGCATAGATCCTGAGAAATCAGTACCCAGAACAACCACCTCTAGCCGTAATAACGATCTTGATACACTTGGGCATTGAGTCAAACAGAGCTTGGATGGCGTGTACAGGTACAGCTGCCCATGCAGCTTTAACACGATACCACAATTCATCAAGAGTACTGACTGGCGTATTGTGACGAGCCAGTTGCTCGGCCTCCATTAACCAGACGTTTCCAATTGCTGAGAGCTCTGGAGAATGTGCTGGCCAGGGCACCAGTCGAACATTTTCTGTACCCAGAAAGGCCCGTACAGGACCTGCTACATGCGGTCGTGCATTATCCTGCTGAAATGTAGGGTTTCGCAGGGATCGAATGAAGGGTTGAGCCACGGGTCGTAACACATCTGAAATGTCACGTCCACTGTTCATAGTGCCGTCACTGTGAACAAGAGGTGACCAGACGTGTAACCAATGGCACCCCATACCATCACGCCGGGTGATACGCCAGTATGGCGATGACGAATACACGCTTCCAATGTGCATTCACCGCGATGTCGCCAAACACGGATGCGACCATCACAATACTGTAAACAGAACCTGGATTCATCCGAAGAATTGACGTTTTGCCATTCCTGGACCAAGGTTCGTCGTTGAGTACACCATCGCAGGCGCTCCTGTCTGTGATGCAGCGTCAAGAGTAACCGCAGCCATGGTCTCCGAGTTCATGCTGCTGCAAACGTCGTCGAACTGTTCGTGCAGACGGTTGTTGTCTTGCAAACGCCCCCATCTGTTGACTCAGGGATCGAGACGTGGCTGCACGATCCGTTAGAGCCATGTGGGTAAGATGCCTGTCATCTCGACTGCTAGTGATACGAGGCCGTTGGGATCCAGCACGGCGTTCCGTATTACCCTCCTGAACCCACCGATTCCATATTCTGCTAACAGTCATTGGATCTCGACCAACGCGAGCAGCAATGTCGCGATACGATAAACCGCAATCGTGATAGGCTACAATCCGACCTTTATCAAAGTCGGAAACGTGATGGTACGCATTTCTCCTCCTTACACGAGGCATCACAACAACGTTTCACCAGGCAACGCTGGTCAACTGCTGTTTGTGTATGAGAAATCGGTTGGAAACTTTCCTCACGTCAGCAAGTTGTAGGTGTCGCCACCGGCGCCAACCTTGTGTGAATGCTCTGAAAAGCTAATCATTTGCATATGACAGCATCTTCTTCCTGTCGGTTAAATTTCACGTCCGTAGCACGTCATCTTCGTGGTGTAGCAATTTTACTGGCCAGTAGTGTAATAAAAGACGAAGGTAATTATGGTAGCAGTAATAAATTAAAAACTTAACAACAATTCGTTAATAGTACACAATAAAAGTAGACAGCAGCTGATCTGCTGGCTGTGTCTAGATAATTATCTACTTGTAGCCCTTGAAAACGGACAAATTAATTCGAAAAACAGAGTTCAGCCGCTGTTTACACCCTTTAGCACTGACGTTTCGTAATGCCCAAACAGTGGTTCGATCCCCGATTACGACACGATTCTTGAGCACAGTTTCAAAAATTTTAAATCGGTAGCAGAATACTGCTGATCTTTTTTAGTATT
Source organism: Schistocerca cancellata (assembly GCF_023864275.1). Taxonomy (NCBI): domain Eukaryota; kingdom Metazoa; phylum Arthropoda; class Insecta; order Orthoptera; family Acrididae; genus Schistocerca; species Schistocerca cancellata. The sequence continues at coordinate 567,275,820 of NC_064627.1, forward strand.
CATCCAGTTATCACTTTTGGAGAAAACCAGCGAACGATGGACAGTTTTCTTTTATTTGCCTATTTCATTGAATATTTTGATACTATGTATCTTGATAGTGAGAAAGTCAAAATGTTTCAATCTTTGTTCAATGTTTACGTTTATTACAGAAAATAATATGAATACAAACAGAAATTCGATTATTTCATAAAACGGTTATACTGGCTTGGAAGAAAACCAGTTGTTTCAGTGATAACCGCCATCTCTAGCGGACACACCTCGGCACTCACTACGCTGCCTCCTATTCCAACTCTGGGTAGAGATGGGAAAACAGATACCGATGATTCAGTTCTCAGAAACCAGTATTTTTCGGTATTTGTATATTTCTTACTAATAACCGGATAAAAAACAATTTTATCAATGTGTCACAGCAGTGGTGCTGAAACTTTTGGTTTCTAAATAAAGCTTGTTTTAAAAACTAGTAATGTTTATTGGCAAAATTTCTATTGCTTTGAAATAGTGCATTATTATAGAAAATAAGAAAAGGTATCAGTGGTATTTTGGTATAAACGCTAACTGAAAAAAGCAACAAATAGTTAAGAATTGGTTCAACATTGCTGAGACAATGATGTACCTATTCCGGTATGGCGTGGCCTATTAGATTATGGTTTTAGACATTGTAAAAGGACCACTTTTTAAAAAAAAATTATTGGCTTTCGGGACGTGTCCATACAGCCATCTCAAGAGCGGAGTGTCAATTATGACGATGCGAACGTTACAAAAAAATATGCGACCGAGCCGAGAATCGAACTGCGGCCCGTTGGGTTAGCAATACGCCAAGCTGACCGCTCAGCTACCGAAGCGGACAAAGGACAGCTTACCACGAAATGAAGAGTTCTCGAATCTCCGGTTTCACTCCTCAATACTGACTACTGGTAATGTCCAAATAGTGGTATGACCCTCGATTACAACACGGATTTTTGAGCAGAGTTTCCAAAAATAGAATACCAGTCATTTAAATTATTTTCAGCCAAGTGTCCGGATACGTTTGATATACTGATTTTTTAATTTATCAATTTGTAAAATTTTGAACAGAAAATGTACTAGTAATTAAAGTGAATTTGTGTGATATAACCTGTAAAGTCCCACAGGGTTCGACCTGTTATATAATAACAGGCAGCAGGTCATTACTCGGGAAGTATATAAATATGCTAAAAAAATACTGCCTAGTGATAAGGCGACCACGGACAACGAGAAGATCCATGGTTGACTACACTGAAGCCTCCCGACATCACAGAACCTTGGAAATCTGTCGATTGGTCCGCTCACCAAGGGTCTTCGCACTCGAACACGGTCATCACCTCGGCATCAGAGGACATCTAAATGCTGAGACACTGGTATTCACTTTCTTCTCAGGGGTCACCTGACATTGTAATGCATAACACAGCCACTAGATGGCGAATGGTTTTAATTGTTGCCCACACTGAAAGCAAAGATTCCGAGGCATGCAATAAGACTACAGGTATTGCCTTATCAAAACAGATTTAACATACGGTACGTTGATATACATGTTCCCCCAATTCTTCTGAACAGCGTATAATCGATGGGTCCACCTGGCGAAGTGGCACTGCGATTAGCACACTAGACTCACATTCGGGAGGACGATGGCTCAAAACCGCGTCCGGCCATCCAGATTTAGGTTTTCCGTGATTTCCCTAAATCTCTTCACGCAAATGCCGGGATGGTTCCTTCGAAATGGCACGGCCGATTCCCTTCCCTGTCCTTGACATAATCCAAGCTTGTGTTCTGTCTATAATAAACTCGATGACGACTGGACGTTAAACCCAATCTTCCTTCCTTCCTTCGACGGGTACAGGTGGGCCACAATCAATCCTACGCAACCCAGTGGACCTACTCGGCTAGCGCCTGATATGATAGACACTTTGCCCACTCGACCGTGCAGGATAGTAGGCCTTCTCACGTACCTTGAATCAGAAAATTAACTTGTTTGTAACAAGACAGATATCCACAAAGACAGTCTGATGACGTCCGGAACACGAAGGGTTGTCAGAACGGCGATAATTGTTGTGGAGTGATGCATCCAGGAGTGGCACCGCGATCGTCTTTTGAGACGAGCCCCAGCTCCACGTACAGCATCACGTTTGACGTATCCGAATGTTGAAGTACCGAGGAGAACAAAAATTGTCTATAGTCGTTGTCATACGGGCCCATATTTCTCGAACGATAACGAGCAGTTCAGGGTATGAGCGCGGGAAATCGTACCCTGAATACATTTTTACGGTTTCTAAGCATGTGTGGTACGATATAAAATATAAGCTCTTTCAGGTCCAGTAAAGTATTCAGTAATTACTTAATTGGTTAGGTGGCTGCGTAAAGCAGCATTTTGTGAAAAATTTTTGGCGGAGTCCCAGCATGTTGTCACCTTCCTGCTTCCAGAGAAGCTATCAGTTTCACGAGGAGAGGAGAAACTGGCACACTTATGGTCACCTCAGTGAGAGGAGTGCATGATTGGACATGTACTTAGCACCTTGAGTCTGAACCTCGAGCGGAGCGTGAATTACACGATCACGAACACAGGCGATACGCCGGTACGGTGCCGAATAGCCCACTTCGCGATAGCCGTGACACACTCGCGGCTGAACGGTTGTTCCGCCAAAGGCGAGCCCGCACCACGCCGAAGCTCACGAAATCGGAACGCTGCGCGCAGTTACCGGCCTCACGTCATTCGGACGCGTCTGCAGTTATAAAGCAACACGTGGAACAAAATGTAAATTAAAACTACTTTCCAAATAAGCTGTGCTGTGTTGTCTAAACATGTTTCGAATTGGACTGACTTTAAAAGTTTTTTGAGAACAACTGAGATAACTGAATTGTTCCATTGATCATCTATATAACCATTGCACTAATAGATGACGTTTTGTTTACTAAACGACAGACCTATGCGTGGTTAAGTAAGTGTGGAATTTACGACCTTAGTGCTGTTCTAAACCTTTCCTTTTACACAATCATAAATAAGAGCAAGGCATGCGCAATCAGAAGAAACAACTGTATCTAGAAGAAACAGTTGTATCTACATAAAATCATCGAACCTAATGGACGCGTATAACAACCAAGATTTGCAGGAGAATTTCTGCGAAAGGAGACGAGGTACTGGCGGAAGGAAAGCCGTGAGTACGGGTCGTGAGTCGTGCTTCAATAAGTCAGTCGGTAGGGCACATGCCCGCTAAAGGCAAAGGTTCCACTGTCGAGGCTCGGTCCAGCACACAATTTTAATTTGCCAGACAGTTTCATATTAGCGCATACTCCTCAGCAAAGTAAAAATTAGTTCTGCAATCCATCATACTAATATTATGGACGATGAAATTGAAATTCAGCTTATCTAATTATTTAAACAATTAATAAACATAAAAAATGACTCTGCAAATGCAAAAACTGCCACACTGATTATTTGCCTCTAATGTGGGTATGTAATAGAGAGAGTAATTTTATTCCCGGAAAAAGGAAACGCAACAAAAACCGGGAAGATATTGCTTACATGGAATGACGTGCAATATATTCGTACGAGGCGGCTGGCACGAGAATATTGATGCCAGCAGGGTTTTTTTTTTTTTTTTTTTTTTTTTAGCCTGTGTTCATAGTCTTCAGAAACTGTGTATTCCTGCAGTCACCACTGTTCTACGTCGGCAGATGTGCCACCTATATCTTAAGAACCATGAGCGCTCTTTCTCTCAGGCAGCGACAAAAATGGTTAAATGGCTCTGAGTACTGTGGGACTTAACATCTGAGGTCATCAGTCCCCTAGAACTCAGAACTACTTAAACCTAACCAACCTAAAGACATCACACACATCCATGCCCGAGTCAGGATTCGAACCTGCGACCGTAGCGGTCGCGCGGTTCCAGACTGAAGCGCCTAGAACCGATCGGTCACAACGGCCGGCTTGGCAGCGACAGTCATGTTAACAACAAGCCTTTCTGTCCGCTGTAAACGACAGTATTTGATTAACACGATGGATTCGTAAAGTTCATCAACAAGCAAAAAATTCACTGATGGCTGTGATAACGAATAAGGGTTCATATTTGTTATGAATTGAAAACATATCACAATGTGATGTATACATATGCGATTCTAGTATAATACAATCGTGTCTGACTACTTTTTATCCGTCTTAAAACGATCCTCTTTTTCTTTAGAATGCTCACACCAATACAATACGAGTCTGCTATAAATGACTCGTTTTGAAATTTCTGTTTTGTCCTACGTATTACACGTACGAATATGATGGTTAGAACCGTAAACTCACCAAGTTTACACTGTGCCCACCAGCTGGCGTTACGGGTGCAATATGTTGACAGAATGGTCACAAAGTAAGGAAGGAATGCCGGCCGGTGTGGCCGTGCGGTTAAAGGCGCTTCAGTCTGGAACCACGTGACCGCTACGGTCGCAGGTTCGAATACTGCCTCGGGCATGGATGTGTGTGCTGTCCTTAGGTTAGTTAGGTTTAAGTAGTTCTAAGTTCTAGGGGACTGATGACCACTGATGTTAAGTCCCATAGTGCTCAGAGCCATTTGAACCATTTTAAGGAAGGAATACGCGTATGTTAGAATATGTGAGATGTTTATCCCTTAAAACAGTGCAGCGTGCATTCAGAAGGATTTAAGGAAGAGAAGCGCCGTATAAACAGAGCATTGTGCCTTGATATCGACAATTTAGGGACACTAGATGTGTCTGTAGACAGAAAAGTACAGGTCGAACAAGTGTGTGAGATGCAATCGTGGAGAGGTTGACGGAAAGTTTCCTGTGCAGTCCAAAACAATCAACGGTCCGCGTAAGCCCGGAACTTGGAATACTGCAGCACACTGTGTGGAAGATTTTGAAACACAAAAACCTAAGGAAAAACGTTGCTGATGCAGCTCGTCCAAAAATTCAAGATTATGGCCAGTGCCTTCAATTTTGCATCACAGTATATGAAGGGAAGCACTTGAAGACGAAAATTTCGCCTCCAAACTAATATTCAGCGACGAAGCAACCTTACGCCTATCTGTAAAGGTTAATCGTCTCGATGTGGGGATCTCACATATTGAAATCCTGATGAAATTTTGCCGTATGATCGACAGTCGTCGAAAGATAACGTTTTCTGTACAATGTCACAGACGAATTTCTATGGGCCCTTTTTCTTCAGTGTGACAGGTCGCTCTTACCTTGCTATGTCGTTTGCACAGCTGACTGCTGATACCGAGAATTTTGTCTCCCACCAAGAAGGGGTACACCAGGGGTACACCTCTCCCCCCCCCCCCCGCCCCCCCGGCATACACCCTCACCCCTCCATTGGAGCATCGCATCGATTTTTGTCGCATCCCTACATTGGGCCTAGTGGTGAAGATGATGGTACATTAGGGACCGTGTTTACGTACCTCACTGCCAATAAGACTGAAATAGCTCGGGCCATTCAGATGATGCTGCTACATAAACTAGAGACGAACTTGAGTGTTACTTAGACGTGTGTCGTGTGACCAGGTGGGGTGGTGAGTTTACGGTTCTATTCATTCGTCAGTAGCATTTTTACTCGGAATACGCTAATATAGAGCTCTGAAAATGAATGAATAATTTATTATGGCCTTCTGCATTAACCGAAGCAAAATCTGAGACGCCACCGAATTAGTGGCCGAGTGTGCTATTGCTCTTATGTTGGGAAAACGAACTCGAGGTTTCGCAAGGAGCTGCAGGTGGTGCTCGGTGGTTGTGTCAACAGCGGCGCCGTTGTTCCAGTTGCAGGACTCCAAGTCGGCCGCTGCAGCCGCGGAAAGGTCGCAGCCGGGCCTCAGTCACGAACATCTCGCCGACCTTTCCAGCGACCTTCGCGCCCACAAATCCCGATCAAACAGCCTTATCTCTTCCCCTCTCCTCGCCTTGCTGCCGATATCCAGTATCGCTTTTTCATTCAGATAAGCTCAACCAGAGCTAAGAGAAGAATGTAGCCTTAACTGTATGAAAGGTAGGTTTGTGCGTCTTTGAGTTTGTATGTGTGTGTGTGTGTGTGTGTGTGTGTGTGTGTGTGTGTGTGTGTGTTGTGTGTGTGTGCGTGTGTGTTTTACTGCACTGATGCATGAGATGAAGTGTTGAGGAAAAGTACAAAAGTTTCTATGGACAGCGTTGTAACGAAAATGGTGTTGATTGACCTCACTTATCACGCCATACTCAATTATCGCAATACATTACAGTACTAATTACTTGTCAGCCTCGATGTTGACAGTTGTGACTTGGTTTAGATTAGATAACATCAGGGCGCTAGCAGGCGTTAGGCATTAAGTTTTCGTTGTGAATAGCAGGTATCAGGAACGACACCATGTAACAAAAGAAGGGAGGTTCGAGCCGTGTGTGTGTGTGTGTGTGTGTTTCACTAAAATAATTAGAACTCACGTTTACCCTCACATTAACACTATTACGCAACTTTTAAGGAGAAATTTTGTCTAATATCCTAAAATTGTCTATTAAAATACCACAAGAAGGCTAAAAAAACGATAATAGCGCAAAAATTACTCCCTGATATTTCAGGAACCAAGTCGGTCATTTCGAAGAGTCCACTAAAATGCGGCGCACCTTGACGTGTGCACCACAAGCACCATGCACTGGAAGATTCTCTTGCTGGAGCAAGAGACCATGACTCATAGGATTGTGTCCTACGCAAAAATTAGTGAGAAGGACCACATGTCGTCTGTGCGGCTGGAAGGAGGTACGCCACGACCGAGCTTTTGACTTTACAAAATGAAACTTATTGTCTGTGGTTTCCAATCATTCTTCTTCTCATCTAGGCATGGCTTTGTACCTCAATAGTGAGGATATAGCATTTGGGGAGAAGTCTGAACCATCCGAGTATCACTATACGCCTCGTTGGTTGGTACATCTACATCGCTTCGCTTCATATCTATTTTCTCTGATACCCAGCTGAATGACACCTCCTTCCGTGGCCTTTGTAGAGCAGAAGGGAGTCCAGTCCACGTTGTAGTGAAATTACACAGCTGTTTAGGCACAAGGCTTTTATGCAGTATGAGTCGTACAAAAATCGCCGTCTAATGATTGTTAGACACCAAATTGAATTTTTGAGTTTCTTTAACCAAAAAAATTGTTACATCCCGAAGAAAACTGCCAAGTGCGAGTATAGCTCGGGTTCTGAGGGTCCCACACAAACTTAATTGTGTATGTGAATAGTTCATCCATCTCGCGAATCATGAATCCGTCATTTTTGCTTATTGTTGATATCGATACTGCCAAGATATCCGTCCTGGAAATTTCAAAACTTTTGAAAATATTTTAATTTTACGTTTTAAATTTAAATTTTTGGGTAATTCGCATTCGCTATTCTAATTTTTCATTTATTTTCTTAATTCTGGGCTTATGATAACTAGCAACACCAATTAATTTTTCCTTTAATTTAAATCATACTACTTCCTTAGTTTGATGATTCGAAAAGAACACGAAGCATCCTACTAAGTTTTGACGAGTGAGTTTGCGAGTATCGAAATATGTAAAATAAATGGCCGTATCTTTTCACTGCATTCACTTAGAATCTTAAATGTTTTACTCCGCCAAGGGGCCCTTAGACCTTAGTATGCGACATAAATTTCAAGGGTCCTGAACAGACGGACGGACAGTTAGACAGATGGACGAAAGGACAACAAAAGTGTATTATAAAGTTTCCGTTTTTACAGGTTGTGGTACGGAATCCTAAAATGCCGGCCTCTGTGGACGAGCGGTTCTAGGCGCTTCAGTCCGGAACCGCTCTGCTGCTACGGTTGCAGGTTTGGATCCTGCCTTGGGCATGAATGTGTGTGATGTCCTTAGGTTAGATTTAAGTAGTTCTACGTCTAGGGGACTGATGACCCCAGATGTTAAGTCCCGTAGTGCTTAGAGCCATTTGAACCATTTTGATTCCTGAAAATGAGCTCTTTTGAGACTAATCCTTGATTTGTTGGAACTCCCATAATTCATTTTGATTTTTCTTTCTGCTGAAACATGTTTTGACTTAATGTTGGTACGTGATAACAAACTATGTGATTTCCCATGAATACGTGTATTAATGCATTTGCATCGAATCAGAATCTGTGTAATATATTTGAAGCACAAAATCCACGATTTTTCTTTCTCTATTTAATTATTTTTCGAATTTTTTTCGTGAACTACATAGTTTTATACTTTAAAATTACTGCGGGATACAGAAATTTCCATTGTTGGGAGCTACTGTGTGAATACATCATGCAGGAAGTGTCCATAGTAGTTGCGTATTTTTATACATAAATGTGGTATCGATAGCAACGCATAGTTTCAAAGGTTGGCACTACCACAAGACACAGAGGACAGCGCCCTCTAGCCGGTGCTGTCGAGTTCTACGAGTTCCGCGACTGCTTCATCCCTTTTCATCGGTGCAGCCAGTCAGGAAACTTGGCTTCAGTTTGCTCTCCCTACGACGGGTCGAATACTTCCCATCTGTACAAAGTTATGTATTCTTTCTTGCGCCAGTAAGCTATTTTTACTCACTGCAGTACCGACGTATTTTTCCTGCTCCTTCTCCTACCCACTAGCCGCCTTACAGGCGGGATACAAAAATAAATATGCGCGATTTTTTAATTTTTTTCTCACAACTCTTTCAGCTGTAATTCAACTTAGAGATTGCTTTCAGTGTCGGTCAGCCGTTCCTTCTAGGGTTTTCAGTTACAGGTTACTTTAACCTGTTTCAAAATTTGTAGAAATTGGCAGTCGGTTACGTTCCAGAAATTGGCAGTGGCTTGCGTTGCAGAAATTGTCAGTCGGTTACGTTCCAATTGAAAAGTGTAGTCTGCAGAATTCGCCTTTGAACTACGTGCGTGACTGGGGAGTACTGACACTTGAGCGCCAAATGCTGTCATTGGAAGCTGCGAAGTGCGAAAGAAGATGGCCAGGGAGACAATAACGACACAGTATTTGTTGTGAATATCGATCTTTTCTTTTGTACTATCTCAAATAGCAAGTGAAGCAAACTGCTGAGCTCTCAGGAACATACGAAACTAATCCACTAAGTAGCGACTTATTGCACATTGCCTAGTACGTGACAGTTTAAAATAAAGTGTTTGATATATTTAGTGCCAGGTGTCATTCGAATTTTCAAAGCGTGAAGCTGGAATCTGAAGAAATTTAAAGTCAACTTAAACAGTGTGGGGTGCTACACTACTGAATGAAAGAAATATGAGTAAGTAGCTTGAAATGTGGATGACGAAACTCGATATTCCTCACAGATTTTATTATTGACAACATGTTCTGCCTAGACGCATGTTAAATTAATTTAGATACATTCGTGATTTCGGCTATTGTGCCGTTATCAACTAACAGCTGTAGCAACACTCAATTCCAGAAAAAATTAGATACTTTTTGGAATATATTTTCAGTTTTTATTTGTATTAAACTGCCTGTCATTTTAAGTTTATTGGTTGTTACCTAACTATTACATGCATATTTATTTTTGTTGAAACAACTTGTATAGATGCCAGAAAAAGGTCAAATGATTATGAAAAAAGCTGTACTTCCAGACCCCAGCTAAATCAGTCAGATAAATAATGTCAAAAAGAAACCGGAACTATCTCTAAAAAAAGCAGATTTGACAACACTGATGTGGAGTTACCTAGCGGTATGCGAGTGTGCTAGTAATCATTTAGCGGTACGCGAGTGTATTAGTAATCATTTGTGCGCAAAATTAAGAATTTGGAAAATACAGGGTGACACAGAATAACGGGAATGTTTGAAATGAGTAGTGACAGCCACGGGCAAGTGACAGCACTGCAGGTTCGTGACGGCGAGTAAACAGTCCGCCGTTTCAGTTATCATGGATCAGTGGAACGGACAACAGCGTGCGTTAGCCATAAACATGTTTTATAAAAGCAATGACAGTTTGGTAGCGGCGGAAGAGTTTCGACGTTTTTTTATAATTTAGAACGTCATGATGCCGTCCCGTCGAAACACGCGATAAAATGTTGGATTAATAAATTTGAAGAGATTGGATCTGCCCTCAAGAAGAAACCAACAGCACGACCAAGAAGTGTGCGTTCTCCAGTGAACATTGATGTACGCGAGTCTGTCTTACGGAGCCCACGGCGTTCAATTCGTAAGCAAGCAGCGGTGGTTGCAATGTCTCGGGAGTGTGTTCGCAGAATTCTTCATCTTGATTTAAAATTTCATCCGTACAAACTACAGATGGTGCAACAATTGAAGGACAACGATTATCGGTTACGATTAGGATCCTATTAACAAATGATAACAAAAATAAACAATGACGATGAATTTCTAAACAAGTTGTGGATGTCAGGTGAGGCACATTTTCATCTCTCAGGTTATGTGAATGAACAGAACTGCAGTTACTGGGCAGACGCAAATCCTAATGACGTTCATGGGCGTCATTTCCACGCTAGTGAAGTGACCGTATGATGTGCTGTTTCACCACATGGTATTATCGGACCTCATATGAACAGGGATACACAATAACTGTCAATCCCAATAGTTACGTGATGTTACGAACTTTCATTACACCTGCATAGAACAACTTTCCAAACGTTCAAGAATCCTGGTTTCAATAGGACGGAGCGACATCACACACTGCACCGCAATCAATGGCATATGTGCGAGAATTGTTTGGCAACCGTGTGAGCTCAAGATTCGGTAACATTCCCTGCCCCCTAGAACGGCAGATTAATCCGTTTGTGATTTTTTTTCTTGTGGATCTACCTCAAGAGCAATGTCTACACCATTCGACTAAGAATTCTGGACGCAATTCACGGTATCCCAGCTGAGTTTTATTGGAGTGTGGAAATGGTCCCGTTTTTCTGCGTCACCCTGTATAAGGAACTTCTGGAGTAGATATCTCGGCGCCGATACTGTTGCAGCCAGATACTGAGGAGGAAATACAACAGAGGGGGAGCGGGCTTGCTTGCTGCTGCGGCTAGTTGTCTGCTACCCGCGCCTTGGCCGGGCACCGCCCTGCACACCTCGTCCATTTTTCAGCAGCCTCTACCTTCAGCCGCAGGCGGCGGCTTTTATTGTTTTATTTGCCGCGCCGTTTCCCTTCTCTCGCTCCACTGCATCCCCTCTGTTCTCTAGTACCCTCCCCCCTCCTCCCTAACGCTCGCTTAGTCTTCTGATTGCTCCGTAAGTCATCCCAAAGCAAACGCCGGGGTCGGTATCATTAATATCCCGCCGTTCGCGTGGGGACGCCCGTATGCTTAGGCCATGTTACGCGACTGCAGCCCCGTGAGCAGAAGCCTGTTTGCAAGCATTACCTCGGCTACGAAGGAAATGCCGTTTTCTTTTCTTTTCACAGCTGCGAGAGGATACACCGCATGAATAAGCGAACGTAATTTAACCCTATCCTTGCTGGCACGCGGTTGCTATTGTTTGTGCTTCTCTAACAATGGTTAGGCTTTCAGGTCACGACTTGAGAATTAATATCGGCGCAGTTTTTCACGAGTCGTAGTGGTGGGAGATGCCGGGAGCTGAGGGAGGGAGCTCCACCCAGCACGTGGTCTAACGCAGGAATGGGTGGGGGGGACCTTATTGTAGGAGTTAAGTCCCGCCCAACTCATGCAGGGCTGATGGCAATAACTGCGACTACTACTTTCTGCTTCGTACCGCGTGTTAGAAGTGATTTAACACGTTACCGAGTAATTGTAGCTGTCGAAACAATCTCTTACCTGTATCCATCAGTCACAGTGAAACCTCGTTTATCCGGCCCTAATTAATGCTGGCGATCTCAATGTCATCGCGATTTTTAAAATTTTTTTAACTTTTTATGTTATTTTTTATCTTTTTGGTACTGTAACTGTACAGTGATTCTCCGGAAGTCGACGTTGGCATTAAATTTAAATTCAAACAACCACTATTCACGGGCCCAGGCACGGTGACAAACAAATAAACATTGAGTTATATAGTGCTGTATTGTCCCCGTGTGTTGCGAGTGTAAAATGACATAAAAGAGAAAGAAGGTGGTAGTTACGGTTGCCACCTGTTCTTGATACTGAACTATTGTTCGTTATTTCGGACAGTTCTCTTTATGAGAACAATACAGTGTAATGGGTGTCATTTGTTCTACATACATAAAACAGCGAGGACTTTCCTTAACACTACTAAGAGCAAACTAATGCTTTCGGGCTCCACGACTTCGATAAAACTTCAGAAGCTAACCCTACGTATCTGATCAGACGACAACCACAACAGCGTAACTGTACTCCAGAAAGAAAATACTAAAAATGATCTGCTAAAGGAATTACAAACTCTTACATAGAGAAAGAATTTCCGAAAAAGTGTTAAATGAACAAATTTAATTGAACAGCCACTATTTTTTCAACAATTTCAAACGTTTATTTTTTCCTAAAAAAGAGAATGTAATAGGTGCAACCGTTCTATAACACAAGGTCACATACGATATCTATAAAAATAATGTTTTACAAGTGATATCTGTGTCTAAATAATATTGTAACATCTTTGAATGATCTTAGAGGCAGCAACAACTACAATATCTATGTATATGTGGAAAAGCAATATCTTTGTATTGGGGTATTGTTTGACTTGTTTGAAATGTGTTTACAACTGCGCTGTGAGGTGAAAATTGTGTAAATATATGCTAATATGTCCAAAAATAGGCCGACCGCTGTGGCCGAGTGGTTCTAACCGCTTCAGTCTGGAATCTCGCTGCTGCTACTGTCGCAGGTTCGAATCCTGCCTCGGGCATGGTTGTGTATGATGTCCTTAGGTTAGTTAGGTTTAAGTAGTTCTAAGTCTAGGGGACTGATGACCTCAGATGTTAAGTCCCATAGTGCTCAGAGCCATTTGAACCATTTATCTACACATACTGTCACCAAAAACTATGTAACTACCGGCGGTTTTGTCTTAGTTTTGTGACAGCTGCAGTCACAAAGTGACACCTCGTAACGTATCTACTATGTACTCTTAAAGGACTAGCAGTAAACAGTTTTCGAAAGTTGGTGTTAACTGATCAAGCACCTGAAGATGAACCGCTGGGGCTCAAAAAGCATCTTACATTGAAATATACACAGAAGGGAAAAAAATTCTCAACACCAAGAAGTTGCGCAACATAAAAGAAAGTTGGTAGGCGTGTTTCTATATCTGATAGTTGATGTCTACTCAACTCTCGCTTCAGTGGCATAAGAGTGGCGCTAGAAGTGCCACTATGAGGATGAAAATCAGGTTTACTTGAAATACACGCTGAAAGCGTCGTGAGCGTTAGTACCTTTGAGATTGGACGCGATGAGTTGATGTTAGTCAAGAATGTCTTTAAGGCGACAAAGCCGGCCTATGTGGCCGTGCGGTTCTAGGCGCTTCAGTCTGGAACCGCGTGACCGCTACGGTCGCAGGTTCGAATCCTGCCTCGGGTATGGATGTGTGTGATGTCCTTAGGTTAGTTAGGTTTAAGTAGTTCTAAGTTCTAGGGGACTGATGACCACAGATGTTAATTCCCATAGTGCTCAGAGCCATTTGAACCAAGGCGACAAAGACGCAGTTATCAGCACCTCACTGAGTTTAAACGACGTCGTGCAATAGGTCTACGAGAAACTAGATGTTCCTTCTGCGATACTGTAGGAAGACTTACCAAGAATGTATCCACTGTACACCACTGCTCACATAGGTAGTCACGAGATTGTGTGGTCACAAGAAGAACGGACTCCAGGCGGCCTCATGGCACTACCGAGAAGAAAGACCATCGTGTTCGGCGTAAGGTAATGGTGCATCGTACTGCATCTACAGCAGGAATATGAGCAGCAGTTGGTACCACACTGACACAACCAACTGTTACAAATCGCTTACTTCAAGGACAGCTTCAAGGCAGAAGACCTGTACCGTGAATTCCACTGACCACGAACTACCACCATCTGCCACTTCAGTGGTGTCAAGCGAGAGCTCACTGGAGAGCAACGTGGATGTCTGCTTCCTCTTCTGATGAAAGGTGGTTCTGCCTCGGGCCAGTGAGAGTCGTGTTTTGGTTAGAAGGTGCTCAATATAGGCCCGAAACCAGCCTGTCTGCATGCTAGCCATCCTGGACCTACATCTGGAGTTATGATCTGGGCTGCAATTTCATATGACAGCTGGAACACTCTCATGGTTGTCCCACGCACTGTGACTGCAGATTTGTACGTCAGTCTGGTGGTTCTACCTGTTGTGCTGATATCCATTTACAGCATTTCCTGTTGTGCTGCCATCCATGTACAGCATTTCAGGGTGCGTTTTCCAACAGGATAACGATTATCCACATACCGATGTTGTAACCCAACATGCTCTACAGAGTGTCGATATGTTGTCTTGGCCCGCTCGATCACCAGATGTGTCTCCAACCGAGCGCATGTGGGGCATCATCGGACGACATCTCCAGCGTTATCCACAAGCAGCATTAACCGACCCTGTACTGACCAAACAAGTGCAACAACCATGGAATTTTGTCCTACAAAGTGACATCCAGTACCTGTACAACACAATACATGCACGTCTGCTTGCTTGCATTCAACATTCTGGCGGTTAAACTGGTTATTAATGTACCAGCAATTCACTTTCGCAATTGCTTATCTCGCGCTTACATTAACCTATGATTTTGCAATGTTATCAATTAAATATGTCACCTAGACAAATGTATCCTCGGAATTTCGTTTCTCTACATTAGTTATTTTTTGGTGTCACGGTTTTTCTCCATTATTGTAAATCACCGTTTGTGACTGAAGGCAGCTGTTTTCCTTTTTTACGAATATAAACATACCGCCGCTATTATACGCGCAAACGGCCAGCAGTTGTTAAGACTTAATTATTACAATGATCAGCAAAGTGGGATATGAGCATAGGCCCTGTCGCTGTTCACACTTAAGTCACGGTGAGATGGTCGTCTCCGTTATGTAAAACAGCTGCAGTTCGTCGGCAGATGAAATCTACAACACACTGACTCGGGGAGGGAGACAGATAGCACAAGAGCTCAAAGCAATTCTTTGAAAAGATGAGGTGCTCTGTGAATCAGTGAGCCGCAATGGCTTTAGGAGCGTGATAATGAATTTCAGCCAAGTGTGTAATCAAGCATCATCCCACAAACCATCTCGTAACGTGAAGGGATTGCATAGGTATTTGATGCCCTCTGCGTTAGGTCACATACGAACGACTCATATATTCTATGACACGACAGCTATTTTGATAGCCAAATGTGAGATACCTCGTACTTAGGTAGCAGTTAAACGTATTACAATTTGGTGTTACGCAAAATCATAATCAAAAAGAGTAAAGTGTTTGTTGATATATAATAAACAAGGGCAGTGAACAGTTATACTTAAAGAATTTTCAAGTAACGGCGCCGAAATAATGCAGTAAATACGAGCGATCTCGACGTAGAATCATAGATGCGACGCAATACAGTACCTTTTCCATTACGACGTCGTACCATACCACATTTTGTGAGTGGATTTCTGTAATAAATACGGTATTTTTGAAGTTGTAATGGAAAACACACGCACCGAAATATAGCCAAAGCTTCAGGATTGAGAAAGCGGGAACTCTAGTACGGTACAGCAAAATAACGCTATTATCTCTGTTGGACCCCCGAACATTTGGGAAGAGTGTTTGTGTGTCTTCGTAGTGTGAAACAGACCAGCAAGCAGCACGCGTAATTCGCTGCAGGCGCTCTAAGCTTTATTTCTCCGTTGATATTCACTGCTTCGACGCAACCTGCTGGCATATTTTCTGAGATCCCAAATGATTCTGTCATTAGCTCCAACATGAAAGAAGGCAGTGCATAATAACGATGAAAATGCCCGCACAGAGTTAGTGAGACTGAATCAACGAGAATAAAAAGACAGTAACTAAGCAGAGCCGGCCACTGTGGTCGAGAGCTTCTAGGCGCTTCAGTCCGGAACCGCGCTGCTGCTACGGTCCCAGGTTCGAATCCTGCCTCGGGCATGGATGTGTGTGCTGTCCTTAGGTTAGTTAGGTTTATGTAGTTCTAGGTCTAGGGGACTGATGACCTCAGATGTTAAGTCCCATAGGGCTTAGAGCCATTTTAACCATTTGCACAAAGGTGACAGAGATAACACAGTCTTAAAAAACAGATCGCACAATAAGTGTTTCGAAGCTTCGAGAAGGAATTCACGGCAGGAAATTCAGGAAGTGCCATGTCTAAGACAGGGAAGAACTCTGCAAAGGTGATTGTAATCTTTGTTATAATGATAGGCTTACGTTTATCAGTTGTTCTTTATATTTGTACACAGTTTTTGAAAGGAACATCCCAATCTCTAACTGAAGAGGCACTACAGGACTGAAGAGAGTTAGAAGCACTAAAATAACACAAAAATAAGGTGTCTCTTTACCGCCCATTATTTTGGACAATCGAGAGTATTTGTTTTGTTCCAAATACAGAGTGAAGCGAGGAGAGGTGACGTATATTTCCAAAACATTGTCTAAATCCTGTAAAATGCTAATGCAAAACTATAAATGCTTGCTAACCATTTGGTTCGCATTTCTCGTCTTTGAGAAAAACATCACTTCTATAAATAGATAAATGAGACTGGAACTTTAAACAGTATCTAAAAACACTATATTTTGCCAGCTCTCCTCCTAGGGTAGGTAAGAGGACGCACCATGCGTAGGAGAGATGCATCATGATTGTACTTTGGAACTGGTTCGTTTAATTATAAAGGCAAGTCTTGCCTACTGGTTCACAACTGGCTGAACAAGCTTTCATTACAATTTAAAGCCAGTGGAAACAATGAATAAGTCATAATACACTTAATTATCATAAACGCAAGTGGTAATTGATACAAACGTAAAAACAGCATCCTTGACGCTACTTTCTCGTTTTCCTTACGTTGCATTTTCTTATACAGCGTTTTTCATCTTTTCCTGCTTTCTTTGCATGTATGCTTCCATTTTACTAAATTTGTCCACATTCGTTTCTTTTAATGTGTGTCAGGGCACTGATGACCTCGACGTTGAGCACCCGTAAGCCCTAACACACACACACACACACACACACAAACACACACAAAACAGAATGAAACTGTTCACAGATAGGTAAATTGTAAGTAGGCTGTTTAGGTTTTTATGTTGGTAAAGCTACGTAGTGCTCTGTATGAAAATCGCTGACTGCGCTGTGTGCAGTCTGTGGCGGGTTGGACTCATTGTTGGAATATTCGCTAGTGTAGCGTTGGGCAGTTGGATGTGAACAGCGAGCAGTGGTGGAGTGGGGAGTGAGATGCCAGAGTTTTGAGAATCTTTCATTTGCTAACTATGACTATCAGTAGTTAGTGCCTTCAGTTGTTAGTAAGGATTATTAAAGTAAGGATTAGTTAGTAAGGATTATTAAAAGACAGATTGCGTTGCATTAAAATATTGTGTGTCAGTTTAGAAATGATCAGAATAAGTAAAGAGAAAACTGTCTGAGTACGATCAGTTTTACTCAGCTGTTTCAGTATCAAAGAACGTAGAAGTTTACCAGCACAGTCATTCTTTACATTCAAAAGGGGAAGTTTCAAACTAAACACACAAAGAACTTACGTAGTAGGAAGTATTATTCTAATTTTATGTAGCTGTAATTTTTGATGCTTTATCTTTTCATTTCTTCCACAAACGTCACACATGTTGTCAACTGAACAAACTTCATGTAGTCACCGTTTGCACACTACGCATTGTAGCCAGTCGGCTTTAGATGGGGTTTCAGAGCGAAGCACCAGATCTTTTCTGATGATAATCTAAACCGGTTTAAGGTTTATTTTAGAATTAGTTGGCTCTTGGTTGGATGTTTGCACTGTAGTACCTTCCTAAAGCCCTTTGATCTCATAAACGTTAGTCTATTCGTCTGAATTCTAGTTGTTTTGTCTCAGCTGCCGAGTCTACCACTCACTAAAAATAAGAATCCGATGTTTTCAATAGCTGTTCTGAATTCTACAGCTGATTTCCCTTTGCAAGACTCAAGTACAGTACCTCTTGTGCTCAGCTTATGCCCTTGCCATCGAAAAACCCAAGTAGAAATTTTGTTTTATCGTTCACTGCCGTGCTTGGTCTTTGCTTTTGTTTGTTACTCAGTGCTATATAAAGATTTCGTTATAGTTGTCACTCGGAAGCCAGGTTAGTATCTCGAGTTGGGCGCTCGTTGTCCTGGCATTGAAAGCACAACACCCTGGGATTGAAAGCACAACACGAGTAGCAATCGAACCAGCAATGCCTTCAGTTATTCTTCACACTCACCTCTACAATAAATTTCTAATACCGCTGTTTCCACCATTTCGTAAGCCTTAAGATTTAGTTTTCACCACTTCTTTCGTATCGTTAGGAAGAGAGAGGGTAAAAGGCAGCTGCGTGTTCTATGTTGTCAACACATTTGAACTTGTCCTACCTTGTACTCAGTGATTGTAATTCGCTCTTGTAGCGCGTATTTTAACTAGTACGCTTCTTCTACACTCCTTTTCGCATTGGCTGCCATATCAAAATATCACGAATTATTCAGTAGGGCGTACTTACCCACACATTCGTGCGACACTTGGATCCTCGTTCTGCTCTGTCAGTCTGCTATTATTTCAAATGACATGTTAATGGCGTTAGAAACAATCTTGACCACTCGTTATTTATCAGTAAATCACGGAAGTATTTGTCGAATGTTCTTGCAAGGAGTTGTTGGTCCGGGAACCGTAACTAGAGTGGGTTACAGTCGAAAGGAAGGAAAATTATGGAAAGATTAGGGGCTAACGTCCTGATCGTTAAAAATAGAGCACAAGCTCAAATTAGGGAAAGACTGGAAAGGAAAATAGCCATGCCGTTTTGAAAGGTATCATCCCAGCATTTACCTGGAACGATCTAGGGAAGTCACGGAAAACTTACATTTGGATGGATTGGGATTTAAACCTCCGTTCTCCCGCATACGCTTCCAGTGACTTACCGATAGCTCACCTTGCTCGGTATTAACAGTCGACATCCACGCCAATGATAGGTGGCGTCCCTCCAGCCACTTAATTATTTGAGGTGAGTTTTCTCTTTCTTATACGATACAAGCGAAATTTCGTAGCATGATATTTAATTTTGGGGACGAAATCAAGGACACATACGCTATACAAAACGTGCCACGCCTTATTACCTCGCTGTTAGAGAAAACGATCACTCGTGAAGGAAGGTATAGCTTGAGGTACAGCGTAACAAGCCACGCCCGGTTAAACCAACTACTCAAGTGTATCATATACATACAGAGGTCAGAGAAACGTAAAAAGCTGTCGGTCTAACTGGGCGTGGTCCGCTGAATTACTGCTGTCTGTTCTGCTGTAAAACACCCTTCCTTTCGAACACAAGTGTCACACAAGTTGCAGAGCGATTCGTTGTAAAAGAAGCCATTCCCAATTTTTTTTGAAGCATTTTGATCCCACTGTACAGTGATGGGCAACGAGATGTGTCAGAGAGAGTGTTGGTAGCTTAACTTGCATAATTCTCTGAGTTTATTCGAAGTTTTCAACTGCCTACTCGCTCTTTGTGACACTGGTTCCAGCAAAAAAGTAACGAAAGTAGAATTGTTTAGTGCAAACTTTGTGATGCAAGGGTTCAAAAACTATGAAAATCGGAAATTTCTGTTATAGATACAAACTTCAATCAAAAATTAACAAATCACACAAAGCAGTATGGCTATGGTAACCACTAAAAAGCACTCCGTCTTCAGGCCACGAGTGGCCTACCGGGACCATCCGACCGCCGTGTCATCCTCAGAGGAGGATGTGGACAGGAGGAGCGTGGGGTCAGCACACCGCTCTCCCGGTCGTTACGATGGTTTTCTTTGACCGAAGCCGCTACTATTCGGTCGAGTAGCAACTCAATTGGCATCACGAGGCTGAGTGCACCCCGAAAAACGGCAACAGCGCATGGCGGCTGGATGGTCACCCATCCAAGTGCCGACCACGCCCAGCAGCCCTTAACTTCGGTGATCTCACGGAAGTCGGTATATCCACTGCGGCAAGGCCGTTACATGGTAACCACTAAGAAATTGAAATTTTGTATATAGAGTTATTGACCTATCAAAATGTGGTTCTCTTTACAACCCATCTAATTCACTGCATTACAGTCATCTTTGTTTCCACAACACAAATGCCCGTTTTTAAAACCCTTGAGAATAGTCATTAAACCGCTTTTATAAGTGCCAGTCAAATGTAAACGAGACAGATGGAAAAAAGTAAAGTGTTTATTATTTCAAAAGTAATCGCCATAACTGTTAACACATTGCCCCCACTGTCAAACCAGACGGTCAGTACCTCCATGAAAAATGGGTGCGGTTGCCTACGAAACCATGATTGTACCAAAGCGTGTTCCTCTTCGTGCGTAGCAAGTCGATGGGCACCGATGTCTTCCGTCAGATCTCAAAAACTATGGAAATAGCATGGGTAAAGATCGGGACTGTATGAAGAATGTGCAAGGTCTTCCCAGCGAAACTTCTGTAGCATAGCCGAAACACCTTGGCAAAATGTAGCCCCGCATTGAAGTTTTGTGTTAACAGTCATCACGATTAATTTTGAAACTGTAAGTAGGCTTGTTTAGGTTTATATGTTGTTAACGCCACGTAGTGCTCTGTATGAAAATCACTGACTGTGCTGTGTGCCGTCTGTGGCTGGTTTGCATTGTTGGAATATTTGCAATTGTAGTGTTGGGCAGCTGGATGTGAACAGCGCATAGCGTTGCGCAGTTGGAGGTGAGCCGCCAGCAGTGGTGGATGTGGGGAGAGAGATGGCAGAATTTTGAGAGCGGACGATCTGGACGTATGTCCGACAGAAAAACGAAATTTGTAAGACTGGATGTCATGAACTGATATATATATTATGTCTTTTGAACACTATTAAGGTAAATACATTGTTTGTTCTCTATCAAAATCTTTCATTTGCTAACTATGCCTATCAGTAGTTAGTGCCTTCAGTAGTTAGAATCTTTTATTTAGCTGGTAGTATTGGCGCTCGCTGTATTGCAGTAGTTCGAGTAAGAAAGATTTTTGTGAGGTAAGTGATTCATGAAAGGTATAGGTTATTGTTAGTCAAGGCCATTCTTTTGTAGGGATTATTGAAAGATTGCGTTGCGCTAAAAATTTGTGTCAGGTTAGTGATGATCAGAATAAGAAAAAGAGATAAATGTCTGAGTACGTTCAGTTTTGCTCAGCTGTTTGAAAATCAAATAACGTAGTGGTTTTCCAGAACTGTCATTTATAAATTTTTCTAAGAGGATGTTTCAAAACAATAAACAGTTCACATAGTTTTTCACATTTGTCTCCTTTTCATTTGACTGCTCGTTGTATAGACATAATGAGCTGGTTGTCATTTTCGTTTCCTGCACATCTGGATCTTCAATTTTCAAGACAAATAAAAATTCTATGTAGCTAGTTGGTACAGTCTAGGGCTTACATAACTGATATTCATACGACGAGGTCAATCTCTTTTACTGGTATACGAACAGCAAACAGTCTTGCATTACCGTGTTGAGGCTTAATTACGTTTGCTCCGAAGTCTGGCCCGCTTGAACATGAACGGCCAAAACAGTCACTTGAAATTGGTCGTTCCACGATGGAGAAGGTCTATGGAAATTGGATATCCTCTTTATCCCAAAGGAACACCGTTATTCATTACTTGCATGACCAAAGACGTTGCAGTTTCCATTCCGCATTGTCATTAGTTCCTAGGTTCGAAACTAAACAAATTTTGCTACCTATGATCGTATACTTCTTTCCGATTTGTACTACCTTCTTCACCCAGAAACCAGGGAACACACAATTCGTTTTCTGTGCTGCAGTTGTTCGTGAACGAATCTCCATGTTCTATTATCTGTCTCCAGGGTGTGCACTTCCTATTTTGGAGGAATTCATTGACGACTGACGAGTTTTCGTTCTCTCTGACGGTTGAAAGTCTACCAACGTCCAAGTCACCATGCCAGTAACTAGTGAAGCCAAAGAACCTTCTATGACTGAAACCAACTTACCATGAATCGATGTTGCACGTTATCCCTGGGTTGAAATCGATTGCTGCATAGGCATAGGTGAGAGTTATGTCTATCATCCATGGTGTCTCACCTGAAACAGCAGAAAACAAAAACTGGATGAAGATTAGATGGTAAATGACCAACAAAATATCACTGCTCTAGAGCAAAACAATACCGAGTTACAGGAGTTGTGACTGACTTTCTACTCAACTTTTCTGGTTATT
Source organism: Schistocerca cancellata (assembly GCF_023864275.1). NCBI lineage: Eukaryota > Metazoa > Arthropoda > Insecta > Orthoptera > Acrididae > Schistocerca > Schistocerca cancellata. The sequence continues at coordinate 567,298,034 of NC_064627.1, forward strand.
AGTTACTTGCAAATACTTTTCGAATTATGTATTTCATTCAAATCGGCACAGCAGTTATACTCGTGGTATAATATGGTACTGAACATCGACCTGACACTGAATTCCATCTTGTATTCATATGATTCAGTATAATGTATGTTTAAGAACAATATTACTATTCCACAGTTTCGATCTTCATATCATTTTCAGATATCTTGAAGTTTTTTACAGTACTTTAATAACAGGTAATATTAAAACTGTGGCGTAAATTAACATAAAAATCATTCTGCGTCAGTTGTAAAATGTGCCAAAGTGTTAATCTTTTTTTGTGTTTATTCCTGTCACGGATCACACTATTTTATACCGGGTAATTAACTTCGGTCTGTGACGACCATCTTCAGATCAGAGAACAAACAGTTTTCCACTCACATCAAGCCGACATAAATTCTCGTGTAATATGCGAAGCAGTTTAAGACATTGTGAGAAAATTTGTTGCAGTGGTTTTTAGTGCACCCTCTCGCTTTTCTAACAAAAATATTTTTTTAAAATAAACTATAGTCTTCAGCCTCACATTACAACATTGACCTTTCTACTCACACATGTTCGAGTTACATGCGAGAATGAGACGTTGTGAGAATTGTTACTTTTCCATGAATCCCGCCGCATTTTTCAGACGACTTTATTTTATTTTTTAAAAAGAATGAGGCACAGTCTCATATAATAACAATCTTTCTGCTTACACAAGTGTAGTAATTCGTTTAAGTGTACGTTATCACCTGACAATCAACATCATTATTGTAGTCTGGTGAAGCTGAATTAGAGAAACATACGTTTTTTGTGTTGTAGTTCCAGAGTTAGAATTTCTCGAAGAAAACAACAGCAATCGGGAGAAGTTTAATCTTGTAAAAAATTATTTGTGAATTTGAGAAAAAAAATGTGATCACAATTCTGAATACCTCTTCACGAGTTCTACGGAAAACCCTAATTGTATTTTGTGTGTGGATAATAGTTTACGAGATAATTCCAATAATGAGGGACCCACTTTCAATACATAAAAAATAATTCGTACAACACTTCACAGTTCAGGACAGCATCCAAGAGTTCTACCGAAAATGGTCAATGAAACCCCTATTCGAGCTCGTAAAGCTTTGTCCTCAGGTAGCAGGCGGTTCGCCCCCAACTGGTCAGTAATTTGCTCAAGATTTCTCTGTCTAATTTAAGTTAGCCATATAAAGTAAAATTGTGGGAGGGATCGATTTTGTAGCGTTTGTTAATGATCGTGGTGCTAATATATATTTAAGTGCGAAGCATTCTGGAATCTGAAGTACTATGGAGTTGCAGGGACAAGAATTCACGGTGCCCTTTTGATTTATTTACTGGAGCCAGTGAAAACTTATTTTCACGTTTGGAAGACGATCATGAGCACACTAAAGCTTAAGAATATTTATTGAACAGAGTATCACGAAATTCTGTTAAAAGAAAAGGCGAAGATTTGGATGACATGTCTTGACAGCTTATTTGTAAAGAAGTAGATAACAACCAGCAACAAAGCACACGTTAGCTAAGAAGGATGTAAGAAGTACATGGAACAATACTATTCAAGCTGGTCTGAGGTGTATGGTTATGCTCGTTCAGTCGGTGCTCTTGTGAGGTCGTCGCTCTAGTGTAAATATCAGTGAACCATAACACTCATAAAAATGTACAGTTTACCGAAACTGAAACGTCTTCTCGGTTCGGAAGACTACAAAACTGTTCGATGATAGAGGCGTTCTCTTCACTTTGACTCACGCTGTATTCCAAAAACTGTCACATGCCATGGCTGATGTAGGATCGAAATTATCATCGAAGTATGTTTAGATAAATTAAGAAGATCGCCATGGCGTTCTTACATTCGTTAAAAACACCTTAATGCAGGAATGTTTTACTGAAGAAAAAGACGACGACAGCAATGATAGGTCCTGAAACGTTTTGGTTCATCATCGCAAGTGTATAACAAAACGCATCTATTTATCTCGAGCTATTATCTGCACAACAAAGTTATCAGAATTTTGTGCATAACTCATTCCAGAATGCTTCGCACTGTAAATTAAATATACATTAGCACCACGATCATTAACAAACGCTACAAAATTTATCTCTCCTACAATTTTACTTTATGTGACTAACTTAAATTAGACAGAGAAACACTTCGTAATCTTGAGCATATTGCTGACCAGTTGGGGGCCGGACCGCTTGCTACCTGAGGACAAAGCTTTACGAGTTCGAATAGGGGTTTCACTGACCATTTTCGGTAGAACTCTTGGGTGCTGTCCTGAACTGTTATCAAAACTTCTTTTCGCAAATAATTTCTTACACGTATTTTCCCTAACACTGTTGTTTTGAAATAATAAATTCTTTGAATGTAAATAACTTGGCTCCAGCTGTATTAGGTATAGATGTACTACATATTGGTGACGTCAGAACTGGTAACAGGCCGAGACTCGAACCCCGATATCCCACATATAGCGAGCGGTCGCCTTACCACTAGGCATCCGTGCGCGACTCAGGGCCAAACCCAAACATCCATGCGTCACCCTGTCTACACCGCTACATCCCAGTATGGTCTGCTACATTCACCATTAAATGCTCGCACCTGTACTCTGTATTCGGCGAACCTCAAAATTTTTATTTCTTCTCCATGGATTTTAATGCTTACTCCGAATTTTTCTTTTGTTTCCTTTACTGCTTGCTCAATATACAGATTGAATAACATCGGGGAGAGGCTGCAACCCTGCTTCCCTTTCATGCCTCTCGACTCTTATTACTAACTCTTATTACTACCATCTGGTTTCTGTACAAATTGTAAATAGCCTTTCGCTCCCTGTATTTTACCCCTGCCACCCTAGACTTAGAACTACTTAACCTAACTAACCTAAGGACATCACACACATCCATGCCCGGGGCTGGATTCGAACCTGCGACCGCAGCAGCAGCGCGGTTCCGCACTGAAGCGCCTAGAACCGCTCGGCCGCAACGGCCGGCGTGAGTCCCTCGTTCGCCAGACATTTCTCCCCTTGATTTGTTTTTCTGGGGCATGCTGAAAGAGAAAATTTAATCTATTACAGATTTAAACCCCCTGACAGAACACGTTACCGGCCAGAGTGCTAAGTCGACGGAAATTCAGACCTATTCCATCGAGTTCATCTTATCTGGCAAAGCGCATCAAATTATGCATTGAAAAGCACGGCGATCATGTTGAAAATATTATTTATTAACGTAAAGTGACGAAAATGTGCTTTATTATTATTTATTAGAGGTCCTTATGTAACCATACTTTATGGACATCCTGTATCTACAACTCTATAACTAAAGCGTATCTATCAAGAGCTCTAAAACAAAAACAAAAAACTCGATTCTCGAAACTTTGGTGCCGACTTCATACGACTCACTATTATTAACACGGTGTTCTCTGAATAATGATTCGTGGGATCCTTAATTTCAGAGTGTCGCAATGCTGGTCTGCACGAGCCATTTCCAAGCGCCTTCTGTCGTAAGCGACGTCTGATTTTGGGGTAGCGTTCACGAAGAGGCAGGGAACCTGCAAATTGTGTCAAGAACGGCGGACTGCTTGCGCGCTTCGCTCTCTCGCACGAAAATAATTATTGTGGGAAGCGCCCCGTCGCCGGAATGCTGATGAGAGCCCGGGCTGTCAACAGAAACTGCTGGAAAGGTCGCGCGCAGTGTAGTAGGCCGCTGTCTGGGAACGGGGGCGACCGAAATGTGCGAAGGGCGCACGTGGGCGCCGAGGTGGCGGCGTCCATGTGGAACGGCAGCAGCTGCATGGAGCCTGCCTTCGGCGCCCTGTCAGCGCGCCCTGCGCCGTCTCACGCGCCGGCGCTTCTTCCCCGCTTTCTTGCGTGGAGCGATGACGTGACGCTGCGACAAGGCCTTTCCTCTTGCGCTACGCCCCTGGAGAAGTCAACAGGGACGGATTTACTTAATCTCAGCTAACGACGTGCTTTACTGATACGACGCCACTGCTGTTAACAGCGCGCAGGCTTAGCCGTACTGCAAGTGTAAACCGAGCTACGTATGGTAGAGATTAGAGGCGACACTTGGAGACCGACGCGGCTTGCGACGAAATACGAGCGAGGGACCAGAAGGAACAAGATGACAGTCTGAGAGTGTTCGATGTACATCAGCAACCACATCCTGCAAAGCACTGTGAAGGATATTCCGAGTACCACATATTGGGCGTTTCTCCCCGTTCCAGTCTCGACTGGAGCGTGGGAAGTATTTTTTATTTTTATTTGACTGGCTTTATCAAAAAAATAGTTCAAATGGCTCTAAGCACTATGGGACTTAAGATCTGAGGTCACCAGTCCCCTAGACTTATGACAAACCTAACTAACCTAAGGACATCACACACATCCATGCCCGAGGCAGGATTCGAGCCTGCGACCGTAGCAGCAGCTGGGTTATGGACTGAAGCGCCTAGAACTGCTCGGCCACAGCGGCCGGCCTGGCTTCATCGTGACCCTATTCAACCAATAATGCATAACAGAAATATAGAAAATATATTAAGCTTATCGATTAGAAAATTTAATGTTAATATATTTATAACCAGCTGTAGTTCTCTGTAAATATTGTAATACTATTTTTTAGAATTCGTATTAACACCAGTTCAGATAAAAGTATTTGCCACGGATTGCACTATATGCAAGCAAAATCCAAATAATTGTCTCTGAGAGAAGTATGTCGCATCTTTCAATGAATACCATTGTAACATCTACCAGATATACAGAATGCTCTTTATGCAGGCGGTTTATTGTGACAGTCGGTATATAAATCGATGGAGAAAAAATCGCAACGTCAAGAAGGAGTTCTGCGACATAAACGAAAGTGGGTAGGTGTTTTTCTATATTTGAAAGATGATGTCTATTCAAATTTTGCGCCTGCCGTTGTGGCAGAACGGTTCTAGGCGCTTCAGTCTGGAACCCCGCTGCTGCTACGGTCGCAGGTTCGAATCTTGCCTCGGGCATGGACGTGTTATGTCCTTAGGTTAGTTAGGTTTAAGTAGTTCTAAGTCTAGGGGACTGATGATCTCAGATGTTAAGTCCCATACTGCTTAGAGCCATTTGAACCATCAAATTTTGCCGGCCGGTGTGGTCGTGCGGTTGTAGGCGCTTCAGTCTGGAACCGCGTGACCGCTACGGTCGCAGGTTCGAATCCTACCTCGGGCATGGATGTGTGTGATGTCCTTAGGTTGGTTAGTTCTAGGGGACTGATGACCACAGATGTTAAGTCCCATGGTGCTCAGAGCCATTTGAACCATCAACTTTTGCGCCACCCCCATAAGAGTGGCTGTAGTAGCGCCAAGGACGCTAATAAGCTTTGCTTTAAATACAGGCTGAGCTGAGCGTTAGTTACCTTTGAGGCTGAACGTGAGGAGCTTATGTTAGTCAAGAATGCCTTTAAGGCGACAAAGACCCCGTTATTAACCCCTCACTGAGTTAAAACGATGTCGTGTAATAGGGCTACGAGAAGCTGGATGTTCTTTCTGCGATACTGCAGAAAGACTTGTCAGGAATGTAGCCACTCAATATGTTTGCTCCCATTGGCGATCACGAGAACGTCGGTTGTGAGAAGAACGGGCTCCAGAGGGCCACGTGGCACTAGCGAGAGGGGAGACCACCGTGTTCGGCGTATGGCTTTGGTGCATCGTACTGCATCTGCACCAGCAATTTCAGCAGCAGTGGCACCGCACGGACACAACGAACTGTAACAAATAGATTACTTCAACGACAGCTCCGAACCAGACGCTCTGTAACCTGCATTCCACCGACACCAAACCACCGCCAATTGCGACTTCAGTGGTGTCAAGGGAGAATTCATTGTATGGCAGGGTGGAAGTTTGATGCGTTTCCTGATGAAAGCTTGTTCTGCCTCCGTGTCAGTGATGGCAGTCTGGTGGTTAGAAAGAAGTCAGTTGAGAATCTGCTCTCGACCTGTCTGCGTGCTAGGCACGCTGGACCTAAACCTGGAGTTACGGTCTGGGGTGCGATTTCGTATGGCAGTACGAGCACTCTCGTGGTTATTCCATGTACCATGTACCATGTACCATGAATGCAAATTTGTACATCAGTCTGGTGATTCGATCTGTTGTGCTGCCATTCATGGACAGCATTCCAGAGGGTGTTTTCCAGCAGTACAACGCTCACCCACTTACTGCTTTTGTAACCTAACATGCTCTAAAGATTGTCGACATGTCGCCTTGGCTTACTCAATCACCAAATCTGTCTCCAGTCGTGCACATATGGGACATCACGAGACGACAACTCCAGTGTTATTCACAAACAGTACTAACCGTCCCTTTATTGACCGACGAAATGCAACAGGCATGGAACTCCATCCCACAATCTGACATCCAGTTGCTGCAGAACACAATGGATGCACGTGGATGCACGTTTGCACGCTTGCATTCGACATCCCGACGGCTACACCGGTTGTTAATGTACCAGCATTTCGCGTTTGTGATGGCATATCTCGCACTTACATTAACCTGTGATCTTGCAATGTAAATACTTAAATATTTTACATAGACAAATGTGTCCGAAATTTCATTACTCTACATAAATTATCTTCTGGCGTTGCGATTTTTTTCTGTCAGTATTTATAATCATATGACGGTAAATTGAGTTCATGGTTCAGAGTAGTTTCAGGGGTAAGACAAGGCTGCAACCTGTCTCCACTGTTGTTCATATTATTTATGGATCATATGTTGAAAACAATAGACTGGCTGGGTGAGATTAAGATATGTGAACACAAAATAAGCAGTCTTGCATATGCGGATGACTTAGTTGTGATGGCAGATTCGATTGAAAGTTTGCAAAGTAATATTTCAGAGCTAGATCAGAAATGTAAGGACTATGGTATGAAGATTAGCATCTCCAAAACGAAAGTAATGTCAGTGGGAAAGAAATATAAACGGATTGAGTGCCAAATAGGAGGAACAAAGTTAGAACAGGTGGACGGTTTCAAGTACTTAGGATGCATATTCTCACAGGATGGCAACATAGTGAAAGAACTGGAAGCGAGGTGTAGCAAAGCTAATGCAGTGAGCGCTCAGCTACGATCTACTCTCTTCTGCAAGAAAGAAGTCAGTACCAAGACTAAGTTATCTGTGCACCGTTCAATCTTTCGACCAACTTTGTTGTATGAGAGCGAAAGCTGGGTGGATTCAGGTTACCTTATCAACAAGGTTGAGGTTACGGATATGAAAGTAGGTAGGATGTTTGCAGGTACTAGTAGATGGGAACAATGGCAGGAGGGTGTCCACAATGAGGAAATCAAAGAAAAACTGGGAATGAACTCTATAGATGTAGGAGTCAGGGCGAACAGGCTTAGGTGGTGGGGTCATGTTACACGCATGGGAGAAGCAAGGTTACCCAAGAGACTCATGGATTCAGCAGTAGAAGGTAGCAGGAGTCGGGGCAGACCGAGGAGAAGGTACCTGGATTCGGTTAAGAATGATTTTGAAGTAATAGGTATAACATCAGAAGAGGCATCAATGTTAGCACTGAATAGGGGATCATGGAGGAACTGTATAAGGGGGGGCTATGCTCCAGACTGAACGCTGAAAGGCATAATCAGTCTTAAATGATGATGATGATGATGATGATGATGATTTATAATCATAGTGAAACATGAGCAATTTATGGCCATTGGCTGTCAAAGCAAAAACTGCCAAGTGGATGTCAGTTACAAACCACATTCACAATCGCGTTAAGTGATAGGCTTTACTTTTCGCTACAGTTCTTCGTATAAACATGACTCATGGTGATACTTTGAAGTCTTTTTATATATCTTTTCCTTACAGACGCAACACAAAGCATGACACTATGGAATAAACATGTAAATTTCATGTGCTCCATCTGAAGACGAGCCTGAACAGGTTCCAAATGTAGTTAGTGAGATAAACGTGTATTTGAAAAATAAGTCTGGTTGCAGTTTTCTGTACCGGCCGCAGTGGCCGTGCGGTTAAAGGCGCTGCAGTCTGGAACCGCAAGACCGCTACGGTCGCAGGTTCGAATCGTGCCTCGGGCATGGATGTTTGTGATGTCCTTAGGTTAGTTAGGTTTAACTGGTTCTAAGTTCTAGGGGACTAATGACCTCAGCAGTTGAGTCCCATAGTGCTCAGAGCCATTTGAACCATTTTACAGTTTTCTGTATTTATAAATAATGAAGGAAGTGCAGGTTGCCCAGGCTAGAGGTATACGTAATCAAATGTTTATAACGGAAAATCTCGACATTTTACGTTTCTGGGTAATTACTCAATCGATAAAGGTAATCTCCAAGACGTGTTCCTCACCATTTCATGAACGGCGCTGAGTCATGTGGAGCAAGCGTACGAATGTTTTCTGTGCAGCAGGCAGATTGTACTCTTAACATGTGGACGCCACAACGAAAGGTGGAGACGTGCATGTTTGCGTGCGTGCAGAAAGAGAATGGAACGTGAATCCTTCCACAAGTAAATCCATTTATCATTGGATATAACTCTGAGAGACACTGGAAAACTGATTTCAAGTGCTGGAAAACATCCTAAAACCGATGCGAATGAAGAGACAATGGAACTGGGGGCCGAAGTATTCGCTAGAAGTCCAAGTGAAACCTTCTGACGAGCTAGTAGGTAAGTGGCCGTCCTCTATTCGATGGTGAACGACACCGTGCACAAACGACTCGGGTTGCGTGCTTGCAAACTGCAACTTCTGCATCACATTAAGCCCGAGGGTCACCGCAGACGGTGTGATTTGCTGTTGAAATGTTGCAGCGCGTAGACGAAAACGACGACTACCTCAATGTAGTGCTGCTTAGTGATGAATCTACCTTCCACGTCTGTGGGGTAAAGTTAATTCACATAACTGTCGTGTGTGGGAACTGAGAATCCAGCAGAAGTGACGGAGTACGAAAGGGACACATTAAAAGTTAATATGTGGTTGGGATTAAATAAACATGGTATGACTGGTCCATTTTTTTACAGTCTATAAAGACAGGGCAAGTTGGCGAAATGTGCAGTTTCAAAGACGCCTCTCGACGTCATTTCCCAACATGATGGGCCCCGCCCCCTTACCACTGGGATGTTGCCACATTTGTCCATGAGACGTTTCATGAGCTTTAAAACAAAAGGGGTGCCATCTCCTAGTCTCCTCCATCTGACTCCGCTGGATTTCAGTGCATGGGGCTTATCAAGAACATTGTTTATAGAACAGAGGTTCGAGACTGGTAAATCTAAGTCAATGGATCTATGGCGCAGTAGAGGCTATAACACATGTCATGCTTATGAACAAATGGCGAGAAGTGGAGCACCGATTCAATTATCTGTCGAGCTACAAACGGTGCCCACACTGAACTGTACCAATATGCATAAAAGTGTTTGAGCTCGTGTGTAAAGTGTTGGACAAATTAATTTTAATACATACTGAAATATAAACAAGTGTTTTCGTATACCTCTAGGCTATGTATTAATACTGTTACGTCGAAATCACAATCAACCACGAACCCGATGGCAGGGTTGTCTGTGAAGTACAGCACTTAGAACTGAAAGCACGGTTATTACGAACACCAACGGACAGCCAGAACAGAACTGACCTCCTGGACGGACAGTGGAGATATTTACACAAACGACGAATAATCCAGAATTCTGGTTTTTATACAAACATCGAATACAGCTGATGGTTAGGTTTGAGTTGGCCACCTGCAGCACGCCAGGCAGCAATGCTAACCGGTACACTACACTACACTAGATGCACCTCATCTCGGGGCATTGCTCGCTCTCCTGAAGAAACAGCGACCCGCCATTTCAGAAATTCTCATTGGAGCCGACAATAGCAACCGGGATCTAGATCTTGTCAATGGTTCTCCGTTTGGCGGAGCTGGCGGATCGTCGGTTTTCTGGTAGCGTTATTTATATCGTTTTCCCTACGATGAGCATCAAAAGTAGCTTCGCGATCATTGAGACAGACTTCACTTTCCTTCCCATCGTCGATCTTCTTTAGGATGAGACGGACACTGCTTATGCCCTTTTATCTTGTTGATAAAGTATCATAATACGGTAGCGTTCTCGCTTCCCACGCCCGGGTTCCCGGGTTCGATTCCCGGCGGGGTCAGGGATTTTCTCTGCCTCGTGATGGCTGGGTGTTGTGTGCTGTCCTTAGGTTAGTTAGGTTTAAGTAGTTCTAAGTTCTAGGGGACTGATGACCATAGATGTTAAGTCCCATAGTGCTCAGAGCCATTTTTTTTGTCATAATAATGTGACATCCAACGAGCGGCGAAGTGAACGATACGGCCCGAAGTAGGGCGTTAGTAGCTCCGAGTAGGCGAGGCCACAGTGTGGTCTTGAGTTTCTTAAACACATGCAGAGAATAACAAGTGCTTTGGCGTGGCGGAAACAAGTAGAGTTTTTTAACATACGTAACCGTACGTACAGTCACATATATAGATGGTAGTAGTATCACGTACACAAGCTACAAAAGGGCAATGTACTGGCGAAGCTGTGATTTGTACTCGTGTGATTCCTGTCAAACAGTTTCAGACGTGATTATGGCCGCACGACGATAATTAACAGACTTTGATCGCGGAATGGTGGTTGGAGCCAGACGCATTTTGGAAATCGTTAGGAATTCAGTATTCCGAGATCCACAGTGTCAAGTGTGTGCCGAGAATACCAAATGTTAGGCATTGCCGTTCACCACGGACAAAACAGTGGCCAGCGGACTTCACTTAATGACCGAGAGCAGCGGCGTTTGCGTAGAGTTGACAGTGCAACACTGTGTGAAATAACCGAAGAAATCAATGTGGGCCGTATGACGAACGTATCCGTTAGGTCAGTGTGGTGAAATCTGGCGTTAATGGGATATGGCAGCAGACGACCGACGTGAGTGCCTTTGCTAACAGCACGACATCGCCTGCAGCGCCTCTCCTGGCTTCGTGACCAGTTCGTGACCCTAGACGACTGGAAAACCGTGGCCTGGTCAGATGAGTCCCGATTTCAGTTGGTGAGAGCTGATGGTAGGGTTCGAGTGTGGTGCAGGACCCACGAAGCCATGGACCCAAGTTGTAAACAAGGCACTGTGCAAGCTGGTTGTGGCTCCATTATGGTGTGGGCTGTTTTAATGGAATGGGCTGAACTTCTGGATGTTCAGCTACTTGGAGACCATTTGCAGCCATTCATGGACTTCATGTTCCCAAACGACCACGGAGTTTTTATTGATGACAATGCGCCAAGTCACCAGGCCACAATTGTTCGCGAGTGGCTTGAAGAACATTCTAAATACACTCCTGGAAATTGAAATAAGAACACCGTGAATTCATTGTCCCAGGAAGGGGAAACTTTATTGGCACATTCCTGGGGTCAGATACATCACATGATCACACTGACAGAACCACAGGCACATAGACACAGGCAACAGAGCATGCACAATGTCGGCACTAGTACAGTGTATATCCACCTTTCGCAGCAATGCAGGCTGCTATTCTCCCATGGAGACGATCGTAGAGATGCTGGATGTAGTCCTGTGGAACGGCTTGCCATGCCATTTCCACCTGGCGCCTCAGTTGGACCAGCGTTCGTGCTGGACGTGCAGACCGCGTGAGACGACGCTTCATCCAGTCCCAAACATGCTCAATGGGGGACAGATCCGGAGATCTTGCTGGCCAGGGTAGTTGACTTACACCTTCTAGAGCACGTTGGGTGGCACGGGATACATGCGGACGTGCATTGTCCTGTTGGAACAGCAAGTTCCCTTGCCGGTCTAGGAATGGTAGAACGATGGGTTCGATGACGGTTTGGATGTACCGTGCACTATTCAGTGTCCCCTCGACTATCACCAGTGGTGTACGGCCAGTGTAGGAGATCGCTCCCCACACCATGATGCCGGGTGTAGGCCCTGTGTGCCTCGGTCGTATGCAGTCCTGATTGTGGCGCTCACCTGCACGGCGCCAAACACGCATACGACCATCATTGGCACCAAGGCAGAAGCGACTCTCATCGCTGAAGACGATACGTCTCCATTCGTCCCTCCATTCACGCCTGTCGCGACACCGCTGGAGGCGGGCTGCACGATGTTGGGGTCGTGAGCGGAAGACGGCCTAACGGAGTGCGGGACCGTAGCCCAGCTTCATGGAGACGGTTGCGAATGGTCCTCGCCGATACCCCAGGAGCAACAGTGTCCCTAATTTGCTGGGAAGTGGCGGTGCGGTCCCCTACGGCACTGCGTAGGATCCTACGGTCTTGGCGTGCATCCGTGCGTCGCTGCGGTCCGGTCCCAGGTCGACGGGCACGTGCACCTTCCGCCGACCACTGGCGACAACATCGATGTACTGTTGAGACCTCACGCCCCACGTGTTGAGCAATTCGGCGGTACGTCCACCCGGCCTCCCGCATGCCCACTATACGCCCTCGTTCAAAGTCCGTCAACTGCACATACGGTTCACGTCCACGCTGTCGCGGCATGCTACCAGTGTTAAAGACTGCGATGGAGCTCCGTATGCCACGGCAAACTGGCTGACACTGACGGCGGCGGTGCACAAATGCTGCGCAGCTAGCGCCATTCGACGGCCAACACCGCGGTTCCTGGTGTGTCCGCTGTGCCGTGCGTGTGATCATTGCTTGTACAGCCCTCTCGCAGTGTCCGGAGCAAGTATGGTGGGTCTGACACACCGGTGTCAATGTGTTCTTTTTTCCATTTCCAGGAGTGTAGTTCGAGCGAATGGTTGCCCGCACAGACCGCCCCACATGAATCCCAATGAACATTTGTGGGACATAACCGAGAAGTCAATTCGTGCACAAAAACCTACACCAGCAACGCTTTCGCAATTATGGACGTCTAAAGAGGCAGTATGGCTCAATATTTCTACAGCAGACTTCCAGCGACTTGTGGAGCCCATGCCACATCGAGTTGGTGCACTACGCCGGGAAAAAAGAAGACCGGCATTTTATTAGGAGGTATCCCAGGACTTTTGTCACCTCAAGTGTATATCAGAGGGGACGGCTCCAGGGCCAGAACTCGCTGCGACCAGCTGGCACAGAGCTCAACGTGGGACGGCTTGTGGCGCGGCGTGGCGTGACTCAGGCTGGTCTCGCCCGCCTGGAATGCCGCCGCCTGCGTCCTCGGCACTCAGCACGCCAGTCCGCCATTTACATTTCAAATCGGAGGCGGGCGCATGCCGGCGGCTGGGCTGGCCTACGCAACTTGCGAGCGACGCACGGAGGCTGTAGGGTAGAAGGGCGCCGGTTTACTATACCGAGCCGATCTGTTACCACCTGCACTTGCGCTCACTGACAAACACGATAGAATTATACATCTTAAAGTACTGTGACGCCGCTGGACAAAACAAAAATTTTACTCGCTTGATATTCAGCAACTCAGTTTCATTTATGCCTTTCGAGTAAACTGATCGTCAGAATATCTGCAGGCAAGACAAATTACAAATTGTTTAGAACAAATAAAAGCAAGAATTATGAGAGAGGCAAAATACCCTCAGACTTCAGGAAGAATATGATAATTCCAATCCCAAACAAAGCAGGTGTTGACAGGTGTGAAAATTACCGAACTATCAGTTTAATAAGTCACAGCTGCAAAATACTAACGCGAATTCTTTACAGACGAATGGAAAAACTGATGGAAGCAGACCTTGAGGAAGATCAGTTTGGATTCCGTAGAAATGTTGGGACACGCGAGGTTATACTGACCCTACGACTTATCTTAGAAGATACACTCCTGGAAATTGAAATAAGAACACCGTGAATTCATTGTCCCAGGAAGGGGAAACTTTATTGACACATTCCTGGGGTCAGATACATCACATGATCACACTGACAGAACCACAGGCACATAGACACAGGCAACAGAGCATGCGCAATGTCGGCACTAGTACAGTGTATATCCACCTTTCGCAGCAATGCAGGCTGCTATTCTCCCATGGAGACGATCGTAGAGATGCTGGATGTAGTCCTGTGGAACGGCTTGCCATGCCATTTCCACCTGGCGCCTCAGTTGGACCAGCGTTCGTGCTGGACGTGCAGACCGCGTGAGACGACGCTTCATCCAGTCCCAAACATGCTCAATGGGGGACAGATCCGGAGATCTTGCTGGCCAGGGTAGTTGACTTACACCTCCTAGAGCACGTTGGGTGGCACGGGATACATGCGGACGTGCATTGTCCTGTTGGAACAGCAAGTTCCCTTGCCGGTCTAGGAATGGTAGAACGATGGGTTCGATGACGGTTTGGATGTACCGTGCACTATTCAGTGTCCCCTCGACGATCACCAGTGGTGTACGGCCAGTGTAGGAGATCGCTCCCCACACCATGATGCCGGGTGTTGGCCCTGTGTGCCTCGGTCGTATGCAGTCCTGATTGTGGCGCTCACCTGCACGGCGCCAAACACGCATACGACCATCATTGGCACCAAGGCAGAAGCGACTCTCATCGCTGAAGACGACACGTCTCCATTCGTCCCTCCATTCACGCCTGTCGTGACACCACTGGAGGCGGACTGCACGATGTTGGGGTCGTGAGCGGAAGACGGCCTAACGGTGGGCGGGACCGTAGCCCAGCTTCATGGAGACGGTTGCGAATGGTCCTCGCCGATACCCCAGGAGCAACAGTGTCCCTAACTTGCTGGGAAGTGGCGGTGCGGTCCCCTACGGCACTGCGTAGGATCCTACGGTCTTGGCGTGCATCCGTGCGTCGCTGCGATCCGGTCCCAGGTCGACGGGCACGTGTACCTTCCGCCGACCACTGGCGACAACATCGATGTACTGTGGAGACCTCACGCCCCACGTGTTGAGCAATTCGGCGGTACGTCCACCCGGCCTCCCGCATGCCCACTATACGCCCTCGCTCAAAGTCCGTCAACTGCACATACGGTTTACGTCCACGCAGTCGCGGCATGCTACCAGTGTTAAAGACTGCGATGGAGCTCCGTATGCCACGGCAAACTGGCTGACACTGACGGCGGCGGTGCACAAATGCTGCGCAGCTAGCGCCATTCGACGGCCAACACCGCGGTTCCTGGTGTGTCCGCTGTGCCGTGCGTTTGATCATTGCTTGTACAGCCCTCTCGCAGTGTCCGGAGCAAGTATGGTGGGTCTGACACACCGGTATCAATGTGTTCTTTTTTCCATTTCCAGGAATGTAGGTTAAGGAAAGGCAAACCTACGTTTCTAGCGTTTGTAGACTTAGAGAAACCTTTTGATAATGTTGACTGGAATCCTGATTCAAATTCTGAAGGTGGCAGGGCTCAAATGCAAGGAGCGAAAGGCTATTTAAAATTTGTACAGAAACCAGTTGCCAGTTATCAAAAGTCGACGGGTACGAAAGGGAAACAATGGTTGGGAAGGGAGTGAGACAGGGTTGTAGCCTAACCCCGATGTTATTCAATCTGTATATTGAGCAAACAGCAAAGGAAACAAAAGAAAAATTTGGAGTAGGTATTAAAATCCATGGTGATGAAATAAAAACTTTGAGATTTGCCGATGACATTGTAATTCTGTTAGAGACAGCAAAGGACGTCGAAGAGCATTTGAACGGAATGGACAGTGTCTTGAAAGGAGGATATAAGATGAACAACAAAAGCAAAACTAGGGTAATGGAATGTAGTCTAGATTAGAAAAAGACACACTCAAACTAGTAGATGAGTTTTGCTATTTGAAGTGCAAAATAACTGATGATGGCCGAAGTAGAGAGGATATAAAATGTAGACTGCCAATGGCAAGGAAAGCGTTTCTGAAGAAGAGAAAATTGTTAACATCGAGTATAGATTTAAACGTCAGGAAGTCGTTTCTGAAAGTATTTGTATGGACTGCAGCCATGCAAGGAAGCGAAACATGGACAATAAACAGTTTAGACAAGAAGAGAATAGAAGCTTTTCAAATGTGGTGTTACAGAAGGATGCTGAAGATAAGATGGGTCCATTACATAACTAATGAAGGCCTACTGAATAGAATTACGGAGAAGAGGAATTTGTGGCACAACTTGATCGGTTGGTAAGACACATTCTGAGGCATCAAGGGATCACCAATTTAGTGTTGGAGGGAAGCATGGAGGGTAAAACTCGCAGAGGGAGACACGGGATGAACACACTAAGTAGATCCAGCAGGGTGTGGGTTTCAGTAGTTACTCGGAGATGAAGAAGCTTGCACAGGATAGTGTAGCATGGAGAGCTGCATCAAACCAGTCTCTGGACTGAGGACCACAGCAACAAACAACAACAATGATAAAATTGACAAAAATTCGAAAACCTACATTAAAATGAGCATACCAAAGGAGGTAAGGTGCCTCATACACCCGGTATGGTGTCGCTTGTGAGTCACAGATTTCATACTACAACTGAATAACAGATTTAGACGATGCGTACAAGTAATAAACATGGAAACCAGGTGGCGCGAATAGTAGTGCGGCGTGGCGCTGAACGTGTATGACAAGCCAGATTAAAGATGCAAGAATTATGTAAATACACAGATTTAAGCGACAAATGTAAATTTGTACCAAGGCCGGGATTTGAACCCGGGTGTCCTGCTCACTAGGCAGATGGCTTTTTATTATTTCCCCTAAACTGAAACATGAATGGAAATTTGGATTCAGGTGGGTGTCGTGCTGGCGTAAACCATTTATGCAAATGTACCGAGCGAGGGCAGTGTAGTGGCTAGCGCACCTGTCTAGTGAGCAGGAAATGCGGTTTAGAATCCTGTCGTCGCTTCAGTGTGCATATATACATCATAGATGGGTTTGAGACTTTAAAAGATCTCTTGAAACATACATTTTCATTTTATTAGATGCAAGAATGTTTAACAACAAAGCATGTTACACAGGAACCTATACAGCAAAAGGCATAAATAAATGACACAATCATTAAAAATTCTCTTGATTTGGAAATTTGTAATGATGTATTTACGGTTTATTGCTGTATAACTTTCTGTTCAATATGCACTGTTGTTAAACATTCTTGCATCTTTACCTGGCTTGTCATATGAATTCAGCGCCAATTTTCGCTATAATTTGTGCCCTTTTGTGGTCATGTTTGTTACTTTGTACGTAACGTCAAAATCTGTCATTCAGTTGTAATACAAAATTGTTGGCTCACACATGACGCCACACCGGTTTATGAGCACCTTACTTCCTTTGATATGTTCACTTCAGTATAGTTTTTTTAAAGTTAGTCAGTTTTATCATTATCTGTAACTTCCGAAGACTTTCGTGTCCGTTATACAGATATTCTCTAAGATGAGTTTTTTCGAAACGCGTAAATAAAACTGAGTTGCTGAATATCAAGTAACCGAAAATTTTTCTCCGGCGATCGTCGTAGCAACGTTTAAAATTTATAATTTCATAAAATGGTCGCAAGCCTATTACGTGACTATATAAGGAAATGCGATGGAGCGTCATCATTCTAATCAGAGTGACGAGGACATTATATGTTTGTTCTCATCGTAGGGCGTACCACAGCCGTGGATTTATTAAAGGTTAGAGACATGGTTCTACCTCGGATGTTATTGCCTGATTTGCAAGTGCCGGCTACTGTGGCCGAGCGGTTCTAGGCGCTTCAGTCCGGAACCGCGCTGCTGCTGCGGTCGCAGGTTCGAATCCTGCCTCGGGCATGGATGTGTGTGATGTCCTTAGGTTAGTTACGTTTAAGTAGTTATAAGTCTAGGAGACTGATGACCTCAGATGTTAAGTCCCATAGTGCTCAGAGTCATTTGATTTGCATGTATTTTTATGTAAACATGTTACTAGACACTTGATATGCTCACTATCATGCTGAAAAACAAACTGTTTGTAATCAATATTCTGAGTAGGACATCCACAACTGTTACTTGGATTCCTAATGGTGAATTAAACCTTCTGCGTTGTAATTTGAAAGTTCCTTTCTTTGGATCGAGGGATGTACACTACCTAGGTTTCAGGGCACTAATCCCATCTTCGGGAGCTACTGTAGAAGTTTATGAAAACTTAAATGTGTACGACCAAACCATACACGTCATGTAGAAAATTATTTTAGCAGTACCACATCCACAAATACTGAGAGTCTCCCTAAACAGCACAGAAAATGCAAGTAAAGTAGGTTTGCTGATTGCATAACATGTCATGGAGTCTATGACAAACCATTTTAAATAACACAAGCCCCCTTGCCGAAAAAGCCCACACACGTCAACTAGATGGAATTCCGGGGATCAGGAATGTACAAACTTGAATGTCAAAGTTGTAATGCAGCACACATAGGCATTACATGCAAGAATTTTAAAACACGATAGAAGGAACGCTTTAGATGTTGGAAGCATAGAACAGATGAGTCCGCATTTGCAGAGCACTTTAAGAACTAAAACCTCCATCCTACAAACATGGACCAAGATATGAAAAAATCAGAATAAACACCCATAACAAATGCCTTATACAAATGCAGTAGAATTACCACATACAGAACGCCACTGCTGAAACCAAACCATGTGATAAATGAAGAGACACACATCACTACAGACTCTCTACTAAACTTAATAAAACAAATGAGAAGAAAAAAATCCCTTTGTACATGTAGCAATATCAAAACAAATACATATTCTCTCTCTCTCTCTCTCTCTCTCTCTCTCACACACACACACACACACACACACACACACAAAACGTGTGTTCAGCTCACGGTGCAGTGAAAAGTAAAACAGAAATTTCAAATGGCAATTAGAAGAATAGCTACAGCGCAGAAGCAAGAACACAACACGTAGATCGACAGCCACGAAATTTGTGGGTAAAACTTTATTATTACGTCATAGAGAAGCGAAAATTTCCAGAACTGTTTATAACCTATATATACAGGGTGTTACAAAAAGGTACGGCGAAACTTTCAAGAAACATTCCTCACACACAAATAAAGAAAAGATGTTATGTGGACATGTGTCCGGAAACGCTTAATTTCTATGTTAGAGCTCATTTTAGTTTCTCCACCTACGCTCAATGGAGCACGTTATCATGATTTCATACGGGATACTCTACCTGTGCTGCTAGAACATGTGCCTTTACAAGTGCGACACAACATGTGGTTCATGCACGATGGAGCTCCTGCACATTTCAGTCGAAGTGTTCGTACGCTTCTCAACAACAGATTCGGTGACCGATGGTTTGGTAGAGGCGGACCAATTCCATGGCCTCCACGCTCTCCTGACCTCAACCCTCTTGACTTTCATTTATGGGGGCATTTGAAAGCTCTTGCCTACGCAACCCCGGTACCAAATGTAGAGACTCTTCGTGCTCCTATTGTGGACCGCTGTGATACAATACGCCATTCTCCAGGGCTGCATCAGCGCATCAGGGATTCCATGCGACGGAGGGTGGATGCATGTATCCTCGCTAACGGAGGACATTTTGAACATTTCCTGAAACAAAGTGAAGTCACGCTGGTACGTTCTGTTGCTGTGTGTTTCCATTTCATGATTAATGTGATTTGAAGAGAAGTAATAAAATGAGCTCTAACATGGAAAGTATGCCTTTCCGGACACATGTCCACATAACATATTTTCTTTCTGTGTGTGAGGAATGTTTCCTGAAAGTTTGACCATACCTTTTTGTAACACCCTGTATACAACGTTCTAAATGTAGACCAAATAGAACATACCGAAATATGTACGTATTCCAGGCCTCTGGAGATGCCTTGCAAAGAATAAAGAAGAAACACATATGGTACAAAAATTGTGTTTTATTCACTTTTAATCAGGCGATCCCAGAGCAAAAACTATCAAAACCCGTTACACAGCGTGCGGTGCAGCAGCGAATTCTGCCACTTCCTTCACATTTTGACCTTCCTTATGCTGCTCCGTGGATCTTGTGCCTCACGGTCCGCAAGTCGGACATTGTACAGAGCCACTAGTTTGCACACACTGATTACTGCACAACAAAACTCAAGTATCTGCTCTCGACCCACGTCGTTCATCGACATTTTCAGGTACCTTAATATTAGTGTTAGCGTCACGACGCCAGATTACAATTATTTTGGACCTGTGAGCTCAATAGTCGTGCGGTCTTCTCCCATTACGGAGGCCGGCGCCAGCTGCACTCCCGTAGCGGCGCTGTGGGTCGGAATGAGGACGACCCGACGCAGGAGCAGCAGGAGCTCCGGCAGGTCCGACCTTGGACTCCTCCAGGTCTCAGTCCTAATTTCTAATCTTGGTCCCATTCCTCAGACACCGACTTGTCGAGTAACTTTCCCTGAGACGTGACTTATGCCCATGTCTCCCTTGCTTGAGACGGTCTCCGTTTGGAGGCAGAAACCAGAGAACGACCGAACACATGAAATGCGACCGGCATCGAATAAAGCTGAGCGCTTCATGAAAAAACAACGTCTGTGATATCGTTCCGGAAATTCCTGTTAAGAGGTCCTGATGGAAATGGATTGTGTTGTATATTTTAAGAACGATTTTCTGGTTCTATAATCTGGCAGCCCTCATTTGCATCCTGTTTTTAAAAAAGTGCAATATTAACATGCATTTGTGCAATTTTCCGTCAGAAATTAGCTCTTCCTATGACGGTGAGCCAGTGTCTTTCATTCCGTATGAGGACTCGTGGGGGGGGGGGGGGGGAGGATTTGAGTGATCTTAGTGTGACAGTCTTCAATAGTGAATTCCGTAAAAATGGATGTCAGAAAGTTTAGTTGACGTAGACCTGTTCAGCTAATACATTCCATAAAGATGATACTGCATTGCCTGTGTTGTTCAGAAATACGATGCAGTGTTCCTTCGGATATGCATGCACGTCTGAAGGAACAGGCATTGCCGCGACTACAGCCATTATGAAATATTGAAATACGTGAAACATATTCGTGGTTGCGAATATGTGCAACCATAAGCTGTATAATGAAATGATGATGAAACTTCACCTCTGAATGTAAAAAATGGCTCTGCTCGTAAACTTCTACGTTATTTGATACTGGAGCAAAACTGAACGTACTCAGAAAGTTTTCTCTTTGCTTATTCTGATCATTTCTAAACTGACACAATATTTTGGCGCAACGCAATCTGACCTTTAATAATCCCTACAAAAGAATAGCCCTAACTAACGATAATCTATCCTTCACGAATCACTTACTTCACCAAAATCGTTACTCGAACAAATGGAATACAGCGAGCGCCAATACTGCCAGTTAAATAAAAGATTCTAACTACTCAAGGCACTAACTAGTGATATGCATATAGGTAGCAAATGAAAGATTTTGACAGACAACAAACAATGTATTTACTTTAATAGTGTTCAAAAGTCATTTTGTATATATATATATATATATATATATATATATATATATATATATATATATATTCGTGACGTCCAGTTCGATAAATTTCCTTTTTCTGACGGACACACGTCCAGATCGTCCGCTCATATTAACATCTCAAAACTCTCGCATCTCTCTCCCTACATCCACCACTGCTGGCGGCTCACCTCCCAACTGCCCAACGCTAAGCGCTGTTCACAACCAACTGCCCAACGGTACACTAACGAATAAGCCAACAATGGGTCCAACCAGCCACAGAATGCACACAGCGCAGTCAGCGATTTTAATACAGAGCGCTACATGGCGTCACCAACATAAAAACCTAAACCGCCTGCTTACAATGACAATGAAAATGTGCGCCTGACCGTGACTCGAACCCGGATTTTCTCGCTTACCGAGAGCGATCGCCTTGCCTTTTTTTAAACTTTTTTATCTCATTTTGTTCGTTGAATTTGTTCGGGGCGTACGTCCGATGACACCTGTTCAGGTTCTTCGTTGATCCGTTCACTCAGTTTTTTTACTACAGAGAGTAGCTACCGTCTGACCGAACACGCTGAGCTACCGTGCCGGCATGCCATTAGGCTATCTGAGCGCGCTTCACGGCCAGACCCAACTGCCATATATCGTCAACCAAGTATCTGGAACCTGCTCTCGTACATCCATTACGTATACTCCCGTACAGGGAAGACATATTAATTGAAATTTGCTTGTGTTGGTGGATAAACACGATATTGCTGTCTCTGCGTTGTTCAAAATGATAAATTTGTCCTAAGGAATACTGCATCAGATTTCTGAACAAGATAGGCACTGCAATATCGCATTTATTCTCCGACACCGGACAAGCCTCTTTCAATTAAAATGGCTCCCCTGTACTGGGATATACGTACACATGAAATGCACTGATGCAGGTTTTAGACACTTGGTTGGCGACATATGGAAGTTTGGGTCCGGCCGTGAAGCGTGTTCAGGTAGTCTAAGGGTAAGGCAACCACTCGCGATAAGCGGGAAATCCGGGTTCGAGTCCCGGTTCGGCACAAATTTTCATTCTCATCATTCCATATACTGCTGATGGTTGTCCATATTCGCAAGTACGAATACATTTCATAAAGATTGCGCTAACTTTATAAAATCCAATCGATACAAAACAACGAGAAGTAATAACACGGCAGTATAGCAGCGGCTGAGGACGAATGATACTATCAGTTACTGGAAATGACAAACTAATCGCTTTTCTATGGGTACAGAATGGGTTAACCGCGAAAAAATGTGAATTAAAGAAAATTCTTGAGTATTTATCCTTATCTTGCTAATGTACTCGTAAATTCCACTCTAATGCAGGTATTGGCAACTGTCTCTAAATATGTGAAAAAAATTATGCTCTTCAGTACAAACTTTTGAAGTCTGACTACATCATAAAATACTGAAATAATCATAAGTTGGGTATAAAACAGAAAAATTACGTTCTGTTGTTGATTAACCAAAGTGCAGGCTTCCGTTTTTCTCTCTCTTCTCAGCGATCACAGGCCCTGTAGACCACGCGCTGCATCAACGATTTGCTTCCACCGCCTTCTATCTCTCGCAGCCTCTCTGCACCTAATGCTGCGATGTCCTTCTCTATGTCATCTTTCCACCTTGTGACCGAGCGAGGTGGCGCAGTGGTTAGCACACTGGACTCGCATTCGGGAGGACGACGGTTCAATCCCGTCTCCGGCCATCCTGATTTAGGTTTTCCGTGATTTCCCTAAATCGCTTCAGGCAAATGCCGGGATGGTTCTTTTGAAAGGGCACGGCCGATTTCCTTCCCCATCCTTCCCTCACCCGAGCTTGCGCTCTGTCTCTAATGACCTCGTTGTCGACGGGACACTAATTTCCACCTTGTACGAGGTCGGCCCAATGGTCTTGTTGCCTGGAGAGTTCCTTCAAATGCTTTCTAGGTGATTCTGTTGCTTTCCATTCTGGCCACATGTCCAGCCCATTGCAGTCTCCTACTTTTTAATTTCTGGGTGATAGAGGGTTGCTTCATTAACTGATAAATTTCATTGTTCTTTCGAATTCTCCATACGCCATTCTCCAAACAAGTCCCCAGATTTTTCTCATTACTTTTCTTTCGAAAACATTTAGTTTTTCTCTTTCATTCTTTGTAAGCGTCCAGCTTTCTGAACCGTACAGTACTATAGGGCAGATAATATATGTATATCTTCATCTTTGTGGTGATTGACAAAGCTTTACTTTTGAATGGGTTGCTTAGTGAGTACAGACGTCTTGACCCTTAGGCTATTCTTTCATTTATATCCAGTGTCATGATATTTTTATTGTTGAAACGTGATCCAAGGTATCTGAACTGGAGAACTTTTCTGAATTTAGAATGTTGAAGTAAGGATTTGGGTTTATGACTCGACCTATTTCCATATATTCGGTTTTCTCTTGGTTAATCAAAAGCCCGATTTTGCTGGCACTTTGCCTGAGAGATCTGTACATGCAGGCTTCCGTTTACTAGCAGTAAATCGTTAAATTGCTGCTCAACCAAACGACATGATTCTTTTCGAAGCGCTTATCGTTTGCCGGACTAAAAGATGAAGGGTAGTAAGAGTAAGAGTGCCATAGTAACGTTAAAAAATGAGCTGATGGACATACGAAAAATGACGTGAATAACCCCTTCTGAAATACTAATTTGTACATTAAATGTCAATCGTCAAGGTAAATTTTACAGTACCCTGAAAATGGCAGGATACAAAAACAAAATTAACTTATTTGTAGGCCACTCAGATATGGAAGCATTCATCCCTTCCCATGCTCCAACCGTGTTTCCTTGGTTGTGATACTTTTTTCATTTACGTCTTATTTACTTTTAACAATGTTCTAAAATATTTCTCCTTCTAAATAAAATCATAGTTTACTGCCTGTGTGGTAGTACAGTATGTTTATAAATGAATATCGGGGTTTTAACGCTTTATACTATTTATTTCATTAAACTTACAGTTATAAATGATATGTCAAATGAAAGATCAGTTCAAACAGTTGTGTTTGGCACCAGTACGCATGCGCAGCGCACAATTTTTTCGCCGCAGTCCGTTAGCCTTGGTTGAACTTCACTGTACCCAAGCGCTGGATAGGCCGCAACGGGCCCAATGACAGGGCTTGCTTTGCATGGCCTTCACGTTCACCCGACCTAACGCCATGCGGTTTTTTCCTTTGGGGCTTCATCAAGGATCGTGTGTACGTGCCTCCGCTACCAGCAGACCTCCCTGAATTAAGAAACCGGATTGAAGCAGCTGTTGCAACAATCACTGAAGACAGACTTATCAACGTTTGGGGAGAACTCGGCTATAGACTTGATGTATGCCGTGTGACAAATGGTGCTCACACTGAACATTGATAAGGTTCTTGGTAAAACTGTTGAGTTGCTCTTTCGTTTGACTTATCGTTTATAACTGTAAGTTTAATATAATAAATATTGTAAAGCGTTAAAACCCTGATATTCATTTATAAACACCCTGTATTACCGTGCTCACCTATCGAATATGTGAGCCGCTGTTATTCTATACGGAGCGATCATGTCGAAACCCAATAACCGCCACAATGAGATCATGGAATGGCTCCATTCAAAAGTAATAAACACACTCGTTAACACGTTTATCCCACTTGGAGATGAGACGCTCAGTTCCTGTTCCGTACAAAGCGGTCGGCAGCTGGCGGATCCACAGCCGGAACCACTCTTCAACTTCCTCGTCCGACTGAAGCAGACGTCCAAGCATGTCCTTCTACAGGTCGCTAGTGACATGAAAATCACATGGTGAAAGATCCAGGATCTACGGAGGATGTCGCAGATTTCCCAAACAAATCGGCGAAGCGTAGCCTTCGTCCGACTGGCAGTTTGGGGGCGGGCGTTACAGTGCAACAGGATGATTCCCGTCCGACATCATCCCTGAGCGTTTTCTCTTTATGGCGCGTCGCAGTTTCTGCAACATATCTTCGTAGCGCTGCGCACTGATTGTGATTCCACGCTCGAGGACATCGACGAGCAGAGTCGAAGAAGAAGGTCATCACAATATTACCGGAACTTGTGTGAGCAACTTTAAATTTGAAACTTCCTGCCAGATTACAACTGTGTGCCGGACCGATACTCGAACTCGGGACCTTTCCAGGAGAGCTTCTGTAAAGTTTGGAAGGTAGGAGACGAGGTACTGGCAGAAGTAAAGCTGTGAGGACGGGCTGTGAGTCGTGCTTGAGTAGCTCAGATGATGCCGGCACAGTAACTCAGCGTGTTCGGTCAGAGGGTTAGCTGCCCTCTGTAATAAAAAAAACTGAGTTAATGGATCAAAGACGAACTGAAACGGGTGTCTTACGACGTCCACCCCGAGCAGATACAACGAACAAAAACGAACAAAATGAGATTAAAAAAAAAAAAAAGTAGAGCACTTTCCCGCGAAGGCAAAGGTACCGAGTTCGACTCTCGGTACGACACACAGTTTTAATCTGCCAGGAAGTTTCATATCAGCGCAGACTCCGCTGCAGAGCGAAAATCTCATTCTGGAAACTTTAAACTTCTTTGGCGGGGGAGATGTTTCTACTGTTGGGTTTACTGCTTGGCCTCGGTCTGTCGGAAAGCTGTCGAACGGAAACGTGTTGTTGCACGACAATGCCCGCCCCCACACTGCCAATGGGACGAAGGCTACGCTTCAGCGATTTGGTTGGGAAACACTGCAACATCCTTTGGCAGCCGCCGACCACGTTCCACGAAACAGGAGTGACCCGTGGCGGCTCATTTCACTATCGGCAACTTTTAGCTGGCGTCTTAGAATGGGACGCGGGTGACTTATCTGTGCGGTTACCGCATAGTGTGGAGCCCGGACAGCAGCAGTGCTTGGAGAAACGGATCGGCACGACGTCTGTTCAGGGGCGTCGCTCACTCTTCTCAGCCAGGACTGGGCAGTAGGCAAAGGTCTGGATCGTTTATGTTGTGCGCAACTATTTGTTTAGCTCTGTGCACCGATTTCCCGCTCCGCAACCTATTTGAACAGAAGTTCGGGTTTAAGTTCATTAAGTCGTCATGCACGCGTTATTACTTGTCTACGTCATTCTAGGACTAGTGTATTGCCCTGTCTGTTCTGTTAGTTTTTGAAGTAATTTGTCTTAATCTGCTGGTCGGCGTTCTCTCTCAAAGAAATTTGCCGTGGCTAATGTTGTTACGGTTATATATAAAAAAAGTGTTTGTTTTAAAATTCTTATGCAAGGGAACCAGCTATTCCGTTTTAATATTTGTTTTCATGATGTTTTAGAATCTGGTGGACTCTGTGGTATGACTATTATCCTGACCTTTTAAGCATGTCGTGAGCTCCAGCTTATGTTAAGACCATACTGAGTTGTTTGTTACATTTGTTTCTGGAAGAAATTACAGCACACATTTTGTGTTGTGTGATGTCCTTAGGTTAGTTAGGTTTAAGTAGTTTTAAGTTCTAGGGGACTGATGACCATAGATGTTAAGTCCCATAGTGCTCAGAGCCATTTGAACCATTTTTGAAGCTTATTTTCTAGAGCGTATTAATGTATTGGAAACGCTCTATAAGTGCAATCATGGTTAAACCACAGCTTTACTTGTAGTATAATTCAGTTAGACACTTATCTTTGTTTGTTAACAGCGCTTACTGAGTTGCTAGGAGAGCATTCCGTGTCGGCGGCTTCTCGCTGCGTGGGCCTGGCTTACTTGCGGCCGTGCGCAACGGCTCTCGAGCATTTCCTAGCGCGCCTTGCTGTTAGTTTTCAGTCGCGCGTCTTTTCTGTCTGTATTCAAGCGAGTAACTTATGTTATCTGACTTGCACTGTAAATGAAATTTTGCTGTCGGCCAAGAGGCCTTCGATTAACTGGCTTCGCACAAGAAGTTTCCCCTTTAATGTTCAATACATATTGCATCATTGTTCTAAGTTTATCGTAAATCTTTTGGTGATGTTTTAAAGCAATTTATCTAGAACTGTTTTAATTATTTTAACTGTCTTGTTTATTTAAAATTGTTTAATTCAAAAATTATAAAAAGGCCAATACTGTTAAGGTCTTATTTCTTGAATTTGTTTATGGTTATTGTTATTATTATTATTACTATTTGTGTTATTATTATTGTAATTTAACGGCTGTCTTATTCACCATTTTGAACTCTTGCAATGGCAAATTAACTTCAATTTTCCTACCTGCTTTTCAAAGAGGACCTATTGTTATCAAAATACGTAAAAATAAATATTGTTGTCCAAGGATAAATTATATTAGTTAAGTGGGCCTAGTCCTTCCATGTCGTTTCCCTGATCCTCGATTTCAAGAGTTGTTCGTCTCGTCTACCAGCGGAATAGATGTCTAAAGGCGTGTGGTGATTACTATTAAATAATACCATTTTGTGGTCCCAACATGCCAGGTGTTAGGATTTGGTCTGACTGCCTCTCATAAGAACCCCTCTTATCATACCGTGTTATATTTGAACTTCTTCCTTGCTCCTCCCAACCCCTCCCTTGTCCCCCGCCCGCCCTGTTAAAAATCCCGCCATCACCTCATAATTCAGAAAAAATATATACTAATGTCGTAGTAGCTACGAAATACACTGAACTGCTGAAATCCATGGCAGAAGCCAAGATGAGTCTGTCTAACTGATGGTGTAACCACGTACGAGATGTATTGATCGAGAGAGAGAGAGAGAGAGAGAGGGGGGGGCGGAGAGGGGAGGGGGGGGGGGGCGACTGGGCAACTGGACAAGGACGGGAAAGGAAATCGGTCGTGTTCTTCTCGAAAGGTAAAAACGATGATTCCAGCATGGGCTTTAGGGAGACCACGGCAATGCTCCAGTTGGATGGCGTACACGAATTTGAACACCGCTTCTTCCTTACGTGAGGTAAGAGCTTTTGAGACACAGGTTTCAGTCGCATAACGTTAAGGCCTTAAGCAGCACCGATGTCCGTTACTCTCTCCTGCGCGCTACGAACAAGGGACCGTTATTGGCTAATAGCTTATGAGCACATATTATTGCAAGATACAGACGTTGACATCTATTCCCACCGTACTTATAAGGCCTAACGGCCATAACCGCCGTAAGACAGAATTTCTGCTCTGGTGGGAACACGATTGTACTGTCATTCGCAGCTACAACAAAAGGCGCATTGTCTTGTAAAGCTCTGTAATAAATACAGCACTTGGAGGCCATAACATATATGAATACATTTGACCCTGACATGATAATAGGGCATGTTCGCAACAGTTTTCTCCCCAAATATGCAGGTGAATAAATTTTTAATATAACTGATTCATACACCAACGGGGGAGAATACACGCAATTGCTCAAAAACGTATTGAATGAAATGCATACAATTGCTCAAAAACGTATTGAATGAAATGTTTGACAAACAAATATTCTTCAACAACCTCAGTTGAGCTTGTAAACTAAAAAAGTTTAAACGTCATTTATCAGTTCTTCTACAAGTTCTTATTCCATATCGATGCATACAAATAGGTAGATGCTACCACTGCCATTGTCTGAAAATTCAAACCTCCCAAATCAGTTTTATCAATCTATCTCTCTCTCTCTCTCTTTCACTCATTCACACACACACACACACACACACACACACACACACACACACACACACATCAGTACTCGAGTCCCGACTTCTTATATCGATCAACTTCAGCTGAGGTGGATTCTTTTATGGCCATCGCTCGTGTCTTCGCTGGTCGCCCCATGTCATGGTGACATGAGTCTGTGGTCAATTAAAACTGGTTTTTACTCCAAACTGAAGACCAGTCTGTTGCGTAATTCTGTGATTAGCAATCTGAAAGGGGCCAAAGGCATTACCGCTGTGGTAACACCGGTTCCCGACAGATAACCGAAGTTAAACGCAGTCGGGCATTAGTGACCGTCCACGTCCGGCGTGCGCTGTTGGCAACCTGTGTCCACTCAGCCCTTGTGAGGCCACCTGACGAGCAACTTGACTGAGAAACAGCGGCTCCGGTCACAAAAACTGACAACGGCCTGGAGAGCGGTGTGCAGACCGCTCGCCCCTCGGCATCCAGTGACCTTTGTCGGGTGAGGGTGACACGGTGATCGGTCGGTACCATAGAGCCTTCCGAAGCTTGTTCGAAGTATGTTTAGTTTTGGGTGCTGATTCCTTATTCAGGCTAATCATGTCTCCATTGATTGAAATTAATTGACATGACGAAAATAGAGCCATCAACAAGAAAAGAAACTTACCGTAAAAAATAAATAATTATCACGTAAGTGCAATGTCAGCGTCAAGCATATCGATCAATAGCATTTGATCTGAGGACTATTAATCTTGAATAAATTTATCTAGAGAGCGTGTATGAAATGTAAATACTGTTACCGAACCGATACATGAACATCACTCATAGATTTAGGCCTTAAGCCTGATCCGCCTGACCGACTGCAAGTTCTCGGCCCAAGTCGCTCCTGAGTGCGTTGTACGTTACGTGACTGTTCACCCGTGGTCGCTGCCAAGAGGATGCTTTGCACTGTTACGTTGGCTTTGTGTCATCGTAATTGAACCTGGTGAGCTTCTGTCCCTGGGAAAATCTTGTGACTGTGTTATCACCCGCCTGTTCTTGTAATGCCCCTGACCGTGTTCTATCACTATTTCCAGTGGTTAGCACACTGGATTCGCATTCGGGAGGACGACGGTTCAATCCCGCGTCAGACCATCCTGCTTTAGGTTTTCCGTGATTTCCCTAAATAGCTCCAGGCAAATGCCGGGATGGTTCCTTTGAAAGGGCACGGCCGACTTCCTTCCCCGTCCTTCCCTAATCCGATGAGACCGATGACCTCGCAGTTTGGTCTCTTCCCCCAAAACAACCAACCAACCAATCTATCACTATTTCCAACAGTCTTGCTTCTCCAGTGAAATAGTGCTTATATTTGAAGGCTGGCAAGCAATTAGTTACCTTTAACTGTTTTATGTCAATACCTCAAGCAGTCAGTTTCTGAATTCTAGTTCAGCTACCTTTTATTGTCAGATGTACAGAACATTGCCAAAATTTTGTTCTCTGTTTTGCTTCCACAATTCCGCTGTATCTGCTGTGAGCAATGATAACCGTTCTGGTAACTGTTTTTTTTTCCTACGTTGTAGTAAGCCGAGTGTTGCGTGATTCATTGTCTGCATTATGCTGGCTCCTGTCAACGACTGAACGAGCGTATTAGATGCAAGCAGAACGGCGCCATTTCGTTCCTCCGTACGGAAACCAATTCACTCACCAATCTCGTTCGTGTGTTTCGTATTATTTAATTTTCTGCCTGGGTAATAGATCTATTTCTTGTCAAGTGTATCAGTAGTTTGTGCATCTTTTTTTAAAAAAAACATTTGGAAGTAAGTTTTATGTAAATTAATATCGAATACTGAAAGATTCCTCATTTATATTGTTTTAACTGAAACATTTTATTTTAAAGTAAGATAAAGGCAGTAACAACTGAGCTCAGTACGTTGGCCTGATAATTCAATTATTGTTAATGCAGTGTTGCTTTCATGTATAGGTTAATATTGCACCAAATTTCTGTAAAAAAACGGGAGGGGGGGGGGGGTGGCTTGACAAGAAACGAAACGACGCTGGGAAATAAATACGCCACAGTTCGACAAAAACATTTCATTTCTGTCTAACTAGCCTTTGCCACTTCCGTGTCCGTGCATTTGCTAACCATTTCCGGTTATTGACAGGTTAGAAAACTAACGAGCTTTGGACCTGAAACAATAGATTCGTCATCGATCATGTGCTTTGCTATCGGTATTCGTATATAGAAAGTGAGAAATTCGTGTCCATTTTATCACAAGCTCATAGAATTAGGCACGCCAGAGTAATTGCGATACTTTTATTCCCTCGAAAAAGAAACGTGTTCCTGATTGTTTGTCGTACACGTTTACTGCATGGATAAGTTCTTCATTTTGCCCATCGAGCCAGTTTTGGCCATCTGAATCTTTCATTATTGGAACATCTGACTTATGAGAAGGACCATACACTGCCCTGGTGCATGAACACTTCTTTTCCAAGTTAGTCTTGATTGCTTCAGTTTAGCTCAACGATACAAACGATTCAGTAACTTAGCATACTCAGAATCCTTCACTGTTCGACCCTTCACAGTAATGAATCGTGATTGTACCCTGCAGGTCCAAAAACTGTGCCCCCCACTTATCTGCAGGAGAAACGTTTATCGCTGCTTGTTATCTGTGCTTTCATCTTCGCCAGCATACTCTTTTGACAGCAGTTTTGTGTCTTGAGAGTCGTGGTGCATAGAAGTTTAGTCTACAATCGTAATAGCATTAGTTCCCGAATCTACGAAATCATTTACACATTTCATAAAGCTACCCACATGCGTTTTAGGCCTGAAAGAAGCAGCACATACAGAGTGTTCAGATTTTTTCACCTGCTGTACTTCATAATATGAGTACGTTCATGTTCATCTGAAATGCCTGCCATGTAAACAACATTATTAGTTTCGATAGGACGGGAGTCTGCCATGATATAATGAATTTTATCGATAGTTTCTTCAGAAGAAACTTCAAATTTGCGAGTTTGCAAAATGAGCAGTGTTCCTACCATCACCTTTAAATTAAACAGCACTAAACGTCAGTGAATGCTAACACTGTTTTCAAACATCTCTGCTGGCCGGTGCGGCCGAGCGGTTCTAGGCGCTACAGTCTGGAACCGCGTGATCGCTACGGTCGCAGGTTCGAATCCTGCCTCGGGCATTGATGTGTGTGACGTCCTTAGGTTAGTTAGGTTTAAGTAGTTCTAAGTTCTAGGGGACTGATGACCTCAGATGTTAAGTCCCATAGTGGTCAGAGCCAAACATCATATCTCAAGCCAGTTTTTATCTGCATCGCAGTGTGCCTTTGTGCGATATTCGTTTTTACTGCTTTTCACGAAACGTAGGACACCGGTCGCTTACGACAGCTGCCAAAAAGACAACTGCATGTCGCATCTGCATGGAAGATTGAATAAAATGGTTGCAAGAATCATAGCAAAAGATCCCAGCCGCTCAACAAGATTTTCTGTTATTCAGTGAAAATCATCAGGCTTCTTTCTCAATCCATCCTCGTACAAACATTAATTAGAATATTAGTGTCCTAAAGTAATACTCCGATGAGTTCGATCGGCATACAATATTTTTATGTAGAACGATCTGTGGCTATTATTTGCTGCAATTATGGCTATTGCAAAAGAAAGACGTATTAGGAATGAATATATTGTGCATGTTTGTCATACAAGGCGTCGCAACTGGGAATTACACCGTAGGGAAGACATAAATCGAATGCCCGAGAATAGACTATTGTACTCTCTATAAAATGAACTGTGGCGCCGTTATTTCCATTGACACGTGAAGCTGACAGGAACATCGAAGGGAGCTCTGGCTATGTTGAGCGACAGCGGGATTTGGTGTAGCTGGTTACGGAACACCTTTCAGCTGTCACTCCGCGCAGCGTGACAACAATGCTTCTCGTGGCGCGCATATACGTCACATGCTTGGCTGATGACTGCTCCGTTTTGTCTGCGCAGAGGTGGGCGGGCGGGGGACGGGGGATGCTGCAGAGCATTCAACGACTTGTCAGACACAGTCCTGGAGCTCCATGACAATAGCATACTGCGTAATGGGCTCCATTTGTCATTCGATCCTATTGAAAGTCACCTAGACACTAGGATCTCTTCACGAACGTACCACGCGGTTGGGACGCAATGCACAACTGGAAGTATTTATTTCTACTCTATCGCCCAGGTAGCTTCCGCTCAATTTCATTATCTGGGGATTCCTTATTATTACGCCAAAATTATTTTGAACTTATGCATTAATATTTATGATTAACTTTAAAAGAATTCAGGTAAAATTAGCAACAAATCCACACATATTGTTACACATCTTGTTACTTTCCGTCCCGTAATGACATCTAAACAAGATTAGTTCCGTCTTGCTACGGCTTCTGATATTTTCTGGAAGGCTCTATAGTTACATACAAACTCCCAAACATCCTTTGTTACTACTGTTTCTTTCTTGTATCTGACTTGTAATTTATTGCTAAACACCACATGCATATACACCTTGTTTTGACTGCAATTTCATGCTGACTGTTTCATGTTTCTAGAGATACAAGGGCCTACTGAAAAGTAATGCCTCCGAATTTTTTTTTCTGCTCTCAATATCGATTGAGCTATTAGACATCACGCATATTACTCGGTCGACTTTCCTGTTTCGTTGAAGCAAGCTGCAACCGCTGCTGCTAGAGGACTCCGATTTGTAGTGTGTCACATGGCGGTGTTAACACAACCATGTCGGTGCATGAGAAACAGCATGCTGTAATCGAGTTTCCAACCGCAGAAAACATGCCTCCAATTGAAATCCATAGCAGTAGGAAAGCTGTGTACATTGATGATTGTATAGACGTCAGTAATGCGCTACGTTGAGTGTTCTTTCCATATAATGAAGGAAACGGTGGTGGTTGTAACATCCGCGCCTATTTTTTATTCAGAATCATATTCGCGACAGCGTTGTGTGTAGAATTCGAATGAACATTCTCGCGACATTAATAAAAAGAACTTCATCGATACTGAAATAATAAATTATTATTGTCAATGAAATAACTTAATATTCTATAAGAAACTATATCTCAGACAATACCTATGGAAAAAGATAATAAAAATCTCAATCTTTTGTTAGTTTTGATTCTTCTAGAATAATCCTTCTTCTTGTTCGAACTGTTGTACTGATGGGATGTGATTGATGTCTCGTAACGCAGAGGTCTATAAAAAACTGCATTATGTTGTTAATATTTGAAAAATAGACTTTCTGTGTCATTGAACTGAATCTTGTTTCTTTGGAGTTTTATTTCATTATGATTCTCGTCCTATATAAATGTTAAGTTTTTTCTGAGCAGCTACGAAGGAGCGCGGCCATTAGCGCTATTGATCTACAGCGCGGTTTATTGGTAAATGCTAAATAATAAGCGACACTGAGAAATATTTGCCGGCCGGTGTGGCCGTGCGGTTCTAGGCGCTTCAGTCTGGAACCGCGTGACCGCTACGGTCGCAGGTTCGAATCCTGCCTCGGGCATGGATGTGTTTGATGTCCTTAGGTTAGTTAGGTTTAAGTAGTTCTAAGTTCTAGGGGACTGACGACCATAGATATTAACTCCCATAGTGCTCAGAGCCACTTGAACCATTTTTTTTTTTGAGAAATATTTTCAAGTGTTAAAGCATATAGTGAAGGTACGAAAAAAGTTTAATGTACAGGGTGTCCCATTTATCTTGACCATCCTAAATAACTGTTTGTCCACATGCAAATTACAAAATGTTTCAAGCTTCGAGCAAATGTTCTTTAGCCATCAGGGGGACATCAATCAGCATGATTGCTTTCGTTTAGCTGTTTTTTTTTTTTTTACAAAGATATGAACAGCGGTATGACTTTTTTAAACGTCACCCTGTATTTTTTATTCGGTAATTCATTTCCTCTGCTAAAGACCTATTCAAAAATGTATCACAGTGTACCATTCACTGAAACACAACATTGACCTTGAGCCCGGGATCATAAACTCGTCCACTTGCTGGAGTTGTCAGAAAACAAATGAAAACCAAGTAAAAACATAACACAAAATTGACTTTGACTCTCCTGTACCATTGACTTGGAGTAGAACATTCAATGGTGCTCAAAGGGGTGACCCTGCACACCGATACACTGGTGCACTCGTTGAATGAAAGAATTATTTACTGCTTCCAGTGTTGCCTGCTGAAGAGAATTACAAGCAAGCACGATAAGTTCCTGCATGTCCTCTGGAGTTGTTGGAATATCGCGATAGACAATGTCTTTAATGAATCCCCAATGAAAAAAGTCCAGAGAATTTAAATCAGGAGACCTAGCAGGCCAAGTAACTGTTCCTCCTCGACCAATCCGTCTGGTAGGAGACCGATTCAGAACACGACGAGCACGCAAGGCATTATGTGCTGGACATCCATCGTTTTCTGTGGCCGAGCGGTTCTAGGCACTTTAGTCTGGAACTGCGCGACAGCTACGGTCGCAGGTTCGAATCCTGCCTCGGTCATGGATGTGCGTGATGTCCTTACGTTAGTTAGGTTTAAGTAGTTATAAGTTCTAGGGGACTGATGACCTCACAGGTCAAGTCCCATAGTGCTCAGAGCCATTTGAACCATCCATCGTGTTGATACCACATAAGCATTCTGGTTCTTAGCGGCACTTCATCCAGGCGAGGAGGAAGAATTCGTCTGAGGAAGCTGACATACGCTGTGCCGTTTATGCTACCATTGATGAGATAAGGGCCAATAATTTTAGTACCAAGCATCCCACACTAGACGTTAACTCTCCATTGACGCTGATGTTCACCTGTCTAAGCCATCGTGGGTTGTCGCTGGACCAATAAACCATGTTCCTTGTATTTACCTGTCCTTTGTTTGAAAAGTACAGGGTGTTTCAAAAATGACCGGTATATTTGAAACGGCAATAAAAACTAAACGAGCAGCGATAGAAATACACCGTTTGTTGCAATATGCTTGGGACAACAGTACATTTTCAGGCAGACAAACTTTCGAAATTACAGTAGTTACAATTTTCAACAACAGATGGCGCTGCGGTCTGGGAAACTCTGTAGTACGATATTTTCCACATATCCACCATGCGTAGCAATAATATGGCGTAGTCTCTGAATGAAATTACGTGAAACCTTTGACAACGTGTCTGGCGGAATGGCTTCACATGCAGATGAGATGTACTGCTTCAGCTGTTCAATTGTTTCTGGATTCTGGCGGTACACCTGGTCTTTCAAGTGTCCCCACAGAAAGAAGTCACAGGGGTTCATGTCTGGCGAATAGGGAGGCCAATCCACGCCGCCTCCTGTATGTTTCGGATAGCCCAAAGCAATCACACGATCATCGAAATATTCATTCATGAAATTAAAGACGTCGGCCGTGCGATGTGGCCGGGCACCATCTTGCATAAACCACGAGGTGTTCGCAGTGTCGTCTAAGGCAGTTTGTACCGCCACAAATTCACGAAGAATGTCCAGATAGCGTGATGCAGTAATCGTTTCGGATCTGAAAAATGGGCCAATGATTCCTTTGGAAGAAATGGCGGCCCAGACCAGTACTTTTTGAGGATGCAGGGACGATGGGACTGCAACATGGGGCTTTTCGGTTCCCCATATGCGCCAGTTCTGTTTATTGACGAAGCCGTCCAGGTAAAAATAAGCTTCGTCAGTAAACCAAATGCTGCCCACATGCATATCGCCGTCATCAATCCTGTGCACTATATCGTTAGCGAATGTCTCTCGTGTAGGAATGGTAGCGGCGCTGAGGGGTTACCGCGTTTGAATTTTGTATGGATAGAGGTGTAAACTCTGGCGCATGAGACGATACGTGGACGTTGGCGTCATTTGGACCGCAGCTGCAACACGGCGAACGGAAACCCGAGGCCGCTGTTGGATCACCTGCTGCACTAGCTGCGCGTTGCCCTCTGTGGTTGCCATACGCGGTCGCCCTACCTTTCCAGGACATTCATCTGTCACGTTCCCAGTCCGTTGAAATTTTTCAAACAGATCCTTTATTGTATCGCTTTTCGGTCCTTTGGTTACATTAAACCTCCGTTGAAAACTTCGTCTTGTTGCAACAACACTGTGTTCTAGGCGGTGGAATTCCAACACCAGAAAAATCCTCTGTTCTAAGGAATAAACCATGTTGTCTACAGCACACTTGCACGTTGTGAACAGCACACGCTTACAGCAGAAAGACGACGTACAGAATGGCGCACCCACAGACTGCGTTGTCTTCTATATCTTTCACATCACTTGCAGCGCCATCTGTTGTTGAAAATTGTAACTACTGTAATTTCGAAAGTTTGTCCGCCTGAAAATGTACTGTTGTCCCAAGCATATTGCAACAAACGGTGTATTTCTATCGCTGCTCGTTTAGTTTTTATTGCCGTTTCAAATATACCGGTCATTTTTGAAACACCCTGTAAATAGAACACTGGAGAAGTAGTTCGGGTTGGCGAGGCTTTGCTGCTGTGCCCTCTGACAGAACTGTACACGATTCTGGAAATCATTCCTATGCAATTCTCGATGTAGGTGTACATGGTAAGAATGGAACCAGTGACGTTTAAGAATTCGATGTACACTGGTTTTAGGAATACCAGTCTCGTGTTCAAGCTGTCGTGTGCTCACATGCGGATTATAGCAACGGAAGCGAGAACAGTAACTTCGGCAGCTTCGTCTGTGCGAGTGCTACAACGATTGCGTTGTAGTCGGTTGAAACTTCCTGTTTCCTGAAGCGTCGCAACAAGACGAGAAAACATCGGGAACATGGGTTCTTGACAGGATATCGCTCTCTGTACAGTTCCACTGCCTGCGTAGCATTTCGCCTACCTTCAACAGCAACAACAAAAGAAACGTTATATCGATGCGGTTTGTAGGAAGGACAGACTTTACTGTGTGCTTACTCTACACAACAGTATTTAAAAGGACTAAACTACTGTACTAAATGTACCCGTACATAAGAAAATAGTACTG
The DNA here is from genome assembly GCF_023864275.1 of Schistocerca cancellata. NCBI lineage: Eukaryota > Metazoa > Arthropoda > Insecta > Orthoptera > Acrididae > Schistocerca > Schistocerca cancellata. The sequence goes on from NC_064627.1 coordinate 567,335,847, forward strand.
CAATTACTGTTCTGCTAACTTACATTGCCCATAGATGAGTAGGATTTCTGTCCTCTCTTCTTTGGTGTACATTCTACTCACACTACTCTTCAACTGACGATGGTTGATGGAATGACGGGTGTGCGTTCTACTTATGTTTACATTTGTCCTCTGTCAAAGTCAGCAAGTGGATGTGTTCGATTACCCCGAGTAACTGCACTAAGCGCTGGGAGCGTCAACATCAATGTTGTGTTATCTAATTAATAACGTTGTGTTTCAGTGAATGGTACACTGTGATACATTTTTGAATAGGTCTTTAGGATAGGAAATGAACTATCGAATAAAAAATACAGAGTGCCTGTTAAAAAAGTCATACCGTTGTTCATATCTTTGTAAAAAAAAGCTACAACAAAGGTACTCATGCTGATTGTTGTGCCCCTGACGGCTAAAGAACATTTGCTTAAAACATTTTGTAATTTGCATCTGGACAAACAGTTATTTAGGGTGGTCAAGATAAATGGGACACCTTGTATATATTATTTGTTAGTAGTAAAACAGTGCGTGAAGGAGAATCGATAAGTGATTGTCGTATGTTAACCGCCATCCTAGTGAAATATTGTAGCGGCAGTTTTAAATTGAATTTTTATACAGATATAAATCTTATTGGTCATAATTACGATAATAATTGTGTATTGGTGGCCCGGAACCGCCTCAGAGGTAATAATTTCCAGTTCGACTGTGAATAATCTTTAAATGTAGTGAACTTATATCAATGCAAACAGCATCTTACGTCATACCAATTATTACATCCTGATGTATGAAGCCCTGAATTTAGTAACAACTCTTATGAAATATTTTGACAGGAAAAAATACATTAGTGTAGTGAGCGGCCGCGCGGGATTAGCCGAGCGGTCTAGGGCGCTGCAGTCATGGACTGTGTGGCTGGTCGCGGCGAAGGTTCGAGTCCTCCCTCGGGCATGGGTGTGTGTGTTTGTCCTTAGGATAATTTAGGTTAAGTAGTGTGTAAGCTTAGGGACTGATGACCTTAGCAGTTAAGTCCCATACGATTTCACACACGTTTGAACATTTTTTGTAGTGTGCGTGTGGTATTGTGTGACAAAACTTGCCACCTCGTCGATAGACGATCTGCAGCTAGTAATGAGACTATTACGCAACAGCAGTGAAAATTACTAAAAATCATTACTCTAGTATAGTTGAGAGTACTTATGATACATTTAGCTTGTTTGCTGCTTATATATGATAACTTTTGTGCATTAACTTAGTGCCATTTACACTGCTTGACAGACGACATTACTCCACGTTCCCAAATGGAGATTTCTTTAACAAAATAACGATTATTAGCCGGGAAAAGCAGTGATTAAATAAAACCTCATGTTACATTAATACTATAGTAAGTGACTGGTTTTGTTGTAGTCTTGCAGAGATTGCGCAATACACGACACACCACATTGGCGCCCAACGTGGGGCCGCAATACACAACATTTGTTGTAATAATGTAACTCTCTACAGGTGCAGTGTACCATAACAAAATATTAATACGTATGTTATTTTCTTTTCATGTATGAATCTGACATGGGAGAAATTGTGTCGTCTGAAGTGTTGCAAGAAATAACTAAAAACAGTTGAGCTGTGCTATCCGCCGACAACGGTGTTCATGCTCATAACTTGCACACATACACGCAATTAGCATTGGTTGCTCTTGTGTGTTGCTAATAAACAGCAACAGTTCAAATTAAGTTACAGCAGCCTAAAATGTCAGTGCTCCAGTATTCCGGCTGCGTGTATAATATTTTCAAGTATAATTTGTCTCGTAGATATTTTGTGCACACATTCCACCCATTTTGCTTTTGTTATTTGTATATGTGTCAGCTGTAAGGTATTTTGTGGAAAATATTGCTATTGTCAGTGATATATTTTCGTGCAATATTAGTGTCAGACATGATTAGACCAAAGGAGCAAGTAAAGTCAAATGAGCATGCTGATGCAGAAATGGCATCAGACCCTCAAAAATATCAGACTTCGCACACTTCAGTGCAAGTCCCTGATAATGTAAATATAGATTATATTGATTTATTACCTGATATTCCAAGTGAAAATGAAACTGAGGAGTTGTCAACACAGACAGACATTCCTGCGGTTAAACCTTTAGAAGTGAAAGATAATATTTCTACCGGGAAAGGGGCAGAAATCAGCAGTTCTCAAGCTATGCCACCACCGGACAGTAAAATGTCAGCATTATTATTTGAAAAGTTCAGATATATGGAACAGGAACTCAAGCGCAGGGAGCAGCAACACGAGCGCAGAGAGCGGGAGCGTGATACGAAATTCATGGAGCAAATAAACAATATTTTCATAGAACGAGATAAGGAAATTCTCCAGAGAATTAATCAGGTGTTAGTCGATCGCCACGCAGCAATTACGACTTATTTCAACAAAGAAATCAATGCAATAAAGACTATTATTAAACCGTTGGCAAACATACCAACTCAAGTGAATAATCTTCGAATCGAAGTAGATAAGTTAGAGAAAAGCAGTTCAAAGCTTTGACTGCTACTCTCGAGTCAATACAGGAAGATATTTCCACAGAAGTACAGAAACAAGTCCGAACGGAAGTAGCCAGGGCACTGAACACTGAAAATTATGATCTTGAAACAATGTCAGGACACAGCAACGAGGACGCTGGTACTGACAGGCAACCACTACTGCAGTGCATATTAGACCATGTTTCGGTAATCAGTCTGTATTACTCAAGAAATTTGTTTCACCAAGAAACCCGCGTTAAGAAGCAGAGTGTACTTGCAATAAAGTCAGTACACCGCCTGCTAATGACAACAACTTAATGCACTTACAGGGTGTTTCAAAAATGACCGGTATATTTGAAACGGCAATAAAAACTAAACGAGCAGCGATAGAAATACACCGTTTGTTGCAATATGCTTGGGACAACAGTACATTTTCAGGCGGACAAACTTTCGAAATTACAGTAGTTACAATTTTCAACAACAGATGGCGCTGCAAGTGATGTGAAAGATATAGAAGACAACGCAGTCTGTGGGTGCACCATTCTGTACGTCGTCTTTCTGCTGTAAGCGTGTGCTGTTCACAACGTGCAAGTGTGCTGTAGACAACATGGTTTATTCCTTAGAACAGAGGATTTTTCTGGTGTTGGAATTCCACCGCCTAGAACACAGTGTTGTTGCAACAAGACGAAGTTTTCAACGGAGGTTTAATGTAACCAAAGGACCGAAAAGCGATACAATAAAGGATCTGTTTGAAAAATTTCAACGGACTGGGAACGTGACGAATGAACGTGCTGGAAAGGTAGGGCGACCGCATACGGCAACCACAGAGGGCAACGCGCAGCTAGTGCAGCAGGTGATCCAACAGCGGCCTCGGGTTTCCGTTCGCCGTGTTGCAGCTGCGGTCCAAATGACGCCAACGTCCACGTATCGTCTCATGCGCCAGAGTTTACACCTCTATCCATACAAAATTCAAACGCGGCAACCCCTCAGCGCCGCTACCATTGCTGCACGAGAGACATTCGCTAACGATATAGTGCACAGGATTGATGACGGCGATATGCACGTGGGCAGCATTTGGTTTACTGACAAAGCTTATTTTTACCTGGACGGCTTCGTCAATAAACAGAACTGGCGCATATGGGGAACCGAAAAGCCCCATGTTGCAGTCCCATCGTCCCTGCATCCCCAAAAAGTACTGGTCTGGGCCGCCATTTCTTCCAAAGGAATCATTGGCCCATTTTTCAGATCCGAAACGATTACTGCAACACGCTATCTGGACATTCTTCGTGAATTTGTGGCGGTACAAACTGCCTTAGACGACACTGCGAACACCTCGTGGTTTATGCAAGATGGTGCCCGGCCACATCGCACGGCCGACGTCTTTAATTTCCTGAATGAATATTTCGATGATCGTGTGATTGCTTTGGGCTATCTGAAACATACAGGAGGCGGCGTGGATTGGCCTCCCTATTCGCCAGACATGAACCCCTGTGACTTCTTTCTGTGGGGACACTTGAAAGACCAGGTGTACCGCCAGAATCCAGAAACAATTGAACAGCTGAAGCAGTACATCTCATCTGCATGTGAAGCCATTCCGCCAGACACGTTGTCAAAGGTTTCGGGTAATTTCATTCAGAGACTACGCCATATTATTGCTACGCATGGTGGATATGTGGAAAATATCGTACTATAGAGTTTCCCAGACCGCAGCGCCATCTGTTGTTGACAATTGTAACTACTGTAATTTCGAAAGTTTGTCTGCCTGAAAATGTACTGTTGTCCCAAGCATATTGCAACAAACGGTGTATTTCTATCGCTGCTCGTTTAGTTTGTATTGCCGTTTCAAATTACCGGTCATTTTTGAAACACCCTGTAAGTACCTTAATGCATGAAGAGAGCATAATTAAACACCGCCAATTCCAAGTATTCAACGAGGAGAGTAAAAAGAATATTAATCCCGTAGGTTTTATTAGAAACTTTAGAAGTGTTCTTCCAAAGTCTTGGACGGAGGAACAGAAAATCCATTTTGTGGTTTCACACATTTCCGGTGACGCTCCCTCGTACATTTATTACTGTAGATGCTTTCCAATCGTCGCTTACAGAGACATAGCGATTATGTTGGAAAGTAATGTCATGTATCTCCGTCACTTTGAAGTATAGTGCATTATTTAATAAAAGTTATACGCCTGCCATATTAATTCGTAACTTACTTTTCGAAGTCAGTAGTAAAGCCATATGCTGGCTATATTTTGCATATTCGTTCATATCTGTGCTTTCTAACCTTTTCCACGCTACCTGTTCTACTTCTACATCTACATCTATATCCATACTCCGCAAGCCACCTGACGATGTGTGGCGGAGGGTACCCTATGTACCTCTATCGGTTCTCCCTTCTATACCAGTCTCGTATTGTTCGTGGAAAGAAGGACTGTCGATATGCTTCTGTGAGGGCTCTAATCTCTCTGATTTTATCCTCATGATCTCTTCGCGAGATATTAGTAGGAGGGAGCAATATACTGCTTGAATCTTCGGTGAAGGTATATTCTCGAAACTTTAACAAAAGCCCGTACCGAGCTACTGAGCGTCTCTCCTGCAGAGTCTTCCACTGGAGTTTATCTATCATCTCCGTAACGCTTTTGTGATTACTAAATGATCCTGTAACGAACCGCGCTGCTCTCCGTTGGATCTTCTCTATCCCTTCTATCAACCCTATCCGGTACGGATCCCACACTGCTGAGCAGTATTCAAGCAGTGGGCGAACAAGCGTACTGTAACCTACTTCCTTTGTTTTCGGATTGCATTTCCTTAAGATTCTTCCAATGAATCTCAGTCTGGCAACTGCTTTACCGACGATCAATTTTATATGATCATTCCATTTTAAATCACTCCTAATGCGTACTCCCAGATAATTTATGGAATTAACTGCTTCCAGTTGCTGACCTGCTATTTTGTAGCTAAATGATATGGGATCTATCTTTCTATGTATTCGCAGCACATTACCCTTGCCTACATTGAGATTCAATTGCCATTCCCTGCACCATGCGTCAATTCACTGCAGATCCTCCTGCATTTCAGTACAATTTTCCATTGTTGCAACCTCTCGATACACCACAGCATCATACGCAAAAAGCCTCAGTGAACTTCCGATGTCATCCACAAGGTCATTTATTTATATTGTGAATAGCAACGGTCCTATGACACTCCCCTGGGGCACACCTGAAATCACTCTTACTTCGGAAGACTTCTCTCCATTGAGAATGACATGCTGCGTTCTGTTATCTAGGAACTTTTCAATCCAGTCACACAATTGATCTGATAGTCCATATGCTCTTACTTTGTTCATTAAACGACTGTGGGGAACTGTATCGAACGCCTTGCGGAAGTCAAGAAACACGGCATCTACCTGTGAACCCGTGTCTATGGCCCTCTGAGTCTCGTGGACAAATAGCACGAGCTGGGTTTCACACGACCGTCTTTTTCGAAACCCATGCTGATTCCTACAGCGTAGATTTCTAGTCTCCAGAAAAGTCATTATACTCGAACATAATACGTGTTCCAAAATTCTACAACTGATCGACGTTAGAGATATAGGTCTATAGTTCTGCACATCTGATCGACGTCCCTTCTTGAAAACGGGGATGACCTGTGCCCTTTTCCAACCCTTTGGAACGCTACGATCTTCTAGAGACCTACGGTACACCGCTGCAAGAAGGGGGGCAAGTTCCTTCGCGTACTCTGTGTAAAATCGAACTGGTATCCCATCAGGTCCAGCGGCCTTTCCTCTTTTGAGCGATTTTAATTGTTTCTCTATCCCTGTGTCGTCTATTTCGATATCTACCATTTTGTCATCTGTACGACAATCTAGAGAAGGAACTACAGTGCAGTCTTCCTCTGTGAAACAGCTTTGGCAAAAGACATTTAGTATTTCGGCCAAACCATCTGCAGCATCGTTGACAGAACCGACTGCGGACCTTTGGTGCAGAGCCGGGTGGAGGGTCTGAATCAGAGGTTCAGACGGTTTTGCGACCGTGTTGGCTGCAGATTCCTTGACTTGCGCCATAGGGTGGTGGGGTTTCGGGTTCTGCTGAATAGGTCAGGAGTTCACTACACTCAGCTGGCGGCTTCACGGGTAGCGGAGGCTGTGTGGCGTGGACTGGGCGGTTTTTTAGGTTAGAAGGCCTCGGGAAAGTACGAGGTGGGCTGCAATCTCAAAAGGTGCGTGGCAAATACAGGACGTGCTTGGATCAAGGAACAGTCGGAATTGTAGTTGTAAATTGTTGTAGTTGTGCTGGGAAAGTCCCTGAGCTTCAAGCGGTAATAGAAAGCACAGAAGCTGAAATCGTTATAGGTACAGAAAGCTGGCTAAAGCCTGAAACAAGTTCTGCAGAAATTTTTACGAAGTCTCAGACGGTGTTCAGGAAAGATAGATTAGGCAGAATTGGTGGTGGAGTGTTTGTGTCTGTCAGTAGTGGTTTATCTTGTAGTGAAGTCGAAGTAGATACTCCGTGCGAATTGGTATGGGTGGAGGTTATACTTAACAGCCGAACTAAGTTAATAATTGGCTCCTTCTACCGACCCCCAGACTCCGATGATATAGTTGCGGAACAGTTCAGAGAAAATCTGAGTCTCGTAACAAATAAATACCCCACTCATCCGGTTATAGTTGGTGGGGACTTCAACCTTCCCTCGATATGTTGGCAAAAATACTTGTTCAAAACCGGTGGTAGGCAGAAAACATCTTCCGAGATTGTCCTAAATGCTTTCTCCGAAAATTATTTCGAGCAGTTAGTCCACGAACCCACGCGAATTGTAAATGGTTGCGAAAACACACTTGACCTCTTAGCCACAAACAATCCAGAGCTGAAAGAGAGCATCATGACTGAAACAGGGATTAGTGATCGCAAGGTCGTTGTAGCTAGGCTCAATACCGTTTCTTCCAAATCCACCAGAAACAAACGCAAAATAATTTTATTTAAAAAAGCGGATAAAGTGTCACTAGAAGCCTTCCTAAGAGACAATCTCTATTCCTTCCGAACTGACAATGCAAATGTATACGGGATGTGGCTCAAATTCAAAGATATAGTAGCAACAGCAATTGAGAGATTCATACCTCTTAAATTGGTAAGAGATGGAACTGATCCCCCGTGGTACACAAAACAGGTCCGAACTCTGTTGCAGAGGCAACGGAAAAAGCATGCGAAGTTCAGAAGAACGCGAAATCCCGAAGATTGGCTAAAATTTACAGACGCGTGAAATTTGGCACGGACTTTAGTGCGAGATGCCTTTAATAGGTTCCACAACGAAACATTGTCTCGAAATTTGGTAGAAAATCCGAAGAAATTCTGGTCGTATGTGAAGTACACAAGCGGGAAGACGCAGTCAATACCTTCGCTGCGCAGTGCTGATGGTACTGCTACCCACGACTGTGCCGCTAAAGCGGAGTTATTGAACGCAGTTTTCTGAAATTCCTTCACCAGGGAAGACGAATGGAATATTCCAGAATTTGAAACACGAACAGCTGATAGCATGAGTTTCTTAGAAGTAGATACCTTAGGGGTTGCGAAGCAACTCAAATCGCTTGATACGGGCAAGTCTTCAGGTCCAGATTGTATACCGATTAGGTTCCTTTCAGATTACGCTGATACAATAGCTCCCTACTTAGCACTCATATACAACCGCTCGCTCACCGATAGATCTGTACCTACAGATTGGAAAATTGCGCAGGTCGCACCAGTGTTTAAGAAGGATAGTAGGAGTAATCCATGTAACTACAGACCTATATCATTGACGTCGGTTTGCAGTAGGGTTTTGGAGCATATACTGTATTCAAACATTATGAATCACCTCGAAGGGAACGATCTATTGATACGTAATCAGCATGGTTTCAGAAAACATCGTTCTTGTGCAACGCAGCTAGCTCTTTATTCGCACGAAGTAATGGCCGCTATCGACAGAGGATCTCAAGTTGATTCCGTATTTCTAGATTTCCGGAAAGCTTTTGACACCGTTCCTCACAAACGACTTCTAATCAAGCTGCGGGCCTATGGGGTATCGTCTCAGTTGTGCGACTGATTCGTGATTTCCTGTCAGGAAAGTCGCAGTTCGTAGTAATAGACGGCAAATCATCCAGTAAAACTGAAGTGATATCAGGTGTTGCCCAGGGAAGCGTCCTGGGACCTCTGCTGTTCCTGATCTATATAAATGACTTGGGTGGCAATCTGAGCAGTTCTCTTAGGTTGATCGCAGATGATGCTGTAATTTACCGTCTAGTAAGGTCATCCGAAGACCAGTATCAGTTGCAAAGCGATTTAGATAAGATTGCTGTATGGTGTGGCAGGTGGCAGTTGACGCTAAATAACGAAACGTGTGAGGTGATCCACATGAATTCCAAAAGAAATCCGTTGGAATTCGATTACTCGATAAATAGTACAATTCTCAAGGCTGTCAATTCAACTAAGTACCTGGGTGTTAAAATTACGAACAACTTCAGTTGGAAAGACCACATAGATAATATTGTGGGGAAGGCGAGCCAAAGGTTGCGTTTCATTGGCAGGACACTTAGAAGATGCAACAAGTCCACTGAAGAGACAGCTTCCACTACACTCGTTCGTCCTCTGTTAGAATATTGCTGCGCTGTGTGGGATCCTTACCAGGTGGGACTGACGGAGGACATCGAAAGGGTGCAAAAAAGGGAAGCTCGTTTTGTATTATCACGTAGTAGGGGAGAGAGTGTGGCAGATATGATACGCGAATTGGGATGGAAGTCAATACAGCAAAGACGTTTTTCGTCGCGGTGAGATCTATTTACGAAATTTCAGTCACCAACTTTCTCTTCCGAATGAGAAAATATTTTGTTGAGCCCAACCTACATAGGTAGGAATGATCATCAAAATAAAATAAGAGAAATTAGAGCTCGAACAGAAAGGTTTAGGTGTTCGTTTTTCCCGCACGCTGTTCGGGAGTGGAATGGTAGAGAGATAGTATGATTGTGGTTCGACGAACCCTCTGCCAAGCACTTAAATGTGAATTGCAGAGTAGTCATTTTTGATGTAGTCTGTCATCCTCTGTTTCAGTTCCATTTTGGTCACAGAGTGTCTGGACATTTTGTTTTGATCCACCTACCACTTTGACATAAGACCTAAATTTCTTAGGATTTTCAGTCAAGTCAGTACATAGAACTTAACTTTCGAATTCATTGAACGCCTCTCGCATAGCCCTCCTCACACTACATTTCGCTTCGCGTAATTTTTGTTTGTCTGCAAGGCTTTGGCTATGTCTATGTTTGCTGTGAAGTTCCCTTTGCTTCCGCAGCAGTTTTCTAACTCGGTTGTTGTACCACGGTGGCTCTTTTCCATCTCTTACGATCTTGCTTGGCACATACTCATCTAACGCATATTGTACGATGGTTTCGAACTTTGTCCACTGATCCTCAACGCTATCTGTACTTGAGACAAAACTTTTGTGTTGAGCCGTCAGGTACTCACTTTTGCTAAACAGAAAAATCTTCCTACCTTTTTTAATATTTCTATTTACGGCTGATAACATCGATGCAGTAACCGCTTTATGATCGCTGATTCCCTGTTCTGCATTAACTTTTTCAAATAGTTCGGGTCTGTTTGTCACCAGAAGGTCTAATATGTTATCGTCACGAGTCGGTTCTCTGTTTAACTGCTCAAGGTAGTTTTCAGATAAAGCACTCAAAAAAATTTTACTGGATTCTTTGTCCCTGCCACCCGTTATGAACGTTTGAGTCTCCCAGTCTATATCCGGCAGATTAAAATCTCCACCCAGAACTATAACATGGTGGGGAAATCTACTCGAAATATTTTCCAAATTATCCTTCAGGTGCTCAGCCACAACAGCTGCTGAGCCAGGGGGCCTATAGAGACATACAATTACCATGTCTGAGCCTGCTTTAACCGCGACCTTCACTTCTATGTATTTAGATGTAATTTTCTTTCGTGTTTTGTCATTTAAGATGCTAAACTCTGCTCTGATGGCTATTATTTATAGAAGTTTTAACAGGGTTATTGCAAAGGCCATGATAGCTCTTATTAAAATGATTAATTGAATTTTGTGATTTTCGACTTATGAATTCTAGGTACTCACAATTCTATACGAATAATTAGAAAGGTGTTAAGCCATCGCCCTACCCTACACCGATTTTTACTCATTTTTGAAGTTATTTGTCTTCATATTACTGTGTATGCCTTTTGGTTTCCTAATTTTGCTTTATCTCCAAATTCTCTTATTAACTATATTGCTTTAGATATCGAATCAGTCAATAATAAAACGGCTATCACCAAGCAGTTTCAAACCACATATCACTATTCAGTATCGTATTGCAGCATAATGCATTGAGTTACAGCTGTATGCGGCAGATGGTGCTGCGTTCTCAGGCAGTTTAGAGATCTCTTCTTGTAACGGTAATGTCCGAAGGAATACGAGAAGTGGTAATGGATGACAACTTCAGAGCGCCACAGTACCGTGTGGTCAGCGGTCGCTGTCGTAAAGGTGAGCTGTTCTTCTAGGGAGGAGACCGTACCTGTCATTCCTACCGCAGATGCCCTTTCCACTGTTATACCACGGACAGTCGAATGTCCTACTTGAGACACACTCGTCTCTAATGGAATAACTGTGTGTGTGGGTGTGTTTTCTGTACAATTTAACATCTCTCTATCAAAGAGAGAGAGAGAGAGAGAGAGAGAGAGAGAGAGAGAGAGAGAGAGAAAAAATGAAATATCCAACACTTAAAGAAGAACAGTGGATTTTAAAGCAGTATTCGGCAATATCCTTATTTTGAGAAAAAGATTCACCGCTAAACGCGTTATCTGTTTTGAAAAATAAATACTACTTCCCGTTACGACGTTGGAGTGATCTATGTGAGGTGTCAATCAAATAGATTTAGTCGTTTCAGAAATAAAGATTACTCAAGAATTATGATTAAAATGGAGTAGTACCTTCAGAATTTTCAATTTATAACTTTGTACTTCAAAAGTTGTAGATCTGGAGTTTGTTTTTCGGCGAAAGGACTAAGAGAAATTTCCTGTCCCACTCCGTGAATTCAAAGTCATTTAAACAATAGGGTGGAGAGGAAAGTGTAAATTTCTGAGAAATAGCTGCAGTCTATGATAGGCTTCAAGTCGGTTGGTAAGGGTAATTCGTGCAATTGTTCTGTTCAAACTTTAGAGGCACAAGGCGGTTGCTCGTTGGCACCTGCCTGGTTAGATTTCCGCGTTAATAACAAAGCCACGTAGTGTCCAACGACAATCTAAATTTTATTTTAGAACAGAGACCGATTCAATTGTACAGTTGAGAAAGTACTCGAGTACTCCCCAGCAATTTCGTCTAAACTGTTTAGTGCTGCATAAATGAATTTTGTCACGGAATGGTCAGCGTGATAAGTTCAGCTGATGACGTAACAGGAGGGACGAGAGTCAACAAGAACTGAGTCGGGTGCCGGCCAGAGTGGCCGAGCGGTTCTAGGGGCTACAGTCTGGAACCGCGCGACCGCTACGGTCGCAGGTTCGAATCCTGCCTCGGGACTGATGATTTCAGAAGTTAAGTCCCATAGTGCTCAGAGCCATTTGAACCATTTTGTACCGAGTCGGGTGTTTAATGAAATCTAACGTGGCACGATCCGCCACGCCGTTTTTAACTGACATTAAGTTTCAATTTATCATTTACCAATATCCTTGTAGTTCTTACATTCTAACATTTAAATTCTGCAATAAACATAAATTTGGCATAAACAGTGATTCTGTCCTGCCGTACTTGCCCACCTTCCCTTATGCCACTGCTCAGCCACCAGTTATGATTGATTGTGATTAGGGACTTTATATATGCCTGACGAAAGCACGACAAAATATTGAAACGTGTCGAGTCCTGTTTTGCTAACCAAGTGTAATTACTGACATCAAAGTACAGTGAATCATTCTGTAAATCTGCGATCTTGCCACCAGTCGCCTAGAACTACTTAAACATAACTAACCTAAGGACATCACACACATCCATGCCCGAGGCAGGATTCGAACCTGCCACCGTAGCGGTCGCTCGGCTCCAGGCTGTAGCGCCTAGAACCGCACGTCCACTCCGGCCGGCTTTTCCTCTTGTGACGTACTAACTGCAGAGCGTGGTATTGTGATGCAGAGGGGCCAGAGCGTAGTACAACTGGCTTTCCGTACGCTGCTGCTCGCCGCCCGCAATCAGCGGCTGGCGCGGAACAACAGACGGAGGGCCATTGTGCAGAGCAGGGCGAGCTGCCGAGACGTACTCTCCGCGGGCCAATCCCCCGCAGGGATTAGCAGCGTGGCTGCTGCTGATAAAACACCGCCAAGCGGCTGCACCTGCATGGGCCACGCAGGGGGGCCGGGCCAGTTACGAAAGCACTGTACACACCAGCACACTCAGGGGAGGACCGAACAAAAAACCACTGACATTTGGCTCGATATGGGAGGTTAAGCGCCCCATCCGCATCAAGGACATTAAAGATGAAGCACCAGGCCAGTCACAGAGCGAATGGCGAAAGGAATCCACCGTCGCTGGTCATATCGTACCAGTATCCTAGGATAACAGTGTTTGAGGGTGGGAAGTGGGACGATAGAATAGCCTCAGCTGCAGGTAACAGAAATCGCACATTTCGATTCATTGTTACTGTGGTATCGACGTTCGATACCACACTTGTTACGGGTTGCAGTTATCGATCGCGGTCCGTATTAGTATCGTTGGACCCGCGAGTCGCGACCAGCGCGGCTAGCGCCGCTCCGCGGCTTGTAGCAAGTTTCTAGCGAGCTCTCGTCCACTCTTGCTCGGGACGTCAAGTAGTAAAGTTGCATAGCCTTCAGCTGATAGGAAGCAACCTTTAACAAGGCGCTTAGTAACGTATGGCCTAAATGAGACCTCAATAGCTATATGTTTATAATTATGTGTATGCAGCCAAGAAGAATCCTTTACAGCCAGTTAAGTACAATAAACGTTATCTTTTACCAAGGACTTCTAATTATTTTAGTCGTTGTAGATCCAGACCATGCAGCCAGCACGTTATCGACATTACTGAGAAACCTGCTGTGATTTATATGTTTCTATTTACCATTGTCCACCAGTCAACATTGGCGACGACTCGTTCGTCGTCATCATAACAGTTACAATACTGAAAAAAATGAATGTTACCAATAGGAGATACTGCTTATATGTAACTTTTAAGTCGCTTTGTGAAGTATACTAAGGCATTTTGAGGGTCGGATGTGGACTCTGTCCGTAATTTATTGGTTATGGACTGCAGATTAAAACTGAATAAGTCACAAAAAGGTAGAAAATTAAGAAGACGGGACGTGGATAAGTTGAAAGAACCAGAGGCTGTTAATAGTTTCCAAGGGGGCATTAGACAATTAACTGAAACTGGATAAAGGAATACAGCAGAAGACAAATGAGTAGCTTTGAGATATGAAACAGAGAAGGCAGTAAAGGATAAAATAGACCAAAACGCAAGGCCTAGAAGAATTCCTTAGATAACGCAGGGGGATACTGAATTTAACTGAAGAAAAAAACAAAATATAAAAACGCAGCAAATGAAGCAGGCGAAAGGGGAAATCCGACATCTGAAAAATTAAACTGACAGAAAGTGCAAAATGGCTACACAGGAATGACTAGAGGACAAATGCAAGTCTATAAGAGCACGTATAAATCGTGGAAAGATAGATACCGCCTACACAAAAATTAATTAAGCGTCGGAGAAAACAAAAGCAGCTGTATGAATATCAAGAGCTCAGATGGAAAACCAATACTGAGGAAAGAAGGAAAATCCGAAGGGTGAAGGGAATAATAGAATGGCTATGCACGTAAAATGATGGCAATATTGTAGAAAGGATGGAGGAAGAAGATGGTGATGAGATGGGAAATATGACACTGCGAGATAATTTGACAGAGCGCTGAAAGTCCTACGTCGAAACAAGGTTCCTGGAGTAGATGACATTCCGTCATAGCTACTGACATTCTTGAGAGAATCATCCATGACAAAACTATTCCACCTAGTACGCAAGATGTACGAGACAGGCGAAATAACCTCAGACCTCAAGAAGGACGTAATAATTCCAATTACGAAGAGAGTAGGCGCTGATAGGTGTGAATATTAGCGAATCACAAGTTTTATAATTCATGGTTGCAAAATATTGACATGAATTGTTTACAGAAACCGACCTCGGTGACTACCTGTTTGGATTCCGGAGAAATGCAGAAACACGCGAGTCAGTATCCTGCTACCTGCAAGACAGGTTGAAGAAAGGCAAAACTACATTGATTTAGAAGTGCTGTTGGCCTACCAATGTGTTGCTGTTTTTTTTAGTTGCTGAGTGTACAGCAGGTTAGTTAGAATTGACTGAATAGCTCTCTGTGACTGCATAACAATTCGATACGTTGCTGTGGCGAGGTGGTTAAGACATTGGAGTGGGATTCGGAAGGACGACGGGCATACAGATTTACGTTTATCCTACCTAAACAGCATAAGACAAACGTCAGTATCGTTCTTTTTAGAATGACAAGGCCGATTTCATTTTCCATCTGTTCCTAAATTACCGCTTGTAATTCGTTTCGAATGATATCGTCATCGACGGAACATTACAGCCCGATCTATTTTCCTTTCTACCTTCCTTCCTTCGTTCAATACGCTGCTAAAGAATTGCCGATGTACACTATCTGCTCAAAAGTATTCGGATACATATTAGTGGACGTTAACATTCACCTTTATAACGGCTCGAATCCTGCTGTAGACATTCCAGTGATGTATCTAAATGTCTGTGAAGAAATGGCACCCTATTCTTCCCCAAGAGCCGATACCAGAGAAGATAGTGATGTTCGAGGCCGGTGTCTGGAGCAAAGCCCACGTTCTACTTCAACCCAAAGACGTTCCATTCAGTTCAGGTCGGGACTCCTGACACTCCAAGCCATTTCCGGAATACTATTGTTCACAAACCACTGTCTTCCAGATGCTACTTTATGCCAGGGTGCATTATTATGCTGATACGATCATCGTCCACCACCTGTTCCTCTGCTGTACGGAGTACACATTGCTGTAAAACGTGGTCACATCCTCCTGTATTTGGCGTTTCTTAAAGTCAGTAATGGGACCACAAACTACTAAAAACATCCCCAAACCGGAACACCACTTCCTTCGTAAGCTACTGTTGGCACTACTCATGATGGCAGGAAACATTTCAAAGGGCGTAGCGTCATTCATCATTCTAAATCACTCGTTTCGGCTTGTCCACTGTCCAGTGGTGCCGCTCTACCAATGTACCCTTTTCTTTTTAATTCCCTACTCTCATTCATTGTGCTACTTAGGCTATTGGTAGCACTTTGGAAAACACGAGTAATTTTTTCCACAGAATTCACGCGATTTTGTACAACCAGCCTCTGCAACGCTCGATGGTCTCTGTCCATCAGTAGAGTCCTCGCAAAATGCCTTGGCCAGCAGATGCGTTTCGAGCGGATAGGCGACGCAGAGAGCGGTGGTGGTGGTGGGGGTAATGGGCAGGAGCTGTAGGTGAAATGCCGAGCACTGGAGGGGATGAGCCATTCTAAACTGAAGCTTACCCCTACTTGCATGCTGACCATTCAAAAAGATCTGTCACCTCAGTTTTGGTTAGTATATAAAAAGAATTTCACCGAAAATGCAGCGATTTATTTTCACTTCGCATGTAAACCATTTGTAACATTCAGAGAAGCATCATGAGTGCCGAATTTTGAGTAAAACTTACACATTTCTCTTGTTGCCATGCGAGAATTTACTTCTTTTCCCAAAACACAGCAAAGTTCACAAAAACTCACATCACTAACATGTTGTACAGACACGATTGCTAGAGAGTTCTGTAACAGTGTTTTATTAAGTTTACTAAGTGAGGAACTGAGAAAAAGTAAGGTCAATAACGTATGGGAAAGCGCATCCTCGGTAGAAAACAAATCTGTAATGTCTTCAGTTTATGTCTTCAGTTTATTGTTCCCAAAGCCATAGCATTTGTCGTTTCACCAACTACCGAAAATCCTTAAAAATTAAATTCGTCCATCAAAAAAGTCTGTAGTTAGTGGAATAACACAGAAGATAATGAAGTTTTGCATAATAAATACAAGGAAAAATACTCTCCTCTTTGTGTGCTATCATTTATCAAAAGTTCTTTTCGACGTATCAAATCGTTTATGAAACATGGAATGTTGTGGTTATTTCACTCTGGTTTTATCGCTAGCGTGGCGCGATCCAACCAAGCGTGCTACATCAGATCAATTTTCTCGAGATTAGTGACAGATTGAGACCTCCAGCCAAGTCTAAAGAAAAATTCGACATGTTAACTAAATTTTTCATGCACCAACACATTACGTAATATGTACCACACGCACAATCATAGTGACCCATATTTTTCATTGCAAACTTTTTCGAATTTCTCGACTGTCTTACTTCCATGTAAGTATCACTATAACTATGACCATTAACGAAATGATGGTCACATCATCATGAACTTGATACGTAAAGCTATAAGTACGCAAAAATTAATTTTTTTTACCTAATAGTTTCCGTAAAATCGTTTGAGAAAGATTGCAGGGCGTGCGCCACGACTCTGTCATCGCTGACCGGCCGAAAGGTGGCAACCGCGGTCGGCCTCTCCTTCTAAACAAACGAATGAACTCACCCAGCGCTTAGGAAGAAAATTGGTCAATGCTCAGCGGCCACAGTATCCTGTGCAGACTTCTTTCTCACATAAAGTCTGCCTGGTCTGATTTATTTGTGGTTGTTCCTTTGCGTTTCCACTTCACAATCACATCAATGCTAATCGACTGAGCATCCTTAGAAGGTTGAAATATAACTGAGGAGTCCGTTACTCTGGTGATGTCCAAGAAATACTCGATATTCGAAGACACTAACTCCCCTGACTGACGCACTCTGCTTTACTTCATTTCTACAGATAACTCTATACTACGTGCCTCCTTTTATACTGGCTCGTCCGTCTCTCGTGACCTCTGGAGGTCAATACAGCATTATATAAGAGTGTTCGGATACTTTTCATCGGATTCTACACATACGCTGTAATCCCTTATTCGTTAAAGGATTTGGGGTGTGCGGATGTAAGTATTAAAATAGATTTACGTATATAAGCGTTAATGGTTGTTCGGACTCTATTTTACATGCTTTAACGTCAGGAATAGCTTTTATTTCTTTTACGGCTGATAACATTGGACTTTTTATTTTTATTTTTTTTTTTTACTTTTTTTGAGTCATCAGTCTTGTGACTGGTTTGATGCAGCCCGCCACGAATTCGTCTTCTGTGCCAACCTCCACTCAGAGTAGCACTTGCAACCTACGTCCTCAATTATTTGCTGGATGTATTCCAATGTCTGTCTTCCTCTACAGTTTTTGCTTTCTACAGATCACTATAGTACCATGGAAGTCATTCCCTGATGTCTTAACAGATGTCCTCTCATCCTGTCCCTTCTTCTTGTTAATGTTTTCCACACATTCCTTTCCTCTCCGATTCTGTGCAGAACCTCCTCATGCCTTACCTTATCAGTCCACCTAATTTTCAATATTCGTGTGTAGCACGACATCTCAAATGCTTCGATTCTCTTCTGTTCCGGTTTTCCCACTGTCCATGTTTCACTAACATACAATGCTGTGCCCCAAAGGTACAATCTCGGAAATTTCTTCCTCAAATTAAGGGTTATGTTTGATACTAGTAGACTTCTCTTGGCCAGGAATGCCCTTTTTGCCAGTGCTAGACTGCTTTCGACGTTCTCCTTGCGCCGTCTGTCATTGGTTATCAAAAAAGGCTGGACCTGCTAACGCACATGTAAGTCAAATGTAGTGTATTCACGTGGTGTGCATTGTGTTTAGCCACTACGGAGTACAACTTGCCGGCCGGTGTGGCCGAACGGTTCCAGGCGCTTCAGTCTGGAACCGCGCAACCGGTACGGTCGCAGGTTCGAATCCTGCCTCGGGCATGGGTGTTTGTGATGTTCTAGGGTAAGTTAGGTTTAAGTAGTTCTAAGTTCTAGGGTACTGATGACCTCAGATGTTAAGTCCTATAGTGCTCAGAGCCATTTGAACCAATTGAAGTACAACTTGTAATGTCCCCACAGCAAATACCCTCTACCACGCACCAATTAATCATTTTCAATCAAACCATCCACATTCATTCACTTTGGAAAAGTTATCTGATCTGATTTTCTCGTAATATATGCGGCGACAGCTCGTCGACGCCGAAGTATTTTCTAGTGCATTTATTCATTGAAATAAGAGAGATGCATATATGCATTCTCCGTGGTTGTTAGAGTGGTAACTAGGATAGCTTCTGGAGTATCTGTTGAGGGATTGACGTGTTTCTGAGAGATACAAATTCTGCTTTTCTTCTCGCTAAAGCGAGCCAATTAACATTTGTGCCGCTTGCGGTTTGTTTTGAAGAGAAAAGAGACTGTAAAAGGAAAATAATTAAGGCGTGGAATGACCGGATATCTGGACATGTAATGGAGATGGATTTAATACACGATTTCCTCCATAAATAAGGTTTGTGACTTTTTTGTTCTGGAGTGAATGAACGAATGAGTTTTTTCTGAATCATTTGTTGATCACGTTGGCCCTGTAATTAGTGGGGAAGTTTCAGCTGTGTCGAAGAGAGCCTGCAATCACTGAGTGTGTTCATTCGACCAAAAAGGCTTGGTAAACATCTGGAATTCGCAATCTTTCGTAAAAGGAACACATTGTCCAAACGATTGATTCTCCCGACTGACTGCAGTGTTTAACAGTAATAATAAATGCAAAGATCTCTTACAGCAAGCCAGCCGCTTATTACCAAGACGAAGGACTCCACCAAAGATTCCATTTGGCTGATTCTTTTTATCACTATATCACGTAATGAAACCTGATATTAAAAACTATACATAGATAAAGGAGAGAAAGAGAGAGAGAGAGCGAATGAAAATAGAGATAATACTAATAATCCTCCATTAGTCTAATTTTTCGCCTGTCTTATCACGGATCACCCAAGAACTGGGAGGGCCTTACTTTACTGTATAGACTTGTGTGAAGGTGAAGGGATCTTAAAGACAACAGATACACGTCTATACAGACAAGATATTACACAGAGATAGCGGCTAGCTGCATTGATCATCTATTCTTAGATTAAAGAGACAGCAACTTACTATCCGAACATTAAAATGTTAAAAACTCATTAAAATCTTTATCGAGTGGTCTGCGGTATCATGTTAAGAAATTCTTAACTACTAACACTACGGCCTGAGCAAGACCGCTGCAGCATGGGCGAAGCGTCGTTATTTTAGAACGTTTTATGAGATGGTTCAAATGGTTCAAATGGCTCTGAGCACTATGGGACTTAACCACTGTGGTCATCAGTCCCCTAGAACTTAGAACTACTTAAACCTAACTAACCTAAGGACATCACACATATCCATGCCCGAGGCAGGATTCGAACCTGCGACCGTAGCAGTCGCGCGGTTCCGGACTGCGCGCCTAGAACCGCTAGACCACCGCGGCCGGCTTTTATGAGATGGCGCGGTAGCACACCAAGAAGGACTGTAATGAGATGGGCACCGGCTGCTGAGGCCTACTTATTTACTACGGTGTACGCTCTGCTGTTTTGAAGCCCTTACCGACAACAAGGCGTCGAAGCAGTGTTAAAGTGCATGCGAACCACACAGATTCCACTCGCAAATGAGCCTCTTGGACCAGCCGCCAACTGGCGCACTCCTGCCAGCCCCAGAGCGCCCTAACGCCACTCGCGCGCCGTCGTACGTAAAGTGCTGAGCATCGGTAATGACTGCACAGTCATCTCGCCTAACTGGGTCCAGTTGTCGGCCGTCGCGCTCAGCTGCACAGGGCAGACAGGTGGCCCGGGACTGCGTATCCAGAACAGGCGGAAAACTTAAGCCGTATCAGCTCGAATACTTCGCAGAAGTGCACTACGAGCCGTTGCTGCAGCATTCCCGCAAGTACTTTATTTACCAGTTCCCGTTAGCTCTATACATAGCGCGTCGCGCTGGGCTTACACGCAATTCCTGGTGGCTGTTGTGACCTCAGCGGTTGCGTCATCTTCATAATGACATTAGCAGCGCGCCAGCAATTCTTCCAGCGAGACATTGCAGCTACTTACTGCGCATCGCAGCCGCATGGAGCGCTGTCTCTCCTCTTTAAAAACATTAGTTTACAGATGCTACTAGTCCTGGGCACGATAAAAGTCAGTCTGGAATACAAAAAAGTCAGTATAAGTTTTATTTTTTAATTCCAGTTTTTGATCACAATATAAATTCCCTTGATGACCGGTTTCAGTCAGTAATGACCACCTTCAGATCTACAACAAAAAATATACACACCTAGTGGGCAGTCTGTCTTTCAACAGAATAGAGCATTTCGCATTACAATATAATATCATACAACTTGGAAAATGTACAGGTAAAATAAGGTAAAGCATTTGTGTTCTACACCATGTCCTAATGTGATAAGGCCGTAATGGCATCGTCAAAACATATAAATATACTCAGCACAGCATCGTCACATAAAGCTAAAATACGGTGTGGACGATGTGGCCTATTGTGCACCGTATTTTAGCTTTATGTGACGATGCTGTGCTGAGTATATTTATATGTTTTGGCGATGCCATTACGGCCTTATCTCATTAGGACGTGGTGTAGAACAAGTACGCTTTACCTTATTTTACCTGTACATTTCTCAGGTTGTATGATACAACATTGTGATATGAAATGCTCTATTGTGTTGAAAGATAGACTGCCCACTAGGTGTATATATTTTTAATATTGTAGATCTGAAGATGGTCATTACCGACTGAAACCGGTCATCGCCAAAGGAATTTATATTGTGATCAAAGACTGGAATAAAAAATAATAAAAAAAAACATTTGATAGAATTGGATCACTGTTCATTTTCGCGACTTTGTCGCAGCTGGTGAGTATAAGCTTTATTTGCGAATAGTTGTATCCTAGGACGCCACTGTAAGCAGTCAAGACTACCGGACTTTAAACAAGTAAACAAAGGGCTACTCCTAATGACTGCTACCAGTTAGAATAATGATCCACTGTATATTGTACACGGCGTGTTTCGAGTGAAGTCATTCGGAGCCAAGTTGGCGCTGCATACGACTACAGGGCGTTCGTTGAATTCTGTCACCCGTTACTTCCTCGGTGGCAAGTGAGAAGTGCAGTATATCTATAAAGGAAATGGCGTACAAACGTTAATCACTCCAATTCTAATGAATTCAGACACGTGGCCCTAACCACGAGAACAGCCATCTAACGAGTTCAGAGACGTGGTCCTAGATTCCTAAATTTGTCGGTATAGCGCACACAGAAGTGTAACAGTAACGCTCGGGGAAATTAAACGGATAAACTTGGAAGGAACACTACGTAGTTCTCGGGGAACACAGTTGAGTAAATTTAGAAAACCTGTTTTCGAAGAAGACTACGCGACTATTGTCCTGCCATAGTCTCATGAAAACTAGAGATTAGAGTGCATACGAAGTCATTTTTTCCCGCACTAAACATGCGAATTGAGTACGATAGAAATTTTTGATTCGATGTTGCGATCTAGCATTTTTCGTCTGGTCCACGCCTCCTTTCAATTTTGTTTCTGATGTGGAAACTTCTCCCATAGGTACTTCGAATATTGTGCATTTTTCGATAAGGCTTTCGCAAAATAATTGTTAGGCCCACCTTAATTATTTGTAGAGATGGTAATGGAATATTTTCGAATTCATGAAGTTATTGCGCAAAGAGAAGTACAGTCAGAGTTTGTCATAGTAATTACGATATATATTAACCAGCGTAAGCACTGCCACTGAAATTTTGAGTTAAAACTATTATTAATTGAAATTGTATATGAAATATACATTGAAGCGCCAAATAAACTGTTACAGGCATGCGTATTGAAAATACAGAGATACGTAAACAAGCAGAATGCGGCGCTGCCGTCGGCAACGACTACATAAGACAAGTGTCTGGCACAGTTGTTAGATCGGTTACTGCTGCTACAATGGCAGGTTATCAAGATTTAAGTGAGTTTGAACGTGGTGTTATAGTCGGCGCACGAGCGATGGGACGCAGCATCTCCGAGGTAGCGATGAAGTGGGGATTTTCCCGTACGACCATTTCAGGAGTGTACCATGAATATCAGGAATCCGGTAAAACATCAAATCTCCGACATCGCTGCGGCCGGAAAGAGATCCCTCAAGAAAGGAACCAATGACGACTGAAGAGGATCGTTCAGCGGGACAGATGTGCAACCCTTCCGTAAATTGCGGCGGATTTCAGTGCTTGGCCATCAACAAGGGTCAGCGTGCGAACCATTCAACGAAACATTATCGATATGGGCTTTCGGAGCCGAAAGTCCACTCGTGTATCCTTCATGACTGCATGACACAAAGCTTTACGTCTCATCTGGGCCCGTCAACACCGACATCGGACTGTTGATGACTGGAAACATGTTGCCTGGTCGGACGAGTCTCGTTCCAAATTGTATCGAGCGGATGGACGTGTACGGGTATGGAGACAGACAAGCTCATGAATCAATAGAAACTGCCTGTCTGCAGGAGACGGTTCAAGCTGGTGCAGGCTCTGTCATGTTGTGGGGCGTGTGCAGTTAGAGTGACATGGGACCTCTGATACGTCTAGATACGACTCTGACAGGTGACACGCACGTAAGCATCCTGTCTGATCACCTGCAACCGTTCGTGTCCATCGTGCATTCCGACGGACTTGGGCAATTACAGCAGGACAAAGCAAATACCCCACACGTCCAGAATTACTACAGAGTGGGTCCAGGAACACTCTTCTGAATTTAAACACTTCCGCTGGCCACCAAACTCCCCAGACATTAACATCATTGAACATATCTGGGATGCCTTGAGCGTGCTGTTCAGAAGAGATCTCCACCTTCTCGTACTCTTACGGATTTATGGACAGCCCTGCAGGATTCATGGTGTCAGTTCCCTCCAGCAGTACTCAGACATTAGTTGAGTCAATGCCACGTCGTGTTGCGACACTTCTGCGTGCTCGCGGGAGCCCTACACGATATTAGGCAGGTGTACCAATTTCTTTTGGCTCTTCAGTGTATAAGGGGCGGTCAAAATAAAACGAAACAGACGGGAAGAAAGTAAGTAAACTTTATTGGTTCAAACGTAATCGGGATAACTGTTAATAAACTTATCTCACTGTGAGACAAAACGGTCACTTCCTGCACGGAGAAAGGTTTGCTGTTGCCTACGGAGCCATGATTCTACCCAGACGTGCATCCTTTTGTCTGAAGCTAATCGAAGGCCACGAACGTATTTCTTCACGGCATCAAAAGTATGGAAATCGCATAGGGAGAGGTAGGTACAGTATGTGAGCGGGCCCACGTGTCGCCAAGTTTGTTTCGACCAAGGTGCAAGAGTTTCGCTGGGAAGCCGTTACACTTTCTCCATAGAGTCCTCATCTCACCTCATGCAATTACCGTGTTTTTGGAGCCCTGAAAAATAAATTTGTGGCCGTATATTTGCTTCTCACTGAAGAGGTGCGTGCCTGGGTACAATTATGGTTGCGTAGGCAACCGCATACAGTTTTCCATGGGTACTGATTTCGACTCGCCATCTGTGTACTTGTACGAGGGTTGACTGAAAAGTAATGCCTCCACCTTTGTAACTCTCCAACAGTTGGCAGCATTGGTATGAGGCAGGTACTGTCTTGTTTCGTAGCCTCTTCTCTACAGCTCCAGTTGGCGGGAAGCGTTAGCATTGAACGGTTGTGTTGTTACAGTGTGAAGTATGGAACCCTGCGCAGAAGGTCGGTCAATGCGAGGTAAGCAACGTGCAGTCATTGAATTCTTGACAGCCGAAGGTGTCACCCTGAAGGAGATTCATCAGAGAATGAAACGTCACTCTGTGGAATATCGACGCAAATACTCGCCCCAGAAAGAGAAATTCAAGACGCAGCCCTCAGCTGGAAAAATCATGGCTACAGTGTTCTGGGACTCAGATTGTGTTATCCATATTGATTTCCTTGATCGTGGAACAACAATAAATTCTGAGTGTTACATCACAACGCTGCGAACTCTCAAACGACGTGCCACCACAGCAGAACTTCAGAGACTGAATCTCACCACCGTACGGCATCCTCCATACAATCCAGATTTAGCACTGTCTGACTTCCACTGTGAGACTGTGGTTGCGGAAACAGTGTCGACTTCTTCCGTGACGGCTTCAGAAAACTTGTTCATCGTTGGCAGAAATGTATCCAATTGGCTGGTGATAATGTAGAAAAGTGAATATTGGTAGTTAAAGATCACATTATAAGGATTATTTCTCCATTTGATTTATTAAAACATTCTCATCTAAAAGCAATTAACGAAGGTGGAGGCATTACTTTTCATTCAACCCTCATACTTCTGATATTTTACCTGCTGTTATTCAACCCATCTTTCATGAACTGTTTGTTAACAAATCTGCCACAGTTGCACTACATATGTTTGGTGACTACTTTCGAACCACCTGGTTCATTCTCAAGCCTTACCTATTGAGGCTGTACTGAAAATGAATTATCTTAATAACTTTCAGTGCAGCCTCAGTATGTCAGGCTTCCGAATAAACCAGATGGTTCAAAACTAGTCGCCAAACATATGTACTACAACTGTAACAGATTTGTTAACAAACGGTCAATGAAATATTAAGAAAGGTTGCTGGGTCTGTACCAACTTAGAACTACTTAAACCTAACTAACCTAAGGACATCACACACATCCATGCCCTAGGCAGGACTCGAACCTGCGACCGTAGCGGTTGCGCGGTTCCAGACTGAAGTGCCTAAGACCGCTCGGCCACCAGCGGCCGGCTTATGTATCAACAAAATGTTGAAATTGGTACATAACCCACCCTTGCTTTGGAGATCTACCTCTCCTTCAGATGTAAGGTGAAAGAAAGCGCTCAATCAGACACAACCATTGAAACTGTATGCCAAGTCAAACCCTAAGCTTCTCGAGTAACCACATACAGATACCAACTGAAACCCTAAGCTTCTCGAGTAACGACATACAAGTAGCAGCTGAGAGCCTGATCACCTGAAGAACGTCGCATACCCTTTCTCCACGGTGGGATGTGAAACTCAACCCAGAATCTTGACGCACAGTTTGGTTGGCTCAAATGGCTCTGAGCACTATGGGACTTAACATTTGAAGTCATCAGTCCCCTAGAACTTATAACTACTTAAACCTAACCAACCTAAGGACATCACACACATCAATGCCCGAGGCAGGATTCGAACCTGCGACCGTAGCAGTCGCGCGGTTCCGGACTGAAGCGCTCGGTCACCGCGGCCGGCCACAGTTTGGTGATAAGGAACAAGAAGTCGATACTTCTCATTCATTTGCGTGTCAAAAAACAGCGATGAAAATTTCTTAAAACACCAGTGTTCGAAACGGCTGGTTATCGATTCAGCACTATCGCCTCATCGCTCTGTCTCATCGTAACTGTGGGGACTTTACCAATTGGAAGACTTGAATATACCAAACTCACTATTAGTTATTCGCCGTGTTTAGTCAGTAGTCATCACTGGCACTTGTAAGAATACAGGTATCGATGCTGTACTTGAGGGATAGAATCTGCCCTTGCGCTTCCTTGCTCAAGCGCAACTGCATCGCTGAGGGGAATGTCCCATAGTTCTAGAAGGGACAGATTGGCGCCTGGAGATTGTTGAACCCGAAGGAGAGTCAGTCGCTCCAGAGCCATAACGCGAGTAAGACGCGATCGTGGTGAGAATAATAATTTTGAAGCTCACGATCAATTTCGTACAGGGGTGTCGTTATACAACTAAAAATCGATCATACGGTAAGAAAGGCAGTGGTGAACTCATATAAGCTAGTGACAGATGGGTGACCGTAATTGTCGTGTGAGTGTAGTTAGATCAAGTAGGGACGTAATGCCGCTCGGGATTAGCCGAGCAGTCTAAGGCGCTGCAGTCATAGACTGTGCGGCTGCTCCCGGCGGAGGTTCGAGTCCTCCCTCGGGCATGGGCGTGTGTGTGTTTGTCCTTAGAATAATTTAGGTTAAGTAGTGTGTCAGCTTAGGGACTGATGACCTCAGCAGTTAAGTCCCATAAGATTTCACACACATTTGAACATTTTGAGGGATGTAATACTTGAATTTAAAGAGAAATAAGTTAACTGTGTCGTACAAAAGCATTCGCGTTCTGTAACCTCTTCATTACTAATAGAATTTTTGAAAGGAAATAAGCTATAGAATAAAGTGGCAGAATGGATAGGGCATGCGTCGTAGGCTCACGGCCAGAACTTTAGTTATCGGCGCATCCACCTTGTGAGTAAGTTCGCACCCCAAACATGCCCACTCCTGAATGTCCGATGGCTAATTTTCCGATCAGCGAGACTATAGCAAGGAATGATCAAGTGTAAATAATAAATAGTATAGCCGGCCGGATGACCGAGCGGTTCTAGGCGCTACAGTCTGGAACGGCGTGATCGCTACGGTCGCAGATTCGAATCCTGCCTCGGGCATGGATGTGTGTGATGTCAAAAAAATGGCTCTGAGCACTATGGGACTTAATTTCTGAGGTTATCAGTCCCCTAGAACTTAGAACTACTTAAACCTAACTAACCTAAGGACATCACACACATCCATGCCCGACGCAGGATTCGAACCTGCGACCGTAGCGGTCGCGCGGTTCCAGACTGTAGCGCCTAGAACCGCTCGGCCAATCCGGCCGGCTGTGTGATGTCCTTAGGTTAGTTAGGCTTAAGTAGTTCTAAGTTCTAGGGGACTGACGACCTCAGCAGTTAAGTCCCATAGTGCTCAGAGCCAATAAACAGTATAATTGCCCTCTCTCTCTTTCTCTCTCTCTCTCATTTGGCGCCTATCGTCGTTATCCCCGTCCCTCATGCTACGATCTGCTCAAAAAAATCTCACTAACTTCACGGCAAGTACTAATTATGCTTCAAAAAGAACTTCGCACTAATTTATCGTGGTGTCTGTCTCGCTTCGTGTGCTGCTTCTAAATCACAGAGTTGAACTTTCCCTGCTCTCATTCCGGAAGTTGTCTTAACGACGCCTCATTAGTCCAGACACATCCCTGCTGTTACCCAAGTCGAAATGACGACTTGCCGCTCTGACAGCGACAAAGGTGGAAGAGGTCTGAGAAGCGATGACCACGAGAGGGCCAGCAGCCGCGGCTCAAGCCTGCGCACAGCAAGTGGGTCGTCGGTTCGTGACCTCGCGCTGGCGGCAAGCTCCATTGTTCTCTAGCCGATGGCGAGCCTTCTCTTCATGCACGCGAGAAACAGTTGTAACGGTGACACGACGGATACAATGCCCAGATCAAACGTGCATTACATACAGTATCCCCAAGCGCTCTACCCATCAGCATAGCATAGACGTCAAATCTCATGTTTAAAGAATACTTACACATCAAATACTTCTATATCAACAGTACCTTCCTGCATACGTACACAGATGTTTGTGGATTTTTTTTTCAATTACAAGAAATAATAGACGCCACTACCACGAACATACCGTCCACATTAGGCAGGTACCAATACACTAAGTAACAGGATTACGGAACTGAACGTGATCTCCAAGAACTGATGACGGTTTGAAACTACCGTATGCTGCCGACAGAGCCACCAGATGCTTTGGCGTGGAATCAAACGTCCTGGATATGTTCTGTCGATTATCATTGTAATCTGCAATTGAAGTTATGCATTATGTCTATTCTTTTGATGATGGCTATGACTGAACGCGAGGTACGCATTGCTTTGTAGACAAACTCTATGTGTATGTGCCAAGAATGATCGCCGTCCTCTACTAAGAGTTGGTGGAAGGTAGTACGTGCACAGCTACAATTGTTATAACTGTGCACTTGCTTGGATAAACAGCAGTGGCCGAGCAGAGAGAACGTGTGCTGGAGACGGTTGGCGTGCGCGGTGTGACCTTGGTGCTCGGCCAACGCCCAGCTGGCGACGTCATCGCACAGGTAACCGTTTCGCCGTTGTTGGCGAGCGTAGGCCACGAACCCTACATTACCAGCTCTTAGGCGAATTGAAACGTTGTAACAAGTGTCTGTGTACTCCTCTATTAAAAACGCTGGTGGTTGGCAACTGTCCACTTATGACCCGTATGCCAAAGAACGTGACGCGGTGTTGACAAAAAAACGAAACGACAGCGTTAATTTCAATGTATTCCGCAGCCATCTATCGACGATGAATCTTCAATTGTCTGACGGCCAGTTCTTGTAAGAATTTCTGTTCTCATTGGCATAGGTGTTTCTTTAGCGAAACGTAGTCATAACAAATCCTTCTGTTCCGTCAAATCCAGTGATTTGGTACCGTCACAGTGCATTCGTTCCCCTACAAGCAAGCAAACCATTTCATCGAGAGTTAGAACGTGTTTTTTTCGGCGTTTGTAAAGCAAAATTCTCGTAGAGAAATCGTTGGATTGTTTCAAACATCCATATGGATTTCTGCGGGAAAGAGGAGATATAAAAGACAGAAAGAACTCGGAACGCTGGCCCTCTAAGCCCATTGTCAATTTCCAAAAATATTTCCTTACGGGAAGACGTAAATAGATTAATGGACAAAGCATATAAACGTGGTACTTGGTTTTAGGTTCCATTCGCAGTTAAACATTTTCGTAACCAATGTCATGCTCACTGTCAACCAGTCAATCAACGACATTAAATTAGAAAGAATCAAACTCATAATAACAACGAAATATGATATCGCTATATATGCCTAGAGAGAGACGTTCCTCGACTCAGAGGTTTCCTGGGTGTTGTGTGATGTCCTTAGGTTAGTTAGGTTTAAGTAGTTCTAAGTTCTAGGGGACTGATGACCATAGCTGTTAAGTCCCATAGTGCTCAGAGCCATTTGAACCATTTGAACAGAGGTTTCCCTTCCACACAACATTACACTTGAAACGTCTTACAATGAGTATTACACAAGTACTAAAAAATTCTCTATTCAAGATGTTTCTGCAGGTACTTCGATTTTGAGTATCTTCTTCCACACCAAATCTTGTCATTGCCGTCTGTGATATTTGAAGTCAGATAGTTATTGGGTGTGTTCTTCTTCTTCTTCTCACAGGTTCTCGCTCCAGTATTAGTTTCGGTATCCTTGTTCCCTTCCTTCTTCTTACATGTCCGTCTCACTGTAATTGTCTTCGATCCATAACTTCATATATTCGTTCGTTCACTTCCATTGTCCGTATCACTTAGGCTTTCCTTATGCAATCTTTCGTTGAGGTTGTTTGCTAATCTTCTTCAGAAAACCGTCTCTAACGCTTTAATCTTGTTTATACGCCTCTGGTTAATTGTCCATATCATTACTTCATACAGGACTATTCTCTCTAATATCGATTTGAATATGAATCTTTTTGTTCTGTTCATCACATTTCTTCTCCACAAGATTGAAATGAGCATCCCAATTGCCTTCCTTCCATTTCTAATTCGTATATTAATTTCTAAACTTTAATATCCCCTTTTCCTACAATGAGCCCCAGGCAGGAAAATTGTAGACTTTTTGATTTTTCTCCTCTAGGTACAGTTCATCCAGATAGTTATAAGATGTTCTCTTCTGTTATATTTAATCTGCAAACACTATATCTTATATTCCATTTATAGTTGATTAGATGTTTAATTTTCATCCTACCTAACTTGTAATATGACAACTTGATCATCAGCAAATAGTAAATGGTGTAGATATGTTTCGTCTGCAATCTCTAACTCCATTCTCTTACATTTACGGGACCAGTTCCTGAGATTAATATCTATATATGTATATAGAATAGCACTTTGACATGGACCAGTCTTTTAAGAGCCCTTTGCTTGTTCTAAATTTCTGCAGATTTTATTTGGCGTGTATTATCTGTATATATTTCTTGCACTATTTTAATTACGCGATTATCTGTGCCTGTAACATGTAATTCTTTCCAAAGCAGTTTCATTGGAATGGTATCATATACGTCCAGTGACATCGTTATAAATACAATTATTTACAACGACAAGTTTCTTGTTACACAGCTTTTGAAGTAAAACAACATACATAACTTCAAGAATTGTACTCTAGTATTCTGTATGTACAGCCTGATGAATTTTAAACTCGGAAAGTGTCACTATAAATAAATTCGAATTCAAGTAAGTGGAGTAGTTATTTCATCGTATATTGAAAACGGTTTCGGACGGCTGATAGCTTAAACCAGCGCGGCATTTAATGAAAAGGATGAAGAACATTGTAGAGGCCCTTAGCTATTAAATCAAAAAATGGTCCAAATGGCACTATGGGACTTAACTTCTAAGGTCAAGCTTGACGCACAGTTTGGTTGGCTCAAATGGCTCTGAGCACTATGGGACTTAACATTTGAGGTCATCAATCCCCTAGAACTTAGAACTACTTAAACCTAACTAACCTAAGGACAGCACACACATCCATGCCCGAGGCAGGATTCGAACCTGCGACCGTAGCGGTCGCGTAACTCCAGACTGTAGCGCCTAGAACCGCTCGGCCACCTCGGCCGGCCTATTAAATCACAATCACTCCGATGACAACGGTATTTTTATATAAACATCGAACGAAATAGCGAGCAATTTCACATGTAATATAAAAATATCCATTTCTAATTTTTCGCCAAAAGTGACTACGAATCTTATCAACGAATGGATTTCCAAGCGTCTGTCGTTGCTTATAGTAGTCAAAAAATAGTATAACACTTTGCAGGTTGTAAGACTGTGGCTACTGTCTTGCGTTTGTGCATAAAAAACGAACAATATGCAGCCCACCTGTTTAATTTTGTAGGTTTAACCAGCTTTACATTCGCCATTCGATGAAGCTTTTGTCTGTGTGTGTGTGTGTGTGTGTGTGTGCGCGTGTGTGTGCGTGTGCGTGTGCGTGTGTGTCCTGAATACCAGCGGCGCCGTATAGCACCAGGTAAGGTACAGCGGCTCTAAAAGGCGTCGTGTTGGCCGGTATCGGTGAGTGTCGGCGTCGTCTGCTGAAGGAGCGTCCGTTTTATCTGAACCGCCTCTCAGAGGCGGCTTTGGGAACGCGAGACGCAGGCCTTTTGGGGCAGTGGGGGGAGGGGGTTGTATCGAACGACTTCGACGAAGTGCCTCCCTCGACCTGAATTCGACGACGTTCTAATGGCGTCTGGCGAGTTCTTCGCCTGGAACGCATCCTGAAAGGAAGTGCCAGGGACGCTTGAAGGAACGCAGTTTCGCAGCGACTGCGAACTGATGGCGTCTGTCACTAGACTTATGATGTCAACACGAAGTTATGAAGCTGCGCATGCGTAGCCTCTTACATTGCCAGAAAAATCAGCATTATTTTGAATTCTGTAAAATGACATCGCCAGAAGAAGATACAGCGCAATTGGATGTGAGTGAAACAGCAGTAATACACGTGCATAGCAGTATGAGTCGTTACCCCTATGTCTTTTCATTTCTAGCAATTGACTCGTGATTCTATATTAAATCCAGTTCTGAAATAATAAGTCAGCGTTTCCACTTTTGTTTTACTCATCAGTTTGTTGTAGGCGTTCAAAAGCAGCTATTTAAAAGCAAATAGTTTACTCAACCAGATTACACCATATAGATGGGACAGTGCCAGGTCTTGTAGGCGATAACATCTCGGTCGGCAAAAATTCCAATCCAGGTAGCGATGCGTTCTCACAGCGGACAATTGCGAGTGTAAACCACCCACTGCCAGCTGCTCAAGTTGCGACATCAAGTGAAAAATTAAGTCGACATCCACGGAAAAAATAGGTCCATTAAGAATAACAGATTGTGAAATGCCATTTCCTCCAAGTTTATATTAGAGTAGTCTCAGGTTTCCTTCTGATCATTTATAAGTACACTCCTGGAAATTGAAATAAGAACACCGTGAATTCATTGTCCCAGAAAGGGGAAACTTTATTGACACATTCCTGGGGTCAGATACATCACATGATCACACTGACAGAACCACAGGCACATAGGCACAGGCAACAGAGCATGCACAATGTCGGCACTAGTACAGTGTATATCCACCTTTCGCAGCAATGCAGGCTGCTATTCTCCCATGGAGACGATCGTAGAGATGCTGGATGTAGTCCTGTGGAACGGCTTGCCATGCCATTTCCACCTGGCGCCTCAGTTGGACCAGCGTTCGTGCTGGACGTGCAGACCGCGTGAGACGACGCTTCATCCAGTCCCAAACATGCTCAATGGGGGACAGATCCAGAGATCTTGCTGGCCAGGGTAGTTGACTTACACCTTCTAGAGCACGTTGGGTGGCACGGGATACATGCGGACGTGCATTGTCCTGTTGGAACAGCAAGTTCCCTTGCCGGTCTAGGAATGGTAGAACGATGGGTTCGATGACGGTTTGGATGTACCGTGCACTATTCAGTGTCCCCTCGACGATCACCAGTGGTGTACGGCCAGTGTAGGAGATCGCTCCCCACACCATGATGCCGGGTGTTGGCCCTGTGTGCCTCGGTCGTATGCAGTCCTGATTGTGGCGCTCACCTGCACGGCGCCAAACACGCATACGACCATCATTGGCACCAAGGCAGAAGCGACTCTCATCGCTGAAGACGACACGTCTCCATTCGTCCCTCCATTCACGCCTGTCGCGACACCACTGGAGGCGGGCTGCACGATGTTGGGGCGTGAGCGGAAGACGGCCTAACGGTGTGCGGGACCGTAGCCCAGCTTCATGGAGACGGTTGCGAATGGTCCTCGCCGATACCCCAGGAGCAACAGTGTCCTTAATTTGCTGGGAAGTGGCGGTGCGGTCCCCTACGGCACTGCGTAGGATCCTACGGTCTTGGCGTGCATCCGTGCGTCGCTGCGGTCCGGTCCCAGGTCGACGGGCACGTGCACCTTCTGCCGACCACTGGCGACAACATCGATGTACTGTGGAGACCTCACGCCCCACGTGTTGAGCAATTCGGCGGTACGTCCACCCGGCCTCCCGCATGCCCACTATACACCCTCGCTCAAAGTCCGTCAACTGCACATACGGTTCACGTCCACGCTGTCGCGGCATGCTACCAGTGTTAAAGACTGCGATGGAGCTCCGTATGCCACGGCAAACTGGCTGACACTGACGGCGGCGGTGCACAAATGCTGCGCAGCTAGCGCCATTCGACGGCCAACACCGCGGTTCGTGGTGTGTCCGCTGTGCTGTGCGTGTGATCATTGCTTGTACAGCCCTCTCGCAGTGTCCGGAGCAAGTATGGTGGGTCTGACACACCGGTGTCAATGTGTTCTTTTTTCCATTTCCAGGAGTGTAGTTGTCTACTAGAGCTTTTTTTTTCTCATGGTCCGATCGGTCCTGAAAAGGAAAACCACACCGCAAATAAAAAATGTTTTATTTGTAACAGTTAGCCACACCTTCCAGCTACTTCTTTACATAGTCGCCGCTCCGACTTAAGACATCTGTCGTAGCGTCGTATCAACTTTTCAATACCCTCTTCACAGAAGGCAGCCGCCTGTGTTTTCCGCCAATTCTCCACGCTGGTCGTTGTCTGTGCCACAGTGCTATCCTCATAGGCAGTGTCCCCTGTGCACAAGAGATGAAAATCAGACGGCGCCAATTCCGGGGTAATGGCACACTTACCATCGAAAACGCTGAGGAGCGTCTTCGTTGCAGGCGCAGTGTGCGGCCAAACGTTGTCATGAAGGAGAACAACGCCTAATGACAACATCACTGTTCTCTTGTACTGTGTCGTCCCCCATACACAACTTTCTTTAATCGTCCGATCCACTCACTGAACATCCGTTGGCTCTAGCTTCGTTCCCTGACAGCCTGCGTCATGAACGTCTGTACGACCTGCTTCAAATTTGCTTCAGTATTGTCGCACATCGCTGTCACTCTGACAGTTACGTTATGTGGGCTTCATGGAAATCAGGCGGAACCGTTCCGAATGAAGAAGTCGAATGACAGCACGCACTTCACACTTGGCGGGAGACTCCATTGTTCTAGGCGTTTTTACGTGTTCAGTGTGCTTCCATATGCAAAGTGCGACGTGACGCGAGCGACGGGCGTACCAGAGACACTGCGAAACACATCTGTCTGAGCTTCTCCGTATTCTCACTGTGGTTTTAATTTCGCGACCGATCGGACCTTGGAAAACGATTAATTAAGCGCTATTTGAAAACGGCTACATAAATATCAATTCATATCTTGGAAAGATTTAAAAGTGGTGCAAATATTGCTAATATGTTTAAAATGTTCAGAATTGTGAAACAATACAGTTCACTAAGAGCGATGAAGCTGTGACTTCTGACTACAGCATCGGCACACAATTAGGACCAGTCAGCTCATACTAGCACTTGGGTGTAACCATTTACGTAGGGATATGAAATCGAATTCTCACACAGGCTCAGTCACAAGTAATGCAGGTGGCAGACTTCGGTTAATGGGCCAGATACTGTGAAAATGCAGTCAGTCTGCGAAAGAGACTACTTGCAAATTAATTGTGCGTCTCATTTTAGAATACTGCTCTAGTCTGTCGGGCTAACTACGGGGACTGGCTCTTCAGTGTATGAGGCAGGATAAATGGTCACACGTTTGTTTGACACGAAGAAGATGCTGAACGAAATGAGCTGAAGAACTCTTGAAGGTTCAAATGGTTCTGAGCACCATGGGACTTAACATCTGAGGTCATCAGTCCCCTAGACTAGCTAACCTAAGGACATCACACACATCCATGCCCGAGGCAGTATTCGAACCTGCGACCGTAGCGGTCGCGCGGTTCCAGACTGAAGCGCCTAGAACCGGTCGGGCACAACGAGCGGCAATCTTGAAGGCAGACTTGAAAGTATCCTGTGTCAGCAACCAGCATCAAATGAAGAAAGAATAACTATTCTTCAGTCCCATACGTATCGCTTCCATGGGGATGGTGAAGACAAGCTTAGACTCGTTTCAGCAGGCACAGTTTTTAAGCAGTCATTCTTCGTGGGCTTTATTCACAACAGCAACGGGAAGAAACTTTAACATGTTGTTCGATGGTAAGTGCGCTCTGCTACGCACTTCACAGTGATTTGCAGAGAGTGTATGTGCATGCACATAAAGAAGAAACAGCTCAAAACCTTAAAAAGTGGAACCCGTGTCATGGCCAGTCTGTGCATACAGGTAGTAAAAAGTCGAGTCGGTGAACCTGAGGCAAAAGCCAGTCCTTGGCAGACGAGTAGCAGCTAGTCCAGGAAGTGTGGCACCGTAGACAGGGCCGTATGCTGATCTGGATCGCTGACTCCGATGGTCCTGCTACACACACTTTGTGACTACCTGCCTGATAGCATGTTAGTCCACCTTTGGAACGCAACATAGCAGCGATTGTGTGTGGCATGGATTCGACAAATCCTTGCTAGTTTTCCGAAGGTATGTGGCACCAGATGTCAACGAACAAGGTCAGGCAATTGCCGTAAATGTCTGACCGATAGTGTGTGGGCGCGGAGCTATCGCCTGATAGTCTCCGAGATACGTACCATTGGGTTCAGATCACATGAATTTGGTGGCCAAGACATCTTGTGTCACGTACCGTTATCCTGATGTATCACATCAAGTATAAAGGGATGCGGGCGGTCCGGAATAACGTTCACCTAGTTTACTACCGCCGTAGTGCCTTCTATAACCACCACAGCTCGCATGGAACCCCAGCCGAATGTCCCCCATAGCATATTACTGCCCTCATTGACGTCTGTCCGTGGCGCGGTGCATATGTCGAGGAGCGGTTCGTCTGGATGACGGCCATAGACCAAGTGTAAAACGACATTACGCGTTTTCATTGACCCACGATCTAGTCATGATGATCACATACCAACTACAATTGTAACTGACGGTGTCGTTTGGCCGACATGGGAGCACATAGGGGTCATTTGCTACGGAGCCCTGGTTGCAACACTACGCACTGAGCGGTGTGCTCCGAATCGTACGTGCACCTGCACTACGCTGAGTTGTCACATCGTCCAGGAAAGCCGCCTGCCACGCTTTGCAGAGCCCCAACCCTCCGACCACGTTCTGAGGGATGGACGTCCAACACGTTGTCGCTCACCTCGTTCAATCTATTTCCATATGTTCCCGACAGTGGCACGCCAACTTTGTCAAAGTCGTTTAAGTCACTGAATTTTCCCACTTGGAGTCAGTATCGTCAACCCTGGAATGTGCGAAAAAACGAAACGAAAGATTCCAAGCGTCTGGGATATGGTGCTACTGAAGAATGTCCAATATTAGATGGACTGATAAAATAAGGAATGAGGAGATTCTCCACATAATGGGTAAGGAAAGGAACATATTAAGAAGAAGGGACAGGATGATAAGACAGTTGTTAAGACAAAAAAGGAATAAGCGCCATGGTACTTGAGAAAGCAGCAAAGGGTAAAAATTGCAGGGGAAGACAGAGATTGGAGTACATCGAACAAATACCTGTGGACGTTAAGTGTAAGTGCTGATCTGAGGTGAAAAGAGGTCCTAACAAACCGCATCAAACCGGTCGTAAGCCTGAAAAAAAGAGAAAAAAGGAAGGTAGCTAGTATGATTCCCTTGCATCTCCGCCCCGCTTAAATATTTTGCTTATGATGTCACGTCGCCGCATTGCTACTTGGTGGCATTCAGTATAGCGGCTGGTGTGGTCGTAACGTGTTTCATTCACCAGAGTAGTTGAGAACATGACAGTATCGCAAAGAACACAAAGACTTCTCTTTGTGCATATCGTCAGAACGTATTATTAAGGGTTATTAATTGTATGCTTCAGCTTAATTAAACTTTTTTGTTGCACAGGTGCTAAAACATGATGCTACACTTTAATAGGGGACCAAATGAACGGCCATAGGCTATATTATTGTGAAACTCTCACCTCTTCTTGGGGAAGAAAAAGAAAGCTGTTTCTTGCTTCGGTACACTGACATTACTAACAGTCTACAGAAAATAATGCCGCGGCTTTTGAGGTGTTACCAGTTCAGTTACTGTTATTACTAACGAGGAGCCCACCACGCGATTTCACAGAAACTTCGCTCAGTGGAATAGGAGTCAAAATAAGCGAAAATGTGTCTCGGTTTATCCGTAGATGCTCGACCGCTTCTGATAAAATGACAGTCAAAATTTTCGAGTTACTTTATGAGCTTTTTGCCGCGTGATGCACTGAAACGAATTGGTGACTTAGC
The DNA here is from genome assembly GCF_023864275.1 of Schistocerca cancellata. Classification (NCBI taxonomy): domain Eukaryota; kingdom Metazoa; phylum Arthropoda; class Insecta; order Orthoptera; family Acrididae; genus Schistocerca; species Schistocerca cancellata. Next base: position 567,373,549 of record NC_064627.1, read on the forward strand.
GCTTAGAGAAGCGGCTTCTTAATTTTCCGCGACGTGTTCGAAACCCGAAATTGCTTTTATTTAATTTCATTTTTGTTTTTATTTATCTACATGTGTCCGTAGAAGGTTAGTACACGCATGTTTCTCATCATAGTAGGGGAAACATGGGCGTTATATTAATCGTAAAATTACAACTGGATATCAGAAAAACTGTCATACATTTATTATATAACAAATGTCTGTAAGGTATGTTGAGGGGTTACAATCTTCATAAATTCTCATATCCTGTGTTTCATTCTCATATCAATTGTTATATTAATTCTTATATTTTATTCATATGTTTATTCTTCAGGAAGATTTGGTACATTCCCTTAGATGATAACGATCGTAGAAACATTCGAAAACCACGAGCATCGCGCGAAGACAAGTTTGCCACAATGACATTTTGTCGTATTAATCTTACTTTGGAAAGAAACGTCGTTAACAGTGCTGAACATTTCACTGCAAACCATGCATAACGGAGCACTGTGCCGAAAAATGGCGCTTGGAATTTATTATGAATCAAGATACACTACAGGAATTTCACCGACAACAATTTCAGATAATATTCGCATTCTTTTTTTCTTAATTCATTCATCTGACATACAATTAGTAGATGAATAAGGACAACGCTATATCAATATAACTGGAAAACATTCGTGTAGTAATCTTAAACACGGTGCACAAAATTAAGAAGCCGCGACGTTGGCTCCTGTGTCACCATTTCGTCTGTGGATATCGCGCGGTAAAAGGCACATAAGGCATCTGGAAAACAACTCGAAAACTTTGACCGTCGTTTTTTCAGAAACAGTCAAGTATCTACGGATAACCCGAGACACGCGTTCGCTTATTTTGACTCCTCTTCCACAGGGCGATGTTTCTGGCAAATCGGGTTATGGTACTTGCCGTGTTCTCCCTGCAAGACTAGCACAGTTCAACACAATCTCAAAGGCGCTCTATAGAAGGAGGAAAAAGAAATATTACCGACTACAGTGATTATCCATTCCATTATCGGTCATCCCTTCTCAGAACTTCAGTCGACGTTACCATCCCAAAAATATCACTGAGAATTTCTCTGTGACTAATTCTATCGTTGAAATAAAATTAGAGGCACACGCTTTGCTACTTTAGTCCATAGCGGTTTTCTCATTTTCCGGCTGATATTTCTGATCACCCAACAAGTGAAAATACTAAATTACTCTTACGAGAGCAGAAAGGTAGTGTAACCTGACTTACAGATTAAGAATTGTCCAAACGCATCGTGAACGACGTTGACTTCAGAGATGTTAAACGAGGTTACGTTTAACTCCCAGGAGTTTTAAGGTGTTTACCTCGTTCGTTTCAACAGCAATATTCGGCCCGCAACTGACCTGAAAAGAAAAGAAAATCTGTATTACATTTCAATTATTGCAGCATTTAAAAAGCAATGGTCATGTTACCTATTTATTTTAATAAATGAAATTTACAATTCAACAAGGATTTTAATATTCTTTTATTCTAGTTGTAATACGAACATTATCGCGAGTTTGATCTTAATGTAGAGAAAAGAGAAGATGTGAACGTCACCCAAATGAAACATATGGTGGGCGTTGACTATAAGAAAAAACAAATCACACGTCGTCCAGATACATGGGGGAAACAATACGAGAATTTACGAAATGGAAGGACTACATAGAATAGATTCTAGGTAAAACAAAAGACAGACTAGGGATCGATCACTGTTGTGATACCGGGAAACAGCTATTTGTTTACGCGGGAGAGTACTTATAAAGAACTTTTATGGCCGGCTACTCAACTCTCTGAGATCCTTATCAGATTCTACTGATAAGGTCCATCAAGTCTTGTCTGTGCCGAGGCAGAGGGTAACAGAAATGGTGGAAAATCTCAACAAGCAGACAACTGATGCAAGATGTTAGGAAATTTCAAGAACTGGTCTTGCTGTAGAATTACCAAATGACACTGAGGTGACAAAAGTCATGGGATACATCCTAATATCACAACGGACCTCCTTTTGCCCGGTGTATTGCAGCAACTCGACGTGACACGAACAAAACAAGACGCTGGAAGTAGGCTGTAGAAATATTGAGTCATTCTGCGTGTAGCTGTCCATAACTGCGGAAGTGTTGCCGGTGCAGGATTCTGTGCACGAACTGACCGCTGGATTATGTCCCATAACTGTTCCACGGGATTCGTGTCGGGCGATCTGGGTGGCCATATCATTTGTACGAGTTGTCCAGAATATTCTTCAAGCCAATCCCGAACAACTGTGGCCTGGTGATATGGTGCATTGTCATCTAAGAAAATTCCATAGTTGTTTGGGAACATGAAGCCCAACAACGGCTGCAAATGGCCTCCAAGTAGGCGATCATGACCATTTCCATTCAATTATCGGGTCAGTTGGACAGGAACCCAGTCCACGCCATTCCACGTAAGCATATCCCACACCATTGTGGAGCCACCAGCAGTTTCTATAGTGCCTTTTTGACAACTTGTGCCCATGACTTCGTGGGGTATGCGAGACGCTCGAACCCTACCTTAACAACTGAAATCGTGATTGATCTGACCAGGCCACGGTTTTCCAGCCGTGTAGGGTCCAACCGATAGGATCATGAGCCCAGGAGAGGGACTGCATGCGATGTCATGCTGTTGGCAAAGACACTCACTCTGTCGTTTGCTGCCATAGCCCATTAATGCCAAATTTCACTGCACTGTCCTAACGGATGCGTTCGTCGTACGTCCCACATTGATTTCTGCAATTATTTCACGCAGTGTTTCTTGTTTGTTAGCACTGACAAATCTACGCAAACACAGATGCTCTCGGTCGTTAAGTGAAGGCCGTCGGCTAATGCGTTGTCGGTGGTGAGAGGTAGTACCTGAAATTTGGTACTCTTGGTACACTCTTGACGCTGTGGATCTCTGAGTATTGAATTCGCTAACGATTTCCGAAATGGAATGTACCGTACGTCTATCTCCAACTACCATTTCGCGTTGCCGGCCGCGGTGGTCTAGTGGTTCTAGGCGCGCAGTCCGGAACCGCGGGACTGTTACGGTCGCAGGTTCGAATCCTGCCTCGGGCATGGATGTGTGTGATGTCCTTAGGTTAGTTAGGTTTAAGCAGTTCTAAGTTCTAGGGGACTGATGACCACAGAAGTTAAGTCCCATAGTGCTCAGAGCCATTTCAACCATTTGAACCATTTCGCGTTCAAATTACGTTAATTTCCGTCGTGGGGCCGTACTCACGTGGGAGTAGCCTGAGTACAAATGGTAGTTCCGCCAACGCACTGCCCTTCCATACCTTTTGTAGGCGGTACTCAAATGGCTCTGAGCACTATGGGACTCAACTTCTGAGGTCATTAGTCCCCTAGAACTTAGAACTAGATAAACCTAACTAACCTAAGGACATCACAAACATCCATGCCCGAGGCAGGATTCGAACCTGCGACCGTAGCGGTCTTGCGGTTCCAGACTGCAGCGCCTTTAACCGCACGGCCACTTCGGCCGGCTAGGCGGTACTACCGCCATATGTATATCATGTGTCTATCGCTGTCTCATGACTTTTGTCACCTCAGCGTATCTGTTTTCCCTATCGCTTCCCCAGAGACAGGCTAATACAGTGGAAAATGTCATCTACTGTGCACCCTGTAGCGATCTGCAGGTGTACAGTGTATGTATATTGCCGATAAAAACTTTCATGCCTTAGAGGTACGTATGTGTGTGTAAGTGTAAATGATGGTGCACTGAGGTTCAGCGTCAGCTCCTCACAGGACCAGCCAGGTGCGCACAGACGCCTCTTTTATAAGCACACATATGAGTGACACCTGGTACCGGGCTCCAGACACGTAGCAGCCCACGTGCTGGCTGACACTGCAAGCCGCCCCATGCTGTGAGCTATTGTACCCGCTGCGGCAGACCACGCACGACCTCCAGAACGCCCACCCGGGTACACCGACCTCACTTCCTGCTCACCTTAGCACCGTCGTAATAGCTCTCAGGCTCTCACATTGCTACAAGAGACTGTATTCAATAATCTGAATTTTTAATACTCATTAAATAACACCGCCTTTCACCTGAATATGGGATAGCTGTTTTGGAGAAAAGACTGATTTTCTACTTCGTAACTAGTATTTTGTGCTTAAAAAATTCCCCTGATTTAAGTATTGTGATTTCCGTGGAGAGATGTTTTACTTTTAATTTTTTTGCGTTATAGGCGTAGGCCATCTTTTAATGACCATAATTGCCAAAACAAGCACTGGAGATCGTTGGATGGGTTAAATCATTTCTTTATTTTGTTTTCATTACTGCGTATTTTCGGCTGTGTCTGAACTACATATCCAGTGTAACATAAGTTAAAATTTTGTTTCTGTGCTGATCCACAGCCTCTAAATACTATATAAAAAACATGGGCCATTGTAGGCAATAATGTAAGCGTTTTTTATTTAAATTGTGCGATTAGCTAATTTCAACCACATTCGTTCTCAAGCACGTGCGTGATGTTACGTATCACACACTGTAATATTATCAGATGTCTAAAGTGAAAGAGTCTGTAACTGGAATGTATAGTATGTAACATCACTCGTGTCCTTGACTTATGGTCGAAATTACCTAAAACCACGATTTAAATTAAGAACTGTTACTTTAAGGACAACGCACCACGATTTTTTTGTAAGTTAAAATGTAAAACAGAAAATTTTTATAAGTTAATATGTGAAACAGAAAATTATTACTGTCTCCAGTAGTAAGGAGGAACCAACGCATCAGAATGAATGTACTTTGGTTAGAGTGCCAACACTCATCAATTCATCACTTTCAATTGTAAGTAGTTTCTGTTTTATGCATCATATATACGGTCAACTTAAAGTTCTTTGCCGTTATGCCATGAGTTCTCTGCCGTTGTGCCACGAGCGCTTCGACACAAGTATGTCCATTTTGATGTTTATAGTGTGTAAGCTTAACCTAAGGCCAGCGTCGATATAAAACCCAAGCGACACGAGCGGCCGTTTGGGCTCTGAGTTGAGACGTGTGCCAGAGGAGTCAAGAGTGTGAAATATGGTACTCAGGGTGTGACATTCTTTTAGTTTTTACACTTTTTCGAAACAGTCACAAGAACATGTAAGCACGTGATGCAACCAGGTTCCACTGTCAATTATAACGAAGGACAAGGCAACACGTCTGCAGCACGTGCGTTTACGCCTAAAGATGACCACTGGCTGGGCGAAAGCAGCTACGGCATGGAGAAGTATTCTTGTGATTGCGTCGAAAAACACAGAAATAAAAGAACGTGAGTCCATAACCTTATCTCCAAGACTAGTATTTTTTTTCAGAGGCTGTATCATAATAGCGAAAACTGACAGGAGTGAATGTAGAAGAATGGGGCGATGGGAGGCTGGGGGCGGGAGGGGGAAGGAGGGGCCAAAGTGATACGTCGCTTAGGTGAAAAAATTTCTGCCTAGCCAAGGTGAATTATGCAAATCTTGTTCCGTTTCATACCGTGTTTTAACTGCTTGTGTTTCTTCACACCAGCCATGGTGTCGTACTTGCCATCCAATTTTAGAACGGGGACGAACATTAATCACGACTTGGAGTACTTACCCGACACTGGCCGCGGTATGCTTGAAAAATGGTTCAAAAGGCTGTGAGCACAATGGGAGTTAATATCTGAGGTCTTCAGCCCCCTAGAACGTAGAACTACTTAAACCTAACTAACCCAAGGACATCACACACATCCATGCCCGAGGCAGGATTCGAACGTGCGACCATAGCAGTCGCGCGGTTCCGGACTGAAGCGCCTAGAACTGCTCGGCCACCGCGGCCGGCGCGCGGTATGCTTGAAATACATCTATACGGTTGGCTCTAAAACTCAGGTGGTGTGCGATAAGCCTTCTTTGGCCCCTCTAGTGACACATACCAGATATTTTCACTGCCGCCTGAATTGCGTATCTACACAGTGGAGTTAATAGGGATCAGGGAGGCTATTTATTATGGCTCGCAGACTTAACGCCTCGCACTGGTCCCGGCCGCTGTGGCCGAGCGGTTCTAGGCGCTTCAGTCCGGAACCGCGAGACTGCTACGGTCGCAGGTTCGAATCCTGCCTCGGGAATGGATGTGTGTGATGTCCTTAGATTAATTAGTGTAACGTTGTTGCTTTAATTTACTATGAAAGCGGTGCTGATCGACAATAAAAGCGGGTTAAAAGCTGTGAGCTGTCTGGGGAAGTTAACCTTGCATTACTGCGCAACTGTTTCACCAGGTATCCAGTCTAGCTTACCAAATTCCCAACCAGACTAACATTAATTATAATCTTTTAATAGTCAAACGACAACCGGTGATATATATATATATATATATATATATATATATATATATATATATATATAAGAGAATTTAAATAAAAAGAAATAAATCAGTTTATATGTGGAAATTTATTTTAACATTGATCATTGAAATTTCAGCATATTAAACATGAGTCATAACTAAGCTGGTGCCTTATTTAGGACTGTGAAAATGTGAGTTTGTAATCTTACGGAACACATCAAATATGGAGCCAAGATTGGGAGACTGCATACAACACTGCATTCATAAAATAACACATGAAGAACGTTGAAACAAATGCAAGAAGAAATTAACCACAACCAACCGATTCAATTTTCACCCAAAGAAGTTACGTTCGTAGCACAATCCTGTCCTTCATGTAATTACCACACACTGGTATACTAAATTCATACTAACTCTCTGTGAAATCTTCCCGAAAAGAATAGCTGAGGGCTACTTTGATGATTACACCACATGCTTCACGTGGTCAACTTGGTTTACACAAAGAGTGTAACTCCACAATAATTTTGATAATTAAAATGAATTAGATCGAAAAGCAATTTACAAAAGTAAAACCTCGAACTGGTTACTAACGCCTTACTATTAACCTGATGGGTCAAACAATTGTATAAGCACGTGGTACTGGTCTCACAAAGTACACCCCACGTGGGTTGAACATAAAGAAAAGTTGCTATATTGCAAAATATTGTCAAGACGAGACGTTATAATCTCACGCACATTCGCATTTAAGATTGATGATCTTAGTTAGAGTTACTGATCAACACGTGGTTCCACTTTACTCACAAAGTAGTGACAAAGCAACTACCGGGAAATAATCTGAAATTCACACGCGAATTACACTGCGTTGCAATTTAAGATAACATTAGATATTTTAGAGCTAAACCTGAAATAAAGGTGATTAAATTTTCAGTTAGGCTGAACTTAAGAAATCCATTGTCCTACGGACTTAGCAGACACGCGCTTAGCCGGAGATCTTACCACTTCAGACGCTCTCCACGGACAGACTGACCTAGTCCCTTCCTTGAGGGTGGCTCACGAATACAAACGGAAGTGGCCAGAGGGGCAGCTTCCTATACCAACATGACAAGGGACGGACAGGACCATACTAAGGATAGAAACCTCTCTGCTTTTAGAAAGCGTAGCTACCTGTTCCGACGTTGGTCCTACTGTTCTCTAGCAGACAGGCTTGTCTGCTACCCTCAAGCATGCAACTAGAAATACATTTGCTCATTCATCCTCTCATACAGAAGGGAAGAGGGATGACAGTATCTTATCATACACAGTATATAAAAGAAAGCGGATGTAGGTTCCGTATGAGACTATGTGACATGAATTACATATAAACTGTGTTTTAAAGTGTAGTAGTGTGACAGATCGTTCTTGTTTATGTGTAAAAGTAACACGTTCCACTACTCAGTCTTCTTTCAGATAGTCAGAAGCGCCACAGTAAATTTAGAAGAGGAATTTATGCCGTAAATGACAACAGATTTAAGAAATTAACATGAAAGGAATCCAACAGAGACCTTTCATTAGGTTTGAGTAGTTCTAAGTCTAGGGGACTGATGACCCTTAGTACTTAGAGCCATTTGAACCATTTGAACCTCGCAGGTTCGAATCCTGCCTCGGGCATGGGTGTGTGTGATGTCCTTAGGTTAGTTAGGTTTAAGTAGTTCTAAGTTCTAGGGGACATGACCTAAGATGTTGAGTCCCATAGTGCTCAGAGCCATTTTGAACCTCGCACTGGTCCTTACTGACTCCCAAAGTGTGCTGCAGAAATTACAACTAACGTTTGGTGAACAGACTAACAAATATGTCTTGCATGTCTTGGAAGCCATAATAGATGGGTGAACATTGGGCATTGACGTCCGCTTACTCAAGATAAAAGGGCTTACTGGCGGTCTCCGTACTGAAACTGTTGACCGCCGCGGTAAGAGGAGCATTGCGGTAGGACAGTTCCGCCCGACACTGATCCCTTATAAGGATTTCAACTCGACAATGAAGGAAGCTCTCATCACGACTGGGTCCGCGGATCAGTAGCTCGCTAATGGTTTGTGATTGACCTGACAGCTAGACGGAGACAGTAAGTGAAGAGGGCTGGCTGTTGGCGTTCCGCTGCCGGACTCGGCGTCGGACTTTCCCGGGCTGCAATTTCTCCCGCTAACAAACGGAAGCGGCCGCGGGGACGCGGCGGAACGACACGGGCTCGCCGCTCCGTGCAGTCTACGCCTGCGTCTTTGCCGGTCGTGGTCTGCCGGCCTCGCCGCCAACTCCCTCACGCCTGTTTAGACACGCGCTTCTCGCCTCGTGGCACCTCTCTTTACCAACGTCTCTCTTGCGGCATTCCAGAGTAATTTTAAAACGTTGTAGTCTCTGTTGTATAGCTAGAGAAGTCCGAAATGCACGCGTTAAAATCAAACAGGCTGGCGTGAGGTCTGAAACAGGATACGGAATGAATGCTATAAAGAAAAGTACGTAGCTTCTGGAATACTTAACTTTAATCCACATTTGTAGAACATTGCTCTTGATGATACAGAAGTATTATAGCAATTGAATACGGCGCCTTGCTAGGTCGTAGCAAAATGTAGCTCAAGGCTATGCTAACTATCGTCTCGGCAAATGAGAGCGCAATTCTCAGTGAACCATGGCTAGCAACGTCGGCTGTACAACTGGGGCGAGTGCTAGTCAGTCTCTCAAGACCTGTCGTGTGGTGGCGCTCGGTCTGCGATCACTGACAGTGGCGACACGCGGGTCCGACATGTACTAATGGACCGCGGCCGATTTAAAGCTACCACCCAGCAAGTGTGGTGTCTGGCGGTGACACCACAGTCTCAGTGTTTGGTTTTTTTAATAATATAAAATACGAAGGATGCTCAATAAGTAATGCACCTTATAATAAGACTAAAAACAGCCGACCAGTTGCAATGGATAAAGAAATCTTTACCTAGGTTTCGGCAGATTTAAATCTGTCTCACAAGCTTGTGAGCTCTGCTACATCCATGTACTAATTTTTATTTACATGACAAACCATATTTTCAGGGCTATATTTTAATTTGGACTAATGGATCTATGCAGATATTTGTAAAAAGGACGATGATACATCATTCCATATGTATGTAAAATTGCCGCCTTCTGAAGAAGACAGATTTAAATCTGCCGAAACCTAGGTAAAGATTTCTTTATCCATTGCAACTGGTCGGCTGTTTTTAGTCTTATTACGTGGAACCGTTGCTGTTGCGCAGCTATGTTTAAAATAATGCACCTTATTTTTTCCTCCGCCAGTTTCTGTTGACAAAAAAAATCTTAGTATGCTGGTGCATCGTGGAATATTCCTGATTCAGCTCCTGTAGTTCCATGAAGTTCCGATGGATGGTGGCACTATACGTAGCCTCCAAAATGGCGTCTACAACGGTGCTGCCCTCCAAGCAGAGAGCTGCCATTTAATTCTTTCGGCGGAAAACCAGAGGATCGGAGGTATTTACAGGTGCCTGCATAATGTCTGCGGTGACCTCCCAATGAAAAAATGCACGGTGAGTCGCTAAGCGAGGCGTCTGTCATCGCCCCCACAAGCTCGCGCAAACCTATCCAATCTGCCGCGTGCAGGCCGGCCACAACACATAGCTGTGGTTCCTGCAATGTTGGAACTTATGGACACTCTCATACGAGGACAATGTATCTCTCTCTCTCTCTCTCTCTCTCTCTCTCTCATTATACACACACACACACACACACACACACACACACACACACACACACACACACACGAGTCCACCCTCGGGCATGTGTGTGTGTGTGTGTGTGTGTGTGTGTGTGTGTGTGTTTGTCCTTAGGTTAATTTAGGTTAAGTAGTGTGTAAGCTTAGCGACTGATGACCTTAGCAGTTAAGTCCCATAAGATTTCACACACATTTGAACACACACACTTCACTGAATAACTGGACGTCTGTTAGTAATGCTGACACACCCGTCCACTACTTAGCTCTGAAGTGTATCGTGCTACCATCACAAAATTGAAGAAACGACTACAGCGTATTCGTCGCCACGAAAATGTAAACAAACTTATCCTTCTCCATCACAACGCAAGGCCTCCTTCGGGAATAATATCGTATATTGCAATTCTGTGTAAAACCAATCTACTATTAGAAATTCAGTGTTGCCTTACTTACTTAAGGCCTCTCATATTAGGTTAGAAAGTAGGAAAAACATAGGACATTGGAATTCAGGCTCAGATTATAAAAGTATTACTGTTACTATAATTATTATTGCTATTGTCTTCAGTCCGAAGACTGGAAGACTAGTTGACGTAGCTCTTCGCGCTAGCCAGTGCTATGCAAGCCTCTTTGTCTCTGTACAACTTCTGCAGCCTGCATCTGGCATCCACAGCGTGCCATGTGAAAGTGGCGAAAATTACACAGGACAGACAATCCACGTCAGAGCCAAAAACTATGGTCAAATGCACAGCGTGTTGAGAATAGAAATAGTGAAAAATCTACGATAAAGAAACGTAGCTTTATGGAATTGTATAAGATAAACTTGGTGAGTACGGAGATCCTTTCCCTCACATCGACTTATGGGGACTGTGTAATAAAAGAAGAAGTAGAAGCTAAAAGAAATACAAACAAAAAATGGAGTGAGGGGACGGATGATGCTGGGGGTGGTCTACGTTTCTCAATCGCGGTCAGGCGAGGAAGGCAGGAAAGGGGGGGGGGGGGGTGAAGAGTGGGCATACTACACTATTGCCGATGTCTAGCATTTACCCTTGCGAATCCCGTCGCCCAGGTTCCCTCACTATGCCGATAGAAGTTAGAATACCAGGCTACGTTACCTGACCAATAAGAAGCTTGGGAGACAGTCATCTCCCGACGAACCAGATGGTGATAACCTTCGAAACATCGATTTTTGATTCAGACTTTACAAGCTCAGAACACCGAAAAGATTTTATACTTAAGTGGCGCCGTGACGTCATACTGCATCCGTCGTGTCTTTAAGCCTGCTTACTCTTTCAAGGCTTCGTCTCCCTCCACAATCTGCACCATGCACACTTTCCTCCATTAGCATAAACCAGAAGAAAAATCCCCTATCATAGCACAAAGAAGGCGAGTATGTTTTGGGCGAAGTAAGGGATGTAAAAGAAGTGAACTAGCTTTCGTTCTATCTGGCAGCTCCTTTCGTTTTATCTGGCAGCTCCAAAGACATTTAAATCAAACATCTTGACATATTCGCGGTTTTTTACTTGTTAGTGTTAGCCCCATGTCTTTTGATATGATGCATCGTGTCAAGTAAAGTAACATGATACATGTCATCCCACCAGCAACAAATCAACCGACAGAAATTTTATCCTGCCAGAAAAACTTTTTTAGCTATTCCATGTATGGTCTTCACTCACATGATATTACACCGAAGAGTCAAAGAAACTGGTACACGTGCCTAATACTGTGTAGGGCCCCCGAGAGCACGCAGAAGTACCGAAACACGACGTGGCATGGACTCGGCTAATATCTGAAATAGTACTGGCGGGAACTGACATCATGAATCCTGCAGGGGTGTCCATAAATCTGTAAGCGTACGAAGCACGTTGTAAGGCATCCCAGATATGTTCAATAATGTTCATGTCTGGGGAGTTTGGCGACCAGCACAAGTCTTTAAACTGAGAAGAGTTTTCCTGGGGCCACTCTATAGCAATTCTGGATGTGTGGGGTGTCGCTTTGTCCTGCTAGAGCTGTCCAAGTCCGTCGGAATGCACAATGGACATGAATGGCTGCAGTTGATCAGACAGGAAGCTTTCATACGAGTCACCTGTCAGAGTCGTATCTAGACGTATCAGGGGTCCCATGTCACTCCAACTGCACACGCCCCACACCATTACAGAACCTCCACCAGCTTGAACAGTCCCCTGCTGATATGCAGGGTCCATGGATTCATAAGGTTGTCTCCATACACGTTCATCCGCTCGATACAATTTGAAACGAGAGTCGTCCGACCAGGTAATGTGTTTCCAGTCATCATCAGTCCAATGTAGGTGTCGACGGGCCCAGGCGAGGCGTAAAGCTTTGTGCCGTGCAGTCATCAAGGGTACACGAGTCGGTCTTCGGCTCCGAAAGCTCATATCGATGATGTTTCGTTGAATGGTTCGCACGCTGACACATGTTGATGGCCCAGCATTGAAATCTGCAGCAATTTGCGAAGGGGTTGAACTTCTGTCACGTTGAACGATTCTCTTAGTCGTCGTTGGTCCCCTTGGTTCAAATGGTTCAAATGGCTCTGAGCACTATGGGACTCAACTGCTGTGGTCATCAGTCCCCTAGAACTTAGAACTACTTAAACCTAACTAACCTAAGGACATCACACACACCCATGCCCGAGGCAGGATTCGAACCTGCGACCGCAGCAGCAGCGCAGCTCCGGACTGGAGCGCCTAGAACCGCACGGCCACCGCGGCCGGCTTTTGGTCCCCTTGTTGCAGCATCTATTTCCGGCCGCAGCGATGTCGGAGATTTGATGTTTTGCCGGATTCCTGATATTCACGGTACACTCGTGAAATGGTCGTACGGGAAAATCCCCACTTCTTCGCTACCTCGGAGATGCTGTGTCCCATCGCTCGTGCGCTGACCGTATCATCACATTCAAACTCACTTAAATATTCATTACCCAACAATGTAGCAGCAGTAACCGAACCGATCTAACAATTGCGCCAGACACTTACTGCAGGCGTTGCCGACCGCAGCGCCTTGTTCTGCCTGTTTACATATCTCTGTATTTGAATACGCATGCCTATACCACTTTCTTTGGCGCTTCAGAGTATATATTGTTTACTCAGCTAAGAGAGCTCACTGCGCTGGGAAAGTAGAGTAACTTGTAAAAATGTGCGAATATGATAAGATGATTTGATTTAAATCTCACTGAAGCTGCCAGATAATTCGAAAAGCTAGTTCGCTTCTATCACACCCCTAACTCTACCCAGAACATAATCGCCTTTTTTGCGTTTTTACGGGAGCAGTTTTCATTCTGGTTTCCAATATTTACTCTACCATAATTATGACATCCCCTATCATAGCACAAAAAAGGCGAATATGTTCTGGGCGATGTTATGGATGTAAAAGAAGTGAACTAGCTTTCGTCTTATCTGCCGACCGATGTATATTTCTGTTGGCTCAGGCGACGAGTGTCCGGTATAGGTTTTTTATTGTCTTCTGAACAACGGATAAGGCTTTCACTAAACAATTGAATACATGTATTTGTCTACATTCTTACAAAATTTGAACCGATTCGCACAAGTCTAAAACACAGAAGTGTCACGCATAAAAAGAAACTCACAAAAAAGTGCTTTTTTTGCACTTAAAATCCAAATGAAGCTAGATTTTTGAAAGAAAGTTTTCAATTTTACCGTAGAAATGGAATTTTTGTTTTTCTGAATAACTGTAAACCGTTTCCGCGCATTCAGTCACGTAAGCATGATTTTTATGTGCTACAAGGGATCACCAATTTAGTATTGGAGGGCAGCGTGGAGGGTAAAAATCGTAGAGGGAGACAAAGAGATGAATACACTAAGCAGATTCGGAAGGATATGGGTCGCAGTAGGTACTGGGAGATGAAGAGGCTTGCACAGGATAGAGTAGCATGGAGAGCTGCATCAAACCAGTCTCTGGACTGAAGACCACAACAACAACAACAACATTATTGGATTAAACATAACGTATTGAGTTTATCTACATAACTATTTTAGTGCTAAGTTTCAACCAATGTGTACAAGTTTAAAGTTTAGAAATAATGGCTTCAAAAACCTTCCAGAAAAAAGTTTCTTTTTGCACGTATCTGCACGTAAAATTCGAACGGTGCACATAAAAAAGTGGCATTGGCTGAGCATTAATTTCAGCCCAGTCCACATGTTTTGCAAAAGGAATTCATCTATTCGTACAATTTTCCTGGGCACCAGCTTCGGTTCGTCGTTCAAACCTTGCTTAATATACTGTAACATAGCAACAGTAAGACAGATGTTCGAATGGCTTCACAAATGGGGCCGCTAGTCAGGGCTTCACGAAAAACTTTTTACTCCATGTTCCTAGCTCAAACAGAAATCGAGCACTAACACCCCCTCCCCCCAAACCACGATTCTGTTCACGGCTTTCTCAGACGCATCTGCTACAGCGCTTTCGCTGTGTAACGATTGACGATTTTTATACCTCAGATTATTTCCTATCAACCGATCCTTTTTTTAGTCAAGTTATGTCATAACTTCTTTTCTCTCCATTTCTAATCCCTATCTCCTCATCAATTATCCAATCTCCCCAACTAATCTTCAGCATTCTTCTCAGAAGGTTTCAGAAGCTAGTCTGTTCTTGTCTGAACTGTGTGTCGCCCAGTTTTCACTTCTATACACGACTGCACTCCAGATTCCTTCAGAAATGACTTCCCATCACTTACATTTATATTCCATGTTAATAAATGTCTATTCTTCAGAAGTTCTTTTCTTGATTTTGCAGCTTGAATTTCATATCCTCACTATATCGGCCATAGTCACTTCTTTTGTGACCAAATGACAATACTCAATCGTCTCATTTCGTAATCTAATTACCTCAGCGTCACCTGATCGAGTTCGATCACAACCCATTACCCTCTTTTCAAGGCACTGTCCATTTCATTCAATTTATCTTCCAACTCCTTTGCCTTCTCTAACAGGATGAAAATATCTTCCGCGGCCCTTCTAAAAGGAATAATCCTGACATGTGCCTTCAACGATGTAGGGAAATCACGGGAAACAAATCTAGAGGGATTTGAATCCGAGTCCTCCGGATAGCGTTTGCCATGACTTACCACTACGCGAGCCCGCTCGATAAGACAGAATTTTAAACCTCTGCACTGATGCCGGTCTCGCACTTTAACATTGATTGTCATCGTCTCATCATCATCATCATCATCATCTTCATATTCTTTCCACGGATTCAGCTGTTGCCCGTTCCGAACGCACATACAAAATCACTCCCATCTTCTTCGAGATCTTGCAACATCCCTTTTCCCATTCAGCTTGCAGTTCAGGACCTTCTGGGGAATTCTGTGGCCTGGCATTCTCATGAGCTGTTGTCTCCACCCTCACGATATTTTTATATTTTTTCATTCATATTGAAAATATTTAATTCTGTCCTAATATCTTCTATTCTAATCATGTCTCTTCTTGTGCAGCCCTTCGTCTTCCTTAGGAGTCTCATCTCTGCTGTTTGAATTTTATTTTTTTGGTAACCTTTGTTTCGCCTACATAGGATAACAGAGAAACCGCCATCACTTTATACAATAATGGTCTCTTTTGTACTTTATGATGTTCTGAAATAGTACCACAGGCTGGGTGGAATTCGTGTATTTTACTTTCAGTGGGCCGGCCGCGGTGGTCTAGCGGTTCTGGCGCTGCAGTCCGGAACCGCGGGACTGCTAAGGTCGCAGGTTCGAATCCTGCCTCGGGCATGGGTGTGTGTGATGTCCTTAGGTTAGTTAGGTTTAAGTAGTTCTAAGTTCTAGGGGACTTATGACCTAAGATGTTGAGTCCCATAGTGCTCAGAGCCATTTGAACCATTTTACTTTCAGTGTCAGAGTCAAAATTAAAAATTTATAGCACGGCCTAAATAAGAGATCTGAGAGACTTGTTCTCGGAAAGATATTATTATCATTTTGCTACTAGAAATTTTAAAGTTGTATTTTTTTGCATATTTTGGTCAGTTGGTACAGTGAACTTTGGAAATAATCTTCATTCTTTTGTATAATAATGATATCATCCGCTAACAAAAGTGCATTCAGGTGTTCCTCATTCGTTATCTTAATTCCTATGTTTACTTTTCATTTCCATTTGGGAAGAATGAAGTCAATGTAAATATCACTGAAAGTCATTCAGGAGTCATAGACAATAATTAACACGTTCAGCGTTGTTCATCTTTATTGATAAGTAAATGTCTCTTTAGTAGTTTTTTCCCTACTGCACGGTTTTTTGCAGATTTAAGGAGCGAGAGTGGCTTACCGATTAAGTCCTGAAACAGCATGTCAGCAACTTGTTCATAGTCTTTAGCGCTGAGTCCACCAGTGTAAACACGGCTCATGCCTCATTACGTCACCTGAGGGCTCTAATCATTCACTATAAATGGACGCTAAAAAAAGACTATGTCCTAATGACACACGAAACCGGTAGATACACGCCGGCCGGTGTGGCCGTGCGGTTAAAGGCGCTTCAGTCTGGAACCGCGTGACCGCTACGGTCGCAGGTTCGAATCCTGCCTCGGGCATGGATATGTGTGATGTCCGTAGGTTAGTTAGGTTTAATTAGTTCTAAGTTCTAGGCGACTGATGACCTCAGAAGTTGAGTCGCATAGTGCTCAGAGCCATTTTTGGTAGATACACATCTGCCCTCCGTTGTAGGCTACGCCTGAGTTTACATTCTGTTCGAGGATAATGCGCAAGGAGCAAGACTGTCATAGTCGCTGTATCCGAGCACCAAATTCTGTCACTTTAGGGTCGTAATCATTGTCACATATGTTTAGGATTAGAGAATATATTTAAATTGTTTTGGCACGTCCCTTATCGCAATTCTAAGAGCGAACGTTTAATTGATGTACTACGTTGTACCTCCTACTGGAGATATTTGAGCACTAGCAAAAAGTAAACTCGTGCTGACTAAACACATTTGTTACAAATCGTGCATCCCCACTTCTTTCAGTATCTCCCCCCCCCCGCCCTCCCCCCTAAAATCTGTCTGTCTCTCTCTCTCTCTCTCTCTCTCTCTCTCTCTCTCTCTCTCTCGTTAATCTTATTTCGTAAGGCCCTACGCTAGGGAACTGAAGTACTACTCGAGCCAATAATTTGTGGTATTCTTCGTGGACGAACTAAACTTCTCAAGCATTCCTCCAATACATCCGTCTGCCGTCACCCCTTTCCACAAATAATAGATGTCTGTTGTCGTTCCAGCTTACATAGCTTCGTATACACCCAGTGGCAGACATTTGACGGCTGTGACGGATCATCGATGGAGTGGTGAAACGTTATAGGCCAGTCTTCACTTTTTCTGAGCATTACATAGCGTATGCTCCAGCGGTGCCAGTAAGTGGTCGTAGGGTCACCGTCTCCAGAAGCAAGCGCAGGTTCGAGTCCTACAAACAACTTTCTGGGTCGGGCAACCACAGTTCAGAGAACTGCGAATAACAATAGAAAACATTCAACACTCAACAACCATTCAAATTATCATAATTACAACAATTTAAAAAGTCAAGAATGATGAGGTATTTCCAAAAGCCACATAGCTGTCAGAATAGACGTATCTTTATGGAACTAAGGCTATTTTAGGAATAAGCAAGATAACTAAGAATGTATTTTATTCATCTAGCAACTGGAAACGCTCACTAAACATACAAGTGTCAATCATAGATTATCTGTAAATACGTTGAATTTGTCATGTCTGCCAAATATTACAATAACTGTATAATATTCACGACAGGAAAGTCTTTGCGTAGTGTAAGGGGCAGTCAAATGAAAACAGGACAGATGGGAAAAGTAAATAAATTGTCTATAAAATTTACTATATGTGCGGATCCACACACTCCAGATTGCTGTAGTGTGGATACTTTCCTAAAAGGACGGAATATGGCTACATTTTACTTGTAAGTAAAAATGATTTGAAAACGACATGAAGTACAGACGTTACTAATGCGCTTGACAATGACGTTTACTCGAAATTAGCTCATCGCACGATTAAATAAACATCGCGTTACAGTCTACCACAGACCATGCTTCCGGTTATTAAATTATCATTTCAAAATTAAGCGCCATATCTGTTAATACATTTATCTCATTGTGAGACAATATAGTCAACGCCTTCACGGAAAAATATTTGCGTTTGCCTATGAAACAATGATTACACCCACCCGTGCACCTCTTCGTCCGTAGCAAGTAAACGACCAAGAATGTCTTTCTTCAGAGTTCCAGAAATAGGGAAATCACATGGGGAGAGATTGGGACTGCAAGGAGAATGTGTAAGGGCTTCCCACCGAAACCTTTGCAGCGTAGTCAAAGCAGCCTTGTCAACATGTGGGTGGGACCAATTATGGTTTCATACGCTACCGCAATCATTTATCCATGAAGGCATTGACCACCTCGTCTCACAGTGGTATAAATGTACTACAGTTATGGTGACTGCTCCTTACAGAATTATCTTAATGGTTCAAATGGCTCTGAGCACTATGGGACTTAACAGCTGTGGTCATCAGTCCCCTAGAACTTAGAACTACTTAAACCTAACTAACCTAAGGATATCACACACATCCATGCCCGAGGCAGGATTCGAACCAGCGACCGTAGCGGTCGCGCGGTTCCAGACTGAAGCGCCTAAAACCGCTCGGCTACACCGGCCGGCAATTATCTTAATGGCACTATCATCTTTGCACCATATGATGATAGGATACAAGCGCTAAAGAAAAACTCATTGCTTCAGAAAACTACTCTTATCACAAAGCCAACCTATCTTACAAAGCCAATCTGTCTTATAAAGCCAATGTGTCCTACAAAGCCAACCTGTTTTGTAAACATTGACAGTAGCAGAAAATATGTCTAAACGTCAAGAGGGACAAGTGTTGCAGCATGCAGTGTGGGAAACACACATACACACACACACACACACACACACACACACACACACACAGAGAGAGAGAGAGAGAGAGAGAGAGAGAGAGAGAGAGAGAGAGAACCAGCCAGTTCCCTCTTTGCACAGAACGCATCACTCATCTGCTTTGGTAGGTAGACACTATTGTATTACTTGAGAGTAGTTAGTACGTGCATATTTCGAACGGAATACTGCACCAGATCAGTCAATGAAGTTGCTTTATTTGGAAAGTGAGACGTGATAATTTCATCAAATAGTGCATCATCAAAAACTCGAATTTCTAAGACGTCGTGTGTTACATGAATTTTGACAATGTTCTATTACTTGTGGTCCAAATGCATGTCATCGGTCGTTTTGTATGCAGGCTCTTCTCCAACACTGAAACAAGGAGATATTTATGTCATGTATTCTTCTTAGGCAATGGCCTCGCTGCAGTGGTAACACCGGTTCCCGTCAGAACATCGAAGTTCAGCGCTGTCGGGCTTGGCTAGAACTTGGATGGGTGAGTGCCCGGGACCGACGAGCGCTGTTGGTCAGCGGGATGCACTCAGCCCCTGTGAGGCCAATTGACGAGATACGTGATGGAGAAGTAGCGCCTCCGGCCACGAGAGCTGACAACGGCCGGGAGAGCGGTGTGCAGATCACATGCCCCTCCATATCCGCATCCAGTGACGCCTATCGCCTGAGGATGACATGGCGGTCGGTCGGTACCGTTGGGCCTTCAGAGACTAGTTCGGAATTTGAGTGAGTATTCTGCTTAGCTTATAGATTGTACTAGAATATTCGACAGTGTGCTCAGTTATGACGCAGGATCACTTTTT
The DNA here is from genome assembly GCF_023864275.1 of Schistocerca cancellata. Taxonomy (NCBI): domain Eukaryota; kingdom Metazoa; phylum Arthropoda; class Insecta; order Orthoptera; family Acrididae; genus Schistocerca; species Schistocerca cancellata. Next base: position 567,393,342 of record NC_064627.1, read on the forward strand.
CTGTTGCCGTCAAAGCAAGGTTCGTAGGGTATGATTGCCTGGGAGACCCCTAAGGGCAGGATAAGGCCGGTATTACACTATCAAATTTCTTTGTCCAATATCTTTGTCAAAGATATATGATAGTGTAATAGGGACTTTGTCAAATGTCGTCCAATGTTTGATCAAATCTAGGCCCTCGCTGTATATTTGATCAAAGAAACCGCTTGTCTTCTGTTCACTGTAATGTGACATGTTACCATATGGAGAGCTAGCATCGCTGCAGCGTTCTGTCGTCTGTAGTGTTTTTATAACCATTGCCGGTAAATACAGTTGATGTGTGCCGACAACTACAAAATTAATAAAGATGTCTGAAGCTGATGAGGCGCTTTACAACGTGAGGCACCCTGAATACAAAAATAGATTAACAAGATTGGAGACCTGACCAGAACTGACCTGACCTGACCTGACCTAACCTAACCTAACCTAACCTAACATAACCTTCTCCTGTAGCAAGGAATCGGAGTGTTACAGCGAGCCTGTCTTCTGAAGATGTAGCAGTTCGTAAGTGAATATTGTGCTTTGTGATATGAGGATACACTTCATTGAGCACATACAGAAATGTATGCTCATCCATTCTTAAGTAATTGATGTACGACTTGACGTCTTCCACTGTAAGCTCACGTAACAAGTTTTGTTGAATGCTTTTATCGTGTCGTCGTAAAACCCACGGCTTCACCCAGATTAGATTAGTTTTTCGTTCCATAGATCCGTGCTGAGGAGATCCTCGTGGATGTGGAACATGTCGATTTTTTTAAGCTGAAATAACAATAATAATAGTATGAATAAATACAATACACCATTTGTTTCTATTAAAAATTTCGCCAATGGAGTAGAAGGAGTTGGCTAGTAGTAAGTTTTTCAGGCTCCTTTTAAACTGATCTTTATTTCTAACTAAATTTTTTATGTTTCCTGGCAAATTATTGAAGATGAGTGTTCCTGAGTAGTGGATCCCTTTTTGAACTATAGTAAGTGCTTTTAAGTCCTTGTGCAGATCATGTTTGAACTGAGTTGTTTGTTGGAAAAAGAGATATATTATTTTCGACAAATTTCATTAAGAAGTAAATATACTGAGAGGCAGTAGTTAGTATATCCAGTTCTTTGAAGAGGTTTCTGTAGGACGTCCGTGAATTTACTCCACAAATAATACGTATTACACGCTTTTGGACTCTGAAAACTTTTGTTTGACTTCAAGATTTACCCCAAAATAATATCCCATATGACATTATGGAATGAAAGTAGGCAAAGTATGCAAGCTTTTTCATTTTTATGTTGCCTTTGTCTGCTAACACTCGAATTGCAAATACAGATTTGTTAAGGCGTTTCTGCAGTTCTGTGGTGTGCTCCTCCCAACTGAATTTATTATCAAGTTGTAATCCCAGGACTTTAAGACTGTCAACCTCGTATGTATGGTTCCATTTTTCCCCCACTTCTTTTCCGCATGTGCACACAATGCAATTGGGGTACGTACAACTGCTGCGGTTAATAACAAGTTGTTGTCAGCCATCTTGAACTTTGACGAAAACTTTGATGACAGTGTAATACCCCTTCTAGCGTTACGTCAAAGATCTTTGTCAAATATATTGGACGGAATATTGGATCACATCTTTGATCAAATCTTTGACAAAGAAATTTGATAGTGTAATACCGGCCTAAGCCATGTAATGGAAAAGTATTTTTTTTGTTCGCGCACAATGGCAAATTTTCTATGTGAATTGAGACAGCAGTCACTTACATGTTCAGTGCAGGTGATTGGGATAAGCACATATGCACTTGAAGTGTTCTGTTTGTGCTACTGTTAACGTTGAGAGAGGAGAGGAGGATACCCAATGCCGGCAGAGAAAGTCCATAAGATTAATACTAAAGCAGTTACTTCGCCCATTCGATGGAAAGATTATTATCAACAATGTCTTATTTCTGCACTCCAGGAGGCACTGTGGGGTGGGGTGGGGGGTGGGGGGGACAGGGTTAGAATTTAATCCAACGTATGGATGTATACTCTGGTAAACAGGATCTTTACGCCGCCACTTGTCTCCCCCGTACTGGGAAAATGTCACCAGTGAAAATTTATTTCCCAGCACGAAAACATTTATAAGATTGATTCTTAAGAATTGCTCATCAGTCTGGGACCGTCTCCAAGTTGGTCTAAGAGATAATATAGAGAAGATCCAACGAAAATCGTCGCGTTTCGTCACGGGATGGTTTCGTTGACACGAGAACCTTACGGACATGTTAAACGATTCCAGTGGTTTGGTGTATCGCGGAGAAGTTTATCCTGTTGAAATTCCGAAGAAGAGTCAGGCAACATAAGGCTTCTTCTCCCACGTCTCGAGAAATGACGACGGGAAAATCAGAGAGCTTGGAGCTGGTAGGAGGTTCGTCAAAAGTTGTTCTACATCTACTCCGCAAGCCGCCTGACGGTTGTGGCGGAGTGGATAGAAAAACCCTCCGGAGGATGCATTCCGATTTCGGGCAGATTCAATTAAACAACGTAACATTCGCCGTAGTAGATCGGAGAAAGAAAATGTTAATGCAGTTGTTAACCACAGGAGCGTCTTCGTAAAAGTTCGGGAACTAGACTTGCTTATGAAGTATAACAGCGCCCACATAGTCCTAGGGTCAGAAGGCTGACAGAAACCAGATGTCAATAACAATGAAGTTCTAAATTTCGATCGGAATGCATATCGCTAAGACAGGTTGAATGCCGGTGGCGGTGACATGGTTACAGCCGTAAGAAATACGATAATTCCGAGTGGGAAATAATTTGGTTGAAGATTGGATATTTTTACAGACTCCCTGCGCCAGGAGCACTGATGGCGGAACGGTTGAGGAGAGACTTGGAGAGTATCACGCGTACATTTTCTAGTCATGTTGTAGGATTAGGTAGAGATTTCAACCTTCCATCTATAGACAAGAAGATTACCCGCCAGGTTAGCCGAGCGTGCTAACGCGCTGCTTCCTCGACTCGGACTCGGGTAGGCGCGCCGGCCCCGGATCGAATCCGTCCAGCGGCTTAAAGACGAGGGCCGCTGTGCCGGCCAGCTTGGATGTGCTTTTTAGGCGGTTTTCTACATCCCCCTAGGTGAATACTGGGCTGGTCCCCACGTCCCGCCTCAGTTACACGGCTCGCAGACATCTGAACGCTTTCGCACTATTCCATGGATTCCACTAGTCGCAGATAGTTGGGGTACACTAATTCCTTCCCGGGGGATATGGGGCGGCGGCAGGAAGGGCATCTGGCCACCCCTTCAACTGACATTGCCACATCCGATTAACCCTGCCGACCCTGCGTATCCGCGGGATAAACGGCACACGCAAAAGAAAGAAAGAAAAAGGAATCTATAGACAAGAAGATTAGAGCGGGTCAATTGTATCGAGTGAAACTGTTATAAACGCCTTTTCCGAAAATGGTTCCCATGCAGTATTCGCGGATGAACGAGGGGCAAAGACGGTGATGCCAAGTCTTAACGTGGCTTGTGCGACAGAGATGTAGCTGTGGATGTAGTAGGATTCGAAGCAGCTTTCTCCAAGTCGAATGCCGTTGCACAGGGAGCGTTGTGACCTTGAGGCTGATGTCATTGCCATGAGCTGTTTCCAAATATCCTGAAAATTCCGTAGAACCTACGTGCTATTATCAGCTTTTGTTTTATTTAATCAAAATGCCAACAAGTCAGTAATACGCCATTATAGATACAGTGGCATGGGCGGGAATGGTCTCTTGCATGCAGTGAACTAATTCTAACCAAATTTTCGCGTCTGTAGGAGGTTTAAAGCACTTTCGACTTTATGTTCTGGCAGCGAGTTTTTGAACGTATTATGCAGGTAGTTGACTGTCGTAACTGTATCCTAGACTTAACTCTCTGTTCTTTTATTTTATTTGATGTACTTTTTTGGGTGGAGCAGCATTCGTGTAGTGGGTTTACCATCTCAAGGTAATCAATCTCGAGACTAGGGACAAAAAAAGTTCCACTGTAGTAAAACGTATGCAGTACTTCCAGGAGACGTGTGGGAAAGACGCCGAGTAAGAGCTTTGTTTACCTGAGCAGGGCGGGTGGTGCAGTTCTTTGTTCGGCCACCTGCTGAGGCGTGCTGCTGTGACGGCGCGTCCGGCGCGGGCTAAATGAGCAGCTCTTCAAACAGCCGACCGGTCCTAAATCTGTCCGCGGCGCCTGATATCAGCGCATTAATCTACCGGCGGCGCTGCCGGCACAAAGCAGGCCACTTCCCACCGCTGTCCTTCTTAACGGCCCGCCTCGCCACAAAGGGAAGCCGCCGTGGCGCGGGGGTGGCGCCCGCAGCGAGACACGCCCACTACTGTCCGAGCCACCGAGGAAGCACTCTGCGGGATGAAGCCGCATCCTGCAAACTCACGTTTGTTCGGCACCTTTCAAAGTTCTAACGCCGGACAGAGGTTCGTGCGTAAACAAAGACGCGGTCTGCATTCAGCGGATGGCACACTGAGATGGCACTGTGAATCCATTTTCAAATATTTGCGTAGAATACCCATTAAAATCTTAATAGTTGGCTGGAGCGCAATAATCCATCAAATCACACTACGTTATAAAAAATGAAGTTTTTTTGCAAGAGCGGTACTTAAAACTGGATTCTTGTGTTCCGCAAATAGTTGCCTTACCGTTAACCTCAATTCCTCAGTCTCAGTCGGTGTTCATCTACATACAAATTCCTCAAGTCACTGTACGATGCATAGCAGAGGGTACCATGTACAGAGGTAAGTCATTTCGCCTCCCGCTCCACTCGCAAACAAAGCCAACTTCTCGCTTCTTATCTTGGTGGTCCTTAAGCGAAATGGATGTTGACAGCAGTAGAATCGTTCCACAGTCGGCTTCAAATGCTGGTTCTCTAAATTTTCTCAATAATGTTCTTCGAAAAGAAGGTCGCTTTCCGTCCAGGAATTCCCATTTGATTTCCCGAAGAATCTCCTTAATTATTCGAACCTAGTGATAACAAATCTAGCAGCCTGCCTCTCAAATCCTTCGATGTCTTCCTTTAATCCGACGTGGTGCGGAGCCCAAACGCTCGAGCAATAATCAAGAAGAGGTCGCCCTAGAGTCCTGTATGTGGTTTCCTTTACACATGAACCAGACTGACAAAATTCTTCCAATGAACCGATGTAGACCATTCGCCTTCCCTATCAGGCTTCCCGTAACGAGAAAACCCCCACAAGTGTAAGACAAATGTCAGGACATATGTCTTACACTTGTGGGGGTTTTCTCGTTACGGGAATAACATCATCACAAAGGAACGGAGCCCAAAGCCCATGGCTATATAAATGTATGAACTCACTGCTCAAAAGTCACGAGAATATCGAGTCCAATCATCACTATGATAAATAAGAAGGGTCGTAGACTCATCAGCAATGAAAGGCGATACACTTACTACGTTGGCGCAAGAGCACTATTGGCGCCATATCGAATGGAATAGTTTGAGGCATCAATCACTGGTATGTCATGAGTCACTTGTAGCGCCCAGTGATTTGACAATCGAACCCAGTGCGCGCAAAATGGACGAAACAAGGCATCTGTTCACTGCCAAAACATCGGATTTGGTGTTCAAATTCGTGCATGCACTAGGCCTTTCACATGCTGTGAGTATGCCATTTGGGGGAAAGTCGCCACTTCCACTAACAGTCAGCTACTGTGGGCAACGTTGATGACTGATGTCAGCGGTCATGGATTGTAACAGGACAGACGATTCAATGTGCAGCAAAATAACTGGCCAGTTAATTGATGGACATAAACAACTGGTGAGCAGCCACAATATCCACAGCCACGTCTTCGCTGTTGCTGGTAACTGAAGTACCCAAAAATTAACAGGGTGGCAGGAACATTGCCTTGGGATACTCGAAGCACAGAGGAAAAGGCGGCTTGGCTTTTGAGTCGCGGTGTGCGTTGCTGAACGCTGATGCAACCTCACAAACCACAAGAGATGATCCCTCCCGTCTGCCATTGGAGCAAAATTCGCTTCCTCAAATTAAGGCTGATGAGTGACACTATTAGATTGTTTTGGGCCTGAAATAGGCTATTTGCCTGAGCTACTGTGCTTCTGAATCTGAATCGTACAATCCAATATCTGATTTTAGAATCTCTGTCTGACCATGATTTAATCCAGCTGGAATCTACCCCTGGCTCTGGGACTTTTCCCAGTTAAGTTCCTTCTCTTGTTACTTCTGAACAGTGTATTCGCTATTGTTAGCTGAAATACATGACCTATTGCTGTGTGCCAGGAATTTCAAATTCGCGGCATGTTGCTTCCATCCCGCCCTGCCGGCCGGGGTAGCATTCATTCACGCTAGGTGAGGAGAGCCCTACGTCATAGTGACGTAACGCTACGTCATTGTGACGTAAATAAACCTAAATCTAATTCATGCGTACGTATATCGATCTTTGTAGTTGTACCACAGAGGTTGCACAGAAACGTGAAAGCTAAATGTAAGTACATGTGTGGAAACGAAGTTACAGCAATACAGCAGTTGTGTGCTATCCTCATCCCAGTTGAATTACTTATTAAGCTGGAATCTCAACAATTTTGGATGTTATTGTATGTTTCTTGATGTAATGATTGTCTGAACGAAGGAACCATCACAGTAACGAAATAGCGTCTAGTCATTTTTTTAAAAACAAGCTATTAATTGTGCATAAATCATGTGGACAGAAATGTGAAATAGAGAGAAATTAAAGTTTTTTGTATTTTTATGAAAGCCAATGGATTGTAAATAATGCTTCGGGGCAGAAACGTTAAACTGAGAAATTAATGTGGTTCCAAAGATAATTCCGAATGTTGCTGGAATTTTAATTTTGCCTTCATGCTGTAGATAAACACAGAAACTTTTGCTCTTCAGAAATGAATTATTGCTGATGATTATAATGTACAGATCTGATATAACACATGTCATTATTTTTCTTCATACGTTGCATACTGTGAAGAAACAATGACATGCAAGTCACATTTACCAGCATTTCAAGCGAGTGAAAGCAATGAGTGCAGTTGCCATTTTCAGCTACTTTTTGTATGACTCTTAGGCAATATGGAAAGAGCTATAGTAATTATTCCAAACACCCCCAAAATTTATACCATGTCTATTGAGAGAATAAACAAACACAGTGTTCCACTACAGCATATGAAGCATCACTTCGTGCTGCTAAAAACTGTGGGCTGTTGAGGTTCTTTTGTCAAGTAGCTCACCCATTCTGACAGTCGGTGTTCAACATCATTTGGCAACTATTAGGAAACATACTTTTTTATAGTTGACACTGCTTAAATATTAAAATGTGAGGTACTGTTTTTTCACAGTATACAGCGTATAAAGAAAAATAATGACATGTGTTATAAACAGTTTACATTATATACTCCTGGAAATTGAAATAAGAACACCGTGAATTCATTGTCCCAGGAAGGGGAAACTTTATTGACACATTCCTGGGGTCAGATACATCACATGATCACACTGACAGAACCACAGGCACATAGACACAGGCAACAGAGCATGCACAATGTCGGCACTAGTACAGTGTATATCCACCTTTCGCAGCAATGCAGGCTGCTATTCCCCCATGGAGACGATCGTAGAGATGCTGGATGTAGTCCTGTGGAACGGCTTGCCATGCCATTTCCACATGGCGCCTCAGTTGGACCAGCGTTCGTGCTGGACGTGCAGACCGCGTGAGACGACGCTTCATCCAGTCCCAAACATGCTCAATGGGGGACAGATCCGGAGATCTTGCTGGCCAGGGTAGTTGACTTACACCTTCTAGAGCACGTTGGGTGGCACGGGATACATGCGGACGTGCATTGTCCTGTTGGAACAGCAAGTTCCCTTGCCGGTCTAGGAATGGTAGAACGATGGGTTCGATGACGGTTTGGATGTACCGTGCACTATTCAGTGTCCCCTCGACGATCACCAGTGGTGTACGGCCAGTGTAGGAGATCGTTCCCCACACCATGATGCCGGGTGTTGGCCCTGTGTGCCTCGGTCGTATGCAGTCCTGATTGTGGCGCTCACCTGCACGGCGCCAAACACGCATACGACCATCATTGGCACCAAGGCAGAAGCGACTCTCATCGCTGAAGACGACACGTCTCCATTCGTCCCTCCATTCACGCCTGTCGCGACACCACTGGAGGCGGGCTGCACGATGTTGGGGCGTGAGCGGAAGACGGCCTAACGGTGTGCGGGACCGTAGCCCAGCTTCATGGAGACGGTTGCGAATGGTCCTCGCCGATACCCCAGGAGCAACAGTGTCCCTAATTTGCTGGGAAGTGGCGGTGCGGTCCCCTACGGCACTGCGTAGGATCCTACGGTCTTGGCGTGCATCCGTGCGTCGCTGCGGTCCGGTCCCAGGTCGACGGACACGTGCAGCTTCCGCCGACCACTGGCGACAACATCGATGTACTGTGGAGACCTCACGCCCCACGTGTTGAGCAATTCGGCGGTACGTCCACCCGGCCTCCCGCATGCCCACCATACGCCCTCGCTCAAAGTCCGTCAACTGCACATACGGTTCAGGTCCACGCTGTCGCGGCATGCTACCAGTGTTAAAGACTGCGATGGAGCTCCGTATGCCACGGCAAACTGGCTGACACTGACGGCGGCGGTGCACAAATGCTGCGCAGCTAGCGCCATTCGACGGCCAACACCGCGGTTCCTGGTGTGTCCGCTGTGCCGTGCGTGTGATCATTGCTTGTACAGCCCTCTCGCAGTGTCCGGAGCAAGTATTGTGGGTCTGACACACCGGTGTCAATGTGTTCTTTTTTCCATTTCCAGGAGTGTACATCATAATCATCAGCAATAATTTACTTCTGAAGAGCAAAATTTTCTGAGTGGATCTGCAACATGAAGGCAAAATTAAAATTCCAGCAACATTCGGAATTATCTTTGGAACCACATTAATTTCTCGGTATAACGTTTCTGCCCAGAAAAATTATGTACAATCGATTGGCTTTTATAAAAATACTAAACAGTTTAATTTCTCCCTATTTCACGTTTCTGTCCACATGACTTATGCGCAATTAATGGGATTTTTTTTTTTAAAAAATGACTACTCGCTTTTTTTTTACTTTCGTTATTGTTATGGTTCTTTCGTTCAGACATTCATTAAATCAAGAAACACACTTTAACATCCAAAGTTGTTGAGATTACAGCTTAATAAGTAGTTCAACTGGGCTGAACATACCACGCAACTGCTTTAACTTCGTTTCTACACATGTATTTACATTTAGCTTTCACGTTACCGTGCAACCTTTGTGGTACAACTCCAAAGATCGATATACGTACTCAAGAATTCGATTTAGGTTCATTTACGTCGCGACGACGTAGCGTTACGCCACTATGACGTAGGGCTCTCCTCACCTAGCGTGAGATGAATGCTACCCTGCCGGCCGCGACAGTGCTGCTCCGGCACTCATGGTTCGGCCAGCAGGCGCGGTTGCCGGCGTTTCGTGCTGCAGCAGCGTCGTTTCCAGTCTAACTGGGGCTGCGTGTCACATTGGAACTGTCAACATCTCCTGTACGCCAATCTGAGGACGCGTCACTGGAAGTCAGACATTGCGGGGGCGGCCGAGGTTGTCAGAGGAAGCGAGCTGGAGCTGGAGGTGTCCGTCAGCGAGACGAGGACGTGTGACGACTGCAGCTTCAGCCTCCATGGGAAGCTGTGCTGGCTAGCGGCTCGAGTAATCGGTTGGCGTTGGCCCTTCTGTGGTGCGCTTTCCCGACTTGTTTTGGGTGTAATGTGGCAGATCCTAGTTGTCACCCCAAGCAGCAGTTTGAGTGGGCTACAGCTGACCGGTGGGCAGTAACTGACATGGAGTCAGCTGGAACGTGATGTGCCAAGGAGACGGAAGGTCTGTGCAGTCAACATTTAACACGGCGTGTGGCTGAGCTGTCGTGGACATGGCCTACCAAGAGGGTGGACCTGTGTCGATCCGGTGGCCAAAGAAGATGGCAACCGCACCCAGATACAGAGAAGAGTTGTTTTGTTACTGCTGTAAAATATGGAGCACTAGGAGTATTCTTCATTGGCCGCAGTGTTTTCTGGGTAGCTGAGAAGTTGTCAGCTTGAGATTATTGCACAGCAGGTATTGTGTTCAGTGGAGATAGCCAGTGGTTGGTGTATGTATCTGAATACGGAATGTTCGGTACAACTTCCAATACGACAATGCGTTGCCGTAGGGGAACAAAATGGTGCTGTCGGTATACTGTCATATCTTCACGCTGAGAGTGTGTTCTACCATTGTAAAGGAGAGAGTCTTGCATTCTGTCTGAAATTGCATTCAAGGCGGATCCTAGTATTGAACATAGCTATAGCTATTCTGAACTTTGTGTTACTGCTGTTGTTCATAGACTAGATATCCTTGCTAGTCCTGTTGTATGTAGCAGTAGTAAGTTGCCAATGGGCGTCCTTGGTAATAAAGGTGCATTCTTTTGTGATTTTATTCATTTATTGTTCTGTTTTTGTGTAACTGACCGAATGCAACATACTTTTCGGAGGGAGTGTGGATACTGTGCGTTCTATTTTGTTGTTCGTTGTTGGTAGCCGCTTGTGTGGCAGAGGGGATGAAACATATATATTAGTGATATGCTTGTTGTTACGAATCATTAGCTCTGATTTGTTATTAATATATCATTTCTCAAGTCAAAATCCGTTTTTCTCAACAAGTAATAATATTGTACACGAATTTTAACCGGCTTCTAACATTGAATACTGATGCTGCGCTAAAACTAAATTTTAACATAAAAGAGGCAAAAGAGCGTCATGAATGCCCAGCTTCATACCTAAATTTTACTAAGTGAACTTATTCATCACGAATAGGAGGCTCCCTTTTCATATTATCTTACTACAAATGCCATTTTCTTTTTTTAATCCTTTTAACCATATTTGTGCTTCAGAATTCTCACAGCTATTATCTCCGCCCATCGTACAAGCTAACTATTTTAAACGAATATATTTTCCGAAACTACAAAAATATTTGACCTTGTCGCCTTGAATTGTAATTTTATTGCTTCTATGGCCTAACATGATTACTGTAAATGAAAATGTTCGTGGAGTTAAAGTTACAGGTTATGTGGTCCTACTGACAGCTCCTGCAGTCTGCCCATGGTACAAACTGGGACAAACATTCCAAGTGCAAAACACATTTTTTGTCACATTGAAATATATACACAAGGATGTATCGTAAATTCATGATTATTTCGCCTCGTTCAGTTCATTTTCAAATAGGTTCTCTCTTCATTCCCACTTATTCCAAACACTGTCATTATTTAAAACTGTAAAAGTGCTTAAGTTTTGGATGGGTCTCTTGGTTTATTATTAATTGCCTAACATTCTGTTAATGGTTTATAAAATAAACGATCCCTCGCGCAACCCACTGGCCAAAACTGCGCTACAATTATTGGTAGCTGGTTTATTATCGATTCTACCCCATTTTCTGCTGTTGTTATTCGTCTGGCAAGAAATCATTATCCGTCACTATACCTAGACTAAGCCTTTGCTTTTCCCTTTTCAGCTTTTGTAGCTTTTCTGCCGCATTCAGACTTCCGAGATTCCGATTTCTAGATGTTACCCTTCCATTGGTTATTGAATGTTTTTCTCACTGTTACCTCCCCCTTGGCAATCTCCATCCAGAGCCCCACTGAGGGAGTAATTCGGAATCTTTTAGCAACAACGAGATCCTTATCACATTTTTTCAGTAACAGTCCAGTACGCGTTATGCACCTTTAATGTAGTGGTATCCATTGCTTTCTGCTCCTCGTGTCGTTGATCATTGCTAATTCGTCCACCTTTTAGGGGCGTCGTCGTATTTCAAGGACAGTAGGGTGCCCCAAGCCACTGTCTGCTTCTCCGCCTTCTTTTACAAGGCCGTTGGCATATCGAGGGTGATTCCTTATACAGTAAGTCTTCGGTCACCATTTCTGATGATTTTTATTGGCTAGATTGAATCCATCTCAGAGGACACTTCGATTACTACTGTCTAGCCCTAGGCCATGCTGAACACCTGAACACCGCTTGCAAAGAAAGAAACTGTACTGTACCCACACACGTGACGCGCTTCTCTCGCCATCAAGGCGAAAGCGAGTGCTACACATTTCCAGGTGAATGTGTGTGGTTCAGCTGCTAATGAGAGTATAGTACCTGTTTACAATGCTGCTGTTTCAGGCCTCGCGTAAAATGGGATATATTTCTGAAGGCGTCTGATGAACTGCGATAGATTAACACTTAACTGGCATTACAGTCTTCCCTTCCGAGGTAGTTTCACTTTACCCTTTGTGTACCTTTCATTTGGAGCGCTGGATCCTTGCTGTGAACGTGGACTGCCGTTCGCACCATTTAATTTTTTGTGAAACCAAGATAAGCTGCCGCGACGTCTGACAGACGTAAGATATCACTTGCGTGATTATTTTTCGACGGACGTGTTTATCAAAGTTTCGTGTTTTTTGCGATAATTAGGGTGTAATATGTTATGCTTATTACCGACAGTGCCTCGTAATTAACTCGCACAATATGTAACCTTGCCAGATCCATCTGACCTTTCAAAGCAGCCTGAACGGATGGGTTATTCTCAATGATTTCTGGGGGTAAGTGAACCAAACATCGGACAGTTTTTGGAAGAAATGATGAATGAAGTTTTCGGAGATAGTGATATTGATCCAGATTACGAGACAGAAACTGACGGCGAAACGAATTGAAAGCGTGAAGTGCATCATGATGATGATGATGATGATGATAACGGAACAAAGGACACACAACTCGGTGATCTAAGGAGAAAAGTCATTCTTACTTTTGTGGTCGAGGAAACTGCTTCAAATGGAGAAAAGTGTAAGTACCAACTCGTGAGAGACCAAGGCAACATAAAATTTTGTTATAGATTTCTGGTTCTCGAGTTAGGCTAATGCCTTCGGTAAGAAGCCAGATGTTGAACAAGTGTGGGACCTACTTTCTACACAAGAGATTTTAAGTGAGATTTTGCAGTAGTCAGACAGCAAAATCGGTAAAATGAAAGAATTATCATGTCTTCTGTGCGCTATATTTCATGTTCTTGAGCTGAAAGCTTTTATAGGCTTCGCAGCAGTCTCCAAATGTGGCAGATCCATAGATAAACTTTTCTCAATGAAGAGAAGCGGACATAACATTTTTCACAATGACTTTGAGAAAAAGTTTTTGTTCGTATTAAGAACTTTTCGATTTGGGAACCCAGACAACAGGGAAGAAAGGAAAAAATTAGGTACATGAAATGAAAAAGAAAAGAAGATTCGACTGCCGCAGTGTCGAACATTTTTAACATATTTATTGGGAACTGTCAACAGTGTCAGTCTCCAGGCTGTACTATTTGTGAAGACGAAATTCTTGTGCTTCTCCGCGGTCGATGTATATTTCGGATGTACCTGCCAGGAAAACCGGCGAAGTATGCATTAAAGGTTGTACGTCTGGTAGACACCAGGACGCAGGCTTGTACACTGAGTTAACGAAACTCATTTGATACCTCCTAATACCGTGTAGGACTTCACGGGGTATTGCAGCAGCTCGACGTGGCGTAGACTCAAGAAGATGTCTGAAGTTCCCTGCAGAAATATTGAGTCTTGCTGCCTCTATAGCCGTCCATAATTGCGGAAGTGCAGGATTTTGCGCTCGAACTACGTCTGTATTATGTCCCATAAATGTTCGATGGGATTTGTTGTAACCTGTTGTAACCGCGACCGGGACGGTCGCGGGCTGGCCGAGAAAGCGCGGCGGGACCAAACAGAGAGCGGCCAGCGAACCAACAAACGAACGGAACGGACGGACACGAAACAACGACGGACGATGGAGAGAGACCTTATGACGACAACACGTAAGAAGCAACGGAGTGACAGAGACAACCAAACGGATCCAAGACGTCCACTAGTAATGAAAACAAAGAACGGCCAGCACGGTGTCTGTTGTCGAGTCGATATGTCAAGACTCACGCAACGATTAGTCACGCTGGCTGAGCGAGAGGCAGGCGCCTAAATTATCGGGGGCGCCGCTATTGGCCGCTGGGACCACGTGTTCCACTGTGGCGCCCTCACACTAAATGCGGGCCAGGAGGCGCGCGCCGCCACAGCTTACGGCGCGATGGCACAGAGACCTCTAGGGGTCTTCGACGTCCATGACGTCTGGCGGGGATTCAAATTCTGCGGCGCGCGGTACCAGAGGATTCGTGTCGGGCCATCTGGGTGGTCAGGTCTTTCTCTCGAATTATCCAGAATGTTCTTAAAACCAATCGAGAGCAGTTGTGGCCCAGTGATATGGCGGATTGTCATCCATAAAAGTTCCATCGTTATTTGGGAACATGAAGTCCACGAACGGCTGAAAATGGTCTCCAAGTAGTCGAACATAACCACTTCCAGTCAGTGATCGATTCAGTTGGACTATAAGACCCAGTACCATTCCACATAAACACAGCCCACACCATTATGGAGCCACCACCAGATTGCACAGTGCCTTACTGACAGCGTGGGGCCATGGCATCGCGTGGAGTCTGCGCCACACTCGAACCCTACCATCAGCTCTTACCAACTGAAATCGGGACTCGTCTGACCAGGCCAGGGTTTCCCAGTCGTCTAGGGTCCAATCGATCTGGTCACGAGCCCAGGAGAGGCGCTACAGGCGGTGTCGTGCTTTTAACAAAGGCACTCGCACCACACGTCTGCTGCCACAGCCCATTAACACCAAGTTTAGCCGCATTGACGTAACGGATACATTCGCCGTACGCCCCACACCGATTTCTGCGCTTATTTCATGCAGTGTTGCTTGTCTGTTAGCACTGACAATTCTACGCAAACGCCGCCGTTCTCCGTCGCTGCGGCATTTGTGACCGAGTGGTTCTAGGCGCTTCAGACTGGAACCCCGCGGCCGCTACGGTCGCAGGTTCGAATCCTGGATGTGTGTGATGCCTTTGGGTTAGTTAGGTTTAAGTAGTTGTAAGTTTTAGGGGACTGGTGATCTCAGATGTTAAGTCCCATACTGCTCAGAGCCATTTGAACCATTTCTCCGTCATTAAGTGAAGGCCGTCGGCTACTGCGTTGTCCGCGGTGAGAGGTAATGCCTTAAACTTGGTATTCTCGGCACACTCTTGACATTGTGAATCACGGAATATTCAATTCCCTAATGATTTCCGACATAGAGTGTCTCATACATCTAGCTCCAGCTACCATTCCGCGTTCAGAGTCTGGTAATTCCCGTCGTGCGGCCATAATCACAACACAACCCTTTTCACGTAATCCCGTGAGTACAAATGAAAGCTCCGCCAATGCACTGCCTTTTTATACTTCGTGTACACGATACCACCGCCATCTGTGTCTGTGCATATTGCTATCCCATGACTTGTCACCTCAGTATATAACGCCTACATTCTGACTTCTAAAACTACACTACTGGCCATTAAAATTGCTACACCAAGAAGAAAAGCAGATGATAAACGGGTATTCATTGGACAAATATATTATACTAGAAGTGACATGTGATTACATTTTCATGCAGTTTGGGTGCATAGATCCTGAGAAATCAGTACCCAGAACAACCTCCTCTGGCCGTAATAACGACCTTGGTACGCCTGGGCATTGAGTCAAACAGAGCTTGGATGGCGTGTACAGGTACAGCTGCCCATGCAGCTTCAACACGATACCACAGTTCATCAAGAGTAGTGACTGGCGTACTGTGATGAGCCAGTTGCTCGGCCACCATTGACCAGACGTTTTCAATTGGTGAGAGATTTGTAGAATGTGCTGGCCAGGGCAGCAGTCGAATATTTTCAGTATCCAGAAAGGCCCGTAAAGGACCTGCAACATGCGGTCGTGCATTATCCTGCTGATATGTAGGGTATCGCAGGGATCGAATGAAGGGTAGAGCCACGGGTCGTAACTCATCTGAAATGTAACGGCCACTGTTCAGAGTGCCGTCAATACGAACAAGAGGCGACCGAGACGTGTAACCAATGGCACCCCATACCATCATGCCGGGTGATACGCCAGTATGGCGATGACGAATATACGCTACCAATGTGCGTTCACCGCGATGTCGCCAAACACGGATGCGACCATCATGATGCTGTAAAGAGAACCTGGATTCATCCGAAAAACTGAGGTTTTGCCATTCGTCGTCGAGTACACCATCGCAGGCGCTCCTGTCTGTGATGCAGCGTATGGGTAACCGCAGCCATGGCCTCCGAGCTGATAGTCCATGCTGCTGCAAACGTCGTCGAACTGTTCGTGCAGATGGTTGTTGTCTTGCAAACGTCCCCATCTGTTGACTCAGGGATCGAGACGTGGCTGCTCGATCCGTTACAGCCATGCGGATAAGATGCCTGTCATCTCGACTGCTGGTAATACGAGGCCGTTGGGATGCAGCACGGCGTTCCGTATTACCCTCCTGAAACCACCGATTCCATATTCTGTTAACAGTCATTGGATCTCAACCAACGCGAGGAGCAATGTCGCGATACGGTAAACCGCAATCGCGATAGGCTACCATCCGACCTTTATCAAAGTCGGAAACGTAATGGTACGCATTTCTCCTCCTTACAAGAGGCATCACAACAATATTTCACCTGGCAACGCCGGTGAACTGCTGTTTATGTATGAGAAATCGGTTGGAAACTTTCCTCATGTCAGCACGTTGTAGCTGTCGACACTGGCGCCAACCTTGTATGAATGCTCTGAAAAACTAATCATTTGCATATAACAGCATCTTCTTCCTGTCGGTTAAATTTCACGTCTGTAGCACGTCATCTTCGTGGTGTAGCAATTTTAATGGGCAGTAGTGTATGAAATTTTGCATGAGAACGTGAATTTATCCTTGAAATTTTCGAGTAATTTTGCTTGTTTCTGATTCTCGGCTGTTTTAAAAGGCAGGCATAGCATGGGATAGGAATAACAGTGAAGAGTTCTATTTCTAGATTTTTGATAAAAGTAAGATTGTCACTTTTTCGTACCATTAGAGAGGTATTTTGTGTATTTTCTTCTACGTTATTAGTATTCTGCTGTGGATTCACTTGGATATATTTGAAAATACATGTTGTAGCCAGTTGAGATCAGTAAACAGCTAAGAAGTTAAAACAATATCCTATAGTTCAATTGTAAAGTTCAGTGGTCTGAGAGACACCGTGATGACAGTCGCGTTACAAAATCGTATGGTGCCACTTGAGGTTTAAGAGGGCAAGGCAACGTCCACGGCGCTGGTGGCTCCACCAGTCGGGCACTCGGCGGCTGGACCGTACCGGCAGTGGGCTGGGTCGCGTTCCCACAGCCGGAGCCGCCGGCTGCCTCTCCCAACACGGAAGCCGCTTCTTGCCCGCGCTCCCTCCTCCCTATTTAGCAGCACGCTCGGTGCCGCGGCCCTTTCGAGGCACATGGCGGCTCCCTGCCAGACACGTTCCTCCTGCCGCAAGGCCGTCCGACGACCGCTCCCGTGTTACGCCGCTCAGGGCCACCAGCCGGCCGTGCTGTACCGTACTGTACGGCTGCACCTCATCGCAGCTGCTGATGCACGAGAGTCGTGCCTTCCGAGGTAGACCGGCGTACAGCCATCATACACTTATAATTTCTGATATCGCTGACGTTGCAAAACGAAATGAGCATCTCAAGGACAGGTCGAAGTCAAGAAGTGAATTGTGGTGATCGGGGAAGAAAAGCAGGGAGGAAAGCAGAGTATAACAAGTGAAAGGGAATGAACTCGTCGGTGTTTCAGGGTCACGAGGTGGAGATCAGGATAGTCAAGGTCGCTAATGCACGCCATTGCGGTGCAGCTGCCGGTGAAAGAAAGAACTACAGTGAAACGTCACAGAAACTGGTATGTATTCAAATACAGAGGTATGTTAACAGGCAGAATGCGGTGCTGCCATCTGCAACGCCTATAAAACAAGTTGAAATGGTTCAGATGGTTCTGAGCACTATGGGACTTAACTTCTGAGGGACCGATGACCGTAGCAGTCTGGTCCCTTTAATCCCCACAAACCAACCAACCAACCAACCAACTTAACTTCTGAGGTCATCAGTTCCCTAGAACTTAGAACTACTTAAACCTAACTAACCTAAGAACATCACACACATCCATGCCCGAGGCAGGATTCGAACCTGCGACCATAGTAGTCGCGCGGTTCCAGACCGCAGCGCCTAGAACCGCTCGGCCACAACGGCCGGCTATAAGACAAGTGTCTGGCGCAGTTATCAGATCGGTTACTGCTGCTACAATGGCAGGTTATCAATATTTAAGTAAGTTTGAACGTGGTGTTATAGTCGGCGCACGAGCGATGGGACATAGCATCTCTGAGGCAGCGACGAAGTGCGGATTTTTCCGTGCGACCATTTCATGAATGTACCGTGAATATCAAGAATCCGGTAAAATATCAAATCTCCGACATCGCTGCGGCTGGAAATCCTGCAAGAACGGGATCATCGACGATTGAAGAGAATCTTTCAACGTGACAGAAGTGCAACCCTTCCGCAAACTGCTGCAGATTTCAATGCTGGACCCCTCAACAAGTGTCAGCGTACGAACCATTCAACGAAACATGATCGATGTGGGCTGTCGGAGCCGAAGGCCCACTCGTGTACCCTTGATGATTGCACGACACAAAGCTTTGCGCCTCACCTGGGCCCGTCAACACCGACATTGGACTGTTGATGACTGGAAACATGTTGCCTGGTCGGACGAGTCTTGTTTCAAATTGTATCTAGCGGACAGACGTGTACGGGTATGGAGACAACCTCATGAATCCATGGATCCTGCATGTCAGCAGGGAACTGTTTATGCTGGTGGGGGCTCTATAATGGTGTGTGGCGTGTGCAGTTGGAGTGACAAGGGACCCTTCATACCTCTACATACGA
This sequence comes from Schistocerca cancellata, assembly GCF_023864275.1. Taxonomy (NCBI): domain Eukaryota; kingdom Metazoa; phylum Arthropoda; class Insecta; order Orthoptera; family Acrididae; genus Schistocerca; species Schistocerca cancellata. The sequence goes on from NC_064627.1 coordinate 567,412,234, forward strand.
ATCTGACAGGTGAGACGTATGTAAGCATCCTGTCTGATCACCTGCATCCATTCATGTCCACTGTGCATTACAATGAACTTGGACAATTCGCAGGACAATGCGACACCCCACACGTCCAGAATTGCTACAGAGTGGCCCCAGGAACACTTTTCTGAGTTTACTTCCTCTGGCCACCAAACTCCCCAGACATGGACATTACTGAACATATCTGGGATGCCTTGCAACATACTGTTCAGAAGAGGTAGTGTTACGGATCTATGGAGAGCCTTGCACTATTCACGGTGTCAGTTCCTTCCAGCGCTACTTCAGACATTATTCTAGTCCATGCCGCGTCGTGTTGCGGCACTTCTGCTTGCTCGCGGGGTCCCTAGACGATATTAGGCAGGTGTGCCAGTTTCTTTGGCTCTTCGGTGTATACTTTATATTTGCCCGATGAACAGAGGGGAGGTGTAGAGCCAAATTCCGGGCTTCCAGCCGGTCGTCGTTTGATTCGTCCCACGATAATTCAACTGGGCAGACGCCAGTCGTCTTCAAGTGAGCCATCGAAGACGGAAGAACACTTTTTTTTGTTTATTGTTTTTTCAATTTCCCAGAAGGGGGAGGGGCGGACTGGCAGCGCATAAAAACGGCTCTTCAGCCAAAGGTTACATAAACCGTATATAAAAACGGTTAAAATAAACAAAGGTTGGCAATAATAGATGGTTTTGTAAAAAAACAAATAGGTGGACGACAGTTACAACTTTTACATAAAAAGAACTAACAATAAACGTGGATTTGGTGAAGTACACAGACACTGAAAATATTGATCGTTTTTAAAACTCGTCCGATGAGTTTATATTACAGTTAAAATATGAATCGTGCCATGGTGTAACGGCGATGATAAGTGATAGAGGATGAAAGTGCAATGATGAGTATGTGTATAGAGCCTTGTAGAACCGCAGGGCCGTACGGAGTGGCCGCGCGGTCTGGGGCGCCACGCATGGATCGCGCGGCCCCTCCCGCCAGAGGTTCGAATCCTCCTTCGGGCATGGGTGTGTGTGCTGTTCTTAGCATAAGATAGTTTAAGTTAGTTTAACTAGTGTTTAAGTCTAGGGACCGACGTCCTTAGCAGTTTGGTCCCTTACGAATTCATATTGAACGTTTGAACATAAGCGCAGGTAGCAACTAGAAGTCAGCAAAGTGGATGAAGGGGGTAGAAGAAAATGGAAGGATGATGTGTCGGACCGATTTTATTATGATTGGAAGGAGAGGAATATCTCGGGAGACGCAGATTTGCTCCGTTCCGCGGTACGAGGTGCATTCAAGTTTTAAGGCCTCCGATTTTTTTTCTCCGGACTGGAAAGAGATAGAAACATGCGCATTGTTTTAAAATGAGGCCGCGTTCATTGTCAATACGTCCCAGAGATGGCAGCACCGTACGACACATGGAATTTTACCGCCAGCGGCGAGAATGAGAACTGTTTTAAATACTTAAAATGGCGACGTTTTCCTTACTTGAACAGCGTGCAATCATTCGTTTTCTGAATTTGCGTGGTGTGAAACCAATTGAAATTTATCGACAGTTGAAGGAGACATGTGGTGATGGAGTTATGGATGTGTCGAAAGTGCGTTCGTGGGTGCGACAGTTTAATGAAGGCAGAACATCGTGTGACAACAAACTGAAACAACCTCGGGCTCGCACAAGCCGGTCTGACGACATGATCGAGAAAGTGGAGAGAATTGTTTTGGGGGATCGCCGAATGACTGTTGAACAGATCTCCTCACAGTTGGCATTTCTGTGGGTTCTGTGCACACAATCCTGCATGACGACCTGAAAATGCGAAAAGTGTCATCCAGGTGGGTGCCACGAATGCTGACGGACGACCACATGGCTGCCCGTGTGGCATGTTGTCAAGCAATGTTGACGCGCAACGACAGCATGAATGAGACTTTATTTTCGTCGGTTGTGACAATGGATGAGACGTGGATGCCATTTTTCAATCCAGAAACAAAGTGGCAGTCAGTTCAATGGAAGCACACAGATTCACCACCACCAAAAAAATTTCGGGTAACCGCCAGTGCTGAAAAAATGATGGTGTCCATGTTCTGGGACAGCGAGGGCGTAATCCTTACCCATTGCGTTCCAAAGGGCACTACGGTAACAGGTGCATCCTACGAAAATGTTTTGAAGAACAAATTCCTTCCTGCACTGCAACAAAAACGTCCGGGAAGGGCTGCACGTGTGCTGTTTCACCAAGACAACGCACCCGCACATCGAGCTAACGTTACGCAACAGTTTCTTCGTGATAACAACTTTGAAGTTATTCCTCATGCTCCCTACTCACCTGACCTGGCTCCTAGTGACTTTTGGCTTTTCCAACAATGAAAGACACTCTCCGTGGCCGCACATTCACCAGCCGTGCTGCTATTGCCTCAGCGATTTTCCAGTGGTCAAAACAGAGTCCTAAAGAAGCCTTCGCCGCTGCCATGGAATCATGGCGTCAGCGTTGTGAAAAATGTGTACGTCTGCAGGGCGATTACGTCGAAAAGTAAAGCCAGTTTCATCGATTTCGGGTGAGTAGTTAATTAGAAAAAAAATCGGAGGCCTTAGAACTTGAATGCACCTCGTATGTAGCGCGCCGCGAGATTTCAACGCATGCGTCAAAAATCTTCAACTTTTGTGGTCCTGTCCTCCTCAGTTGCGCGTAATACTACGGTATATTGATAATTTTCACTTATGGACCGTCTGACAGCAACTGAATAAAACACAGTTTTAGTGCCATACGCGTTTCGCCTTTATTTTCTGCAAGACATCATCAGTGGCAGGATGCGTAGACAGTTTCTTACATGTTACGCTCCTGTTGCATGTTTGGTGTTGTTCTTCTTTCTATGAGCGCCAATTTGCTGTTTTTTCCACATTCCACAGCACTATGCACTGGACGCTTGTTTTAATGCGTTTATTAAAACAAGCGTTCAGTGCATAGTGCTGTGGAATGTGGAAAAAACAGCAAATTGGCGCTCATAGAAAGAAGAACAACACCAAACATGCAACAGGAGCGTAACATGTAAGAAACTGTCTACGCAACCTGCCACTGACGATGCCTTGCAGAAAATAAAGGCGAAACGCGTATGGCACTAAAATTGTGTTTTATTCAGTTGCTGTCAGACGGTCCATAAGTGAAAATTATCAATATACCGTAGCATGCGTCAAAGTTTAGCTGAGAGGCGGACTCCACTTACCGCCGGCAGCGCACTGCACTGTCCAACTCGAAGCCGGTACCAAGGTTCATCAGCTTTTCTGCCAGGCGTTTTTGCACGGATTCTTCAATACTGTAGTCCCAAAATGATGGTGCAGTAGTCAGAATCATAGTTTTATCACTTTCCATTGGATTTTCACATCAAATACAATGTTCGGCAATAGCGGTATGCATTGATAATGATTAGCCGGCCGGAGTGGCCGAGCGGTTCTAGGCGCTACAGTCTGGAGCCGCGCGACCGCTCCGGTCGCAGATTCGAATCCTGCCTCGGGCATGGATGTTTGTGATGTCCTTAGGTTGGTTAGGTTTAAGTAGTTTTAAGTTCTAGGGGACTGATGACCTCAGAAGTTAAGTCCCATAGTGCTCAGAGCCATTTGAACCATTTGATAACGATTAGGTACTAAACGAAATCTAGGTTTATCGAATAAAACGTGCATGAAAAGGACAACTGGTCGCTGTGCTCTATTATCTGAAAGTCATACCACAGTCGTGGAGTGCACCCACGTTCCTAATGGAAGGTAACCTGATTTACATAATGATTTTCAACCAAAGAGTCGATGTTCATATTTGCATTATCTGTGTGATAAAAAAGTCGCAGCCTTCAACTTTTTTAGAGAGCAGCTACGGGAAGCCTGGCTGATCGCACTTGTCTCTCTGTTTTCAGCTTTCGACATGTAAGCGTCGTTGCAGTGAATTCACGATATAGTAACTTATTTTGATTTACTTAAGTGCTGTTTCACCAGCAGTTCGCTTATCCACATGTGTATTTCATTATTCATTGTAATACGAGTTTTATTTTTCAGTTTTTTTCAGAAAAAAGTCAGAGTTTTTCAAATCAGTCGTGTAGCACCAAGAAACTACCAAATCGCGATATGCAAATTACATTTCTTAAAGTTCAACCAGTCCACATCCTCGAGTGCGCCGCTCCCGGCATCAATCTGGGGTTTCAAAGTTCATGTTGGAAAAAACATTTTAAAATATTTGAATTAGCGGATGTGGAAGCCAAGTCACAGTTTGAACATTAAATTCGACGGGAAAATATATCTCCATGCAGTTACTGAACGCCAGTACATACATGTGTCTTTGCACCAAAGGGACCAACGAGCTTAACGTCCCCGTAACTAGTGTCACATACTCTCACTCCAGAAGACATTGTGGAAAGGTTTGGGATTTAATCCAAGACATCGGCGCAACGTCTAACTGGAAATTGTAATTTAGGCTGTTTTGTGGTGCTGTCTAGGCAAATACCGTGCTGAGCTACGGTGCTCACTTCAGAAACACAGCGCACAGGGAGTTTGGGTCCGCGCCGTAGATTCTTCGTAAAAAAAGTCGAGATAAAATCGCAACAAGTGTTTCGTGTTAGTATGCAATTTAATTATCAATCATTTTAATACAGTAGCTACATAAAAGAAGGTTGTATACATGGAAGAATCCTGGAGATACTAGAAGGTATCAGATAGATTATATAATGGTAAGACAGAGATTTAGGAACCAGGTTTAAATTGTAAGACATTTCCAGGGGCAGATGTGGACTCTGACCACAATCTATTGGTTATGAACTGTAGATTAAAACTGAAGAAACTGCAAAAAAGGTGGGAATTTAAGGAGATGGGACCTGGATAAACTGAAAGAACCAGAGGTTGTACAGAGTTTCAGCGAGAGCATAAGGGAACAATTGACAGGAATGGGGGAAAGAAATACAGTAGAAGAAGAATGGGTAGCTCTGAGGGATGAAGTAGTGAAGGCAGCAGAGGATCAAGTAGGTAAAAAGACGAGGGCTAGTAGAAATCCTTGGGTAACAGAAGAAATATTTAATTTAATTGATGAAAGGAGAAAATATGAAAACGCAGTAAATGAAGCAGGCAAAAGGGAATACAAACGTCTCAAAAATGAGATCGACAGGAAGTGCAAAATGGCTAAGCAGGGATGGCTAGAGGACAAATTTAAGGATTTAGAGGCTTATCTCACTAGGGGTAAGATAGATACTGCCTACAGGAAAATTAAAGAGACCTTTGCAGAAAAGAGGGCCACTTGTATGAATATCAAGAGCTCAGATGGAAACCCAGTTCTAAGCAAAGAAGGGAAAGCAGAAAGGTGGAAGGAGTATATAGAAGGTCTATACAAGGGCGATGTATTTGAGGACAATATTATGGAAATGGAAGAGGATGTAGATGAAGATGAAATGGGAGATATGATACTGCGTGAAGAGTTTGACAGAGCACTGAAAGACCTGAGTCGAAACAAGGCCCCGGGAGTAGACAACATTCCATTGGAACTACTGACGGCCTTGGGAGAGCCAGTCCTGACAAAACTCTACCATCTGGTGAGCAAGATGTATGAGACAGGTGAAATACCCTCAGACTTCAAGAAGAATATAATAATTCCAATCCCAAAGAAAGCAGGTGTTGACAGATGTGAAAATTACCGAACTATCGGTTTAATAAGTCACAGTTGCAAAATACTAACGCGAATTCTTTACAGACGAATGGAAACACTGGTAGAAGCCGACCTCGGGGAAGATCAGTTTGGATTCCGTAGAAATATCGGAACACATGAGGCAATACTGACTCTACGGCTTATCTTAGAAGCTAGATTAAGGAAAGGCAAACCTACATTTCTAGCATTTGTAGACTTAGAGAAAGCTTTTGACAATGTTGACTGGAATACTCTCTTTCAAATTCTGAGGGTGGCAGGGGTAAAATACAGGGAGCGAAAGGCTATTTACAATTTGTACAGAAACCAGATGGCAGTTATAAGAGTGGAGGGGCATGAAAGGGAAGCAGCGGTTGGGAAGGAAGTGAGACAGGGTTGTAGCCTGTCCCCGACGTTATTCAATCTGTATTTTGAGCAAGCAGAAAAGGAAACAAAAGAAAAATTCGGAGTAGGTATTAAAATCCATGGAGAAGAAATAAAAACGTTGAGGTCCGCCGATGACATTGTAATTCTGTCAGAGACTGCGAAGGACTTGGAAGAGCAGTTGAACGGAATGGACAGTGTCTTGAAAGGAGGATATAAGATGAACATCAACAAAAGCAAAACGAGGATAATGGAATGTAGTCGAATTAAGTTGGGTGATGCTGAGGGAATTAGATTAGGAAATGAGACACTTAAAGTAGTAAAGCACTCCGTCTTCAGGCCACAAGTGGTCCATCGGGACCATCCGACCGCCGTATCATCCTCTGGTGAGGATGCGGACAGGAGGGGCGTGTGGTCAGCACACCGCTCTCCCGGTCGTTATGATGGTTTTCTTTGACCGGAGCCGCTACTATTCGGTCGAGTAGCTCCTCAATCGGCATCACGAGGCTGAGTGCACCCTGAAAAAGGCAACAGCTCATGGCGGTCCGGATGGTCACCCATCCAAGTGCCGGCCACGCCCGACAGCGCTTAACTTCGGTGATCAGACGGGAACCGGTGTACCCAAAGTAGTAAAGGAGTTTTGCTATTTGGGGAGCAAAATAACTGATGATGGTCGAAGTAGAGAGGATATAAAATGTAGACTGGCAATGGCAAGGAAAGCTTTTCTGAAGAAGAGAAATTTGTTAACGTCGAGTATAGATTTAAGTGTCAGGAAGTCGTTTCTGAAAGTATTTGTATGGAGTGTAGCCTTGTATGGAAGTGAAACATGGACGATAAATAGTTTGGACAAGAAGAGGATAGAAGCTTTCGAAATGTAGTGCTACAGAAGAATGCTGAAGATTAGATGGGTAGATCACATAACTAATGAGGAGGTATTGAATAGAATTGGGGAGAAGAGGAGTTTGTGGGACAACTTGACAAGAAAAAGGGACCGGTTGGTAGGACATGTTCTGAGGCATCAAGGGATCACAAATTTAGCATTGGAGGGCAGCGTGGAGTGTAAAAATCGTAGAGGGAGACCAAGAGATGAATACACTAAGCAGATTCAGAAGGATGTAGGTTGCAGTAGGTACTGGGAGATGAAGAAGCTTGCACAGGGTAGAGTAGCATGGAGAGCTGCATCAAACCAGTCTCAGGACTGAAGACAACAACAACAACAATAACAGTTACACAGAGTCTCATAATGGGTACGCAATAGATAAATCACAAATCTAGACTGTCGCTGACCTGCTACACAATCGCTTTGCACCGTTTCTTTTTGTTGTTCATTTCCTTCTCGACCCTGCTGTAGCTTTCGCGTTCGCTCGGTACTGAATTTTCTAGGTGTTTGGATTCCTTTTGAAGCGACCTATCTACTGACATGGATTGTCTCCAGGGTGTCCTTCGAGGAATGGTCAGTATTCAGGGACATGACACGAGTCCTCATTTGCAGCGAAACACCTCGTATGAATATATGCCCTATTTCTATTGATTTCCGAGATAGGTCACATGTAATGTACTAGGTCTACAACTTTGTTTCCGCCGTTTTTTCTCGAAGTTCGGGGCTTTATTGTGAAAAACTAACAAAAAAAAACTATGATTCATAGTATTGCCCATCGTTGTCCACTACATTCTCCCATCTCTCGGATAGCATACGAATCCCGTGGTGGAAGAACTGTGCGTCTTTTGTAGGGATCCATGAATCGATTCAATTTTGCATTTGTTCGTATGATAGGAAGTGCTGGTCTGCCAGACTGTATGCCACTTATCGAAAATGGTGGTAGTCAGAGACAGCAACGTATGGAGAATACGGCGGGAGGGATAGGACTTCTCATTTCAACGTTTCCATGTATATTTTGACGGGTTTTGCGACATGGGACCGAGCACTGACCTGCTTTCAGTGCTGGGCTCGAACGCATCAATTGCTTTCGATAATGATGTCCTGTGACTGTCTTCGTCTGTTTCAGTAGCTACGAAAACGTTCTGTCTTCCCCCGCCATGCCGGTCTTCGACATAAAAATCACCGTTCTTAAGGCCTTGAAAACATTCTCTGCCCGTTCTTCCACTAATAGTTCCCTCACCATTGGTCTTACCCAGCATTTTAAGAGCCACAACCGCAGATTTCTTCATGTTAATGCAGAAAATTCAAACTACCCACAAATGGCGAGAAATGGGTACGTAAATTGACGTATTTAAGCGAGAATAACCTTATGATGCAATCACAAATCGACTAATATTTTTATGGCTTTATGTTTACAGATGCCTAAGCTTATTGTATTACACTCATGACCAACCACTTGCCGCTACTGCCGTCTACCGCAAAACTGCGGAAGCAAAGTTGTAGGCCTAATACATTTGTTTTTGGGCTAGTAGCACGCCCTTGTGTTTTACCCGATTCGCAGCATTGGTAGTAGTAGTGCAACTAACTGGCCACCAAGATTGATGGACCTTAACGCCATTAGATTTGGTTTATGGGGTTGGTTAATGGAGTGCAAACGGAAGTGGAACACGCGAGGTAAACTGCTAGGTCGCGTTATGGTCGCTGCTGTCCTCATTAGGGAACGTGCAGAGGCACTCAGACAAGCAACATAACATTTTCTCCCACGAGTGTACAAATGCACTGAAGTTCACCTTGGGGTATCCAAACTTGTACTGTAAACTGTACTACAGCAGTAGTGTGACATGTACTATAACGCTTAGAGGTGAATGTGTTAAAAACGCGTATTTTTCATTGATACATGTAAAACGCATGTTGTAGCGTTTACTAACTCTTGTATATGTGTAAACCAGATAGTGTATGTAATAATACAGCGAATAAATAACACTGTAAATTAAATGTATTCCATCTCGGAAACCATTCGGAATAGGGTATTTGTCCAAATGAAGTCTTGTAAGTTAAATGATGGTTCCTTTCATATCCTTGAACACTGATTATTTCTCCTAGAACACCTTGTATAATTCCGAGCATATTTATGAGTTACGTGAGACATCTTTCATCATTTTGTAACATTTACTTATATTCCGGCGAATACTTTTTTGGTCCCGCTTCGGGTCCTACTAGTATTCGGCAAGCGCTTCACGACAGCCGAGTAAAATTCCTACCTAAACGTATTTCCGCGGTACCCAGACTTACAACTTTACACAAAGCTACCGAAAGATGTGGCACAGTGGTTAGCACACTGGACTCGCATTCGGGAGGACTACTGTTCAAACCCACGTCCGGCCATCCTGACTTAGATTTTCCGTGATTTCTGTAAATCGCTTCAGCAAAAGTCCAGATGGCTTCTTCGAAAGCGTGAGGCCGATTTACTTCCCCAACCTTCCCTCATCTTATGGGATCGATGACCCCGCTGTTTGGTCCCAGCACAAAGCTAATTCGTAACAATCACGCACATGCACCTAAACTTGTACGAACACGCCACAGGCGTAACAACTATTTCACGACAAGCATCTGTCACGTGTGGGTTCAACCGTTGCTTACGCACTATTAGTCTTGCAGCTTTTAGCGATTCACATCAGACAGTATTTGGTCACACATCTTCGGACATGTCATAGAGGCTCAATTCGAAGCGGAGCTCATCGCTGAAGGCAGTTCTTCTCCAGTCAGTGAAATTCCAGGCCGAATTGTCTGGAGACGCGCTGGGCAGCGGTCGGATACCAACCGGACCGTCGCCCGACATACGGCTCGACAGCCAAGAGTGGTGGAGTGGAGTGCCTTTTCTTTTCATAGCAGGACCCCTTTGGTTGTCACCCGCGGAGGATGCTAAGTTCACCCAACCTGGATATGATGTGACGTCATTATGACGTATATACGCTTTAGTCGATTAACACACCTATCGACTTTTACGAACGTTCGAGATTCTAAACTGTCGTCAGCTAGTGGTTTGTTTTGACACGTTCGATTCTGATAACAGCTCAGTGTGGCAGCGTATATGTATTTCGCCAAAATAAAAGAGCTGGATATTAATAGAAATATTCCTGACCATGGCCTTGAAAACACCACGGACAACACGTTTCGTAAAAAGGTGAAGTCTACTTATGTCCAGACCAGATTAGATTGTGTGATTGTTGTATAGAATGCTTACGCCGAAAATAATATTTATTTATTATCAATATTTTAGTATGGTTTCATCGAATTGGTCTTGTCAGTACATATTAGATTGTAGTAGCATACTCTTGCTGACTTTTTTTCTTAATTTATATAGCTGAAAGAGAACTCGTGCAAGTTTGTTAGTTAAGTAATTTATATGTCCATCCCAAGATAGTCTTTTATCAACCATAATTCCAAGTAATTTTACACTCGGTCCGCAGAGACAGGTACCTTAGTGTCCAGTAATGACTGGTGTGTAGAATGATTGAATTTCGAACTTAAAAAGAAAAATATGAGGCATTGTTGAAGAAAAATCGTCGACCGGAGATGAAATACGAGGGGAAGTGGATTTCTCAATGTAATCTTAACGAAAGGTTAGTGTCTTGACGCATCTAAAGATTTTGGCTGCTGAGTGCTTCTTCTCACCGAGTACGAATAACCGACGCACTTCAGCTGGGTCAGAAGTACATCAATTTCTGCTTGAGATTCACAATAACCACGCAATTGCCCGTCGTCATCGATGCTGAACTCTTTTCAGCTTTTCTCTCATTAGTCTCTCGAATGCTGAACACATAATTAGAGACGAGCAACGAAAAACAACGCACAGGACACACACAGAGTACAATACACGATTTAAACGCAAGGAACGCAAAACACATTTAAACGAATGGCGCAGAGCACAGCGCTACCCTGTCACAACCTCTCGAAAGTTCACAAAAGTCGAATAGTCGATATACGGTTTCTATCGTTTTCGATGTAGCGTGATACGTCATAATGACGTCACATCGTATCCAAGTCCGGTGAACTTAGCATCCTCCGTTACCCGCAGCACCCTGACAGCAGACCGATATGTCGACGATATTCTGCGGCTCGTTTTGTTACCTTTCATGGCAAGCCATCCTAGACTGACATTTCAGTAAGAGAATGCCCGCCCGCACACGGCGAGAGTTTCTACCGCTTGTCTCCGTGCATTCCACATCCTAACTTGGCCAGCAAGGTCGCCGGATCTCTCCCCAATCGAGAAGTTTGGAGCGTTAGGGGCAGGGTCTTACAGCCATTTCGAGAATTTGTCGATCCAATTGTCCAATTGGACTGAATTTGGCGCGATATCCCTCAGAAGGACCACCAAAATTCTACTAATGCCAAGCCGAATAACTGCTTTTATTACTGCCACAGGTGGACTAACGCGGTATTGACTTGCTCAATTTGTGAAACTCTTTCTCTTGAATAAATCATTCAGTTTTTTCTGAAATTATATCATTTATTTGTCTTTACATGTACATCACATCTACCGATTTCTGTCTCAATCGGTAATTCCTTCGTGGTCCGTCCCTTTTGTCTTAGCATGTAGATAGAAAGCAAAGTCTATACGTTACAGAGCTAGACATCTACATCTATACTCGACACATTGTGGCGTGCGGAGGGCACACACTTTGTCCCTTCGAGTAACTCACTTTTGTGGCTAAGGATGATTGTCCCGTCACCTGAATAAAATGAAAATATTTGCTGGTTTGTTGAACAGTTGACTTACTACCACTACAGAAGTGGCACAAACGCTACATTAAAACATATGTTTTATTGCTATTTTGTCTAAAACTGACATGGTGAGACCGTGGCTGTGTACAATTAATGTACGTTAATTCTTACAAAGAAGAAAACAGCAACCAGCTACTATAAATACTGCTATTTATTTAGGTAAATAGCGCCGTTACCGGTTTCGAACTGGCAAGTTCATCATCAGACGGCTGTTCACATGATTTTCAAGATACACTTTACATTATCGTCCGTTTTCAATTTTTATTATTCCACAGTGGAATACTAACAAAAAAAATTAAAAATTGAAAATGGACGATAATGTAAAGTGTATCTTGAAAATCATGTGAACAGCCGTCTGATGATGAACTTGCTAGTTCGAAACCGGTAACGGCGCTACTTACCTAAATAAATAGCAGAATTAATAGTGGCTGGTTGCTGTTTTCTTCTTTGTAAGAATTGACCTACATTATATGTTTTATTAGCACAAAGGGTCTGATGTCCACAGATAAAAAAGTTCATGATGCGAAGTAACAAATAGGGATGAAAGTATTTTGTACAGACGCTCTCTACGATCCTGCACAGTGCTTCAGTGTGCCGATGGGTGACAAAAGATTTGACGGTGTCAGCCACTCGGCAGGGAACGTTCGAGTCGTGTGGCGAACAATCCGCAACTCGGGCATAATGAGGTGGGGCAATGCCACACAAGGCGCGGGAGATCGTGACGTCATCCCGGACGCAGCCGCTTGCCGCGAAGGCCGCAGAGCCACAAAGAAAGTGGCCAGGCTGTTGTCTGCTGCACTGTGAACTGCCGACCCCGCAGGCCGCACCTGCGTCTCCCTGCGTCTGTCAGAGCGGAACCAATTATCACACACAGACACACAGCATAGACCCCCTGTCCCGGTCCGTTCTCACGGCTCCAGGACGAGAACTAGTTAATTATTCAAACTGTGCGTGTAATAGCACCAAGGAGGCTCTAAAAAAGCGTAAACGATTTTCAGACAGAATGTAGCACGAACCTTACTATGCAAACACTCAAGCGAAAGCTCTTGGTTCTTCATCAAGGAGCGTGTGTGAAATGGTAGCTTCCTACATCGTATCATAGAAATAATTATTATTATCACCAACATAAGTTGGACTGTTTAGCTCCTTTCTGTGTCATTTCGTTGCTTTCCTGGGTTCCTTCCTGCCGGGCAGCTCGCATCTCCAGTTTGCCACAGGCGACAGACATTTTGACGTCCAATTTAGATTGTCACGCCACTCTCACTTCATTCTTTGCATAAAATCTAGCCGGCCGCGGTGGTCTGGCGGTTCTGGTGCTGCAGTCCGGAACCGCGGGACTGGTACGGTCGCAGGTTCGAATCCTGCCTCGGGCATGGGTGTATGTGATGTCCTTAGGTTAGTTAGGTTTAAGTAGTTCTAAGTTCTAGGGGACTTATGACCTAAGATGTTGAGTCCCATAGTGCTCAGAGCCATTTGAACCATAAAATCTAAACAGTAAAAAAGGGTTATGAACTACCCGCATATCTACGAACGTGTGCGGGGCAGGTTATAAAGGAATAAGCCTTACTAATAAAAATAAGATTTTCCTTGAAATACGCTGCATGACAAAAAAGTCAAGCACCCAGAAGACATGGCCATACATGTACAGTGCATCAGCAGCATGTAAATGGTTACAATTTCAATTCTCTGTGATAGGTACTCGGTCCAGTCACGTTACAGCGATCACGTCCTATGTTCGACGTCGACGTGCAACAACCACTCACAGACAAGTGGCAGCACTAGCAGTGGAGGGTACATAAAGTGTCAGCGGGCGAGGGAAATAGTGCAGTCGTAGTCGTAAGGCGGAAACGGAGCGATTTATCTGACGTCCAAACAGTACATAATCACTGGGTTTCGGGCCAAGGAATGGAAGAATTTCCGAAACGGCTAAGTCGGTAAACTGCTCGCGTGGCGTCGTCGTTGAAGTTTACCGTACATGGAAAAATAGCCCTATCCAAAACTGGCCACGAGGCAACTGTGGCGCAACACTGGCCCTGGATGACAGGAGTCAACGACGGCTGCGGAGTTGTGGACGGGCGAACAGACGTGTAAACGTGGAACAACTGACCACCCGATGAACTGCCACCAACAGCACCTCCTCAGCGGACGTTGCTGCGTATGGATCTCTGCAGTACGCGCCTGATTCATGCACCGATGCTGGCTACTGTTCACTGCCAGCGAAGGATGAAATTCGCACGCCAGTACCGCAAATGGACGTCCACAGAGTGGCGACTGGTGGCATTTTAAGATGAATCACGTTTTATGCTCATCGGACAGATGGCAAACACCCTACAATAATCGTCGGACGGGTTATGGTTGGAGGAGGGAGCGTTATGGTATGGGGTCGGCGAAGGATCTGGTCATTCTGGAAGGGACAACGCATCAGTATAAGTATGCGTGTATCCTTGAGGATCAGACACTGGACTCGCATTCGGGAGGACGACGGTTCAATCCCGCGTCCGGCCATCCTGATTTAGGTTTTCCGTGATTTCCCTCAATCACTCCAGGCGAATGCCGGGATGGTTCCTCTGAAAGGGCACGGCCGACTTCCTTCCCCATCCTTCCCTAATCCGATGAGACCGATGACCTCGCTGTCTGGTCTCCTTCCCCAAACAAACCAACCAACCTTGAGGACCATGTCCACCCCTACATGCAGTTTGTTTTTCCTCAGCGTCATGACATCTATCAGCAGGACAATGCAATGTGTCATAAAGCTCGCAGTGCGCGTGAGTGGTTCGAAGAGCACCAGGATGAGTTTATAGCAGTCCCCTGGCCACTAAACTCCCCGGATTTAAAGCCAAGCGAGAATTTTTGGGACCACATCAGTCGGGCTGCTCGCGCCATAAATCCTCAGCTGAGAAACCCAGCGCAGCTGCCCACGTCAGGTTAGTGGGCTAGACTCCACACCCTGTCGGAATCTTCCCGAACCTCACTCTCTTCGTCCAGGACCGTGCTGCAAGAGATGATTGGTTGGCTCTGAGCACTATGCGACTTAACTTCTGAGGTCATCAGTCGCCTAGAACCTAGAACTAATTAAACCTAACTAACATAAGGACATCACACACATCCATGCCCGAGGCAGGATTCGAACCTGCGACCGTAGTGGTCGCTCGGCTCCAGACTGTAGCGCCTAGAACCGCACGGCCACTCCGGCCGGCAAGAAATGATTATTCAGGCTTTTGACATTTGTGTTATACCTCTTCAGTGTTGTCACCAAATCTGGTAGTTCATATAAAGTACGTGAACCGCATCGGATTTTAAGGACACCGAGTTGTCACGTGTGAGACAGCGTTATCAGCACCTGAGAGAGGTTTGAAGAGGCCTCATTGTGATCGTCCCCGGGCCAGGCTAGTCGAATCGTACAATGTACAGATTTTCCGGACATTCAGAGGCGAGTGACCCGATGTTGGACGGCATGGGAAGGTGAGGGCAGGTGTACTCGTCGTCAAGCTTCTGGTCGAACATGTCTGACCACCACAAAGGAGGACCACCGTAATGTGCGCTAAGCCCGTCGTAACACCTTCAAACATACGTCTGCCGTCTGAGAACAGGTAATGGATTCTTCGCAACGCTCTGTGTCATCCCACACTATTAGTCGGAGAGTAGCAGGAGCCGGACACGAAATCACCGTTCTACGCGTGGGCTGCCGCTAACACATCCCAAACGACTGCGTTTGGCGTGGTGGCATCAACGGGAAGAATGGACTACTGATGAATGTCCTCGCAAGATGTTCAGCGATAAATCGTAGTTATGCACTACTGTGCATGACCGTCGTCGGCGAGTATGGAGCCGAGCAGGTGAGAGATCTGATTCTCTGAATTTTTGGAGAGGCACAGCTGAGTTACTCTTGGCGTTGTGGCGTGGAGAGCCATCGAGTGTGACCTCAGCTCACGGCTGGTAGTGATAGAGGGAACTTTGACGGCGCAACGGTACGCCACAAGACGAGTATCCTGCGTCCTCATGTGTCACCGCTCATGCGACAGTATTGCAGTGCCATTTTTCGACAGGTCTCTGCTCGCCCACACATGACACGTGTCTCTATGGATGCCTGCGGGATATGGAGGTACTGAAGAGGCCAGCAAGGTCTCCAGGTCTGTCAGAACAGTACACGTGTCCTTCCAGATGGGACATCAACTGTAGCCCCTGCCAGTATCCAGGATATCAAGGAGCAGTTACAAGGGTTGGGGGCCAGCTTGCCTCAGGAGAGAAGATACAACGGCTTTATGACATCCTTCCCAACCGAAACATTGCATGCGTGCATGCATCCAGGCCAAAGGTCGTGCAACAGTGGCCTCATACCGCCAAGCTGTTAGTAAATTTGACTCGATTGTAATCACTGATATCATACACTCTCTCAACACGTGAAGTTTCATTTCGTTTTCCTCTCCCCTTCTGGGTGCTTCAGTTTTTCGTCAGGAGGAGCACAAAACAATAACCAAAATATAGCTTGTTCGAAAATTTACTTAAAATGAAAACCTGATTTTTCAGTGTCTTCTGACTGGTTTGATGTGCCCTGCCACAAATTCCTCTCCTGTGCCAACCTTTCTATTTCAGAGTAGCCACTGCAACCTACTTCCTCAATTATTTGCTGGATGTACTCCAGTCTATTTTTCTCGTCTACAGTTTCATTGCTCATGTGACCAGTGTCGTTGTAAATTGCATTCTGGAAAACTGTTCGTCAGATAATTTTGAACGCTGCTAAAATATTGTTTGCTAAATTGCCAAATTCTTAGAGTTGAAGACTGCACTGCCTTTTCTGATTTGGTGTTTAGTTGTTTCAGTTTCTTATTATGAGCTTCCTGTTTGACATTATTCTATTTTGGAAATGGTCCCGTGTGACTGCAATGAGAAAGGGTTTCAGTTCTTATAACAGAGTGCTCATGAGTAACTTGTTATGCTCTCGCACCGTGGACTAAATTAATTCTGTTTAATTTAAATCATAATTGTGAATGTAGCGTCATTCGTGTTAGATCATGATTTCAGTGTCCCCAGCTACTGTTTGTTCTCTAATTTAGGATTCCGCGTGAGAACACAATTATGGATTATGAAACTGCCTAATGTACGTTTCAAGTATGATTTAATTGTACTGCAATTTGAATTACAGCTATTGTTATTTCACTCACAGATTTTGGCACTGTTGTTTTGGGAATTTGTCAAACGGGAATCAGTTAATGTTTTTACATTTTAATTAATATTTTTGGAATTTATTTGGTTAAAATATGTAGTAATTGTGTTTATAAGAGGTGCCATTAATACACTGTGTCACTGGTAAAACATTTACGCCCGCAAAACCTCCGGCAACTGCCACTCTACGGCCCAGGATGGCTCTGTACCACCGTGTCAGTCCATTATCCGTTATTTCTCTCATAATAATAGGCGTGTAGCAACTAACAATCCCCACCCCTCACCTACGCACGCATTTGCTGACCACAGCCTCCAATATCAGTTAAATATTAGAAATGATAACCACCAACAAAGCTCGCAGACAGGCCCAGTTGTGTGCTCCACACGAATAGCGTTTGTGGCGTCAGAAAATCGCGGCTACGGATCTTCTGCTCCGTGGCGGGCGCAGCACGCGGAAAGCGAGCTGTCACTTAGGACCACGGGCCCAGAAAGCGGCTAACGAGTCGGCTCGCGATGCTATCACACGGCAGGTACTGCGAGCCAGTGCACAGCGACTCCTTTCCGCTGCATTCTGGAGGCACCTTCTCCCATACAGGTTACGCCGAGCAGGACGGAAATAAATACAAGGAGGCAGCAGACGGATTGTGTACTGGATGCGAGAACGTATGCCGAGTTTTGGTGGTGTACAGAATAACCGTCAGATCGTTCAGGTTGTAAGGAGATTGGCCACGGAGCGTAACGGCAGCACAACATGAGATGTTACAGAGCTAGGCGGTCTCTTCTGCTGATATAGCTACTTACGTAATTTCGTTCACAAGTACGTATCGAGACAATATTACCTACAAACAGCTACGTTGTGCTGTCAGCTTTTCGGCTTTCGAAAGGCATAATAATGACCTGTCTGAACATTATTATAACCTGATTTTCCCCCTTAACCCTGGTTGCTGGACTCTTTCTCTGTCAAACTGAGAGCATCGAAACCGAAGCTAGAGACGGCATAGGCACTAGCTACAAGCAAACAGGATACATGCCTTGATGTTATAGCTGTATAATTACAGCCATTTGATAACAGAATTTTATTGTAAAATCAGCACGCCTACGTAATCCTTGACGCTGACTCAATGTTGTATCTCGGCACACTACTCGGAAGTAGACTGTTCTAGCGTGGAAGAAATTTCCATCGCCGGTATTTGGCCGACAAGAGGAGATGTGGCGCTGGCGTACAGTTCCTGAGTACCACGCTGTGCGCTAACGCCCTGGGGTTCGTTACCAAACTCTGCGTAGTGTCTCATGAAGTGCGGTCATGTGGCACTAGTGATCCGACAGTCGCATGAGATCGCTAACCCCGGAGCTGCCGTTGTGATATTCGAAAAAAGCAGGCTGTGTCCTACATCCAGGTTTCACCCTCTCTCACATCAATAACAAGAATACTCCGTATACGCCCATCATTGTCAGCTGCACTGCACAGACACACTTAAGACGCGACCCGCACACTTCGCGATGGATCGGTGCCAGTGTGACCGAATAAGGTATGTCTTTCGAATTAAGGGGTTGATCAACCTATCAGTAATCTACCAGTGTACAGTGCTATAGCATTTTACGATTTTAAAGTAGGGCTAAAAATATATCCTTGGCAATGTTGCTTTACAGCGTCGTCGCAGCGACAGGGCGCCAGTTATTCGTAATTTATGTTAAAGCACAGATGATCCACTGTCGAGAAAAAGGACAACAAATGTTACTCAATTCTGTTGACACAACTCCACAATCTATTGACAGATGCGTATCTGGCGGCACACCTGTCCAAGTTATGGCGAGTTCATAAAAGTTTGAATGTTGAAACTTGCTGGCAGTTAAAACAGGGTTACACACTGTGATTAAAACCTGGAACTATGGCAAGTGGTCTACTTCCGTGAAGTTTGGAGGGTAGGAGACGAGGTACTGGCGAAAGTAAGGCTATCTGCGCGGGTGCCTGGAAAGCTCATTAGGTACAGCACATGTCCGCGAAAAGGAAATGTCCCGCTTTCGAGGCACCGTAGTTTTAATCTGCCAGCAACTGTCAAACCAGCACACATTCCGCTGTAGAGTGAAAATTCATTCCAGGAAGGTTGATACTGTCGTGTGGCCTTCAGCCCGAAGATAGATTTGAAGCAGTATTCCACACTCGTCTATCCTGGGCAAGCTGCTTCATATCTCCACCTTATGTCCATTTTCATCTGGCTACGACTCAAGCCTTTATCTTCAACAACCCCCACCCCACGCCCACACACGCACACTTCCATCCACTACAAGTGGACGATACCTTGATGTCTCAGGTTGTGTAATCAGCATTCTCCTGTAGAACAACACTTCGAAAGCTTCTGTTCTCAAGGTTGTAAAATCGAAGACTGATTGTCGAAGAAGTGTGAGCTTCTCATAAAACAACAGATGAGGCAATCATAAGAGTCATGTCTACCTATCTATCTACACCCATACTCCGCAAGCCACCTGACGGTGTGTGGCGGAGGGTACCTTGAGTACCTCTATCGGTTCTCCTTTCTATTCCAGTCTCGTACTGTTCGTGGAAAGAAGGATTGTCGGTATGCCTATGTGAGGGCTCTAATCTCTCTGATTTTATCCTCATGGTCTCTTCTCGAGATATACGTAGGAGGGAGCAATATACTTCTTGACTCTTCGGTGAAGGTACGTTCTCGAAACTTCAACAAAAGCCCGTACCGAGCTACTGAGCGTCTCTCCTGCAGAGTCTTCCACTGGAGTTTATCTATCATCTCCGTAACGCTTTCGCGATTACTGAATGATCCTGTAACGGAGCGCGCTGCTCTCCGTTGGATCTTCTCTATCTCTTCTATCAACCCTATCTGGTACGGATCCCACACTGCTGAGCAGTATTCAAGCAGTGGGCGAACAAGCGTACTGTAACCTACTTCCTTTGTTTTCGGACTACATTTCCTTAGGATTCTTCCAATAAATCTCAGTCTAGCATCTGCTTTACCGACGATTAACTTTATATGATCATTCCATTTTAAATTACTCCTAATGCGTACTCCCAGATAATTTATGGAATTAACTGCTTCCAGTTGCTGACCTGCTATTTTGTAGCTAAATGATAAGGGATCTATCTTTCTATGTATTCGCAGCACATTACACTTGTCTACATTGAGATTCAATTGCCATTCCCTGCACCATGCGTCAATTCGCTGCAGATCCTCCTGCATTTCAGTACAATTTTCCATTCTTACAACCTCTCGATATACCACAGCATCGTCCGCAGAAAGCCTCAGTGAACTTCCGATGTTATCCACAAGGTCATTTATGTATATTGTGAATAGCAACGGTCCTACAACACTCCCCTGCGGCACACCTGAAATCACTCTTACTTCGGAAGACTTCTCTCCATTGCTGCGTTATGTTATCTAGGAACTCTTCAATCCAATCACACAATTGGTCTGATAGTCCATATGCTCTTACTTTGTTCATTAAACGACTGTGGGGAACTGTATCGAACGCCTTGCGGAAGTCAAGAAACACGGCATCTACCTGGGAACCCGTGTCTATGGCCCTCTGAGTCTTGTGGACGAATAGCGCGAGCTGGGTTTCACACGACCGTCTTTTTCGAAACCCATGCTGATCCCTACAGCGTAGATTTCTAATCTCCAGAAAAGTCATTATACTCGAACATAATACGTGTTCCAAAATTCTACAACTGATAGACGTTAGATATATAGGTCTATAGTTCTGCACATCTGTTCGACGTCCCTTCTTGAAAACGGGGATGGCCTGTGCCCTTTTCCAATCCTTCTCTAGAGACCTACGGTACACCGCTGCAAGAAGGGGGGCACGTTCCTTCGCGTACTCTGTGTAAAATCGAACTGGTATTCCATCAGGTCCAGCGGCCTTTCCTCTTTTGAGCGATTTTAATTGTTTCTCTATCCCTCTGTCGTCTATTTCGATATCTACCATTTTGTCATCTGTGCGACAATTTAGAGAAGGAACTACAGTGCAGTCTTCCTCTGTGAAACAGTTTTCGAAAAAGACATTTAGTATTACGGCCTTTAGTCTGTCATCCTCTGTTTCAATACCATTTTGGTCACAGAGTGTCTGGACATTTTGTTTTGATCCACCTACCGCTTTGACATAAGACCAAATTTTTTTAGGATTTTCTGCCAAGTCAGTACATAGAACTTTACTTTCGATTTCATTGAACGCCTCTCGCATAGCCCTCCTCACACTACATTTCGCTTCGCGTAATTTTTGTTTGTCTGCAAGGCTTTGGCTATGTTTATGTTTGCTGTGAAGTTCCCTTTGCTTCCGCAGCAGTTTTCTAACTCGGTTATTGTACCACGGTGGCTCTTTTCCATCTCTTACGATCTTGCTTGACACATACTCATCTAACGCATATTGTGCGATGGTTTTGAACTTTGTCCACTGATCCTCAACACTATCTGTACTTGAGACAAAACGTTTGTGTTGAGCCATCAGGTACTCTGAAATCTGATTTTTGTCACTTTTGCTAAACAGAAAAATCTTCCTACCTTTCTTAATATCTCTACTTACGGCTGAAATCATCGATGCAGTAACCGCTTTATGATCGCTGATTCCCTGTTCTGCGTTAACTGTTTCAAATAGTTCGGGTCTGTTTGTCACCAGGAGGTCTAATATGTTATCGCCACGAGTCGGTTCTCTGTTTAACTGCTCAAGATAGTTTTCAGATAAAGCACTTAAAAAAAATTCACTGGATTCTTTGTCCCTGCCACCCGTTATGAACGTTTGATTCTCCCAGTCTATATCCGGTAAATTAAAATCTCCACCCAGAACTATAACATGGTGGGGAAAAAATCTAATCGAAATATTTTCCAAATTATCCTTCAGGTGCTCAGCCACAACAGCTGCTGAGCCAGGGGGCCTATAGAGACATCCAATTGCCATGTCTGAGCCTGCTTTAACCGTGACCTTCACCCAAATTAGTTCACATTTCGGATCTCCGTCAATTTCCTTCGATACTATTGTACTTCTTATCGCTATAAACACGCCTCCCCCTTCACTGTCCAGCCTGTCTCTGCGGTATACATTCCAATCTGAGTTTAGGATTTCATTACTGTTTACGTCTGGTTTCAGCCAACATTCTGTCCCTAGTACTATATGGGCATTGTGACCGTTTATTAATGAGAGCAGTTCTGGGACCTTTCTATAGACGCTCCTGCAGTTTACTATTAGCACATTAATATTGTTATTCCCTGTTGCATTTTGCCTACTCCTACCTTGCCGCGTCTCAGGAGGCGTCTTGTCGAGCCTAGGGAGGGAATTCTTTAGCCTAAAAAACTCACATGTGCACTCCACACGTACTCCGCTACCCTTGTAGCCGCTTCCGGCGTGTAGTGCACGCCTGACCTATTCAGGGGGACCCTACATTTCTCCACCCGATAGCGGAGGTCGAAAAATTTGCACCCCAGATCTTCGCAGAATCGTCTGAGCCTCTGGTTTAAGCATTCTACTCGGCTCCAAACCAGAGGACCGCGATCGGTTCTGGGAACGATACCACAAATAGTTAGCTCAGATTCCACCCCGCGAGCGAGGCTTTCCGCCTTCACCAATTCCGCCAACCGCCTGTACGAACTGAGGATGACCTCTGAACCCAGACGGCAGGAGTCATTGGTGCCGACATGAGCAACAATTTGCAGTCGGGTGCACCCAGTGTTCTCTATCGCCGCCGGCAGGGCCTCCTCCACACCTCGGATGAGACCCCCCGGCAAGCAGATAGAGTGAACACTGGCCTTCTTCCCCGACCTTTCCGCTATTTCCCTAAGGGGCTCCATCACCCGCCTAACGGTGGAGCTCCCAGTAACTAATAAGCCCCTCCCCCCGTGTGCTTGCTCGGATCTTGCTGAAGGAGTAGCCACATGTCCACTCACAGGCAGAGCGGGCGATGCCACACGGCCAGCGTCCACATTGACCCTCCGCCTCGTGCGCCGCGAACGCCGCTGAACCCGCCACTCCCCTTGGGGAGGTGGCCCAACCGCGTCCGGTACCCGTGAAGATGTCTCGACAGCAGGGACAGTGGGTGAAGCATGTAACACCTGGGGTGTACCATGCGACGCACCAGACTCCCCACTGCCGCTACACTCAGACGCAGCAGCCTGAAGACGGCTGACCGCGGCCATCAACACGTTCAGTTGTTCGCGAACAGTGGCCAGCTCCTCCTGCGTCCGTACACAGCAGTCACACATCCTATCCATCCTAAGAAATCAGCTTATTGTAGAGAGTTAATCGGCTTTTAACTAGACTGCTAATAGCTGACTAAACTGTGGTTACTAGACACTACTGACGAAACTGACAAATACGAATCTGTGCTTCGTGCACAGTGTTATCGAGTATGATATCGCGAAAAAGTACATACACGAGTACCTGTGGCATAACCGTAATCACTAACAGCTGATGAACTGAGAAATGTCTAGATCAGCCCTATAGCTACAGTCGTTAAAGTGACGAAGAGAGAATCTGTTGGTTAAACACTCAATGTCCTGGGCAAGAAAAAACAGCAAAAAGCCTAGCTTCTCTCTCTCTCTCTCTCTCTCTATCTCTCTCTCTCTCTCCCTCCCTCCCTCCCTCTCTCTCTCTTTCTACCTTTTTCTCTTAATCTTGTGACCGATTTATACGGCCTATCATTATTCCCTCTCCTTGTCAATCTTTTCATTTCAGGGTAGCGCCTGCCGATTGCAAGCAGCATCCTTAGTTATTTGCTGTATTTATTCCAATCCCGGTCTTCCCCTACTATATTTGCCCTGTGCGACTTCTCCAGTTCAAGGGAAATAATGCTCCAAGGTCTTATGATGTGTCCAATCGTCCTTAATGTTTTCTAGTCAATGTTTTCTACGTGTTCCTCCTTTCCCCACTAACTCTGAGAAGAACCACCTCATTTCTGATTTAATTAGCGCACTTAATTTTCACTGTCTTCCTTGGATACCACATCTTCAATGCTTTCTCTTTTTCTACCGTTGGTGCAACGCCAGTCTTACTTTACACTTCAAGGGAAAGATAAAGCAGTTGCTTCGACTCATCCTCTGGCACGCCTTACTGCTTCGCGTGATCTCGCGCACATTCACGACGGGAGTCCTGTTGTTCGTTGCTCTTGGGGATGCGCGGCGCGCGATGAAAACAAATACAGTGCATATTTGTTTTCATCTCACGTAAGTGTGTTAAAACATGTACAACGTCTAGGAAATTTGTATCGGTGCCTAACGAACGTGGATGATAATGAAGGCCACAGGGAGTGTATGTGAAGAACATGAAAATTTTTCGTTGGAGAAGGATAACGAAAATACGAGTTCAATGCGGTTATTTCACATTAACTCACCTGTAAAGCTACGTACCTTGTGTTCTGATATAAGCATGCAAGCCTTCTGCTAATGAATATATAAATTCGAAACTGTTAATGGTTTTTCTTCCGTGTGTTGTTTTTCTGTGGTCTTCAGTCCAAAGACTGGTTTGATGCAGTTCTCCATGCCAATCTATTCTGTGCTTGTCTCTTCATCTCTGGGTAGCTACTGCAACCTACATCCCTCTGAATCTGCTTAGCGTATTCATCTCTTGGTCTCCCTCTGCGATTTTTACCCTCCACGCTTCCCTCCAGTACTAAATTGGTGATCCCTTGATGCCTCAGAATGTGTCCTACCAACCGATCCCTTATTTTGGTCAGGTTGTACCCCAAATTTCACTTCTCCCCTAATCTAGTCAGTATCTCCTCATTAGTTATGTGATCTACCCATCTAATCTTCAGCATTCTTCTGTAGCATCGCATTTCAAAAGCTTCGATTCAGTACAGTAAACGAAAAACAGACACTGGTTGCTGCTGAACTCTATAAACATTTTATATACACTGATAAATGTTGTGTAGCCATCTAACTGCATTCAGAAAGATTTCGAAATCCGACCACCGGATTGCAAAAACGTACTCTGCTATCGTTGTGTCAACACACAGGGTTGTAACTTCCACATAAATCTCTAGAAAGCCATGACAGTGTAATGGTTCAAAGATAGACAAAGAACACAACACTTCGACTGAATGCTATTAAACCTCGTAAATACATTTAACCTCGAGTTAGCTAACTGCACCACGATCTTTCCACGTCCGTGGACGGAAATGCATTTGTGATTTCTTTGAAGTTTTTCGTATTGTGGCTCACTAACTTCCGAACTGAGAAATATAAAAATACATCCAAATGCAATGAAATGCTATAACGTAAACCGTTCAGATGTGCTGAACAGACAATTTTCACTTGTCACTAGATACTCAGTACATCACATTTCATCTATGTTATTTCATGTGATTGCATCTTCGTTGATTTCATCTTCATCAGTCCATCATTTCATTCAGTGCACTTAATTAATTTCATGTGTACAGGATGTTTCAAAGCTTTCGTGACAAACGTCTAGGGTTCACAGATGACGTCAGGGAACAACTTTTGTTACAAACAAAATATTTTCTGACGCTTACCAGTGACAACTAGGTGTCACTTAGTATTCGAGTATTCGCCAGGCCTGGGATGACGACATTTCACGGAATTAACAGGGTATACTAACCAGGCGTGCAGTACTACCCAGTATATTGACAGCAATTTTTCAATGTTCAGAATATTTCTAAGCAGGGAAAGATATTTTAGAAGCTAACCAGGAACTTCAGTTTCGTTCAGCCTATCGCCTTTTACGCGGAGTAAATGACTGGATGATAGGTATCACACATTGCCTACGGATGCTGCACTGTGCCTACAACCTGCCGCCTCTCAGGCGTATAACCAGTCTTAAACGACGCCTTGCGTCGCCGGAAAGTGTCGGCGAACATTTTGTCTGTAACAAAAATTGTTCCCCATGACGTGATCCACCACCGCAAGTGGTTTTGTCTGAAAGACTGAAAAAGACTCTGTATTACTCTCACTGCAGGGTAAGCCACTTTCCCGGCCGGTGTGGCAGAGCGGTTCTAGGCGCTACAGTCTGGAACCGTGCGACCGCTACGGTCGCAGGTTCGAATCCTGCCTCGGGCATGGATGTGTGTGATGTCCTTAGGTTAGTTAGGTTTAAGTAGTTCTAAGTTCTAGGGGACTGATGACCTCAGAAGTTAAGTCCCGTAGTGCTCAGAGCCATTTGAACCAATTTTGAGCCACTTTTCTCCTCCGTCTGCGTTCACACAGTGCTGCTATTCACACATACACTTTGGAAAAATCTTCAGTAGTAGCGTCAAAGATCATAGTTGCAAAAACCAGTGGCAATGAAATTGCGTCACAAGCTTGAACAGAACAGAACAGCGTAACGCTTAAGCTGACAACTCGCATTACGCAGGAAATTCAACTTCGAACCCGGTCAGTGTTTACTCGTATTCATTAAATTTCACAAGTATATTGCTTCTCAGTTGAGCACACACAAACTTAAGCCTTTCTTGATGCACGTTACTTTTTTGTGAGATAAATGTAAACAAATAATTGTGCTAATTTCTTAGTGCGCTGAGTTTACAACGTAACATCAATTATGTCAGGTTCGACTTTCAAAAGAAGTGGTGATAGTTCTTTTAGGAATATTCTCCGTAACATACTGGTTGAGACAGAGGATGCAAATAACATTTTGCACGTCGTGGATCTATTGCCGTACAAACTTCGAACTTCGTCCTATGGGACCTGCACACAGCGTTGAAAGATCTTTTGTGGCGTCAGATATTTCCTGTTGAACAAGTGTTAAAGGAGAAAATTTAATTCATTATCAGATACAAATATTTTTAAGCCTTTCCACAGTTCTCACAGGTTTTCAGCAGCACACAGCCGTTATTTCACGTTGTTTTCTATTTACTCCTCAACATGCACAGCATTGATTGTATTAATAAAATAACCAAAAAATACAGCGAAGTCGCCGAATTACGACAGAGAATAAGTACGAATAACTATTTCTGCAGGATATCCGAAATTTTCTGGCCAGGTGGGCAAAGCGTGGTGAGGAACAAACTCTGCCGAAAAGCACGTGCCAAGTTTCTGTAATATGTGTTGCATGAACATTGTAAACGTAAAGTTTTGAACATGCCTGCGTGGTCAGCCACTGTTTACAAAGTAAAATTAACAGCAATAGCAGCCCTCGGTCGCAAAAAATGAGTCTTTTGACCCAGGTTTCAGACTGATGCTACCGTAGCTCGACGCATGTGAGCAGCCGATTGTGGCTTGCTTTTATATATTCAGTTTTTAAAAATTTTGTGACTGAAGCTTTATAGCTTGATATTCAGTTTATTAAGTGACATGCCACCTGAGAGTTTTACTTCTGATGAAGGCACTCATAGCAGTGCCGAAAACTAGGTCAGAAGATTTCTTTTTTGCGACCAAGGGCTGCTATTGCTGTTAATTTTACATTGTAGCTATGATTGTGTTAAGAGAGCCAAGCAACCTTGGAGCATTGTCGTAGAAGAGTTTACGAACAGGTGAACCGTTCGTTATTTCGTGCCCTCTTGCTCCTAGATGCTTCGAAAACCTTTCTCAGTCTCGAAAAGACCTTCGAGCTGTAATAAAATGCCAAATATGTTGACGTTGGTCGTAATCTTTGCAGCTGCATTCAGTGAGTTACAGTAACTGATTATGTCCTCTCTGCAGAAGTAGATATCTTGCGCTAGGTTTTAAAAGCGCTACGTGTTTATCATCTGCACAATTCCCAAGACTTCAAGAACTTTCAAGTGCGAGGGTTACCGAACAATCAGCTTAACGGCTCATGAATACAAGTTTCTGATAAGAATAATATACAGGAGAATGAAAAAGAAAATTGGGGATATGTTAGATGACCATTAGTTTCGCTTTAGGAAAGGTAAAGGCATCAGAGAAGCATTTCTGACGTTGCGGTTGATAATCAAAGCAAGACTGAAGAAAATCAAGACACGTTCATAGGATTTGTCGACCTGAAAAAAGCGCCCGACTGTGTAAGCTTGTGCAAGATGTTGGAAATCCCGAGAAAAATAGGGGTAAGCTACAACGAAACACGGTTCAATATGAACAAGAAACAAGAGGAAACAAGAAGAGTGGAAGATCAAGAGCAAGGTAAGCGGAATAAAAAGACAGGGATGTAGACTTTCGCTCCTGCTGTTCAGTCTATACGTCGAAGAAGCAATGACGGAAATAAAAGAAAGATTCAAGAGTGGGATTAAAATTCGAGGTGAAAGGATATCAATGTTAAGATCCGCTGAATGACATTGCTATCCTTAGTGAATTGGGAGAAGAATTACAGGATCTGATGAATGGAATGAACAGTCTAATGAGCACACAATATGGATCGAGGTAAGTCGAAGAAAGACGAAGGTTATGAGAAGTAACAAAAATGAGAATAGCGAGAAACTTGTCATAATTGGTGATCACTAAGTAGATGAAGTTGAAGAATTCTGCTACCTATGCGGCAAAATAACGTATGACACATCGAGCAAGGAGTACATAAAAAGTAGACTAACTCTGGCAAAAAGGGTATTCTTGGCGAAGAGAAGTCTACTAATATCAAACGTAAGTCCTAATTTGAGGAAGAAATTTCTGACAATGTGCGTTTGGAACACAGCATTGTATGGCAGTGGAACATGGACTGTGGGAAAACTGGAACAGAAGGGAATAGAAGTATTTCATATGTGATGCTACAGAAGAAATTTAATTGGACTGCGAAGGTAAGAAATGCGGGGATTCTCCGTAGAATCGGCGAGGAAAGGAACATATTGAAAGTACTGACAAGAAGAAGGGACAGAATGATAGGACATCTGCTAAAACAACAGGAAATAACTTCCATGGTACTAGAGGGGCCTTAGAGGGTAAAAACTGTAGAGATAAGCAGAGACTGGAATACATTCAGCAAATAACTGACGACGTGTGTTGCAAGTGAAGAGGTTGGTACGGGAATTCGTGGCGAGCCGCATGAAACCAAACCAGTCAGAAGACTGATGATACAAAAAAAGGTGTTTGTCGGACTCACTGGAGCCCCTCTTCTACAAGATAACGAGAAATTTCAGTGCTGGGATTCTCCGCGATCTGTTCTCGAGGACCACGTGCTGCCGAACCGCCACTGCCCATGACGTCACCGGATGTCAGTATGAGGCGAGTCTGGGCAGCACGTCAGTCTCCTAGCCTTTAATGTCAGTTACTCCATAATAAAGCCGTTACTTCTCTTCCAAGTACCTCTCGCCAAGGCAAAATATCTCACGAAAATTGAATTTAAATCTTTGTCCCTGGCGCGGCGAGCAGTTACGCTAACTGTTCAGCTACGGGTTTATGGGTTCGGTAGTGAGAAAGAGCTGTAACTAAACTAATTTCACTCAAATAGCTGCTTGTATAAAAATTTAGCTGTTTTAGGTCTGAGCAGGCATGAAGATCATCCTTAAGTTTCTTTCAGGACACAACCATTCCTTCATGGAGTCCCTCGACACTTGAGAAAAAGAATGTATAATTAAAAAGAGTACATGATTCAAATACAAGACGCCGACAGCATGTTAGCAGTAAAGTCACAAATAGTCTGGTAATCCTACTTAACACTCAGAAACTGTACTGTATCCAAACGAGGAAGACTGAAATGAAGCAAAGTAAAATCCGTGACCAAACACATTTGTTAGTTACCATGTCTCAATCCGCAGAGGAGATGGCTCATCCCTATTGCACGTCAATTTTTATGTGACGAAATCTTCATGTTGGTGTGACTCTTATCATACAACGTTTTCCCATTGATTCTTCGGCGATTCTCATTCCCTGCACTACGTGTTAACTCTTAAAGTCCGGTGAAAGCGTGCGGTGTGTCTCCACGCAATACGAAATGGTCGGCTCAAACGAGTTCCGCTGTACTGCACGGAAATAGTCAGCGATAGGACGCGCGATACGAGACTAGACCAACGAAATAAACGACATATATTTCGATCTGGATTTTGTACCGGCACTGGCTAATTTTGATATACGCGTTTCTGTTTGTTGATATAGTTTAATTTATAACTAATTCCATATTATTACCTTTAACTTGAAATACAGAAACATTTTTACGTAACAACGACGAATATGTATCAACACCTCCGTTCCGAAAAGGAATGGTCAGCTATTTCTGTAAGAAACTTCCTGGTAGATTAAAGCTTTGTGCCGAACCAAGGCTCGAACTCTGTACCTCTGCCTTTCGTGGGCATGTGCTGTACCGACGGAGTTACCCAAGCAAGACTCACGATCCATGCTCACAGATTTACTTCCGCCTGTACTTCATCTCCTACCTTCCAGACGTCACAGAAGTTCTGCTGCGAAAGATGTAAGAAGAAAGGTCTCGAGTTAGAGTATCGGTCCGGCACCCAATTTTCATGTACCAGAAAGTTGCATATCAGCGCACATTCTGCTGCAAAATAAAAAAAAATCATTGTAAAATGCTTACAAGATACATAATTTAAAAATCTGTTATAGTATAGCAATTATACTACAGCCACGGTTCTCAATATATCAGCTTTTGGCAAACGAGTATAAAGAATGGTTTTCCATATTATGTGACGGGTAGTTGAGTCACCATTTTATCTGCGTTATAATTGGTGTTCAATTTTACTTTACTTATACGTCGTTACACAAAATTTTGAAATGTGCTGTAGCTATAACTTTACTATTTTATTTCATTATCAATCGACAGCCTAGAACCAGAATGAAGATTAACAGAAATATTGACGGAATTTCTTATTTAAATGAGAGTGATTTGTAATTCAAAACTTATCAACAGAAACTGAAGAAATAAAAGGAAGGAAGGAAGAAATTGAAACTGTGATTGGGTTACGTTTTATAAATTTACGTTGATAATATTGAGTAGCTTCAAAATTTTGTTCTGTCTTGTAGCAACGGCACTCTCCGACGTATGACGGATCTCGGCGCTAAAGGGTTGAAGAGAAAAAAAGGGCAGACTGCTCGTACATCTATATCTACATCTACATCCATACACCGCAAGCCACCTGACGGTGTGTGGCGGAGGGTACTTTGAGTACCTCTATCGGTTCTCCCTTCTATTCCAGTCTCGTATTGTTCGTGGAAAGAACGATTGTCGGTATGCCTCTGTGTGACCTCTAATCTCTCTGATTTTATCCTCATGGTCTCTTCACGAGATATACGTAGGAGGGAGGAATATGCTGCTTGACTCCTCGGTGAAGGTATGTTCTCGAAACTTCAACAAAAGCCCGTACCGAGCTACTGAGCGTCTCTCCTGCAAAGGCTTCCACTGGAGTTTATCTGTCATCTCCGTAACGCTTTCGCCATTACTAAATGATCCTGCAACGAAGCGCGCTGCTCTCCGTTGGATCTTCTCTATCCCTTCTATCAACCCTATCTGGTACGGATCCCACATTGGTGAGCAATATTCAAGCAGTGGGCGAACAAGTGTACTGTAACCTGCTTCCTTTGTTTTCGGATTGCATTTCCTTAGGATTCTTCCAATGAATCTCAGTCTGGCATCTGCTTTACCGACGATTAATTTTATATGGTCATTCCATTTTAAATCACTCCTAATGCGTACTCCCAGATAATTTATGGAATTAACTGCTTCCAGTTGCTGACCTGCTATATTGTAGCTAAATGATAAAGGATCTTTCTTTCTATGTATTCGCAGCACATTACACTTATCTACATTGAGATTCAATTGCCATTCCCTGCACCATCCGTCAATTCGCTGCAGATCCTCCTGCATTTCAGTACAATTTTCCATTCTTACAACCTCTCGATATACTACAGCATCGTCCGCAAAAAGCCTCAGTGAACTTCCGATGTTATCCACAAGATCATTTATGTATATTGTGAACAGCAACGGTCCTATGACACTCCCCTGCGGCACGCCTGAAATCACTCTTACTTCGGAAGACTTCTCTCCATTGCTGTGTTATGTTATCTAGGAACTCTTCAATCCAATCACACAATTGGTCTGATAGTCCATATGCTCTTACTTTGTTCATTAAACGACTGTGGGGAACTGTATCGAACGCCTTGCGGAAGTCAAGAAACACGGAATTTACCTGGGAACCCGTGTCTATGGCCCTCTGAGTCTCGTGGAGATTATTAATGTCGTCCAATACTTTTTCGATAAAGGTCATATAAGTGAGAAGAAAAACAAAGAGCTCAGAAAAGCCGCGAGTGAGAATCATCGCGCGGAAAGAAAGGACAGAGACGCAGTTAAGCACCGTGGAACGTTTACCGCTTTATTTTGCCTGTTCCCCTGCTCCCAGGGCCACACCCATGGGTCCTCGACGTGCCCCCTGCCACGACTCCCGCAGAGCTGAGGACTGTTCCGGAAGTCATCAAGGATATTACTGTGGCAGCGCGCTGGGAATCTCGTTAGGGGCGTTCGACTTCCGCCTGAGGGCTCTTCATTCCCCGCGCCTCAGCCGGGGGGGACCGCGAGGGGCGATGAATCAGGTTGATAAAATTTTAAGAGTGCCGCCAGGCGCGAAGCCCTCCTGCTCTGTATATGGAAGCACGGCGCTTCTGCCGGCTGCAAGACGAATGCCGATGTTAGATAGTGCGGAGTTCACTGTGCCAGGGCTTGACCGCACCGTCCTTACTGCCAATGTGCTAAAGGACATATACTAGATAACTACAGACCTACGTTATGAATACTTCATCGCTTAACATGACATCGGTCTAAAGTCGCCAAAGAGAAGGATAAGATTTTTAGATAAGTCGGCGTAAACTTACTGCTCGTTCAGTACTGTAAGCTCACCGGAAAAAAAATTGTCACCCCAGCGCGCACGCGGCGGCCAATCGTTAAGTCCTTGCAGATTGCGCGACGATCGAGTCACGCACTCAATCGCACGTGCACTGCCTGCCTCTGAGCATAAGGCACTGCGGACGATGTGCTTAAACATGGATAAATATGAGGACGTGACAGAGTGGCAAAAAGGGGCAACTGTGTTTGGCCGTGAAGTATGCGAAGTTGCTGAATTTGGTCGTGTTTCAAGGCGGACCGTTCAACGTGACTGCAAGCAGCCCAGCGCAGTTCTGGACGAAACGTTAGGAACAGAAGAGTTTCGTGGACCACGACCTTATACCCCTAAAGGTTTACCAGCAGCGAAGTTCATAGGGCTGGAAGAAAATGTGTCTGGTTTTCTGAATGCTACCCCACCCTATTACATCTGAACTGGCCTGTATAATCTACTAACTTTAACCGCATAGAAAACCTGTGGGATATGTTGGAACAGCAGGTAAAACGCAGGCATCAGCAACCCTACAATTTGGCGGGATTTCGCAATCAAATCCTCAGCGAGTAGCTTAACCTGGATGCGAAGCACCCGCACAATCTTTTGGACTCACTTCCAAACAGAATATAGGCGGTTAACAAGCCCAGGGACTAATTTACACGGTATTGCATTGTGCTTCTAATGATTTCTCTAGGGGTGACTAATTTGTTGTCCGTTGAGCTCATAGTGTAAGATTGAGCAACAGGATAAAAAATAACCTCGGTCATATGATTGATGACATATTGTTGTTGTTGCGGTTGTGGCATACATCAGGCCAAAGACTGGCTCCTTGTAGCTGTCCATATTAGTCCTGCAAGTGTTTTCATATTTGCATAACTACTGCATTTTACATCCACCTTCGCCTACTAAATGTATTTAAGCTTTGCGCTCCCTCTGCAATTATTATCTTCCACATTTTCCTCCATTACCGAATTCATTGTTTCTTGTTGCTTCAGGAACCCTTTTTTTACGCAAGACGTGGTACATAGTTCTCTTCTCCACCAGTTCGATTCAGTGCCCCTTCGGTACTTCATCTGCCAGTACAATCGTTAGCATTCTCTCGTAGCTCTATATTTCGAAAGCTCCTTCTCTCTTTTTGTCTGCGCTGTTTATTACCAACGATCCGCTTCCGTAAAATACATTTCAAAACAAGCACTGTCAATGAAGACTTCCAAACACTTGATCTTATATTAATAGAAACAAATTTATATTCGATGTTAACATATCTCTCATTTCCGGAAAGCTTGTATTGCTATTGCGAGTCTACATTTTACATCCTCTTTTCTTGTAAAATCAGTTATTTTGCCACCTATCTAAAAAAAAACTCGTCTGTTAATTACAGCGTCTCATCTGCTAATTACTTCCTCCGGCTTTACTGGCTTAAGTTCTATTACACTGTACTACTTTTGTTTTAGTTATACTGATGCCGTTCAAGTGGTGTCCCCAAAGTCGTTTGTTGTCTTTGACAGAATTACAGAGTCAACGGCAAACCTTAAAAATTTATGTTTCTTGCCACTGAATTTTAATTGTTGCTCAGCGTACAGATTGTATGAACTGGAGGATAACCTACGACCCTGTCTCACTTCTCATTTACTGCTTCTCTTTCACATCCTTCGACTGATGTACCTGCGATCTGGTTTCTGAGCAAGATTACTCTTTCGCTCCATGTATTTTATTCCTGATAACTTCACAATTACAAAACAATAACAGAAGAATATTTTTGGCGCGTTTTCATACTATCAAATTTATTGCTGTTTTCTACATTACCTTAAGAATAATTAAACTATTTTACTGGCAGGTAACAATATTGTGAATATTATTTGGCAAAAATTTTAAACATTTTGAAGTAAGTTTTAAACATTTTGAAGTAACAGATTGAGACAAGCGTACAAGTGAAGTTTCTAAGCAGAAATGTACAGTGAACAAGTGAACAGATAATTAGCCAAACTCATATTTTTACTGAATATGACAACAGCTTCAGCAGTACATAACATCGCTGTCAGCAGACGAGGTTGTTTACGTTAAATTTCAGAACACACCGCAGTATTTCGAAAGGAGTATGCCTGAAGCTTTTGGAGGTCATAGCCTGTCGGATGTAAATGTTAAACTTAGCGGCACGTTTCGTACTATTCGAAAGAAATAAACTGTTTGGTGGCACTGGGTTTCAGCCACCTCGTATCCTGCCACATTCATTCACAACAACGCAAGCAACTACAGTACACTCAAGAAGCAAGTGTCACAGACATATGCAGGACACGGACAACAGGTGACGTATGGTAACACGTCGGCGGAAGTTAACGGTAAATGAAGACCACTAAGATGTTTTTAAGGACTGCAATGCTCTATGTAATCTCTGAGTGTAATGTTGGCTTTAATCGTATAGTAAGCTTATGGAATCAACGCTGCACTGCTCGTTGCTCACAGATATCACCTGAGTAAGAGCTATATTAAATGCGTATGTTACGTAATAACGCAACGCATCGTGGATTTGCATCGGAAAAAGTGCTTCTCAGGCGTTACAGTGATCTCAGTCAGAGTAAAAGTTTGATGCTGAATTGTAAGAACGAGTAGTCGTGTATAAGAGATCTGACAAACGAAGAGAAACTACTCTTATTACAGAGGAAATGCATCAGTCATAACACTAGAAAATTTGTGCCAAACCAGGATTCGAAACCCCATTACCTGCTTTCCTCGACCAGTGCCCCAACCATTAGACTGTCTGAGCACGCCTCCAACCTGAATAGAACATTTGTCCAACTGATGTTTCATTTCAGAATATTTAATTAATTTCAAATCATGGAATTATTTGTGGCGAATTATAGATACGCGTCTGTGTCTTTAAGCTGTGACGAGTTTCATCGAAATCGGTCAATCTAAAGCAGAGGTCAGACAGTTTATAACAGATGTTACCTGCAATGACCCATTGAACTGTGCTGGGTACGATTTCAATGACGTGTCCGAATGTCTGTAAGGGAATGGCAGTCCAGTCTTCCTCAAGAGCCAAAACCAGACGAAGTAGTGATGTTGGGCGATGGACTCCGGAGCTAAGTCGACATCCTAAATCATCCCAAAGGAGGGTTCATGTCGGAATTCTGGGCAGATCATTCCATTTCAGGAATGTTATTGTCTACAAACCATTGCCTCACAGAAGCTGCGTTGACATACTGATTTAATCAGTCATCGTCTCTGAACTGTTCCTCTAATATACGCAGTATACATTGCTGTAAAATCTATTCATGTCCTTTCGCATTCTTCGTTTTCGTTAGCGCAATAAGAGGACCACAAACCTAAGTGCTATCGATGTCAAATTGATTCCATATTTTTAGATTTCCAGAAGCTCAGTTGTGCGACAGGATTCGTGATTTCCTGTGAGAAAGGTCACAGTTCGTAGTAATAGGCGAAACATCATTGAGTAAAACAGAAGTAATATACGGCGTTCCCCAAGGAAGTGTTATAGGCCCTCTATTTTTCCTGATCTATATTAACGACATAGGAGACAATCTGAGTAGCCGTCTTAGATTGTTTGCAGATGATGCTGTCATTTACCGTCTTGTAAAGTCATTAGATGATCAAAACGACTTGCAAAATGATTTAGATAAGATATCTGTAAGGTGCGAAAAGTGGCAATTGGCCCTGAATAAGGAAAAGTGTGAAGTTATTCATACCAGCACTAAAAGAAATCAGCTAAATTTCGATTACGCGATAAGTCACACAAATCTGAAGACTCTAACCTAACCTAAATTCAACTAAATACTTAGGGATTACAATTACAAATAACCTAAATTGGAACGGTCACAAAGATAATATTGTGAGTAGAGCAAACCAAAGACTGCGATTCATTGGCAGAACACTTAGAAGGTGCAACAGGTCTACTAAAGAGACTACTTAGACCACGCTGTCTGCCCTATTCTGGAGAATTGCTGTACGCTGTGGGATCAGCATCAAGTGGGACTGACGGATGACATCTAAAAAGTACAAAGAAGGACAGCTCGTTTTGTATTATCGCGAAATGAGGTAGTGTCACAGACATGATACGTGAAATGGAGTGGGAATCATTAAAACAAAGGCGGTTGTCGTTGCGACAGGATCTTCTCGTGAAATTTCAAACACCAGTTTTCTCCTCCGATTTCGAAAACATTCTGTTGGCACCCACCTACATAGGGAGAAATAATCATCACGATGAAAGAAGAGAAATCAGGGTTCGCACAGAAAAATTTAAGTGCTCGTTTTTCCCGCGTGCCGTTCGAGAGACAGCTTGAAGGTGGTTCATTGGACCCTGTGCCAGACACTTTATTGTGAATAGCAGAGTAATCACGTGGATGTAGATGTAGGACGAAATGCACCCCTTTCGTTCTTCACTGTTGGGACTGCCCATGATGGCAGGTAATGTCATCCAGGCATTCATCGAACCCAAACCCTTCCATCGGACTGCGATAGGGTATAGCATGATTCATCACTCCAAATCAATAATTTCCAGCACCCACTGTCCATTGACGTCGCTTTGCACCATCTCAATCGTCGTTTAGCACTGAACATAAAAATATGTGGCTTATGAGTGAGCAACTGCTCGATCACTGTATCTCATTCTTTTCAACTCGCTACTGTGCTAGCTGGACTGCTGGTAGCACTTTAGAACTCGCGATTCCCCCCGCTAATTTTATGAGATTGTTTACAGCTGGCGTGTGTAGTGCTCGACGGTCACTGTCCATCAGAACATGAGGTACCTGTTCCTGGTTTAGCTGCGGTTCTTTCTTCTTATTTCCACTTCACAGTCACATGAACAATCGACTATCAGCTCTAGAAGGGTTGAAATATGCATGATGGGTTTGTTACTCAGGTGACTAGTCTACGTCCGAAGTCGCTGCGCCCTCCTACCCGCCCTATTCTGCTATTAATGCTTCTCTACTGACAACACAATACCTCCCACGTCCTTTGTGCTGACGGGACCGCCTTTCGTGACATGTAGTGGTCAGTTCCGCATTACATTGAGGTATCCAGATACTTTTTAATCAGGTAGTGTAGGTCTGGTATCGAACCTTCATTGCTCAAAACCGATCAAAACATTTCTCAGGTAGTTTTCTATGCGGCAATATAGCAACCTCTCTGTTTCTGCCTTCCGACGGCGCACGGGAACAAGTCTGTAGTAACCGCTCGGTCATTACTATTAAGTTAATCGACTTCGATGAAAAGCGTCACAGCAAAAGGAAACAGTTCAATGTCCAAAACTACCTGCACGCTAGTACGACACAGAGGTTATTAGTAATGTGCAGCCTCCCTCTTCTCTTTTAGTCTACCATTACCAACCACATCATTTTCTGTAAATCTAAACTTATTTTTGCACCACACCTGCACAGAAGTACTGTAACAGGACAAAATGTGTCCGCAACTCGTGGTCTAGTGGCGTGGTCCTCAGCGGAGGAGTGCCTCTGAGGATATCATGCGCAGTCCTGGACGAAACATCAAGAGCAGAATAAATACTTGGACCACGACCTCACATCCCGAAAGGTTTACCAGCAGATAGTGGCTAGCGTTGCTGCCTCTGGATAAGGAGTCCCGGGTTCGATTCCCCACCGGGTCGGGGATTTTCTCCACCCGGGGACTGGGTGTCTGTATTGTCCTCAGCATTTCATCATCATTTGGGAAACTGGCGAGACTGGACTGTGACAAGACTGGGAATTTGTACGGGCGCTGATAACTAAGCAGTTGAGCGCCCCACGAACCAAATATCATCATCATCATCATCGTCATCATCAGGACAAAAAGTCTCCCAGGAGACAACACTATAATACCGTGTAGTTCTGTCCCTTGCTTTGATAATTGCGTCATTCGGCGAGGATTGATTTGCACAAATTTCTTCACGTACGCCATGTCCGGCATTGGCGATTAGATCCTGTGTAGGTACTAAAATTCGGTGATGTTGAATGCTAGGTTTCACACGCTGTTCTAGATAGTGCCAGAAATTTTCTGTGCGGTTAAGATCGAGTGATTTAGCGGGCAAGTCGGGATGCGATAGGGTGCCTGAGTGTTCGTAAAACAAGGAAAATATGCATGCAGCCCCGTGAACATGCCTGCTGCCGTCTTAGAAGATGAGAGTCTACACGGCATATTCATCACGAACATGAGATGCGAGAGCCGCGAATGGACCCGAGAATGTTGAAATATTCTGATACATGAATACGTAAATGAAATAAGTGGGCCCAAAGTCATGGAACGGAAGACGCTCTGAAAATATTACAGAACTACCACTAGTCTGAACTACACCCGCTACAAATGCGTATTAAATGCCTCGTTGGACCGTTGGTGCATTCGACATTTGGCATCATTTGCAGAAATGCAAAATCGTGGCTCGTCGGACCACACAACACCCATCCAGTCATCTACTGTCCATTTTATGTGATCCTCAACCCACTGAAGACATGTGGTTTATCTGCCACTGTGAGCAATGACCTCCGCGGTACCAGACTTCAATCGTTCATTGCATAAAGGTTCCTGCAGGATGTTTGGGAACTGCATTCATTGACAGCAGCAAGTCCTGTCGAGTTTGAAATCGAATGTCCTTATAAGACGTGACATTGGACTCTGGTCCCTGTTTAAGACCACTGCTCGTTCTTAGTGGCTGCGAACAACAGACCATTCCTCGTAGATGCGGTGGCTGCACCAACTTCAGTAACGGTATGGTCATGTGCCCATTCAAAGAGGAAAATTCCTTTCTGGCCTTCTGTCATGGCTCTATATCGACTCATCGTTTCCATACGACCGACTGGTGCATCAACGCCACTTTGTTGCCGCATCTTACGTCACTAGTGGAGGGTCACAGGACCATCTCGTGCCAGTTCTACACCATCCACAGCGCCCCAAAGCTATTGCTGCAATGCTCTTTAAGCGATAACTTCTTGTTCGATGAGTTTACTTTGTATTTGAATTTGCGCAACTCGAGCAACACGTACTAAGCTATCGATAGTGAAATCGCTGTTTTGCTTCCCTTCTTTAAGCTCTAATGTAGATCTTTAAAATCCATAACCTTGCTGTGGCTATTTTCTTGCTTTTTTTTATATCGATGAATTATACTTGCAACCAGACCCGCCCAGAGAAGGTTTTCTTCCTGTACTTAGTTTATTGACTTTCATTATAGCTTGGTTTGAAGAACAACCTAGAGCTCTGATATGTGATGGCTCCGCATTTACAGAGTATGAAGTTAAAAAAAAAAAAAAAAAAAAAAAGAGGTTTAAATGGTTCTGAGCACTATGGGACTTAACATCTGAGGTCATCAGTCCCCTAGAACTTAGAACTACTTAAACCTAACTAACCTAAGGACATCACACACATCCATGCCCGAGGCAGGATTCGAACCTGCGACGGTAAAGGTCGCGCGGTACCCGACTGAAGAGCCTAGAACCGCTCGGCCACATCGGCCGGCAGCACGAAGTCAAATCATATACAAACGTAGCTCACTGACTGCACAATATTCCATATAAAAGCAATTTGCTACGTCGTAATTATAGTAACAAGCCAATGACTAATAAAAAAGAAAAGTTATGTATACAGACAGCAGGAATGGAGTTCATGAGATATGCAAGTGGCTGTAATAAAATGCATAAAATAAGGAATGAAATAATAAGATCAGATTTATAAATCTTTTCAGTTAGTGACAAGATCGAAGAAATAGAATGAAATGGATCGTGTTGATAGAATGATAGATAATAGATTATTAAAAAAAAAAGAATGAATCATCTGTCGACTGGAAAGAGAGAACTGGGAAGATCTCGTAAATGTGGATGGATGATATAAACCGGAACTGGTGACTGTAGCACCCGACCATTGGATGGTGATGATGATGATGATGATGATGATCCAACGAACGATGGGCGATTTATATTCTTTCAGTAACAGTTTTTTTCTGCGAGTGCTCAGTGATACAATTGCCAACAAAAGTAATACAGTTTCTTTCCGAGACATAATACACTCATAGTAAGCGAGACACTGCTTGTTTAGTCTCAGTTTGTCCCAATAAATAGAGTCTGCAAGCCTTTGGGCCGTTATCAGTACAAATAAAATCTTCTGAATAGTTTGAACACGTACATATCGATAAGATAATGAACTGAAATCAGATATACAAAATGCGTTAGTGAAACATTTGAAAAGCATTAACTTGAACGATTGGGAGGTGTTAAAAAAATGTCTTTTCTTGCCACTCAGTCATCAACAAGATGCCATATACTGATAAACTGAATCATTACAATTTATGCCGTCTAACGTTCAGCAGCTTCTTCTCTAAGTGGAATTGAACTCATCAACATCATCTTGGATAAGAGTTGTTTCTACAATAAGACATAAGGTATTCATTACATAAGAACGAACAAAGACTGCGTGAGTTGTATAGTATCGAGCCTCCTGCGTACAAGTATTTAACCAACTAGATATACTACATCTTCTCCTCTTCGATGGCAGAATTATAACACAGAAATTAGACTGTGCCTTTCACAAGTTTCCTATCTTCAAATAACGCCAGAACTTTTCTCACATTGCTTTCAGTACGCTTGTTTTGACTTCGAATTCTTTTCTTTTGTCATCAAGCCATTTAAAACTGCTGTGAACATCTCTTTGCTTTCGTAGCGACAATGTATCATGGATATTGAACCACGGCGGGTTATCCCCCTTCTTCACAGTTTTGCTCGGCACATCACTATTAAAATACCTTAGAATTTAATTCATCGAAGCTCCACATGATGCGATCCAGAAAATAGTATTTGATGTCGACTTCTTTGGTAATCTAATACTTACTACTTGTCACACTGTTACCGTTTAAAACCGATTCCCGCATCTACATTAAGTGAATTTGCAAGTTCGAGTCAGTTCACCACCAAGAGATCGAAGTTGTTATGTTCGCGGGTTTACCTTATTTACGTAATTTTGGGATCGAACTTCTTGCAACAATATCACACGTGGCCCCGTCGATGCCACCAGTTCTGATGCTACGAGACCCCCAGGCTGTATCTGGCAAGTTAAAATATTCCATTATTATCACAATGTGTTCAGATAAGGTATCCACAACATTCTCCGCATTGAAGTGTGTCGCGACAGCTACTGAAGCATCCAGTTGGATACACCTAGGATGCTTACCGTCACTTAAATTATTTGAAATTCGGTATGTAATAACCGTATTAAATATTATAGAATTATTTGCGGAATTTTATACGCCTTGCCACCGTTGTCCAGCTTATCCTTGCAATGTAACATTTCGCTGCTATATAATTCCAGTTTCAGGGTGGTTTCTGTTCCTACAAAAACGTAGACATCATCTTCATTATGAAATATGACTGATTTTCGAACTTCGCGTGAACTTTCCTGCACTTAATTGATACCAAGTAGCAGTTTCACATCTGCAGGAATTAGCGTTCCCTCTGGGAGATCCGACAACAGTCCAAAGGAAGACATTATGCCGCAATACAGCCGAGTATTTCGCGAAAACTCTGGTTCTCCCAAATCAAGCTATCTAGACGTCGTACCACTACCATAACGTGCATCCAGCTGGGTCACGGCTGTTACCCTCCACATCTTTATAGGAAGAAGGTACAACGAAGACCAACCAACTGAAATTGCAGACCTCCACCATGTGATACTAGGATGTTCACGTTATGACAGACAACGCCCCAAGTTTCTTAAGGCCTTGATCGGAGCAGGAGTCCTCAACCTACATCTGTGACGGACCTGTTTCAACAGCTGACCTCAACGGACTATGTCAGTATTGCCCAGTTTCTGCAAGAAGCGGATATCCAGTTATAAGTCAGTCTCGAATGTTCAAGCGTAACAAGTTGTGATATATGGACTGCGTTGAGTGCGTAAATGTGCAGAATGCACCATGAAGTTTACCTGGATTAATTTAATTTCTAACGTGTATGGCATATATGGTTTACCAAATCTGTAGTTACTCACTTGTCTGGCTAAATGATTAATGCCAAGGAACAAAAAATTATATTTAAAAGAAATGTCCCGTCTCTCTAATGTGGTTGATAAACTCTTTCAATTTAAGACAGGTAACTGATCGTCGGGCATAAAAATTTCACACAAGCATGCTACATGTACTCGGCTACCCGAGTAGTCGCTTCCTGTAAGCAGTGCAGGACTCAGCTACAGGGTAAGCCCTAGAGTACGTTCTCTCTCTGGCTGTGCGCGCGCCGAGTGTGTGTGTGTGTGTGTGTGTGTGTGTGTGTGTGTGTGCTTGTCTGTGGACGTAGCGAGGCGCAATCATGAAGTTTTGTCAAGTCGAAAATAATGAAGTTACTTAATTAATTTTCCGTTTTTTTTTTTACACGTATGTGTGTAGTGCTGGCAACCTTTGAAATTTCTACGCCACAATACCGTTAGCAGGCCGCTAGAACAGCCAAAATAAAATGGCTTAGCTCATGGATAATGTAGCTTATCGTGTCGAAATTTCGGTGTGTATCAGGACTACAAACATGCATGTGCTAATAGACTAAAATCATTTACGTAACTTTAACTTTTGCAGGTGACAGTTAGAATTTTTGGCTACCTCTTGTAATATCAATGGAATTTTAACTAATGAATGTCCAAGGGTGAGCATGTCATATAATGCACAGAGTCAGATACACAGGATCAGGAAGGACGATTGGAAATGTAGTGTCTTACTAGTGGGCTACCTAACATATTAGACAATTCCCATCCACACACTAACGTTGGCTTGCGCTTGTCTGGATTTTTTTTTTTCCAGACAATAATTACTACTAAAGAAATGATCAGATATATCACTGAATGACAGGAGGATGTTTCTACGTGATTTCGGGGATGCGCTAGTGCTTCTTGACAGTTCACCAGTCAAACGAAACAGAGCAGTTTGTCTTAAAGTGTACGTCAATGAACACTCGCAACAAGACGGTGTGGCGGAGCGAAGACGACCAGAGAGCCAATTAGAACTAAAGCGTGGGGAGTCGAGCACACTGCTCGTTTGCGCCGAAAGTGCAAAAAAATTGGTCATCGGTCGCGGTCGTAAAATCTGATAAAGCCACGGCTGCAGTTTCACCGGCTGTCAGCAGGGCGAAATGCGAGAGGAAAACACGGACTTTCTCCCGGGAGAAGGAGACGCGGGTAACGCGTAACGCGACGGACGCGGGTCATAAATACGCCGGCCTGCCTTGCGTCGAGTTCCAGCCGAGCGGTAATTGTTCACTCTCTGTGCTGACCAGACGCTGCGGATTTACGGCACGTGCACCGTGCAAATGACGGACAGGCAGCGCGGACGCCGGTTTCACCTAACTAATGTTCGTCACTACACACACGTCTCTCTGTAAACACACGCTTCAGCATTGTCTCATTTCCGTTGTGATAGATCTAAAAGCATTGGTGGAAGGGGCAACAAATGTAGAATGTATGAGTCTGGCGATATACCATCTGCCTTTCGGAAAAATATCATCCACATTATTCCGAAGACTGCAACGGCTGACAAGCGCGAGAATTACCGCACAATCAGCTTAACAGGCCAAGCATCCAGTTGCTGACAAGACTAACATTCAGAAGAAAAGAAAACTGGAAAACTGACGAAGTGTTTGGCTGTGGGAAAATTAAAGGCACCAAAGAGACGGTTCTGACGTTGCTGTTGATAATGGAAGCAAGACTAAAGAAAAAGCAAGACACGTTCAGAGGATTTGTAGACTTGGAAAATGCTTTCGACACTGTCAAATGGTGCAAGATGTTCGAAATTCAGAGAAAGATTTGAGTAAGCTTTAGGGAAAGACGGATAATATACAACATGACGAGAACCCAGCGAGAGTAATGAGAGCGGAACACCAACAAT
The DNA here is from genome assembly GCF_023864275.1 of Schistocerca cancellata. NCBI lineage: Eukaryota > Metazoa > Arthropoda > Insecta > Orthoptera > Acrididae > Schistocerca > Schistocerca cancellata. The sequence goes on from NC_064627.1 coordinate 567,456,618, forward strand.
GTCCCTACTGTTCGATCTGTACATCGAAGAAGCAATAACGGAAATAAAAGAATGTTTCAAGAATAGAATTAAAATTCAAGATGAAAAAATATGAATGATAAGGTTTGCTTATGACATTGCTATCGTCAGTGAAATCGAAGACGAATTACAGGATCTGCTGAATGGAATAAACGTTCTAATGAGTATACAATATGGACTGAGAGGAAAGTGAAGAAAGATGAAGATAATGAAAAGTGGCAGAGATGACAACAGTGAGAAACTTAACATTAGGATTGATGGTCACAAAGTAGATGATGTTAAAGGAATTCTGCTACCTAGGCAGTAAAATATAGAGTGACTAACGGAGCAAGGAGGACATAAGAAGCAGAGTAGCACTGGCAAAAAGGGAATTCCTGGCCGAGAGAAGTCTACTAACATCAAACATAGCCCTTAATTTGAGGCAGAAATTTCTGAGAATGTACGTATGGAGAACAGCATTGTATGGTAGTGAAGCATGGACTGTGGGAAAACCAGAACAGAAGAGGATCGAAGCATTTGAGATGTGGTGCTACAGACGAATGTTGAAAATTAGGTAGACATATAAGGTGAGGAATGAGGACGTTCTGTGCAGAATCAGAGAGGAGAGGAATGTGTGGAAAACACTGACAAGAAGAAGGGACAGGATGGTAGGACATCTGAAGACATAAGCCAATAACTTCCACGATACTAGAGGGAGGTGTAGAGGAAGACAGAGACTCGAATAAATCGAGCAAATAATTTAGGATGTAGTTTGCAAGTGCTGCTCTGAGATGAAGTGGTCGGCACAGGAGAGAAATTCGTGGGCGGTCGCATCAAACCAGTCAGAAGACTGATGACACAAAAAAGTCTAGATACTAACATAGATCGTTTTTAAAACAGAAAATAAGTTACTAGAAGTGAAACAGTTCGTTAATAGTCATCCTAGCCAAACTGAAAATATAAATGAAGAATGTTTTACGTACAGCCTTGATTTACAAACAAATCCTTCTCTGAATGTAAACTTCCTGTGAACAAACACAGACGCGGCCAATGTAGATACTGAATATATTAGAACGTGCGCACTGAATTTAGTAGAACATTTCGTATAAAGTAAGTCCAATATTCAGTGCCATGTATTCATCAGCAGCAAGTGACTCGAATACATTTACACATACGTAGCACATGTATGCTAACTTTATGGAGGTGACCACAACAATGAGCAGATGATGGCTCCGTACAATCTTTGAAACTCTTATTCGTATGTGAGCTTTGAGAATTTCGCAAATTCACAAAAATAACACTTGAGTGCGATCTAGGAATTGTTTTTGGTGTATGATCCGTTGTTCTGTTTATTTATTTGAAACAAAAAAGATCAGGATTTATGTCCCCTCGACGACAGTGTCATTAGAGACGAAGCACAAGCTCGGAAAGGGGTAAGATGGGGAACGAAACAGGACCTCTACTCTTCTAAGGAATCTTCCCTGCATTTGTTTTATGTGGTTTAGGGCAACGACGAAAAAGCTAATCTGGCTGACCGGACGGGCCTTTTAACCGCTGTCCAACCGAATACAAGTCCGATGTCTTACCTCTGCACCTTTTTTTAAGTCAACAAGGGTAGAAGTAGGACAGCAGGTTCTGCGTATTCTTGGAATTGTAGTTATCATACAAAATAAACACGCAAAGATGGTCCGATTCTACGAACTTGTGGGTCTGAAAAAGACCTTACTTCTTATACGTTCTTTGGCAAGAGGTCTTTTGCGACAGTATTTCCCCTACACAAAAGACGGGTAAATTACACACCAGAAGTCGGATTCAGAGGCCAAGTCTTGGCGTACTGCAACACGCCAAAATACCTAGGAATAACACTAGATAGAACTCTTACAAGCAGCATTTTTCAAACGTATAAAGTCAAAACGAGGAACATCATTCTTCTAAAACTTGCTGGGGCCCCGTGAGGAGCTAATGTTATGTTTTAAGATCCACAGCCTTGGCTCTAATATACTCTACTGCTGAATGACCTAGTAGATAGTGTCGGAAGTTCCATGCGGCTTTTCGCGGATGATGCTGTAGTATACAGAGAAGTTGCAGCATTACAAAATTGCAGCGAAATGCAAGAAGATCTGCAGCGGATAGGCACTTGGTGCAGGGAGCGGAAACTGACCCTTAACATAGACAAACGTAATGTATTGTGAATACATAGAAAGAAGGATCCTTTATTGTATGATTATATGATAGCGGAACAAACAATGGTAGCAATTACTTCTGTAAAATATCTGGGAGTATGCGTACAGAACGATTTGAAGTGGAATGATCATATAAAATCAATTGTTGGTAAGGCGGGTGCCAGGTTGAGATTCATTGGGAGAGTCCTTAGAAAATGTAGTCCATCAACAAAGGAGGTGGCTTACAAAACACTCGTTCGACCTATACTTGAGTATTGCTCATCAGTGTGGGATCCGTACCAGGTCGGGTTGACAGAGGAGATAAGGAAGAGCGACGCGTTTCGTCACAGGGTTATTTGGTAATCGTGATAGCGTTACGGAGATGTTTAGCAAACTCAAGTGGCAGACTCTGCAAGAGAGGCGCTCTGCATCGCGGTGTAGCTTGCCGTCCAGGTTTCGAGAGCGTGCGTTTCTGGATGAGGTATCGAATATATTGTTTCCACCTTATTATACCTCCCGAGGAGATCACGAATGTAAAATTAGAGAGATTCGAGCGCGCACGGAGGCTTTCCGGCTGTCGTTCTTCTCGCGAACCATACGCGACTGGAACAAGAAAGGGAGGTAATGACAGTGGCACGTAAAGTGCCCTCCGCCACACACCGTTGGATGACTTGCGGAGTATAAATGTAGATGCAGATGTAGATGGATACTCATGTTCGACCTGGATCAATAGTATTCACACTAAGAAGGTAGACGAGCAACTCAATCAGGCATTGCGAATAATTATAGGGTGCATTCGTAGTACAAACACAAAATGGCTTCCTGATCTTAGCAATATACCTCCTCCAGCTCTTACCAGATCAGAAACTCTCCTGAATGTCTGGAACAACATTCAGAAGAATGGTCAAATGTGTGTGAAACCTTAAGGTACTTAACTGCTAAGGTCATCATTCCCTAAGCTTTGGTACTTAACTGCTAAGGTCATCATTCCCTAAGCTTACACACTATTTGACCTAAATTATCCTAAGGACAAACACACAGACCCATGCCCGAGGGAGGACTCGAACCTCTGCCGGGACCAGCCGCACAGTCCATGACTGCAGCGCCTTAGTTCAGAAGAATCCTTAGCAACCTAATCATAGAGTTATTACACAAGAAAACGTTGTGACACGCAGCTAACCGCCTTGTTGGATCCTGTTTCAGTGTTAACCATTCAAGGGCAGTGCAGTGGGAACAATTATCAGTAGTCAACAAATGTCTAGTCGAGAACCCTTCCATGCGGATACAAGGAATCTATCTCCCCAGACGTCAATAGAAGATCATGAACTGGATTCGAAACGGACAAGGCAGATGTGGTAATTTAGTATACAAATGAGCTTGGGCTAGTTCTGCAAATTGTGACTGTGGTGCCTTTTAATAGTCAATCCATCACATAACTGCTGACTGTCCTCTTGCAGCGTATAAAGGGAGGATAATGGAAATTCACAATGCATAGGGTGCAGCAGTCGAATGGCTCAGGGAACAAGATCTGGAGATGTAAGATTGTACAAGCTTGTGATTAAGCACATTTTTTGTTTTTGTCATACGATAAATAAATACATCAGAAATAACCATAACAGCTGCAACTACTCCGGTGAATCCGTAGGGTGTTACAGGCTTGTGGAGTGCTAGCCAAGGAACAGAAATTTCAGTAACATTTAGGTCTGTTGTGTACCATCTAACGTCTTTCTAGTCCTTTCAACACATACTTGTAGTTATCCATACGATATTGAGTACTGTACATCTCTATATGTGTTTGTACCTCTAAAACAGTCTGAATATGACGTAAATTTGCGTGTAACTAATGCGATATTCGTCGATATGTTATAATGCATGGAGCTAAACGAGTCTGAAGCCACCAGTTGGACTTGTAAAAATTGTTCCCAGCGTGCGCAATACGCCTGCTGACTTCGTTAAGAAGCTTTTTGAAACTGGTCTAACGGACATCAACCCGTCGAACAGTGTTGGTCTCTTACAACGGTGCAAGAGACTCCAGCAGTATTGCGCTCTGAGTCTTTGCAGATAAATGAATTACGAAAATGTGGAAACAGGTTGTAACTGAAGCAATAGCAGACTTATTTGCAAGCCGTTTCTTGCGACGATGCTTATCTGTGTCCGTTAATCTCATTAAATATCCTTATCTAAAGTTTGGCTCCCCTACGATTAAATTATGAAATCAATTCACTGCTTGACATTTCAAAGGTCTGACATGACATATCGATTCCTGGTACAGATACTAAGGCTTTATCTCTTCTTGCGATTAAAAAGCCGTCGTTTTATCGATAGATTCGGTTTTGTATACAACATTGTTTCTTATTATAACACTGTCTCTCGTCTCGTAAGAGTCTGGACTACCTCATTAGCATACGTCTCTTCTGACAGAGCATCTAAACAGATATTATTTTCTTCGAAAATATGTTTTATATTGTGTCCTAAATGACTTCAAAGAAACCTTTGAGTTATTTACGCGGTCCAGACACTTTAATGCGACCACCGCCTATGTTCGGCATCAACGTGCAATAATCGGCAGGTGGTAGTACTAGTAGACACATAAATCGTGTCTGAGTGTGGGGGGGGGAGGGAGATGGGGGACGCTATAACAGTACAATCGTTGTTGTAATGCTCAAACGGAGCAATTTATCTGACATCCAAAACGGCACGTTTATTGGCTTTCGGGCCAACGATGGCAGCATTTTAGAAATGGTTAAGTTTCTAAAATGTTCGCATCTACATCTAAACTGTTGGCATCTACATCTACGTGATTACTCTGCTATTCACAATAAAGTGCCTGGCAGAGGGTTCAATGAACCACCTTCATGCTGTCTCTCTACCATTCCACTCTCGAAAGGCACGCGGGAAAAACGAGCACTTAAATTTTTCCGTGCGAGCCCTGATTTCTCTTATTTTATCGTGATGATATACTGAGTATATTGCCTTAGCATAACATTTAGGAAACTAGGTTCATCCCAAAAATTGAAAACATGTGTTATGCATTTAAGTTAAGAGCTATAATAGTAACAAACTGTCATAACTATAACAACACCGTAATTTGCAAAACATAAAATCTAAATGTGCACTGACAACTGTCAGTACCTCACTTGGTGCTCCGACTGTGAACACGGGTCTGACGACTCCGCCAGTGTGATCGTGTAAGTGAGGGGAACGCTGCTTTTTTCAGTCGTTTCCACCTGCGTTCGGGAAGTCAGTCTTTCCTTTACTCTCTTCCCCTTAGTCAAATTCGTCCTGTTTTCTGGCTCTACCTGTGGACGTACGAACCGTGTCAATTTGTTGTTGATTGCAAGTTCGGTCAGAGGCTGACGATGTGTGCCTTTATCTGACTGAAACGTTGCCGGTCAGGTCGTAAAACCATTCACATGGCCAGGCCCTCGAAGAAACGACTGAAAAGTATCCTGTGTTAAATGTGGCTTGCAATTTATAGAACACCATGACATTTTCGAGACATTTTCATGCTAGTTTACACTCTGAAGGTAGCTGTTAAACTTGTTTTTTTTTTGTTTTTTTTTTTTTGTGGTTTTAGGGCGCACAACTTCAATGGTCATTAGCGCCCTGACTACTCTAAAAACGCACCGCGAGGCACAAGTTGACAACAACTAAAAGGGAAAACACGCTAAAAGAGACTGACAGGCATAGGATTAAAAAACAACATCAAATGTCCTTAGCGAGGTTTGTCAAATTGATAAAACAAAGAACACGAGCAGCTGCTCGTGGGTCATCCGCTAAAACGGCATCGAAAGTATTAGGCAGGTTAAGATCGAGGCGCAGTTGGTTAAGATCGGGACAGGACATTAAAATGTGTCTAACCGTCAGCAAGTGCCCACATGGGCAGAACGGCGCCGGCGCAGCCGTCAGTAGATGGCGATGGCTGAACCGGCAGTGTCCAATCCTTAACCTTGCTAAAACGACCTCCTCCCGCCGAGAAGGGCGTGAGGAGGACGTCCAAGCCACGGGAAGAGGTTTTAAGGCCCGAAGCTTGTTGTCGGTAAGTGCAGCCCAATCGGCATGCCACAGCGACACAACGCGCCGACAAATGACCCTGCTAAAATCGGACGAAGGGACACAACAAGAAGCTGTCCGAGGCTGGAGGACCGCAGCCTTGGCCGCGGCATCTGCAGCTTCGTTCCCAGGGATACCGACATGGCCAGGAACCCACATAAAGCTAACTGGCGGACTGACGTCCACCAGCCGCTGAAGAGAGCGTTGGATCCGGTGTACGAAAGGGTGAACCGGGTACGGATCACTGAGGCTCTGGATGGCGCTCAGGGAATCTGAGCAGATGACATAAGCAGAATGTCGGTGGCGGCAGATGTAAAGAACAGCCTGGTAGAGGGCAAAGAGCTCAGCTGTGAAGACCGAACAATGATCATGGAGCCGGTATTGGAAACTTTGTGCCCCGACTATAAAGGAACACCCGACCCCGTCATTGGTCTTAGAGCCATCTGTATAAATGAAAGTCATGTTGATGAACTTCGAACGAAGTTCCAAAAAACGGGAGTGGTAGACCGAACTGGCGGTGACCTCTTTTGGGAGCGAGCTGAGGTCAAGGTGAACGCGGACCTGAGCCTGGAGCCAAGGTGGCGTGTGGCTCTCGCCCACTCGAAAGGTTGCAGGGAGTGAAAAATGAAGGTGTTGAAGGAGGCGACGAAAGCGAACTCCAGGGGGTAGCAGGGCAGAGACATACAACCCGTATTGACGGTCGAGAGAGTCGTCAAAAAAGGAACGATAAGACGGATGGTCGGGCATTGACAGTAGCCGACAGGCATACCGACAAAGCAGTATATCGCGCCGGTAAGTGAGCGGCAATTCGCCAGCGTCAGCATGAAGACTCTCTACGGGACTGGTATAAAATGCTCCGATCGCAAGTCGTAAACCCCGATGTTGTATGGAGTTGAGGCGGCGTAAGATGGATGGCCGTGCAGAGGAGTATACGAAGCTCCCATAATCCAGCTTGGAGCGGACGATCGACCGATATAGACGAAGTAGGACGGTTCGATCCGCTCCCCACGACATACCACTGAGAACACGGAGGACATTTAAAGAACGGGTACAACGGGCGGCCAAATATGACACATGTGGAGACCAGCTAAGTTTCCTGTCAAAGGTAAGGCCTAAAAATTTGGTTGTCTCCACGATTGGGAGAGCAACGGGACCAAGTCGTAAGGACGGTGGGAGAAACTCTTTGTAGCGCCAGAAGTTAATACAGACCGTCTTCTCGGCAGAAAAACGGAAGCCATTGGCGACACTCCAGGAGTAAAGACGGTCAAGAGAACGCTGAAGACAGCGCTCCAGGACACGTGTACGCTGCGCGCTGCAATAGATGGTAAAATCGTCCACAAAAAGGGAGCCTGATACATCAGCTGGGAGGCAATCCATTATTGGATTGATCGCGATGGCGAACAGAGCGACGCTCAAAACTGAGCCCTGTGGCACCCCATTCTCCTGGCGAAAGGTGTCGGACAGGACAGAACCCACGCGTACCCTGAACTGTCGATCCATTAAAAAGGAACGAATAAAAAGAGGGAGGCGACCGCGAAGGCCCCATGTATGCATGGTGCGGAGAATGCCCGCCCTCCAACAGGTGTCGTAAGCCTTCTCCAAATCAAAGAACACAGCCGCGGTCGGGCGCTTCCGCAAGAAGTTATTCATAATGAAGGTCGACAAGGTAACCAGATGGTCAACAGCAGAGCGGCGCCTACGAAATCCACATTGTACATTTGTAAGTAGGCGTCGAGACTCAAGCAGCCAAACCAATCGAGAGTTAACCATTCGCTCCATCACTTTACAGACACAGCTGGTAAGTGAGATAGGTCGATAACTGGAAGGCAAGTGCTTGTCCTTCCCCGGCTTAGGAATCGGGACAACAATAGACTCGCGCCAGCATGCGGGCACATGTCCCTCAATCCAGATGCGATTGTATGTACGAAGAAGAAAACCTTTACCCGCAGGAGAAAGGTTCTTCAGCATCTGAATATGAATAGAATCAGGCCCTGGAGCGGAGGACCGTGATCGGCCAAGTGCGGTTTCGAGTTCCCGCATGGTGAATGGGGCATTATAACTTTCACAATTCGAGGAGCAAAAGTCAGGTGGCCTAGCCTCCTCTGCCTGTTTGTGGGGGAGGAAGGCAGGGTGGTAATGAGCGGAGCTCGAAACCTCGGCGAAAAAGCGGCCGAAGGCATTGGAGACAGCCTCAGGGGCCACAAGGACTTCATTCGCGACCTTCAAGCCAGAAACTGGGGAGTGGACCTTAGTGCCAGATAGCCGGCGCAGGCTACCCCAGACAACAGAAGAAGGAGTAAAACTGTTGAAGGTGCTTGTGAAAGCAGCCCAGCTGGCTTTCTTGCTTTCGTTAATAATACGACGACACTGAGCACGTAATCGTTTATAATTAATACAATTCGCCACTGTAGGGTGGCGGTTAAAGGTGCGTAAAGCACGTCGACGAGCACGTAAAGCGTCTCTACATGCTGCGGTCCACCAGGGGACCGGTACGCGACGTGGAGAAGAAGTAGGGTGAGGGATGGAATATTCAGCAGCAGCGAGAATGACTTCCGTGAGGTGTGCGACCTGACGATCGCAGCTTGTGAAGGTTTGATCCTGAAAGGTCGCCCTGGAAGAAAAGAGCCCCCAGTCTGCCTTGGAGATGGTCCAACTAGAGGAGCACGGAGAGGGAGTATGCTGCAGGAGATGGATAACACACGGGAAGTGGTCGCTCGAATATGTATCAGCAAGTGCATACCACTCAAACCGGTGTGCAAGTTGGGGAGTACATATAGAGAGGTCTAAATGGGAATAGGTATGAGTTGTGTCCGAAAGAAAAGTAGGGGCGCCAGTATTAAGGCAGACAAGATTGAGCTGGTTGAAAAGGTCTGCTAACAAGGAGCCCCTCGGGCAGGAGGCTGGAGAACCCCAAAGGGGATGGTGGGCATTGAAGTCTCCAGTTAACAAAAACGGTGCAGGTAGCTGAGCAATAAGTTGCATCATGTCTGCCCTGGTAACGGCAGATGACGAGGGAGTGTAAACGGTACAAAAGGAAAACGTAAAAGTGGGGAGAGTAATGCGGATGGCGACTGCCTGCAGGCCGGTGTGCAACGTGATGGGATCGTAGTAAATATCATCCCGGACCAGCAACATAACCCCTCCATGAGCTGGGATTCCTACCATAGGGGGTAGGTCAAAACGCACAGAGGTGTAGTGTGCCAAGGCAATGTGATTGCATGGGCGTAGCTTCGTTTCCTGGAGGGCTACGACGAGCGGACGATGCAAGCGGAACAGCAACTTCAAGTCCTCTCGGTTGGAGCGAATGCTGCGAATATTCCAGTGAATAAGTGCCATCGTAAGAAAAGGAAGATGAGAGAAGGGGTCACCTCGAAGGCCGCTTAGGGCCTGGCTTCGAGCGAGCACTGCCGCCGCTATCAGTAGGCGGACAGTCATCGTCCATGGGGTCTATAGGGTCATCAGCCATCTCGGGAGGATGGCCGGGAGGGGGAGCTTCCTCCGCCGGTGAACGGCCAGATGTACGGCTACCGGCGGTGCGGCCAGGCGAAACGGATGACGGCCTGGGGCGGCAACCGCTGGGTGGCGCAGGAGAAGAGATGCGCCGTGGCGGAGAAGGAGAACTGTGCTTCCTATGCGCCTTTTTGGAAGGACGTTTGGTGGAAGTATCGGTCGAAGGCTGGGAGGTCGAGAGACGGAGGAAGTCTGCACGGGATGGTTCCTTCTTGAAGGACCGTGCATCTGACTTCGGTGTCTTCGACTTAGCAGAAGCTGAGGAAGTGGCTGGTGTCTGTGGTGTGATGGGAGGAAGAGGAGACGTCGACCGCGCGATCTTAGCACTGGCCGAACGGACGACCGTGGTGCTGAAGGTCAGATCGCATGTCTGGGTTGCGACCTCCCGGGTAGTCCGAGGAGAGGCGAGGACAGTACTATATTTCCCCGCTGGGAGCAGCGTGGGCTTCCTACTAGCCAATAGCTTGCGAGCAGCCGAGGTGGACACTTTCTCTTTGACACGAATTTCTTGGATGCAACGTTCGTCCTTATAGACAGGACAGTCGCGGGAGGATGCGGCATGGTCACCCTGACAGTTCACACAATGAGGAGACGGAGGTGGACAGTCACCCTCATGGGCATCCCTGCCACAAGTGACACATTTAGCCGCATTGGAACAAGACTGTCGAGTGTGATTGAAACGCTGACACTGGTAGCAGCGCGTAGGTGTCGGGACATAGGGGCGAACAGAAATAACCTCGTAGCCCGCCTTGATGCGCGATGGCAGCTTAACACTATCGAAGGTCAAGAAGAGTGTCCGGGTCGGTACAAGGTCGTTGTTGACCTTTTTCATGACCCGATGGACAGCCGTCACGCCCTGCTCAGCGAGGAAAGATTGAAGCTCCTCGTCAGTCAATCCGTCGAGGGAGCTAGTATACACTACACCACGAGACGAATTCAAAGTTCGGTGGGCCTCCACCCGGACAGGGAACGTGTACAGGAGGGTGGCCCGAAGCAGTTTTTGTGCCTGAAAGGCATTCTCAGTTTCTAGTAATAAGGTGCCGTTACGCAACCTGGTACAAGATTTGACAGATCCGGCTATGGCATCAACGCCCTTCTGAATAACAAAAGGGTTGACAGAGGAAAAATCCTTTCCGTCCTCAGTACGAGAAACTACGAGGAACTGTGGGGCAGGCGGTAGTACTTTTGTCACTGTTGGCTGGTCACGTTTCCGTTTTTGGGTCGAAGTCGAAAGCGATGGAGTAGAATCCATTGCGGAGGAATCCCCTATGATTGCCAGCGTCTCCGATGGCGCGCTCCTTCCTTGTGGGGACCCTCTCAGAGGGCACTCCCGCCTTAGGTGAATGTTTACACCTCAGGTCACACCTCCCGAGAAACAGACGGAGGGACCAATCGGCATGGTCAGAAGGTATCAGCTCAGGCAATCACCCCTCCCCGGGCCTGGCCTTTACCAGGGGGTACGCGCGTGCCTTACATGTCTACCCAGGGCGGGGACTTACGCGTTACCCCGTCACCGGCTACGCGTGCGAACGCGTGGGTCGGCCTTCAGACACGCACAGGGAGGAAGGAAGAAGAGGAAAAAGAAGAGAGAGAGGGAGAAAGAGGACAGACTGTCTCAAACGCCGAGGCGGAGACCAGAGAAGGCAAGGAGAAGAAGGCAAGGAGAAAAAGGCAAGGAGAAAAAGGCAAGGAGAAAAAGGCAAGGAGAAAAAGGCAATGAGAAAAAGGCAATGAGAAGGCAAGGAGAAAAAGGCAATGAGAAGGCAAGGAGAAAAAGGCAATGAGAAGGCAAGGAGAAAAAGGCAATGAGAAGGCAAGGAGAAAAAGGCAATGAGAAGGCAAGTTGAAAAAGGCAATGAGAAGGCAAGTTGAAAAAGGCAATGAGAAGGCAAGTTGAAAAAGGCAATGAGAAGGCAAGTTGAAAAAGGCAATGAGAAGGCAAGGAGAAAAAGGCAATGAGAAGGCAAGGAGAAGTCAAGGGAAAGAGTAAGGAAGACAGTGAGGTGGAGAAGAGCAAAGAAAGGGACCAACAAAAGGAAGGAAGAAACGAGAAGTTTAAAACCAAAAAGACCACGATTATAGGTCGTGAAACCGTCCGTCTCCGGACGCAGGCGCTAACTACCCCCGTGAGGGGGATGGACTCCTTTTAGTCGCCTCTTACGACAGGCAGGAATACCTCGGGCCTATTCTAATCCCCGGACCCGCAGGGGGGCTGTTAAACTTGGAAACTGATGGGATGACTGAGTTTAGCTGTTCACCTCAGCTGAACCGTTTAAGATACCATAATTATGTTTTCTTCCAGATGAACAGTGGAAAAGTCCGCTATAAATGACGTGCAGTCTCTTTTCGTATCTTTATTAATTACAAGGAATGACAGACACAACTTCACTTTTTCAAATGGACTTATAATAATTTCTGTCGCCAGTATCGTAGTTGTAAAAGAGATGGTATTCAACGGCGTTTCACTCTTCAAAATCTTTTTACTGGTTTCGAAGAAAATACAGTATTTAAAACTTAACATTTAGCAGTTTTGAACACGAAACCGAGTCCTCGGGTCTGTAGAAATTCGTGTTATACGGAACTGCCTCAGCAGGCTGATGAGGGCCTCCAGCTTGTCGCAGCTAAGTAAATCTGCTTACAAAAGCGGGAATAGCGGAGAAAAATTGAATTTAAAACTGATGCTAATCACACTAGGCTACAAGTAGCTGGATCGACACACCAACTGGAAGGCAAAGGACGTGGCATCTAAGGACGACTGACCAGTTATCTAACGCAACATTTCTGCTCTTGTTTCTGCCGCAGCCTTGCAAGAAAAATTCACGTCACAAATACTACTCATTTACAAACAGGGAATTGAGATACATAGATTGTCAAATAATAACTTGACATCATGAGTTTACAATCCTACATTGTAAAATTATGTTAGCAACAACTTCTTTAAAATTCAATTTACGTCATTACGTGTTAGAAATACCTACGATCTAGTGCAATGCAATACGCGTTTGCAGTCGCTGATGTAAGGACTTGTGGTCAGACTAAAGAGATTTTTCCGACATTTTTTCACAATGTGATACTTTAAATGATCTTCAATCGCAGGAACTTAGGAATATTCATCTTTCAGTTTACCCCAGACGAAAAAGCGCCGTGGCGCCAAATCAGACGAACATGCTGGCCGACTGATAACGCCTTCGTGTCTTATCCACCGACCGGGAAAGAGCTGGGTCAGTGCTTTCCTAGCCACAACCGAATTGTGACTCGGGCATCCATCATACTTATTACATGAACAACTACTTACTTTAAGTTGCAGTTGCTCTAAGAGAGCTGGTAGCACTTCGGTAAGAAATTGTGCACATATTTTACTGTAAAGATTTCTGCACTGAAGTAATGACCGTTCAAGTGTCTCCAACAATCCTACACCAAACGTTCACAAGCTACTGCATCTGAGGCTCAACATTCTTCGGCCAGTCCGGGTTGTCAGTGGACAAGTGGTGCATATTTTTTACATTCAGCTTTCTATGACTGGTAAAGGCAGCTATAACGGTAAAGAGAAATCTACGGGAGGCGTTCAACAACTAATGCAGCGCTCTTTTCTGAAAGCAGGTTGATTTTATTCAGGACTTCGATACACCATATTATTCTCCATCTTTTGGCTACATAACCCCGTCTTTCAGCATAATCTTCATTCAGTGGGATGGCCTTATCCCACCTGACTGAGAGGATCTCTGTGCCCGCATGGTACCAATATACTGGTCGACGTCGTAGCCGAAGTCTTGCTGTATCAACAGCTTCCGCACCATTCACGTACTGCTCCCGCGGAGTGCATCCATCATTGGGCCAAATACGTGGAAGTTGGAACGTGCTAGAGCCGGGCTGTAGGGTGGATGAGGAAGAACAATTCAATGAAGTTTTGTGAGCCCCTCTCGGATACACATACTTGTGTGAGGACTTGCGTTGTCGTGGAGAAGGAAGAGATCATTTGCATGTCTGTCGCGACGAACGCGCTGAAGTCGCTTCAGCAATTTCCTGAAGATAGCACAATACACTTCATAGTTGATGGTTGCACCATGAGGGAGGACATCAAATGGAATAACTCGTTCAGAGTCCCAGAAGACAGTCACCATGACTATATGGGCTGAGAGTGCGGCTTGGAACTTTTTATTCGGAGGAGAGGTGGTGTGGCGCCACTCCAGGGACTGCCGTTTTGTTTCCGGTTCGAAGTGATGAACCCGTGTTTCATCGCCTGCGACGGTGTTCAGCAAAAAATTGTCGTGACCAGCCACCTTACGCGCAAGCAGTTCCGCACAGATGATCCTTCGTTGCTCTTTATGGTCTTCTCTTAGTACTCCAGCTGATGGACATATGTGTCAGCACTGTCAACAGAGACGTCCACTTGTGCAGCGAGGCGTGTGATTGTGATCCGTCTATCTCCTCAGATGAGAGTGTCCGCAAATTCCAGGAGTCACAGCTGTGTGCGGCCGGCCGGCACGCTGGAGATCGGAAAGGTTTGCGCGAACTTGTTGCGATGAAGACAGGCGCCTCGCCCAGCGATTCACCGTGCTTTTGTTTACTGCCAGGTCTCCGTAGACATTCTACAAGCGCCAATGAATATCCGCGATGTTCTGGTTTTCCGCCAAAAGAAACTCAATGACAGCTCTCTGTTTGGAACGCACTTCCACTACAGACGCATTTCTGAAGGCTACGTATGGCGCCGTCGCTTCATGAAACTACTCGTATAGAAGCTGATACGGGGATATTCCACGATATCCCACAACAAAATCCGCATTTTTCAACCGAAATGTCCGAGAAAAAAAAATGTAACATTACTTATTGAACACCCATCGTATAAAGCAAGATCCTATTGTCCTGGTGTCGCATCAGAACCAAGTGACAGAAGTCGATGCGTCTTTTGAAATTCTGCTGGTTTAACTGCTCGTGTGGTTGTATGTGTGCAAAACGCGAACAACGCTGCCCTGACATTTTCCAGAGGCGCTCGCAATTTCTTTCGAACTAAGATACGGATTATAAACAACAGCTGTCGGATCACCTACTTTTTTCGCTCCAGTCGTTGCAAGTTTGCTGCGTCCCCTTTGCGTAGTATTCCAGTGCCCTTCCAGTAACAATGTGATTGTCTTTCTTGTTGACTTCTAGCTATTGTGACTCTTTTGCGCTTACAACTCAGCTGTTCTATTCGCGTTCTTTCTGTATTCTAGGTAAAGTAGCATAGTATATAATTTCTCTTGCTTTGTGAAAGACATTTATTTTTCACTAACGAGCACTTGACACACGTGAACGACACAGGCCCATTTTCTCTGTGCCTCTTCTATGCCGGTATCTCTGCGACGCGACACCGTGTTTCCACTTCATCCGACGCGACATATTTCATCACTTGAGCACGAAATCACCAACTCCGGCACCAGACAGCAATCACTTTCATGTCGAAAACATGGAAGCCTCGATCTAATTATTGCAATTACTCCGGAACTAGTAAACGTATTTTGAAAAGTGGAACGTCGTTATACTGGAGTTCCAGTACAGCACTCGTGGCTGTCGCATCGCGGTCGCGAAGTGGGGCCGAGGCAGTTGCAGGTAAGTTTTACAGCCTGACGATAATTTATGGATTTGTAGTTTTAGCTTGACGATGTCCACTATGGAGAAACGCTAGTTACTGTTATTCTGAAGAAGGTTGGGTTATCCCGACTGAAACCTAGGTAAATTCTAGGTAAACGGTGCAACTGAGGCTGTTGATTATTAAAATTAAAATTAATATTTATACAATTGCTGACAGGGTCGCGAAATGTTGAAGATCATTAAATTCGCCTCTTCTAGAACTACAATACTAGCAGCAGATATTACTGTGGTTCCATTTCAAAAAGCAAAGTTGACACCGATACCTCTGTAATTAATATAGCTATGAAAAGGTACTATCCTTCGTTTAATGAAGAACTAATAATTCATCTCTGTAAAAATAGAATTACAGTATCTTAAACTGTTCTGGAAATACATTATAGGACAAAGAAAGGAATCACTACGAAAAAATTATCCGAATGAGACGTAAATCAGTAGATGTGATGTACCTGTACTGACAAACGATCATTTATTCAAGAGAAAGACTTTCACAAATTGAGCAAGTCAATAACCCATTCGTTTACCTCTGACGTAGAGTTGTTGGATGTTCTCCTGAGAGATATCGTGCCAAATTCTGACCAATTGGCACGTTATATCGCCAAAACCCCGAACTCGTTGGAGGGCATACCCATAATACTAAAAAATCTAACTCCTCCCGAACAGGTACCGACCGGCCGCCGTGTCATCCTCAACCAAAGGCCTCACTGGATGCGGATTTGGAGGGGCATGTGGTCAGCACACCGCTCTCCCGGCCGTATGTCAGTTTCCGAGACTGGGCCCATAATACTCTAAACGTTTTCAATTGGGGAGAGATCCCGCGACCAATGGAGGGTTTGGCAAGCAGCAAGACAAGCAATAGAAACTCTCGCCGTGTGCGGTCAGGCATTATCTTGCTGAAATGTAAACCCTGGATGGCTTGACGTGAATGACAACAAAACGGGGCGTAGAATATCGTTCACGTACCGCTGTGCTGTAACGGTGTCGCCGATGACAACAGAAGAGGTCTGCGATGAAAAGAAATAGCAACACAGACCATCGCTCCTGGTTGTCAAGCTGCATGGCGAGCAACAGTCAGGTTGGTATCCCACCGCTGTCCGGGATCTCGAGACCCTTTCTTCGCTCGTCGTCGGAGCTCATAACGAAGCAGGACTCAACACTGAACACATTTCTACTACAATCAATGAGTTTCCAGGCCGAATGTGCCCGACCCCATTCCAAACGGGGTTGCTGGTGTACACAGTCGTGACAAGGGGACGCCGTGATCTCAGTCCCCTCTCTGTGAGCCACCTGTCACTGAAGCACCAGGTGCACGCCGGATCAATGATAATGATGAATCCGGTGCTCTGAGTGCCTCTCTGACGATTGTTCGATCCTCTCGTTCTGTCATCCCCCTAGGGCGACCGCTTTCTTCTTGGCGCAATGTTTGGCCATGGTTCATCCATTTCTACCAACATCGTCGAATAATGGCATCGCTTCTATTCAAATGTTGAGCAAATCACCGATTACTCCAACGAACTTCTTTGAGCCCAAGTACACGTCCTTTCTCGAAAGCTGACATCTGCATACATTTATGCATGTGTCTGCGCGACGTAGTTATGTCCAATGGAGTGCACGGATTAGAATTAGCAAAGACTTTATGCTTTGGTATCGATATGTCGCCTGTTTACTATCCTTGCCAGTTGCGCCGTGAAATAAAATTGCGCTGCATCGCGACACATTCTTCCAACGGCCGCCATTGTACACAATTTAGCATTTTTCGTTTATATTCGTATGAATATCAATTTGTGACCAATTTGCATAACTCCTTCGTGGTGTTTTTTTTTCCTCTTAATGTGTATATGAGGTGAGCAGGTTAGATGAATCACCTTGTACGTAAAAATATGAACGATTCTCCTGAAACGCTTTTTTTTTTTGTTATTGGCGATTGTAATGCACCCCACGGCATCCCATCCACCACCCACCCACCCTTGGATTCGCGCCTGTTTTCTGGATTCTTTCGAGAGGTCCCTTTCCATGGCGAGTGCGAGCGCAGCATCTCACCCCTATGAATTTTTTCGTATGGGTTACATGAAGTAGTGTGGCCAACATGAAACGGAGTGTAGACCCCAGCATGAAATAAAGAGAAACTATTGGATATGGCCTCCCTGACTGTTTCACTGTACAATATAACAAATTAAACTTTCGTCAACCTTTCACAAGAGGTAAGTAGGAAGGAGGAATATATTGGTTGAATCTTCTAGAAACGTAGGTTCTTGGAATTTTAGCTGTAAACCATATCCTGATTCTCCTGTAGCTTCTGCCACGGGAGGTGGATGAGTATCTCTGTGACGTATTCGCGCTTACTAAACGAACCTGAGACGAAACGTGCTGCTACTCTTTGGATGTTGTCTATGTGCTCTGTCATTCCCATTTGTTACTGTCATAAACACTCAAAGTTATTTATAATCCGTCTTGATTGCAAAATGTTTATTCATATGACCGATTTAGGTTCATCTAGAACCATCTTGAGATCTGATATTTCGGTTACAGGAGTAACCCGTCCCAATCCAGCAACTTTCACATGCTGCGTCACATGAGATCTGAAGATGGTAATAGATGAGCCGAAGTCGGTCATATGAATAAACATTTTGCCATCAAGACGGATTATAAATAACATTGTAAAATCACTGATTGCGGCTATCCTATCAGAAATTATGTCTGTTTTTGCAAAGAAACATTCAAGTTTTTGTCGAGCGAGTGTTTTGTAGGCTGCCTCCTTCGTCGCCTTACTTCACATAATGAGCATTCTCCCGAAGAATGTCAACTGTTAAATTGTAGTACTTTCTCCAGGTGAGTTCTCTAGCAGCCTCTACCAATGCCCTAACACCAGTACTGGTGTAGGCCTGACTTTGCTTTCGTTATTTCCATTTCCCTCCGCTGCGCCCGTACTGGAGTCGCGCCAGTAAGAGTCATGGAGGTGGGGGAGGTAGACAGGATGAACCGAGGTGAGGTGAGGTGTGCTGAGAGCGCGCCGGTTCCCACCGCCCAAATAATGGGCGTGCTGCGCTCATTAGCCGCCGTCACGGCGGGCTGGCCGCCACACTCGCTGTATAACCTCAGCCTCAGAACCAGGGAGGCACCCTGCCCTATGAGCGAATTCTGTAGCATACAGCAATGAGTAAAGTCATATCTAACCAAAAGAATGCACAAAGTTGTATTTAGTAATTCAACCAATCTAGTCCAGGGACATAACTCTGACTGGGGAAAAATCATGCGTGCTGTTCCCCAAGGTTCATTCTTAGGTCCACTACTGTTCCTCATATTTGTAGACGATCTTCCGTCTAATACACAACAAGCAGGATTAGTTCTTTTTGCCCGACGACACGAATGCTGTAATCAGTCCAAGCATATAGGCGTTTAATGGTACTTGAATTACGCAACCATTGCGGCACCTCACCTCAACCTCTCGATACCAGCAATATTCTATTGTGTTTCTGTAAAGAAGTTAACATATTTCTGAGACAACATTCAGATTTGATTTCATTAATGTAGAGGTACTTTGATACATCGATATGTTTATATTGCAATGATATTATTCTTACGTGTTCTTTCTTTTGTCACTATGATCTTTGACGTACTTGTAACTCTGATTTTTGGGCTCGTAAGCGGTTATTAGAGAGTCAAGTCTTGGTCGTCATGTTGAAAAGACGCAAATTGTAGTCAGTTTATGAAATGTGAACTTTAACAGTGACGAAGATATTTTCAAGTATGTTTTATATTGTGAAGTGATATAGCAACAAAAGTAATAAAAAAGAAGTGTAACTTAAATTCGGAGTACTGATTATTTTTTTTACATCACCATTGTGCTAACTTGCAAAAGTTTAATCTTCAAGAATGGTTTATGAAACACACCTATAAAATTTTTGAATATCGCAGAATAACACCTAGCCCTCTTTGCATCCGAGCTTGGAATCATCACCACCTAGATTTTCGACGATTGAGCCATGAGTTTACAACGAGACCAGCGTGGGAAACATGAAAAGATGAGTGCCTAGTTCATCCATTATTTTAAGAAATGACTATATTAACTGTGCTCTAATGACACCTGCCACATAATACAACTTTGTTGTTCCCCGAAAATGCAATATTTAGCAGCGTGAGCAACACTACAATCATAATTAATTTTTTGCCTTTGTTGTGGTAGGGTTGTTAGAGGCGGAAGCGGAAGAAGTGGTAAAGTTCTTGGAAGTATCATTGACTGATTTGTAGCAAATGGTGTCACACTCAATTTGGAAAAGACGCAACATATTGAGTTCTGCATTTCTAGGAGTACCACACCGGTAATAAGTGTAACACGTGGTGAGGAAATAACAAATAGAGTGGCAATTTCAAAATTCTTAGG
The DNA here is from genome assembly GCF_023864275.1 of Schistocerca cancellata. Taxonomy (NCBI): domain Eukaryota; kingdom Metazoa; phylum Arthropoda; class Insecta; order Orthoptera; family Acrididae; genus Schistocerca; species Schistocerca cancellata. Next base: position 567,476,346 of record NC_064627.1, read on the forward strand.
TGTCTATATTCAGAATCTAAATTGGAAAAAGTACATTTCTGAACTACTCAAACAACTTAGTGCAGCCACATTTGCACTTAGAATCATTGCAAATCTTGGGGAGAGACAAATCAGTAAGCTGACGCATTTGCATATTTTCACTCAAAAATGTCGTATGGAGTAATGTTATGAGGTATCTCATGTTCGGGGAAGAAAGTCTTCATTGCTCAGAAAAGTGCTGTAAGAATAAAATATGTTGTTCACACACGATCATCTCGTAGACATCTGTTTAAGGAGTTGGGCTTCTGACTACTGCTTCTCGGTATATTTATTCCCTCGTGAAGTTTGTTGTAAAACAAACTGAGAAAGGTGCTCCTTGACAACTTCTATTTCGTAGAAGAATTTTTATTACTGTATCCTTTAAAATATGGTGGGTAGGAATTATTAACTTGTATCTGGAAAGCTGTTTAATCTTCTGATAAAAAAAGCGTTTGAAATGTTAAGAATGTAACCATATATACAAATTAATTTGCGACGTCAATGTAAAATGACTCGTTCCACATCATAGCGATCTATCGCGCAAAATGTGCTACGGAACATGGAGCTAACTATAGGCAGTACTAGGGACAAACGGGTACAGGATTTCTATTCACTCGAGATTTCACACACAGAAAAGAATCTGCTGCACTCATTTGACGACTATGGTTTTTGAGCTGAAAAATCCACACAAATCTGTAAGCATTGCTGCTCGTTTGATTACCGGCCAAAATGTATTGAAGAACAGGCGAGGAAGAAAGGAACCTTTGAGTGTAATGCTCCGTCAATACTAGGGTCATTAGAGTCAGAACAAACACATCGGCAAGGAGGAAATTATTTGGACACGCCATCTTCAAGAAAAAATGTGTCCGCAATGACATGGACAAACCACGGAAAACCTAAATCTCCCTTTTGACACCGACTTCGTAATACGACTGCAACTTCTACACACTGTAACGCTTTGCTTGCTTCTTAAACACAATATCTACACGACGAAAAATGAAAAGCATCTGTAGTGATTTACTGATATATTTATGATTCGTCTTTATCAGCGATATAATATTTTGATCTACCTCTATAATCTGTAAATTTCGTTGAGAGTCACAAAAACGCCGGCTTATGACTATTATGCGTTGAATCTTCGTGTTATTATTTTTGGTGAACGGAAATATATGTGTGAGATATTATGGTCTACGTTATGTCTCTGATTTTTAAATTCATTCCTGAAAATGTTTTCTGCAACGTACCATCCACTAAACCTCGGTAATATTACTCCCCAAGGAAACTAAATATTATCGATAAAAACATTGAAATATCAGTATATGATTCATTTGACGAACTTAATCCAGTCATCTTTGTACCCAAGGCACGAACGCCAAGTTAGTAAAGAATTTGTCACACACAGTATGAGGTCATCTAAACCATTTGCCACGCAGATAAGTCTTTAATCGTCCACACAAAGAGGAGACCTATAGCACTTTGTCGGGACACTCTGGGGTCATGGCAACTACATCAATGTTGCCCAGTCTTCAGTAGAATCATACTGTCTTGCACTGTTGTCATTCAAGTTTATGTCACTTGCGAGCAATTCCGGTCCTTGATGTCAACAGGCCTCAGCAACGGAATGCCCATTTAGTGTCAACAAGCAGAAATATTGCAGGCAATTTCATCTGCCTCTTACCGTTAAATTTTTACCCCAGAAATGATAGCGATTCGGAAGAATCTTAAAGTTGTCTTCGGGCGGGGCTCCAGAATCTGCTGATAGTATAAGACTCAAAAGCGTTCTTCAGTCAACCAAAAATCCGAAGTGGAACATTAAAATGAATAACACAAATTAAACGAGAATCACTGTTAAATAAAGGAAGGATTATTAAGAACGTCTTTTCTGTTCGTCTGAGCTCGTGTAGGACTGGTTTCCAATGACAAGATCGACCATCGGGCGAAGGAGGTCAGTGTTTATGGCCATGTAGTGAACGTTAGTTTCAAGTTATGCGTACGCAAACTGGCTGAGAAAGACTAGGCAGGTGACTGGTGCCATTCTGTCTACCACAAAGGTCGATACTACGTTGCCATACAACCTGAAATTAGATGCTCACCATGGTTTCGAAAATTTCAAGCAAGCAGGAAGCTGATAATTGCCTAGGTACAAATGCGTAACCACCGTGGTTCAACTCCTTCTCACTTAACATTGGATAGGCATCAAGGGCAACCAATTCTGCGACGTTCAGAAGAAACAAATAGGACATGTAAACCACTTGCCTATTTCTTAGAGTTTCTTCAAACCACAGCAAAACTGTTTACTGTAAAATCTTGTGAGAACCGTGTGAAAAAGAAGATTTCCCCAGTCTGCAGGGGATATAAGAGCAATAAGCCTCTGGGATTTAAAATTTCTCTTGTGTCCTGATGTGGCGGTTCTACCACATATTTTCCCCACATTATATTTTTATTTTACTTCTACTTGCTACCTGTCATACAAGGACAATCGACAGGAACAAGGTAGAGAGTACCACGCACGCAGTTGTGCGGCAGATGGTGCCAGGGCGAGGAAACGCCATTGCTAGCGCTGACAGCCGGGAGTCACATACTGAGCGTGCCGCGAAGCAGTACAATGTTATTAGTTAATTTTTATTGTTTGAACACTCCTGTGCTCATGCAGCCATACTGTCAACAATAGTTGCACTGATAGAAAGTTAACAACAATTTCATAAAGTCATTAACTAAAAACAAACCTAAACGATAAGAACATTTTAACTCAGTCGTTACTGGTGGAAGACGATGCACCAGTCGGATGTGCGCACTGACTAAGCAGGCTCCGAACTGATACTGTAACTCACTAGGAGTCTTCTACCGCGTCCGAGCGATGCAACACGCCTCGGAACAGTCATGGGTGAAACTGTGCCGATAATTATTCGTCGCAGTTAACAGTACCTCGGAAAACGGTTGTATGTAATAACTGACTACAAGCTTTATATCAGGTACAAATGCAACAGGAGCTTTGGACGGTATGGTGTAACAGGTTACCGAAAATAATTTGTCTCGTTAAACAGTGCCTTGGTGAACGGTCTTATAAAGTTTTGAACGTCTTGTAAAACTGTAGATCATCAGATTGTGTCTTGTTGCGGTGCTCTGAACATAGCTTCCTCGGAATTTGGTTTATTGAATGAACATAATGATGCTTTTACTTGCGCTTCACCCGGCCTTTGTGGCCGAGCGGTTCTAGGCGCTACAGTCCGGGACTGCGCTGCTGCTACGGTCGCAGGTTCGAATCCTGCTTCGGGCATGGATGTGTGTGATGTCCTTAAGTTAGTTCTAAGTCTAGGGGACTGATGACCTCAAATGTTAAGTCCCATAGTGGTTAGAGCCATTGGAACCATTTGAACTTGGGCTTCTTGATTACAGCTAAACGTAAATAAATAAAAATCAAGCGGCATCCTACGTATTGATAACTTTATTTCGTATCACTGAATTTCCTCCCACACTGCCACATCAGTTTAGCATAGTTTGTTGTTTGTAAGTCGAATCCTGTCCCTATGTGGAGAAGCCAATAGGCACGATATCTACGAGACGACTTTAAAAGACACAAGGTAAGCAAACCAAAGTCAGTGATTCTAGGAAAGTCAAAAGACATACGCTCATAAACTGTAGTATTGATAGAACCTGAGATTTCTGCAAGGTGGGAGAGGCATTTTATGAAATCCACCGTGTAACGGATGGGTAGGCGAACATTATAAATATATTCCACCGCCGCCATTCTAGTTTTTTAAACGTTTCGCTGATTGCTGAAAGAAGTCGCTTCGAGCCTACTTACAGAGGCTCCTTGACTAATTAGTAGGGTGAGGAAGGTAGGGAACAGGCATAGCTCGAATTAAAAAGGACAGATTAAAGATTAACAAACAGATACACTCTAATGCTATGAACCGAGAGTAACCTTTACTGACATTTTAGCCATACTAACAAACACCAGATGTACTGATAGAGCCAACCTAAAGATAACAATACAACCAGACACAAAGCTACTTATACAAAACTAACAAGGAAATTGTACTAGGAAGAGGATGCAAAAACTGGTCTTATTATGTTAGAGAGAATACTGAACCCTTGAGATATTGAACGAGATGACTGAATGATTGCAGTGATTCCTTAACACACGGCTGGTCCTTACGGCTTTTGGACGAAGCGGCACGTAGTCGGGTAAAAATGGTGACATCAACACGTGAGCGACGTTTCGGCGTTCCGCTCAAAGTAATGAAGAGGCAAACAGTGGTTATCTGCAAGGCGGCAAGTGCCCGGAGCAATGTGCATACGTGTCGGTATCTGCCGCGCGGGATTAGCCGAGCGGTCTCAGGCGCTGCAGTCGTGGACCGTGCGGCCGGTCCCGGCGGAGGTTCGAGTCCTCCCTCGGGCATGGGTGTGTGTGTTTGTCCTTAGGATAATTTAGGTTAAGTAGTGTGTAAGCTTAGGGACTGATGACCTTAGCAGTTAAGTCCCATAAGATTTCACACACACACGTGGCGGTATCTGGCGGTAGTCGTGGGTCCGCGTCGAAGCTAAACAGAATGATGGTCGGGGAGGTTGTGCTCCGGGCTTTAAAATGGCCTTAGAGTCGCCGCTTTTTATTGAGCGTCCGATCCCAACAAATATGACATTGCCAACTACACGGATAAGCAGGGACCAAGGACTACCTGCTTAGATACGGGGAACAGACCATGTCTTTCGCTTACACAGGTTACACATTCTGGCTCACTTCAAACTGTTGAAATGCAGTCGTCACTATCTTCCTGCCCATGTATTAGGAAGAAGAGGAAACGATTTAAAACTTCGAAAGTTATTAATAGTTGCCACGATTCTGACCAAATTATGAACTTCTCCTAAAATGACAGCATCTACAATCCAATTTCGAATTTCTGTCCCTCATCAGTTTAATATGGTCTCTTTCTCTCGGAAGTCTTTAATTAAAGGTTTAACTGCAATTGAACTTTAATGAAACTCAAAATAAAATTGACAGCTCCAAAGTGAATTCACCCGTGGATTGGTCTTTAGGAAAGTGTTCTGAATCTGTAATTAGATACATTCATTACTAATTACAGTGTGTGTCCCTGCATTTCTTTGGGGCCTTGGGTGCGCATACATGTACTGTTCCAACACACGCTGAGCCTGGGGAGGGTCGCTGTGTTACGAAGTGCTCCTGTCTTATTGTGTCGTCAAGATACACAAATGCACACAGCTCGTGTCTGTTTCATACGAGGCAGCAATCAGTGCATATGCACTTTGTGTACTACATGTGTTTGCATAAAGTTTCTAAATGGTTCAAATGGCTCTGAACAGTATGGGACTTAACTTCTGAGGTCATCAGCCTCCTAGGACTTAGAACCACTTAAACCTAACTAACCTAAGGACATCACACACATCCGTGCCCGAGGCAGATTCGACCCTGCGACCGTAGCGGTCACGCGGTTCCAGACTGAAGCGCCTAGAACCGCTCGACCACACCGGCCGGCGATTCATAATTGTACCAGCCTGATATGGTTTAATAAATCCGAGACAAATAAAAAAATTATGGAACTCCCCTGTCACTTTATTTGTAAAAAGTGTTGGAGATTTTTATAGATACAACAGTATCGTTCTTCGGTGATGGTCGTACGACGTTCGAAGAAATCTATGACACTCATTTCCCCCTTCCTTAAACGATGTCGCCTTCAATCTTTTGAGTGCCCTGGCAAACGGCGATTTCCTCTGAAGCTACCTTTCCCACTCAAGATCGAAAATAATACGCCAGGTTTCGTTATGAGCGATGACCCCATTGGAAGCGTTGTCAACAATCCTCACAGAAACGTATCTAATATGATCTCCGGTATCAAGGTCTTTGGAAACTAATGTGGACATTCAGTTTTGCATACCGATTCTTCTCTCAGAGTTAACGTAGAACATTTCTTCATGCCTGTAACGTCGATAATCTGAGGCATTTTGAAATTTTTAATCAGCCATTGATGGGTTTCGTTCCCTTGTGATATTTGACTATTTGACACGTGGCTTGTCTTGCACTCGTAAACTACTTTGCCGAAACATCTGAAGCCACAGAAATACATCACTTGGATTCATTGTGTTATAGACTGACAAAGCTTACTGTCAATCGATGTTTCTGAGTCGGACCCGGTCTCGTAGAGGTTCGCAATCATTGCGCGCTGGTGTAGTAGTGTCTCATCGATGGTGGCTTACCTGAAACAATTGGAAACAAAAATTAGTTCTACCGTATATTAGATCCATATGTTTCTAGCTCTAAAAATTCATTTCTCTGGTATCAAATATTAATCGCTACAGTAAATTGTGCATTAATTTGCGTCGGCTAATGGTTCAAATGGCTCTGAGCACTATGGGACTTAACTTCTAAGGTCATCAGTCCCCTCGACTTAGAACTACTTAAACCTAACTAAACAGAAGACGTCACACACAGACTATAGCGCCTAGAACCGCTCGGCCACCCCGGCCGGCTGCGTTGGAATTTTTAAAATCTGCACATTTGCATTTACGAGTATGCCGTAGTGAGCAACGTGTAAGAACGATTTCACCATTATGGCTCTGTGTTCTAAAACAGGAGACTGATTGAATCAACAATGCAGTTTTAAAAAGAGGAACATTCATGTCGATAGCATCTGAAACTAAGTACCAGCTGAGATTTAAAGACCGAATTTTTCTGTGGCTTGGTCGAAGGACCGACTCCATAACACGCCTCAACTGACGCAGGGCATCACGAATCAGCAGTACGCTAACTGAGCCACCCTTCTCGCCGTTTAGTTTCAGCCGTTCTCTGTACGCAAATGGTGGCCAGTTGCATTTGGAAATGTCAAATCTTCACATGTGCTTTCGTACAAAAATGCTACTCAGATGTCTTAACGAAATGTCAACAAACTAATCTAGCAAAATAAAAACCAAACCGCCTTCATTCACAAATTATAATTTTTACTTCAATGCACGATGATTTTCGAGTCCAGGGGGCTCATCTTCAGGAGCTTGATCAGTCTTCATCATTTTTGGAATTAGGAATCCTACTGGTCATTTTAAGAGTACATAGGTAATTACAAAGTGGCACATTGTGAGTCAACGCATCAGATTCGACCACTCTGACAAATCATCAGTAGCTTATCATATGAACCTTAATAGACTAAGTGACTTCCACAACAGCCTAATTGTTCACAAAGTAATGGTAGGAAACTTGATTTGGTAGAGCAATTAGAAATAACGATGCGAAAAGAAAATTTTTCCGGAAACACGTTAAATGAGCAAACAGAGTTAATCAAGCCATCGTTTTTCAGCAATTTCAAAGGTTTATTTTTTCATTAAGAAACAAATATTTAATATTGCACCAATTTCGTACATGAGGTCACATCTGGTATCCACATAAATATCTGTTTCACAAGTGATATCTATGTATAAATAATAATAAAACATCTTTGTATCATCTTAGAAATATAACCACCGTATATGTAGAAATTTATCAGCTTTATATTTGTGTATTTATTGACTTGTTTGAATTATGTTTTACAAATGTGCTGCAGAACGAGAAGTGTATATATGTGTATAAATGTGGCTACTTATAAAATACTTAAGAAAGTTCCACTTTGTAATGTGCCTATGTGCTCTTGACAGAACCATGAGTAACCTAAATTCGAAAAATGATATAGACTGATCAAGCAGCTGAAGGTGAGCTGTCAGGCCTCGAAATGAATTGTGTATTGAAATAAAAATGACGATTTGTGTCTAAGGCGATTTCTTTTTTATTTTACTAAAGTAATACAGCCACGGAAGCAATAACGCCAAAGAATAACATTAAATCATGTAAATCATGAAATTCTGCTAGACAAGCTCAAGTATTGTGGCATGAGGGGGACAGTGCACAAATGGTTTAATTCGTACCTAACTGGAAGAGTGCAGAAAGTTGAAATAAGTAGTTCTCATACTATGCAAAGATCAGCACATTCCTCAAACTGGGAAACTATCAAGAATGGGGTTCCACAAGGGTCAGTCTTGGGTCCTTTGTTGTTCTTAATATATATTAATGACTTGCCATTCTATATTCATGAAGAGGCAAAGTTAGTTCTCTTTGCTGATGATACAAGTATAGTAATCACACCTGACAAACAAGAATTAACTGATGAAATTGTCAATACTGTCTTTCAGAAAATTACTAAGTGGTTCCTTGTAAACGGACTCTCACTGAATTTTGATAAGACACAGTACATACAGTTCCGTACAGTGAATGGTATGACGCCATTAATAAATATAGACCTTAATCAGAAGCATATAGCTAAGGTAGAATATTGCAAATTTTTACGTGTGTCCATTGATGAGAGATTAAATTGGAAGAAACACATTGATGATTGCTGAAACGTTTGAGTTCAGCTACTTATGCAATAAGGGTCATTGCAAATTTTGGTGATAAACATCTTAGTAAATTAGCTTACTACGCCTATTTTCACTCGTTGATTTCATATGGCATCATATTTTGGGGTAATTCATCACTGAGGAATAAAGTATTTATTGCACAAAAGCGTGTAATCAGAATAATAGCTGGAGTCCACCCAAGATCATCCTGCAGACATTTAATAAGGATCTAGGGATATTCACAGTAGCTTCTAAGTATATATACTCTCTTATGAAATTAGTTATTAACAACCAAACCCAATTCAAAAGTAATAGCAGTGTGCATAACTACAATACTAGGAGAAAGGATGATCTTCACTATTCAAGATTAAATCTAACTTTGGCACAGAAAGGGGTGAATTATACTGGCACTAAAGTCTTTGGTCACTTACCAAATAGTATCAAAAGTCTGACAGATAACCAACAAGTATTTAAGAAGAAATTAAAAGAATTTCTGAATGACAACTCCTTCTACTCCATAGAGGAATTTTTAGATATAAATTTAAAAAATACTAAAAAAAATAAAAAAATAAAAAATAAAAATAAAAAACACAAAAAATGAAAAAGTTGTTATATTAACTTAAGTATGTTGTTAAATTAACTTAATTATGTCGTGTATTGGAAAATTTGACTCGTTCCACATCATTACGAAATATCGTATTCATGATCCATGGAACTAGTATTAATCTAATCTAAACTAATCTAAATCTAATCTAATCTAAAGTAATCCATATATGGTGCTGTTGAAAATAGCCGTAAATCAGAAAAAGATTTAGTACGAAAAATCTATGTATTAAACACTGATGAAGACGTTCTTCTTAAAGGATTGCTGCCTACAAGACGTGAACCTTAACACACATTATTGTTTGTTTCTTTTTAAGTTTTGTTAGTTGTCGCTTTACTCCCGTACGTTGACGTGAGTAAACGTATTTCTCACTGGAGCGCCGAGAGAATTCATTATCAGCTGACTAGTGTTCTTGTTCAAACATTCTAGTACCCTATCGATGGCGGCACAGTGATAAAAGTCTTGGCGATGTGAACTTCGCAAGAGAACGCGACATGCACTTTCACTATTAGGTAAGACTTAAAATAAATTCCTTTAATTGATAGGCGCATTGTACTATCGTTAAAGCGCATGAAGTCATACTTGTAGCGCCAATTGAAGGAGAACGTGGATTTCGCAATATCGGAACAGATAGAACACTATAGTCAAGACCTCATAGCAGATAGAATTCGTCTTTTTCAACGGGGCGAAATCGGAAGACATAAATGTAATTTAAATGGGTTAGTTACTGTTTTAAGCATACATAAATGACGTAGCGGAAGCTTCGTGAAGCTGTTTGCAGATGATTGTGTTGTCTACAGGAAGGCTGTGACGTCAGATGGCAGTAGCAAGATGCAAGAAGGTATAGAGAGGACCGACTGTGGGCGCTGGGTTTGGCAGTTGATCTTGAATGTAAATAAATGTGGTACACTGTACACAAATAGACCGAGATGCACATTAGTGTGCGACTGCGATATTGGCGAAACAATGGGAGTAGCAATACGTGCTGATGTGAAGTGGATGGCCCACAAAAAACTGCTTGTTGGAAAAGCAGATGCCAGGCAGACATTTGCTGGGAGAATCCTCAGGAAGGCACAAAAGAAGTGGCCTATGAAACACTCGGTACATTCCATAAACAGTCGGTCCACACGTTACGTCCTTCCGTGTTGCTCTCTGTCTGGGTGAATCTTCAAAAATTCTCATAAATGATTACCAAACAAACTAATTCCTAACTTAAACTCATCTTCGGTGCAAAACTGTGACTATACTAACTTACACAAAGACTTAATGTGATTTGCTCAACACTGTCTACAAATCGAAGCTCACTGTTTCTATAAAAATGCAATGTTACACTGAATGTAACCTGACTTGTGATATACCACGTGCAACTGAAATTGCAAAGAAATTCCTGGCCCTAAACTGTGTTTTCACTTACCTTGTGTGGTGACAGAGATTTTTGCAGAGGGTGGGAATTTTGAGTAGTAAGAAACGACTTCAGCCAAAATTCAAATGAAACCCTTATGGAGAAGTAATGCTTTAAATACCAACTGAATGTTCTCAATAATATTGCCATACTTCCCATACTTTAAGAAATAACTTTAAGCAAGGCGAATCTCGTCTTCCTACCAAAGCAGTTAATAAAACAATCCTATTATCTGATCATCGTTGGTACAATGCTACACAGTTGCGTGCTTACGTCAATCTCTTGGCATTTCAGAAGAGTTACAAATAATCTCCTTAGCTTCTCCCTTCCTAATTGCTTCAAGAATATTCATATTCCAATCATATCAATCTCATATCATACTTATAAAGAAAGTTTCCCGACAATTCTTCAGAATACGTGTGCTACTCAACACTGCTCAGCATAGAATGTGTGTAACTTAGCCAGCGCTCTCAGGCAGAGGCGGCGTAGCAACACAAAGATATTGAAGCACTAGTCAAAGATTACTCAGCTACACGGTTTTGCTCTCTGTGAGCTATGCATATCGACATTTATGTAAGATACAGATTTTACAGGATGACAAAAATAATGTGCATACCTCACAACATATCATAAGGAAATTGTAGAAATTAAGAGCCCATACGTTTTCTTTCCACGCGACAGAAGTAAAGAAACGAGACGTGAGCATTTTTTTTATTTGCAGTAGTCTATAGTAGCCCTTTTATTTTGTCAAACGACCACCAGTTTCGGTATCAAGTAACCACAAAGGTCAAACTCGGTTACCGATGTCGGTGTGACGTTACACAGATCAATGCAACACCGACTTGGGTCACTGAGTGTTGTGTACATAGTTCCGCGTAGTCAGCGCGTACACAACTTTCCCACTAGAGCGCGCCCCGCTATGCACAACAGCGCAGGGGCAGCGCTCGTCCGTCTCCGCACTACGCCTTAGAGACGGACCAAATTCTGCTTCCGCCGATCCGCGTATTAATATGTAACGCAGCCAATGAGATTGCTGCTAACGTAGAACCTTTTCTCCTCGCGAATCACACTCGCGCAGTGATACCTGAACGCGCGAGGTATTATAACGAGTGTACAGACCTCCGATTCGTCAGTCTGCATTTATCTGCACCAGTCTGCACCAGTCTACATTAGTCTGTACCAGTCTATAGTCAAGTTTCAGTCTGCGCCTAATAAGATTACCATATTCCTGTACATAGCCATGAAGATAAATGTATAGACACTTTGTCAAGTATCAGAGAAATGTGAGAATAAGATTAACGTACCAAGACCAAAGGAACTTCAGATTGTCAATTGTAAATAGCATCCAGAATCAAGTTAAGTAATTTTATGCTTGTTATTATTTTAATAAATGTGTGCGAAAATTAATCAAGTTCTGTTTAAAGTTGGTCACCGTCAATCTGTTACTCTTAGCGTGTAAGTGGCATTTCTATCGTCTGACCTAACGGCAGAAGATAAACGCGCCACAATAAGACCACGAGACATATTGCTGACACTCGCCTACTTCTTTAGAGCGACAAGTCAAATAATCTGATGGTGTGTGTACTTACGTCTTACAGTACGCACACCACACTGAGTTTGACGACTGCGAGATTAGAGGGGGGGAGGGGGTGACATGATGCTACTTAATATCGAAAATGATAATCTTTTCATAGAATGCAGGCCTTCGCGGCCGGTATCTTCGTTATTTAACAGTTGTGGACCTTAGTGCTAAATAAAACAAACAACGCCAATTCTTTCCCACTTCAAGTTCCGTAACATACGTCAGCGCGACAAGCGATCTTAGATAGCGCTCTAATAGCGTCACGAACCGAGCGCCACGTGGATACGTATAAACAGTTCGTCTAGCTGAGCTTGTTTCACTCTAACTCATTCCTGGGTCGTTAAAGCCTCTGAAGATGTCGAAGTGTGAGCCAGAGATAAGCCTTTAACCACTGCCTAACGCTCATCAAAACAGTATCACTGATAGTGTGTTGAATAACGCAAAAAAATAAAAAAAACGTTTCTGATCTCATTGGTAGCTAAGCAAACCGACAGTTTGCCAAAAATATGTAACCGCAGAAATGCTAGTGGTACCAGAAACACACTCCGTGTAGTGGTTTATGGGCTGTAGATGCAGATATAGAAAGTCAGGCAGCCGCCCTAGGCCATATCTGGACGCGGAAACTGCAGCTACTTGGTGCGGATGCGGCGTCGCCTGCCGCCCTAATTGCAAGTGCTGGGGGAGGAGTGGGAGACTGAAATGGGTGTGCCGCGTTGGGAGGGGGAGGGGGGAATTTGGGGAGGGGGTGACGTCTCTATAATTAGACGGCGACTGCAAAAACAACAAAAAGGAGAAACAGGCGCGCTGGTGTGGTCTGCTGCAGCTGCGTACGGTCGGCGCGTGGCCGTACCAGCATGATGTGCGTTCCGAGGAGGTCGCCGACGCCTCAGACACCGCACGAGGTGCCCAACGTTTGGACTGCGTGTAATGTACTCTTGAGAGTCATGTCATTACGACATCTTTCATGTAATCAGTGTTAGCGGCATTAACAAGATTCTCACCGCACCAACTACACGATCTGTAAGTGCTCTGCAGCTAAACGTACACAGACCGCTAAACCGTGCACGGTGGAGGTACTACTCGAGAATAATAACAATTACTTTCGTTCTATTGCAGTCACTCACGGAGGAAACGAAAAATGGCTTTTCATACGCCTCCACCGGATGAACCCGAACTCCACCGGCAAAACATTCAGGGGTATTTCCTGGGTATTTTCGTATGAGCGATCCGTCGTTTCGCGTGGCTTGTTGCCGAGTAGATATGGGAAGCATCGTTTCAAATCGCATTAACTGCAGAGATTATAATTCTACAGGAAACGAAAAAAAACATTTCGCTTCCTAACCAAATGAAGTGTGTCAAAATTCTTGACGGCAGGACCTACGTATTTAGAGTATGTTCCAGAATTAGTCATGTTTGAAATCATTTCCCAATCAATGAATGCGCCATTTTAATTTTTAAACTGCACGTTATAAGTTTTGAACCTGTTCACTGAACAAAATGCGTTTTGACCCAGTCACGTTTTCGCATAATATGGTCTGAAACATTCATTTCAATTTTATATTGCTTTTATTGTTGGACACAGGCAATGACATAAGAAAATAAAGTCATTAACTTACTGTTGATCGTAGGTCGATATGTTACAGTCTTTTACTTGGGTCCTTTCTCGTGCAAGAGACGAATCAGGTGCCAGACTCTTGCTGCCCACAATAATGACTTACTCAACTATTTACTACCGAATGACAATGACGCCTCAAAATCAGCATAACATTTAACGCATCAGTAGCACTATTATTAACAACACTGTAAATTATATCATACGACACAACAATGTAATTTCGACTGCCCTGTTATGCGTAATGATTTCCTGTTCTTCGTGGTTCTGGAGATGTAATTTTCATCGTTTAAGTCCACGATCTTGTTCCACTTGGTTAGTTACGCTGTAAACTTTATTTTTTGCTTTAGCCAGGTAGAATACTGGGATGCTTCCACACTTGAATCTGCTTTCTTTTTGATTACAAGGCGGTTCAAAACTACTTAAATGTGCAACTCGACTGATGTACCTAAAGCAAAATACATTTCCTCGCGTCATGACTGCAAATAATAAAGCTCAAATTAAGTGTAAAAACAAGCACTTACGCAATCTTTCCCACACGACTAACACATCAATGCACCGACATTACAAACTGCGCTGAAATGGTCATTCGTAAAGTACATCTGATGTTATTACTTAACTGAGCGTCCTCTTCAAGCTATCTTTTCGCAGCTCTAATTCTCACTCTGCTTCCTTTCGGTTGCTCTCTCACGGGTAAATAGCTCCACATGGTGATCGGAAGAGCACAGTCCTGCAGTCGACACAACATTGCGAGCTCTAAGGACAAAATAGTGGGATCAGACAACAAAAGAGCGGGCTAATAATGCAGGCTAGGGAATACGTCGTGAACATAACATATTTTGAACAGTCAGCTGCGGTGTACATAATACGATTAGAGCCGATTCATGTTTTTAACACTAAATTACTATGGGAAACATTACGAAATGACCCGATCTGACTCAACAGCGTTAATGAGCATACTAAAAATTGGGCGTAAATGCATTAGATTGTATTTTGACCTTGGCTACATTTAATACGTTTTGAAACGATGCTTCTCAACTTCAGTTATGATTTATTTGATTTCTTACCCCACTTCACACTGGTGAAAACTCCTGCAATATCTAGTCATCAAAACGTACAACACTAAACACATCGTAATGAAACAACCGTCAGACGAAGCACGAACTCTTTTATCGCGCTGTGTTCAGTCTGTTCTGTCATGCTTTCCCGGCTGTGACAGTCCTAAAAACCAGGCCCGTATGGGTAATGGTCCGAGTGTCATAAACTGGACTCAGAAGAAGAGGTCCAGCAGTATCATTTCTGATGACCGAGCTGGCTATGAAACGAGACCACCGTGAGCAATCCATTGCTGTCCGAATGAAACGCAGTTACCCTGTATAGAGCTACCGGAGGCAATGGGCCTCGGTAGCGTTGGCATCCTCATCTTTTTTTCCCCCTGATTACCATATGTGCGCAATAGTTTTGCAAGTCGAGCTGCTCTTTTGCTACTGGATTCCACTGGAGACTGTTCATGTGATTGAGCAACTGTGATACAGCTTTCCACTCCCGTTTTCTTACGTCCATCACGCGGCCTGACTTTGACACTGCCTGAAGCAACAGCACGTTTCTCCCGATCAAGCTGGTTTGCTTTGCAAGGTGCAGACATGCCAAAGAGATCTCTAAGCGCAATCCTCAAAAATGAACACACAGAGACACACACACACGTCACTACTCGCTCTGTAGCACAGACAAATACAGAGAAACACACATACGTCAGTAACCATTCCTGAACACTGTAACTGTGTCCGATCATGCACTGAAGCGCCAAAGACACTGGTATAGGCATCCGTTTTCAGATACAGAGGTGTAAAAACAGAATACGGCCCTCCGGTCGGCAACGGCTATATAAAACAAGTGTACGGCGCAGTTTTTAGATCGGCTACTGCTGCTACAATGGTAGGTTATAAAGATTTAAGTAAGTTTGAAAGTGGTATTACAGTTGCTGCACGAGTGATGGGACACAGCATCTTCGAATTAGCGATGAAGTGTGGATTTTCCGGTAAGGCCATTCCACGAGTGTACCGTGAATGTCAGGAATCGGGTAAAACATCAAATCTCCGACATCGCTGCGGCCGGGAAAGGATCCTGCAAGAACGGGACCAACAACGACTGAAGAGAATCGTTCAGCATGACAGAAGTGCAACCCTTCAGCAAATTGCTGCAGATTTCAATGCTGGGCCGTCTAAGAGTGTCGGCGGCCGAAACATTCAACGAACCGTCATCGATTGGGCTTTCGGAGCCGAAGGCCTACTCTTGTACCCTTGATGACTGCACGACACAAAGCAGACGAAACCCGGGTCAAATTGTATCAGGGGATGGACTTGTACGAGTATGCAGACAATCTTGTGAATCCACTGACTTTGAATGTCAGCAGGGGACTATTCAAGCTGGTGGAGGCTCTGTAATGGTGTGGGGCGTGTGCAGTTGGAGCACGTACGTGAGCATCTTGTGAACACCTGCACCCATTCACAGGATATTACAGTGCCTGTGTTATTCTGATTAGGATGGTTGGTTGGTTGATTTGGGGAGAGGAGACCAAACTGCGAGGTCATCGGTCTCATCGGGTTAGGGAGGGATGGGGAAGGAAGTCGGCCGTGCCCTTTTAAAGGAACCATGCCGGCATTTGCCTGAAGCGATTTAGGGAAATCACGGAAAATCTAAATCAGGATGGCCGGAGGCGGGATTGAACCGTCGTCTTCCCGAATGCTAGTCCAGTGTGCTAACCACTGCGCCACCTCCCTCGGTCTGATTAGGATGCAAAGTTCCTTTGGACATTCGTGCATACATTCGTGCATCGTAATCAGAGTAACAGGCACTGGAATATCGTATTGCTGTACAGATACCGGGTAAGCGACTTTCACGTACAACGTATCACCTGTACAGGAACATACATAATAGATGTAGGCTCCAGGTCGTAGAAGTATGGTTGACAACATGTAGAAGTTTGGGTCTGGCCTTCAGTTGCGTACGGATAACCAAACGGTAAGGCGACCGGTCGCGATAACCGGGAAATCCGGGTTCGAGTCCCGGTCCGGCACGAATTTTCATTGCTGTCATTCCATTCTGCAGCTGATGGCTGTCATTATTCGCAATTGCGAATATGTTTAAGGTTTACGTTCATATCCATTGTGCATTCGGACGGACTAGGGCAATTCCAGCAGGACACTGCGACACCCTGCACGTCCACAACTGCTGCCGAGTGGCTCCAGGAATACTCTCCTGAGTTTAAACATTTCCACTGGCCACCAAACCCCCAGACATGAACGTTATATTGAACATATCTGGGATGCCTTGCAACGTGCCGTTCGGAAATGATCTACACCCTCTCGTACTCTTACGGATTTAAGGGACAGCCCTGCAGGATTCACGGTGTCAGTTCCCTTCAGCACTACCTGAGTCATCAGTCGAGTCCATGCCACGTCGTTTTGCGGCGCTTCTGTGTGCTCGCCGGGGCCTTCAAGATATTAGTCAGGTGTACCAGTTTCTTTGCCTCTTCAGTGTATTTCCACAACTGTACGAAGTCAGGCAGGGCACAGGGACTTCTCACAGAGCTCGCCCGCGCACGACACAGCGTAGGCGAGCCTCCCCCGCAGCACAGCGCGCGACGCCGCTGGCCGAGAGAGCAGAGGATTACGTCTGCGCGGCGCAGCGGGCCGTGGCGGCGGGCCGCGGTCCCCCAGAAGAAAGCAGCCAGCAGCCGCCAGCCACCAGGCAGAAGCGATTCGCGGCGGCTCGCCTGCCCGTAGCGTCCCGCCCCCTCCCTCCTTCCCGGACCGCGCCGTGTCCTCTCGCCTCGCCAGGCGGTGCCCGCAACCCGTAGCTCGGCCACCACTGGCAATAAGTGTTGCAGTACCAGGTGCCTCAAACCTCTGGGTCAAAATCGAACAAATGATTGTGAGTCCACAACCGATTATATTGAGATGGTGTACCAATGGTCAGAATCTTATAGCAACTGTTTAAAGCGACCACCACCAATTTCAGTGCACATACTGAAACGGCGCTTGCTGTTCCGCAGCACTCTCGCAAAGATCCCGGGTGTCTGCTGTACACTAGGGCGGACAAAGGCTGATAAACAGCGTTCACCCGTGGCCACCAAACAGACATAATGTACACAACTTACGAGGGCAGTTCAATAAGTAATGCAACACATTTTTTTCCTCGGCCAATTTTGGTTGAAAAAACCGGAAATTTCTTGTGGAATATTTTCAAACATTCCCACTTCGTCTCGTTAGTGTCATTGACTTCCGACAGGTGGCAGCGCTGTACGGAGCTGTTAAAATGGCGTCTGTAACGGATGTGCGTTGCAAACAACGGGCAGTGATCGAGTTTCTTTTGGCGGAAAACCAAGGCATCTCAGATATTCATAGGCGCTTGCAGAATGTCTACGGTGATCTGGCAATGGACAAAAGCACGGTGAGTCGTTGGGCAAAGCGTGTGTCATCATCGCCGCAAGGTCAAGCAAGACTGTCTGATCTCCCGCGTGCGGGCCGGCCGTGCACAGCTGTGACTCCTGCAATGGCGGAGCGTGCGAACACACTCGTTCGAGATGATCGACGGATCACCATCAAACAACTCAGTGCTCAACTTGACATCTCTGTTGGTAGTGCTGTCACAATTGTTCACCAGTTGGGATATTCAAATGTTTGTTCCCGCTGGGTCCCTCGTTGTCTAACCGAACACCATAAAGAGCAAAGGAGAACCATCTGTGCGGAATTGTTTGCTCATCATGTGGCTGAGGGTGACAATTTCTTGTCAAAGATTGTTACAGGCGATTAAACATGGGTTCATCACTTCGAACCTGAAACAAAACGGCAATCAATGGAGTGGCGCCACACCCACTCCCCTACCAAGAAAAAGTTTAAAGCCATACCCTCAGCCGGTAAAGTCATGGTTACAGTCTTCTGGGACGCTGAAGGGGTTATTCTGTTCGATGTCCTTCCCCATGGTCAAACGATCAACTCTGAAGTGTATTGTGCTACTCTTCAGAAATTGAAGAAACGACTTCAGCGTGTTCGTAGGCACAAAAATCTGAACGAACTTCTTCGTCTTCATGACAACGCAAGACCTCACACAAGTCTTCGCACCCGAGAGGAGCTCACAAAACTTCAGTGGACTGTTCTTCCTCATGCACCCTACAGCCCCGATCTCGCACCGTCGGATTTCCATATGTTTGGCCCAATGAAGGACGCAATCCGTGGGAGGCACTACGCGGATGATGAAGAAGTTATTGATGCAGTACGACGTTGGCTCCGACATCGACCAGTGGAATGGTACCGTGGAGGCATACAGGCCCTCATTTCAAGGTGGCGTAAGGCCGTAGCATTGAATGGAGATTACGTAGAAAAATAGTGTTGTGTAGCTAAAAGATTGGGGAATAACCTGGTGTATTTCAATTCTGAATAAAACAACCCCTGTTTCAGAAAAAAAATGTGTTGCATTACTTATTGAACTGCCCTCGTACTTGTTAGCTCATAGCACTTGTGTCATGTGACGACCACAAGCATCGCATTGGCGCGTACCATTATCCCTGGTGTCAGCTGTCCATTGCTCAGACAGCTTATGATGTGTCCATGTTGAGTTGTGTCATTGTGTGCAGTGCGTAGTCAAAGATGGAACGTTACTGGTCACGAGAGTTAGCAGACATGCATTTCATGCACAAGGCCGGAGAGTGTAGTGCCCGTAAAGCAGCAAATGTATAGAGAACGCTGTAGCAACAGGTACCATCCTAAATGGAAGAAGTTTATCTTTGTGGTCACTAACTTACGAGGGACAGGGTCGTTCACGACACAGAGAGCCGGCCAAGGTTCCCGCCAAAGACATTTCCGAACACGAAACTTACAGCAGATGGTGTTGGATCGTGTGGCCGTCCACGCACCAATAAGCACCTGTCAACTTGTTCATGAAACGCACACTTCGAAATATGTGTGTGGAGAGTACTGGTTAGTTGGTTGGCTGGTTTGGGGGAGGAGACAAAATAACGAGCTCATCTACCCTTGTCCGCAGCTCGTGGTCGTGCGGTAGCGTTCTCGCTTCCCACGCCCGGGTTCCCGGGTTCGATTCCCGGCGGGGTCAGGGATTTTATGTACCTCGTGATGACTGGGTGTTGTGTGACGTCCTTAGGTTAGTTAGGTTTAAGTAGTTCTAGGGGACTGATGACCATAGATGTTAAGTCCCATAGTGCTCAGAGCCATTAGTCATCTACCCTATCGGATTATGGAAGGATGGAGAAGGAAGTCGGTCGTGCCCTTTCAAAGGAACAGTTCCAGAATTTGCCTGAAGCGATTTAGGGAAATCACGGAAAACCTAAATCAGGGTAGCCGGATGTCGGTTTGAACCGTCGTCTTCCCAAATACGAGTGCAATGTGCTAACCACTGCGCCACCTTGCTCTGTAGGGTACTGGTGGGGCAGGTATTACGCACCTATCATAAAGGAAGTGTGCAAGCACTGGGACCACTGGATTATGAGCCCCGCATTCACCTCTGTCACCGCCGTGCCGTAGTGCCGAAGTTCGTACAGTTTTTTGTATTCTTCATGGTTCACGTCTCTTTCACCTGTGATGTTGTTTTCAAGAGCCGCAACATGTCTGGCGTGAGGACAATCCTCACGTCGTTGGCCACCAACGGCGGTACTCTGTCAACATATGGGCGGGCATTGTCCAAGATCATCAAATCGGTCCTTATTTGCTGTCTCCCCGTTTCACTGGCGCATGTGGTTTCAACATGACGGTGCACCAGCCCACCTCGATTTTAATGTTCGATAGCACCTCAACAGCACGTACCTTCACACGGCAGGTACTGTCCCACGGCCAGGACGACCGTCGGACCTCACATCTCTGGACTTTTCCCTCTGGAGTTACATCAAGGCGTTGGTGAACGAAACCCCCGTAGAAACGGATGAAGACCTGCTTGCTAGGGTCCAACCTGCCTCTCCTCTGGTACAACCGACACCAGGGGCCTTTGAGAGAGTACGGCAGAATTTCGTGCGCAACTGCCATGCATGCATTGACACTGGCGGTCGTCATTTTCAGTAATTACCATGAGCTACGTTGTTGTTATGTGGTGTATGCTGTATATGTCCATAACACAATAAATATGCATTTCCGATCATTAGGTTCCTATCTCAGTATAATTGATTGTGGACCCACTATCACGTTTTTCACTTTGACGCAAATTATTTCTGGTATACCTATCTCCATATGCAGCCTCACATTTCAGTCCGGAACCACGCGGCTGCTATGGTCGCAGGTTCGAATCCTGCCTAGGGCATGGATTTGTGTGATGTCCTTGGGGTAGTTAGGTTTAAGTCGTTCTAAGTCTAGGGGCCTGATGAACTCAGATATTAAGTCCCATAGTGCTTAGAGCCATTTTGAGCAGCCTCACATACCCAGAGAAGAAACAGGTTTTGTTGAAGGAAAAGGAACTCATTAACAGATTCTCAAAACACGAATAACAATCCAGTATAGCGGGAATTCCGTATACCTGTTTTCTGCTGTTTCCTTGCCTAAAGAAAAGCCTTTCATTGCATTGTTTGGAAAAAGTTGTGGATACAGTAATCACCCCGCAGATGTGAAGACAAGTGCTGGCAGGTCTGATTTCTTCAATGTATCAGACTGGGCTGTTCTGTCCGATCCCCCTTCCTCCTGTACGTCATACGTGCAGAACATTTCATTAGCAATGCTCTAGATGGATGGCCTAAAGACACGTCAGCTGGTGGTTGAAAATGGTTCAAACGGCCATCAGCACTATGGGACTTAACTTCTGAGGTCATCAGTCCCCTAGAAATTAGAACTACGTAAACATAACTAAGGACATCACACACATCCATGCCCGAGGCAGGATTCGAACCTGCGACCGTAGTGGTCGCGTGGTTCCAGACTGTAGCACCTAGAACCGCTCGGCCACCCCGGCCGGCCCAGCTGCTGGTAAAACTATTAACAACTTTCGATTTGCTCATGACACTGCGCTTTTAGACAGCCGCGAATATGAATTCACTGGGCTACTAAGAAAAGTATAGGACATTAGTCTACCCTTTGGATTAGACTTCAGTCTCAGCAAGTAAAAATTCATGATGATTATTCGAGGAGCACAGGTCCAACTCACTGGCCGATTAAACGAAAAGTAAGTCGTCTATTCTTTCAACTTTCTTGTGTCAACCATCTGCGACAGGGGTTATGAATCATCTCACAAAGATCTGGAGGAAAGACCGATACCAAACAGTGCAAAAGTCTCCCTCGTTGATACACTTGTGTTTTCTGTCTTCTTTTATGGTTGCGAACATAGACTCTTAGTGCCAGAGTCAAGCAGCAGACTGGTGTAGTTGAGCTGGCACAGGATGCTGCGAAAGAAGAACAAATGTGTCCATTATTTAGGTGTCTTTCTTCCCGTGTCAACCGCAAATTTCTCCAGTCCTTTGGCCATATTGTGAGAAGCGTTGGAGGAAATGCAGAGAAGATAATAATGGAAGATCGAGGGCAAGGGAGCGAGAGTAAGGCCACTGAAGAGATGGAAACTCAAATTAAGATGATTTCCAGTCTGCTTATTCAGTAGGCTCTAAGGGGAGATAGTAACGATCCGGGATGGAGTCACTTTGTTTATAAAGTCACGACGCTCAGAAGCGAGCACAACTATTTTTGATATCAACTCCTCTATATATCGTATGAATTATGTCAACACTGACCAAATATTAGATATAGATTACTATATAGCAGATTATCAATATGCCAAAGGAAACTGAAAGAAGTTTAAAAGACGTTATCAAGTTTGAAAGACGAATCTCTTATTAATTTATTGTATAAAAGCGTGTCGTGACCTACCACTTAGCGTAATGCGTAGCTCTGTCGTGGCTATAGAGTAGATGTAAGAAGTCGCAAGGCTACGAGGAAAGGAGGGAAAGGTTAATAGTAAGAGCATGCAGAAGGCGTGGTGCCAGGTGGCCATCAGCAAAGGTTACAGCGCTCCTTACGAAGTAAGACTTATCGACAGCCTGCTGGGGAAACGGTAATGCTGTAATGGCTGGCAGGAACGATACCCTCTGACCGCAATGTGACTGACGAATGCAGGCCTACAGCCAAGATGTTATAGACAGCTCTAGGAGGTTCAGGAAAGATTACAGTAATTGGGAGGACCTTCGGTAGAGTCAGGAGAAAGGAACGCTGTCAGAGAAACTTATCCAAAAATCATCTGAAAAATAAATGTATAGGCGATTAACGCACAGGGGGAGTAAGATTCAAATTCAGGGTGAAAGATATCCATAGTAATTTTCTCTGATAAGTTTGCTGTACTCAGTAAAAGTGAAGAAGAATTACGGTAGCTTTTGTCTGCAAGTCCTTCTTCCGCAACAGCTGTTAAAACCAACGTAGTTTCACAGGTTGGTAATGCTCACAACCCACACGAAGACAAACGAACAGACGTAAACACTGTAATACTGTGCTGAGTGATAACACACGTAACTTCAGTTCAACTTGCAAAAGTGAAGTGAAGTGTAAATAATGCAAATGCAACGTAAGAAAATGTACAAGACGCAGAAAAATTTGGAAATTTGTATTACGTTCCTATGGGACCAAACTGCTGAAGTCATCGTTCCCTTGGCTTACACCCTACTTAATCTAACGTAAACTAACTTACGCTACCGGCAACACACACACCCATGCCCGAGGGAGGGCTCGAACCTCCGACGGGGCGAGCCGAGCGAACCGTGGCAAGGCGCCCCAGACCGCGCGGATCGAGAGGCAGAAACACCGTAAGCAAACTGCACACCAACTTTAAGAACAAAATGCTGTTTTTAATCTAAAACAACCAAAAATGCACAAACACAAGAATCCAGTTTGCAAAATGACTACAGAAGATGATTTGTGAATAAAAATGAAACGGGTCTGATGTAAAATTCTCTTTAATCAATTGCAGAAAGCTTAAGACGGAGAAACCAATAATAATTGAACTACAGTATCTGTTGAATGGAATGAACGGTCTCATGAGTGCACGATACGGATTGAGAATGAACAGGAAAAAGAGAAAAGTAATGAGAAGAAGCAAAAATAAGAATAGCGAGGAGCTTAATATTAAAATTGATGATCACGAAGTAAACGAAGTTAAGGAATTCCGCTACCATGGGAGGAAAATAACCCATGACTGACGAAGCAAGGAGGACATAGGAAACAGAATAGCACAGGTGGAGAGGGCGTTCCTCACCTGGAGCACTCCATTAGTATCAAATGTAGGCCTTAATCTGAGGAAGACATTTCTGAGAATGTGCATTTGGAGCACAGCATTGTATGGTAGTGAATCATGGACAAAGGGAAAACCAGAACAGAGGCAAATCGAAGCGTTTGATCTAAGGTGCTACAAAAGGACGTTGAAACTTAGGTGGACGGATAAGGTAAGAAAAGAGAAGGTTCTTCGCAGAATCGATGAAGAAATGAACGTAGGAGAAAGACTGAGAACAACAAGAGACAGGATGATCTAACATGTGTTAAGACATCGGGGACTAACCTCCGAGGAGCTAGAGGGAGCAGTAGAGGATAAAACCTGTAGGGGAAAGCAGAGACAACAGGGAGTTTAGAACTAAGCGTGGGTGACAATTGGAGACGTTGCAGTCATTTAACTTATAGATAACGATTCCATAGTCGTTTTAGCTTACGAAGGGAAAACGGTTCTTGTCCTTTCTCATCAGGAGTATGTAGAAGAAGTTGGGCAGTTTATTGCTACTAATGACATTTTTAAGAGCAGATATCAGACAAAAAAGTACTCCGATGAAATCAGGAAGGTACTAAAAGAAACTAGGATTTTTCCGGATTAGAAGCGGAAGAAACGACTTGTGATGATGAAGCCTAAAGCACCTAGAGTCCGGGCAACGATTAAGTTACATAAACTCGACCATTCGGAGAGGCCGATTGACAACACACGGGGTGGTCCAGGTTATAAACTTGAGAAACTTGTTGCAGGTTTTCTTAAAAACGTTTTTACTTCAAGGAGTCTAGATTGATAAAAAATAGCTGAGATCTAACTACACTTCTTAAAAATACTAACATCCCACTAAGTACTCACACGGCTACCTTTGACGTTAGCAGTATGTATACTAATATACCTACAGACGAAATATATGTCACCGTTCTTGAAAGGCTTAGCATATTTAGCGGCAAGTCATCGGATAAAACCAAGGAGGTTGTTAATATTTTAACTCTGATGCTGCAGTTTAATAATTTTAAATTTGGTGACCAAGGCGACAAGGTCTGGCCGTTGGTTCCCCCCTAGCTTGCATTTTAGCCAATCTTTTTCTATCATATCGAGGACGAGTATTTTTAAGAACTATCCGGAGGTGGCCGATAAGGTGGTATGCTGGAAACATTTTGTTGGTGTCATTTTTGTTCTTTACGGGGGCGGCAAGAGAGAGTGTGTCAGCATCTGATTAATGGGACCTTTCCATACCTAGTCTTGAAAATCAACTTAATTAACGCCAACGCTGAGTTAGACATCTATAGAAAAGAGACTACTACTGATTTAGTTCTGAATGTAGCATCGATTTACCCGTTTAAATATAAAACTGCTGCCTTTCGGTCCCTCTCAAACAGATGAAATAATGTTCATCTCACATCAGAGGCGCATAAAAGGCAGTTCGCGATAATCAAGTTATTGCCGTGCGTGATGGGTATCCGAGGTCTATGACTGCGAAATTGAATAGGAAAATACTAGTGAACTGGGGAGGAGGGAGGGGGAGGCGGAGGAATAGCGGAAGGGAATCACCCTGAAGGCTGTAGAGAAAAAGAAGAACAAGTTTTATACGAATCCGTATCATAGATACGTATCACAGAGGATTAGAAAGAAACTGATGTCAGCCAACATAGCTCCGGCACTTCTCATACCGAAAAATTTGGGCAGTAGATTAAGGAACTGCGAAGTCTTCAATTAGCATCCATTCTCCTGTCCCGCAGTGTGTCTTACTGAGTGCGATAAAAGCCATTTGTGTAAGAGCAGCTACACTGACTAGACATGCAGGAATTTTTACACGAGATTTGAGCATAAAGACCTAGCCAATTCCAGATCATCTCTGACAACGCATTTGATTGACAAAAATTATCATCTGCAGCAGGTTAGTGATAACTGAACTATCTTACACACTGCAGGCAGACGTCGGATACTGAATTTTCTGGAAGAAACTGAAACCTTAAGAATCTTCATTCCCATCCTCTCGATACAACTAAGGAACGAGCAGATCTCTATCAAAATGGTTCAAATGGCTCTGAGCACTGTGGGACTTAACATCTGAGGTCATCAGTCCCCTAGAACTTAGAACTACTTAAACCTAACTAGCCTAAGGACATCACACACATCCATGCCCGAGGCAGGATTCGAACCTGCGACCGTAGCGGTCGCGTGGTTCCAGGCTGAAGCGCCTAGAACCGCTAAGCCGCAAAGGCCGGCAGGCCTCTATCACAAAAATACTTTAGTTAATTATGACATTTTCCATGTAGATTAAGGTGTCCATATAATGCAATATTTTTCCTTGTTTGTTTAAATGTACAGTTCTTCTTCCCTCTCAATGCTCTGTTGGTTTCATCTCCTTTCTGTTGTTACATCCCGTTTTTCCACTTTAAACAATTCACCAATCTCATGTACATTTCGTATTGCGCCTGCGCTTGTGTCATATGCAGCTTCTGATTCACGGTTAGTATTTACTATTACACAGTTTTTCTGTTTGTGTTGCCAGTCGCGCAGCACGGGGGAACGGCTGTTATGGAATTTTTGTACGTGATTCCACGCAATATGTGGTCCCCCCCCCCCCCTCCATTTTACATGTTTCATTATTTTCGTGAATTTCGGTGTCTGGTTGTGATGTCCGTTTCTTCGGACTGTTTTAGGTCCCTTTTACTATTTTGACACAGAACCTTTGGTTCCATGACAACATTGGCGTGAGGGTGCCCTCAGATGTTTAAGTGATTTTATTTATAAGTAACGTCCTGTTCTCTTTTTTAATGTGTTTTAATTTTGAAATTTTAGCCGCATAATTTTTTATCTGATATTTCAGGCTTGTAGATCCCCTCCCTTTCGCGTGTAACAGAATATTTTTATTGCTGCAATTTACATAACATGGTGAAACTGTAACTGTTCTGAAACTGGTCGTGTACCCAACAAAAGATTGCGGATTTTGCAACTGTTCTGCGGTTTTCTTAATTTTTCATGAAAGACAGAGATTGGAATACATCCAACAAATATTTGAGGACGACGGACGTGGGATGCAAGACCTGCTCTGAGATAAAGAGGTTAGTGCAGGAGAGGAATTCGGAGTGGGCCGCATCAAACGAAAACAAAACCCGTGCAGGGCCAAGTAAATCGGTACATGGGTAAAAAAGAATCGCTATCGTGAACTGGGCAGTGATCGGTAGAGAATAAGTAGTACCAAAGCCAAATTGTCGAGAGTAGTCACTGTAGAGTGACGCTTTGATGCTGATGCAGAAAAAAAAACTGCGAGGAGGCAGTACACGTTCGAAGGACGACAACTGAGTTTATGGTAAGTATCCAACAACAGTTATTATCTTGAGTTTTCTGCCTGTTAAAGACTAATAAAATAACAGTGATAAAGAAATCGAGTTTGTCTCAAATAGTAGCAAAGATTAATAGTATACTTTACGAGTCAGAATATAGGAAGAACAAGCGCTGTCTCGCACTTCTCCCCTACCGTCAATGTTTCCGTTGAAAGCCCTGTTAGATCAAAATTGTGTACTCCACTGCGAAATCAATCCAAACTCGTGCCTTTTGTGGACAGTGCTCTTCTCCAGTGAGCTCTCCATATCTGGCTTATGAAACGCCCTCACAACCTCATTGCTTCCTTTCTTCCTGGAGCAGCACAGCAAAGCATATTAGGAGGCTTCCATAAAGGTTGGGGGTGGGAGAGAACTACTGGCAACTGAAGATGTGAAGCTAGGAGTAATGCTTGGATAGGACTCTGTGGTAAAACTATTCACGCTAGAGTCCCGGTATGTCTCACAGTTTTTATCTTCAGAGCTGCGTACACCCCACTGCACAGTAAAAGAACCGTTCTGACATTTACGACTGTGTCATCGTGTAGCATCTTCTCTGGTTCTAGATGACTGTAACAGTAATGAAACCATGCAGTCTGAATGGGTGTCCGTATCTTGCTGATCACTAAGTTGACGTTAAATCCTAATTTTCGTTCGTTCATTCATTCGTTACTTCCTTCTTCGATCGTTCATTCGTTCGTTCGTTCGTTCCTTCCTTCGGTTACCTAACGCTGTTACGCTTTATCCATCCATCGGCTCGTGTCAATCAGTACAATGACTCAGCGAAGCAGGCCACGTTTTTTCTCCCACGCTCTTCGGTCGAAAAAGAGATTTCACAGGCCCTGGCGAAAGGTTGCCTGTGCTGCTGGCAGAGACAATTCTCCTATCTTGATCCAGAGAAACTAAGAAACGTTCACTAGCAAGTACTGTACATTGAGAGCCTCGCATTGAGTGCCCTAAGCAAAACACACACACACACACACACACACACACACACACACACACACACACACACACACAAACCTTTCCTGTAGCGTATATGTCTGGTTTCCGCATTAGATTCTTGTGATACAGTAGCTGCTATGGAAAGTGCACTGCGTCGGACAGGCCCTACAATACAGTGCCGATACCAGTATCAATTAGCTGTTGTCTGTCTGCTTCTCTTGGTGGCAGTACTGCGATCAGTCTAGTGCATACGGCACGTACGACACACAAAGAATCGAACAACATA
This sequence comes from Schistocerca cancellata, assembly GCF_023864275.1. Lineage (NCBI taxonomy): Eukaryota > Metazoa > Arthropoda > Insecta > Orthoptera > Acrididae > Schistocerca > Schistocerca cancellata. Next base: position 567,504,724 of record NC_064627.1, read on the forward strand.
CAATGACCGCGTAACCTCAGGAATGGGATATCACATTCACTAGCAAACGCTACAGATCCCGTTGATAATCAACAGCTCCGCTTCCACACAGATGGTGATTTTCTGTATTCTCAGAGTAGCGACGAGGCAGTATACTAGGATCATCGTCAGTCGTGTAAGTAACTGTATCAAGTCCATGACAAAACAGTGTTTCGCGTAGACATTAGTATCGTTGTAAAGCACAAAAAAATAGTAGACATGAAGACTGGATGCCACACCCATATTAAACTATGACTGCGACGCGTGGTGGAAACAGCGCAATAAACGACGCTAGCGAACAGAATAACCGTCAATATTTTTCATGCAAAATCGCTGACAGCTCAATTGATATGCGGTATCAAGTTAACGTTGGAGATGGTTTTTCTCAACGTTGGACAACAGCCGCTGACCCTTTGGTTTGCCAAATCACCTCAAGCAAATAGCAGGGTGGTGACTACAGCCGGCCGTTGTGGCCGAGCGGTTCTAGGCGCTTCAGTCTGCAACCGCGCTGCTGCTACGTTCGCAGGTTCGAATCCTGCCTCGGGAATGGATGTGTGTGGTGTCCTTAGGTTATTTAGGTTTAAGTAGTTATAAGTCTAGGGGACTGATGACCTCAGATGTTAAGTCCCATAATGCTCAGAACCATTTGAACCATCTGGTGGCTACAACAAAATCATAGCCGGTTTGCTCCACCATCCCTGTCCAGCCAAAGGATCGCTGTGTGTCTAATCACACAATGTCGGCAAAACATCAAACACTAACTTTCCTTATTTATTTCTCTTTTTCCTTTCGTCTGTTTCGTCCTCCATCACCAGACATAAGAGCGGATTTCTTACGACAAAGGGCAGATTATTAATTTTTTTCGTTTCATACTTTGACACGTAATTAATTCTCTTGCAACAGTTGCCCGAAACTGAAAATCTTTGTTCGACTGTGAGATGCTTTTCATTCACATAGTACACTTATTGGTTCGGAACTCATCGAAACTATTCCTATGATAACCCTTCGAAGTGATATAACAAGGCACGCTTGTACCACTTGATAGTGGGCGTGATGCTGACATATATGAGTGGCCTTCTTGAAGAGCTCGCTGTTATCTTCTGTGAAAAATTGTTTACCTTGTAAAAGAAGCCCTTTGGTTTTTTAGGGTTTATTGCCATTCCTAAAAGTTTATGCTACGCAAATGTCGTTAGAGAAGGCCAGAATAGTTGCTTAGCCTGTGTACTGCTGAAGTTGTCACGTAGCCCGATATTAGCTAAATTTAAACAGTACTGGCGATACTTAAACGATTGTCGGCTCGAGAACTATCTCCGTTGGCAAATAAATGGATCACAAAACAGCAGGTTATTAAACATTTCCCTGCAGTATATGCTACCAATAGAAATAATCGTTCATTTATTGAATTATTCTACCCTACTCTGTCGTACCTGTCTTCTTTTTTTTTTTACAGAACTACAAGACATAATTTCTACAGGAATGGTATTAGTCGGAACATACTACATTGCTGTTATTTGCAGCTAATGCTACCTGCAAGCTTACAAATCCAAATGCTCAAACATGTTCAGGTTTCCGCACTTGACACATCGAGCGCCGTCGTTAATTTTCGTCGTCGAAAGGAGGGAGTGCGCATACTACACGGCTGTGTCCTTGTGGCGATTACGGTTTATGTTAACTTCGGCCAAACAGACATTACGATGGATTAAGGAGCACGCCTTATACATTGTTTTAGATTCTGTAGTACAATCTTGTTTTTCATTTTTCTGCAGTGTAACTCCTTACCGATAAGATTTCTGTCTGCGTTAGTGAACCACGAACAATACTGGATTCCTCATCCCGTCGTTCTCGCTGGAAGCAGACGTCGCTGGAACTTCCAGAAGAGTTTCTACTCGCCTCGGAGTCTGCAGAAAGAGATCCATTCACTCTGAAAGTTATGAGCGCTTCTCTGTTTCATTTTTAGCCCACAAGGAAGTTCGTGAAGACTACTTCCGTCTGCTGTGTCTCGGCATTCATTCCATTCTCCTAACAGTGGTTTTTCTGACGACCGTACTCGAATCAGTGGCGGAAATTCCTACTGGAAAGTAAATAATATGACGTTTGCGTTAAAAGACGTTTTTTATTTTTAACAGCGTTGTGTGAAGCACGCTTATGAGCAGTTATATTAGTGGCAGATGGCTTGTTGCAGTGCGACCTCTGCTGTAGCCACAGTGAATGGAATTGTTGGCGCCTTTCGTGACTGATACGTCGTTAGATCTTGGAAAAGTTGTCCGTGTAACGGTCCCACACAAGATGGGTAAGATGCGCCGTGCAACAGCAGATTTTTTTTATTCAAGAAGAAACTAATTTACGCAGTCGCAGCACGGTTTTAGAAATAAACTCATTTCTTACATTTTATACTGTTTTTTGCTTTGTTAATGACCTTTCTTAAATGTTCTTGTTTACTTTACCTACAGATGAAACTCGGCTCCCGAAAAGCGCCGTATGACTCGTGACTTTATCACGAATTTTACGTGTTTGAGAAAAATTTTAATATTTCACTGAGAATAAATGTAGTCTTTCAATCTTATTTTCTACTACCATTAGCGCTCTCGCTCGCATATCGAAGTATATGTATATATATATATATGGCTAGATGACGACAATAATCCCTTCTGTGCAGATACACACTTACGCTCGAACTCATACGGGCAAATGCTACGAGTATAGAAGCTTAATGGGCAGGGACACTACGTCAGTTTGAGGACAGTTTGGAACTTTGTTTTTGATGGCCGAAGCGCTTAATGCAACCGCTGCTGAGAAGCAGAATCTTGAACATCCCAGAAAATTATTTCAGTGCCTACTAGCAGCCGTTATCTGTCTTTCCTTCGAGTCATATTCATATAAACTTTGAGGCTTAAACAAAAGTTTCTGTCTTTTCGGGCATGTCCGAAAGAACAGACAGAAAACCAAATAAATTTGTAGGTCCTTGCCAACGCGTCGTCGGAATTCCACAGATGTTACTGTTTCGCTTGAGATTCAGAGCACTGTACTACACCGTGTTTGGATGCACATCGGTATCTTTAGAATAGGTAGCGGTAAGATAGCTATTACATGTGTATATCCTCTTAATAGTCTAGAATTTGATTTGTTGAAAGTGTCTACAATTTTGCCACCGGCAGTACTGTAGAAATAGAGATGAGACGTGTCGAAATCTCTCAGTTTGACGTTTCCAGTATCGCGGGGGTATATTTCTGTCGCGAGTCGACAGTATGTAATATTTCCCACTGAGTCAGGAAGGCACAGTTTCTCCAGTAAGGCTGGCTGCTATTTCGAGATATGACGTGTCGCCCGCCGCCTTGGATATCAAGACGAAAAGTAAACACGCGTGTGCCGCAGCCTCGCTGATGTACGAAGCGCAAGAGCGCTTAAGCTCCAGTTTCACATTCAGCAGGCTGAAACAGGCGTCAGCTGGGGCTGAAGTAACGCGTCTGAAATATCAACAAGACACGCGACAGATTTAGTTACTTTTTTTGTGAAACAGTGTTATCACATAGTTACAGTTTTTATTTGTACTAGTAAGATCGCAACAATGCATGCTACTTGTAAAAGCCACTTATATATTGTAACAGCATAAAAAGCATAGTTTTATTTGCAGTGTTAATACTGGTCATCGGAAGCAAGACAAAATGCAAACTGAAGTCAAGATCAAAGCGAGCTCCGCAGTGGGCCACTGGAGAGAGTACGTAGGAAGAATAGGATTCACCAAACACAGCGCCAGCCGGGGTGGCCGGAAAAAAAAAAAAATAAAATAAAATAAAGCGGTTCTAGGCTCTACAGTCCGTAACCGCGCGATCGCTACGGTCGCAGGTTCGAATCCTGCCTCGGGCATGGCTGTGTGTGATGTCCTGAGGTTAGTTAGGTTTAAATAGTTCTAAGTTCTAGGAGACTGATGACCTCAGAAGTTAAGTCCCATAGTGCTCAGAGCCATTTGAACCATTTTGAACCAGACACACCGAATTAGACCGTAGCGAGAACCTAGAAGCAGAAAACAAAATTTTCTTAATACTGTGAAATACATTGAGAACCAGGGTTCACTTATAAAAGATTAAGATCCATGAAATCAACATTTTACTGTGCTCTACTGTCCTGTCCTGAAACATTGAACGGAAATCGGAAAGGAACTGGACATCAAGGAAGAAAGGTTGGCGAGACAAATCCTTCGTATCATTAAAGATACAGGGGAGAAGAGCCAATGAACATATGAACAGAATTGTGCGAATATGTGTGTTCATATAATTAAAATCATTGTGAGGATCAAATATATTATCATCATTATTGCTATTGTTATTATAATATCAATTATTATTATTATTATTATTACTATTATTATTATTGACGTTAAAGACAGTAATAAACACCTGAAACAAGATCACTGTGCTGAATTTCATATTTTATCACATCTGATATTTCCCAGGCACCTAAACTGTGTAATGTATGTATGTGTAGATGCCAGTGAAACAGACTTTGTAGTCGTTTCAAGTCTTCACTGAGATATTTTCGTACTGCGTCCATTGCATCAAAAACCACTGGGACCATCTTTACCGTTTTACGCCAGAATCGCTGAAGTTCATTTCCAGGTCTCTCTCTTCCAACTGCCTTTCGACGGTTGTATTATTCTTACGCTATCGCCTGGGGTGGCAGCGTCGACGATTTACACTTTTGCATCCATATCCAGAGATAAACAATAGTCATGGCGATACATTAAAGCGTGTTCCATCTTCCTGTCACAGAGCTAGCACCCAGCGTTGTGCTAGAAATAGTGATTAACTTCCAGAAACCCATCTGAAGATGAACCTGAAAAGGTTCGAAAACCTATTTATGGAACAATAAATCATTATTCAATTGACAGTCACAGGTTTCAGAATATCCGTAATGGGTAAGCTTAATCTGATTTACACTTTCTTTTCCTTCACGATATTGTGATGTTCAACGTATTGTGCTCCAATGTTCGATCATTCCGAACAATTACAGTAGTTTCGTTCGAACAGTTTCTATCTTTTATTTTCAGACTATGACTTCGTTGCCGTTATCAGATGGTATTTCCGGTAAAAATTTTAATGGATCTAATATCAAGTTAAGGGATACACCCGATAACAGTAGCAGTCGAGCCCATTCCGCAAGGCAATGTGCGTCAGTTTTGTGACCAGCCGCCAACGTGGCTTATTCTCGCCTGTGTGTGTGTGTGTGTGTGTGTGTGTGTGTGTGTGTGTGTGAGGGAACACAAGTGGTGGCGGAATGCGGGTGGAGGCTAGGGCCTACGCAGCGTGAAAGCACCTCTTTGTGGCAGGCGCACTCAGGCAGCTGGTGCGGCGGGGGTGGCTCGTGGAAAAAACAGCCCTTCTGCGTCCTGAACTATAAAAACGCCGCCGCGTCCCACGAAATACCGCGCCCTAAGCCGGCCAGCGTTAACTAAGGCGCGCCGGACTGAATTCACAAGCTGCTCATCAGCCTCCCTACACGTCAGGCGTCGTCCGGGTTTACGGTCCGAAGTTAAGTCCCAGTCGCTCAACACTGTCACGCAAGCGAGAGTTTCCCACGGTGCGGCTTGCTCTCCCATACTCTTAACTCGCTCTCCATTACTTTCTTCCTTTTTTCTTATGTTTACATCCGTAAGAAACGGAGTCAACATCTTGTTTCTGCAAAGCCTTCCCATTAGTTCATACTTTAATCTCGCCAGATTTTACACCACACTGTATGTCCGTGAGCGAGAAGCAAATCTGTGATATAAAACGCTAGAAGGTAAGCGCTGATCCAAATCTAGATACTTTCGATCGGGAATGAAGGAGACGCAATGCTAATCACAAGGAAAGACAACCTTTAAGGGAAAGTTCTAACGCACGTCTCGAGAGATATATGGTTGCAATAGCTCGTTAGCTCAGACAGTTAACAACTGACATCTGAAGTGGAAAGTGAATATTAGAACAATATACCGAATAATGAAAATTCGTGGTATTTGTTTACTGCAGCAGTATGCAGTTTTCTTCGGCCGCTTGCACTAATAGGGGACTTACTTACAAACACCCAGATTAAATTAGCAGTGCTGTCATTACATTTGTTACTGGAAATACTATTATTTACTATTTAATTAAAATACTGTACGCTTTTTGTACGTGGACTAATTCGTGCTCGATCGTGTGGCCGGGAAAATCCGATGCACTTAATGAAAATTTTGCGGAATTTGGTGCAAAATTTTGATTACTTACACTCAAATGGTTCAAAATGGCTCTGAGCACTATGGGACTTAACAGCTATGGTCATCAGTCCCCTAGAACTTAGAACGACTTAAACCTAACTAACCTAAGGACATCACACAACACCCAGTCAACTTACAGTAAAGTCAGCGCCCGAGTGACGTGGCTTATCTTCCGTTTCCCTGCTATATCCATAATGACTTCAGAGAGTATGTTAGACGTTTCGTCCCACGCTACGACCATTATACAACAAGAGTGGCTCGCTGTCAGAAGAATGTTTCAGGTGTCTTGCAAACATATTTCTACTGCGGTACGCCGGCCGAAGTGGCCGTCTCTGAATTGCTTCGATGTCTTTCCTTAATCTGACCTGGCGGAGATTCCAAACACTCGAGCCGGCCTCTGTGGCCGAGCTGTTCTAGGCGCTTCAGTCTGGAACCGCGCGACCGCTACGGTCGCAGGTTCGAACCCTGTTTCGGGCATGGATGTGTGTGATGGCCTTAGTTAGGTTGAAGTAGTTCTAAGTTCTAGGGGACTGATGACCTCAGTTAAGTCCCATAGTGCTCAGAGCCATTTTTTTTCTACTGCGGTACAAATAACGAGTGCATCGCACTGTGTATATGAAATGCCGTAGTAACTGCAAAATATATGCTCGATAGTTGAAGTACGTGGGACAGTACGATTTTTGTGAACAAATCATCTTAAATGCATACAGATTTACCGTGAAATTCTGATTGTATATGGACAAAATGCGACGTCAGGTCCACCTTAAGTGAAATGGTGCAAACACTTTAAAAAATGGTTCAAATGGCCATGAGCTCTATGGGACTTAACATCTGAGATCATCAGTCCCCTAGAACGTAGAACTACTTAAACCTAACTAACCTAAGGACATCACACACATCCATGCCCGAGGCAGGATTCGAACCTGCGACCGTAGCAGTCGCGCGGTTCCGGACTGAAGCGCCTAGAACCGCTCGGCCACATTGGCCGGCTGCAAATAATTTAACCAAGGTCGCACACTTATGGGTGATGCTCATACGCCATTTAGTACGGGTCTAGCCACTTTGTGATTTTCATTTTTTCAGCAAGCTGAAAGACCAAATGGGAGGAAAGAGATTTTCCAACGATGAGGAAGTACACGCAGTGGTTTTCCAATGGCTCCGTGACCAAACAACTTCTGTCGTCGAGGAATTCAACGACTGGTACAACGTTACGACCGTTGCTTGCGAAGACTTGGCAACGAAATAGTGTCATGTTCCTGCGACACTTTCAGGTATAGTACAGCATTAAATAAAAGTTTCTTGACCAGACATGATAATCTGTAACTTACTTCTTGAAATCCCCTCGTAGATAGGATTCACAGCAAATGTGGATGCGGAGATCAAGCAGCTACCAGCAGTTATATTGCCTAAGATTTTTTGGGTCTCATCCTCCGGTCCGAAATATAGAGGTGTTCAGTAAGTAACCCAACACATTTTTTCTACAAGCAGGTTAGTTTTATTCAGCATTCCAGTACACCATACTATTCCTTACTCTTTTGGCTACAAAACCCTAGTTTCCATCATAATCCCCGTTCAACGTGACGCCCTTACGCACCTTACAGGGAGAGCCTGTTTGTCCATCATGGCACGACTCTGTTGGTCGACGTCGGAGCCAACGTCTTACTGCATCAGTAACCCCCCCCCCCCCCCTCTTCATCCACGAGACGAGTTTGTCTTCAGACCGCGCTCTCGTGATGTCAGCCTGCACTACATCACATCAGTAATTTTAAAATTATTGGCCTTCAAACAACACCTCTCAAAATACAATAGTTGTTCCAACTGTTGATCCAGTAACAAAGACGGAGAATTACTATAAAAACATTGAGGTTGCTTCCGAGAAGTGAAATATGCAGAATAAATTAATAACGTACTGGAGCATTATTAGCTCGTTTAGACCGAAGGATCTATAATGAAAAGCTAGTCTAAAAATTGAAAAATTTGAATTGTGCCTAGAGCAGATATTTACCATCGAGTAACAGCGCTTCTTTCCCTTTTATGCTCATCTGCTTGTAATTGTGACGTTACATTTACTATTGTACCTGTTCACCATTACCAAATGCCACATTTTGTAACATTTACAGACAATAGCAGCTTATAGAAAGACAAATTAGAGTTCCGTGCAATATACATCTACCTAAAAATAAAATTAATAATTTGAATGACACAGACACTTTGATCAAAAATCAAAAGTTCAAATGTGTGTGAAATCTTATGGGACTTAACTGCTAAGGTCATCAGTCCCTAATCTTACACACTACTTAACCTAAATTATCCTAAAGACAAACACAGACACCCATGCCCGAGGGAGGACTCGAACCTCCGCCGGGACCAGCGGCACAGACTCTTTGATCAATTTCAATAACATCTGACGCGCTGAACAATACGCTGATCGGCCTTCTCAACAATAATTTCACTTGTGAAAGGAAACATACTTTAGCCTATGCCCACAATGAAAATAGTTTGATTTAGCTTTCTGGCTATTGAGGGATCTTCAATTTTAACAGCATTACAACCTAAGGTTAACTCATAAGAAACATTGGTTAAAGTCAGGACGGTATGAAAATGTAATCTTTCAATCTTCCATCCTCAGTTAAATCAAGTGAAATGAAAAAGCTCACAGACTATCGAAACTATGTTCAATTAGCGCTCGACGTTCGATAACATACATTAGCGACAGTTCTTAAATTGTCTAGAACCTGTATTAAATTTTTTTCAGGAGTGGTAAACAACTAATTTTTAGTATTCTTGGAGTTGGCGGACAACTCCAAGAAATCAATTTGTACATTTTAAAGCCAAGCGATATGGAATAACTGCCTTCGAAACACTTGAAAACTTTTGCACTATGCGTTATTTTGTTCCGCGGAATCGCAAAGGATGTGGTTTTCCACTACTTTCCTTCGACCTACTTTCGTAACTGCTTCTTTATCTGGAAGAGTGGTAACTACAGTCTGGGTTGGAAACTAGAACATCCTGTGATACCAATGCAGTTGCTAAACGCAAAACAATAATCACAGGCATGTTAGCCGTGAGCAGCACTCAACAATGTGTCGGTACTTGTTTAGGCTAAACTAAGGTTCTCACTCTAATTATTAAAATAAAAAAATGCGTTTAACAATAACACCAAATTACGAAATGGAAATTAAAGAAACTAAGCGGTAGCTTGAAGGTGGGAATGATTACACTGCCTTTAAGAGATGCCGTTATGGCAGAAGATATATTTCTGCGAGACGATACTAAAATAAAAATTAAAAATAGTTTACTTTGAAATAAATAATCAGTGACAAAATATGGTACAATATGCCGCGACATTAAATCATTCGCAAGAGTGACGTTTCTTACCAGTGAATGCAATCCGTCATATATGAACGTAAACTTGATGTCTTCTTTTATAGATTATTTATTCACCTGCGATAGGCTGGATGTAGATGAAGATGAGGTGGGAGATACGATTCTGAGAGAAGAATTTCACAGAGCAGTTGCCGACAGAAATGAAAATTACCAAACTATCAGTTTAATAAGCCATGGTTACAAAATCTAACACAAATTATTTACAGAACAATGGAAAAACTGATGGAAGCCGACCTCGGGGAATATCAGTTTGGATTCCGGAGAAATGTAGGAACACGCGAGGCAGTCTGACCGTACGACTTAGAAGATAGCGTCAGGAAAGGCAAACCTTAGTTTGTAGCATTTGTATACTTAGAGGAAGCTTTTTACAACGTTGATTGCAATAATCTCTCTGTTTCAAGCTCTAAAGGTGGCAGGGCTAAAATGAAAAGAGCGAAAGACTATTTACAATTTGTACAGAAAGCAGATGGCAGTTATAAGAATCGACAGACATGAAAAGGAAGCAGTGATTGAGAAGGGAGTGAGACAGGGTTGTAACATGATTCCGATGTTATTGTTCAAATGGCTCTGAGCACTATGGGACTTAACATCTGAGGTCATCAGTCCCCTAGAACTTAGAACTACTTAAACCTAACTAACCTAAGGACATCACACACATCCATGCCCGAGGCAGTATTCGAACCTCCGACCGTAGCAGTCGCGCGTTTCCAGACAGCGCCTAGAACCGCTCGGCCACACTGGCCGGCTCTGATGTTATTCAATCCGAACATTGAACAAGCACAAAATGAAACTAAAAACAAAAAAGAATGGAGTAGGAACTAAAGTTCAGGCTGAAGAAATAAAAACTTTGAGATTTTCCGATGACGTTGTAATTCTGTCAGAGACAGCGAAGGACTTGGAAGAGCAATTGAACGAAATTGACATTGTCTTGAAAGGAGGATATAAGATGAACATCAACAAAAGCAAAAAAAGGATAATGGAATGAAGTCGAATTAAATCAGATGATGCTAAGAGAATTAGATTAGTAAGCGAGACAATGAAACATGAACTATAACCAGTTTAGACAGTAAGAGAATAGAAGCTTTCGCAAAGTGGTGCTATAGAATAATGCTGAAGATTAGATGGGTAGATCACGTAACTAACCAGAAGGTACTGAATAGAACTGGGGAGACTGGAAATTTGTGGCACATCTTGGCCAAAAGAAGGGGTCGGTTGATAAGACACTTCTGAGACATCATCAACGAATCACCAACTTTGTATTGGAGGGAAGTGTGCGGGCTGCAAATAGCAGTGGAATACCAAGAATTGAATACAGTGAACAGATTCAGAATGATGTAGCTTGCAATAGTTATTCGGAGATGAAGAGTCTCGCATTTAGGATAGAGTAGCATGGAAAGCGGCATCAAACCAGTCTTCGGACTGAAGTCCACAACAATAACGACGGGCTATGCTCACCAACAATAGAGTATATGGATTCTTAATTAGTAGTTTCGTCTTTATGAGCGTGCTATAAATGAAATGATTATACAGATTTCATTGAAAGTTCTCGTGTATCCAATTATTCCCAGTCTCCTTACAAAAAAGTTTTTTCTCGTATTTTTAGGATAAAATTATGTATATAATAAATGAATCATTAAAGTTCCAGAAGCGAGATTCGATCCAGAGACCTCGCGCTTATGACACTATTCGCTCACTCGTTCGGCTGCGGACTACTTCAACAACTGCGAGCATACAAAGTACATAATCACGCCTAAAGTTTTCAAACTCAAATGGATGAGACTTGCGTCTTCCTGTTTGCGTGTTGAAGTCCTAGTCGTAACCTATTGAACCTGTCGATACGAATCCAATCGGTGAGAGCAAGTTCGTGAGACCCCCTTGTCAGTATTTCAGTCGTGTAGAAGCTGGACGGAACAGAAAACAAATTGGATTGACAATAAACATGGTCGGATAGTAATTCAGAGGCTGGCCATACTTAGCAGGAGACGGGCGGGGATTTGAATGACTCTGTGGCGTCATTTTGTAGCTGTGAAGGAAATTCCTGGCGAGAGGCATTTCACGGCCACGACACTCCTAATGCATCCAACCAGCATAGCTCCTGCCCTGGCTAGAGACCTCGCGGACATCCTTGGACCACACGACTCCCGTCACACTGCGTATCGCGGCTTCCTTAGCTCGTTCTGTATTCGCAGTGACCCGAAAAACGCTTAAAGGAATAACGTGACTCAGTGAATAGGACGTGTCGACCACAGTGGACGAACGTAGGAAACGTACTTTATTTTCCCGTTTATGAATGAGTCACAGCGATTTTCTACATTTACAGCAACATCTACATGTACATATTCTGCAAGCCATTGTACAGCGCGTGGTGGAGGATACCACGTACCAGATTTGCGATTGCCTATCCTATTCAGTATTCATGTTTACGGAAAAATAAGTGTCTACATGTCTCCGTTCGCATCCAAAGTCAATCTCAACCGCCCAACACAACTGTCTAAGCGAAAGTTTCCTATGGTGTGCCTTTATCTGGTCCGCCACCAGCTGTAGAGGAAAAACCTTTCATAATGCCAGCCACTTGTACTGGCAAAACGACAAGCAAATTCATTAAACAAACGTCACCCGAAGACCCCGAGAGAGAACCCAACAGACAATACTTCCACAAGTGTCACAAAGCCTCAACAGTTATTTAGTGTTTACATCGTTTACTAGTAAGAAATTTTTCAGGAGTGATAGCAAACAAATTATTTTTTACTGTTCTTGTAGTTGTCTGCTACCTCCATGAACTACATTTGGTCCACACACCGCCAGAATTTCACCGTCAATCTGTGTGAAATTCAAACGTTTTGCCCAAAAGAATAGCACTGACCCGCGCACTTCACCTTTGGAGCACGTTTCCAGTTGCCGCACCATTTCACTCCCACATAGTGACGCACCTACTATCCGCACCGCAGCAGAACTGTGTCCGTAAGAAACATGTACTTTCTTGTGACAGTGTGCCACTCTTGTTGCGCAATGGTCTTAGCGTGGGAAGAAACATGTAACTTACTTTTTGAAGTCCTCTCGTAGTAATGACGCAGAATTCACCATGTCGTGTCACCATCTCCCGGAAAAAGTTAATACCTTTTCTTCAAGAGTCAGCTAGTTAACTTAATGAAGGACACCCAGTAATGATAACATATAAAACACCGCGGATTTCAGATGACGTCTTAATGGTTGCATCAAAATGAATTTTTATCTTTTGCAACCCAGCTCAAATATTTTCACGCAGAAAAATGAGATTTCTTTGGCTCGCCATAAGTCACTTTGAAAGGAAGCCTGATTCTATTGAAGCGAGCGAGGGAGCCATAACTTTCCTCAGCCCCCTCCCCTCCCCCTCCCTCACACAGAGGTTAGCGCCTAAGCGTGGGTGCGGAACTCGCGTCAGCTTCCAGGCAGCAAATTGCTTCACAGCGCTTCGAAAACGCCCCATTTGTAAGGAAGGCGACGTAAAGGGCGACATTCTCAGAGGGTGCTGTGCGGCAGTCTCCTTTGTCCGATAGAACGTTTTCATCGGATGAATGGTGGCTTTAAAGGAGGAAGGCATTCCTTTCATTTGGTCCTTGAAGCGAACCTCGGGAAATCTGGGGCGCGTCTCCGCAAGTAGAGAAAGATAGCAAGACGGAAAGAAAGAGAGAGGGGGGACAAAAGAAGCTTGTAGAGGATGAAGTCTCAATCTGATAGATTTGATGGATATGTAAAACTTTTTTTTTTTTTTTTTGCGTAATCCTCTTGCTTTTGTTGACGAGGGCTTTGCTAGGAATTTACTTTACTTCGAATACAGACGAACTTCCTACGTCATAAGAAAAACTACGTTTCTTCCAAATTCGGAGTTCATTTTCAGAACGCACTGTAATCCTTGACAAGCTTGCCACACATCGGGAGGTGTCCTTGAGAGACCACTATCAGAGAAAGCCCTAGCTCTCGTCTCGTGATTTTCAGCTGACATTTGCTTAACGATTTTTCTCGAGAGAAAATCCAACCGCTAATACGTCAACAAGTGGTCACGAATCCATCAGCAGTTTTGTAAACCGCGAATAATTAGTAACCAATACCTATCAATGCAGACCCGCCAGGTTAGCCTAGCGCGCTGACGCGCTGCTTCCTGGACTCGCGTAGGCGCGCCGGCCCCGGATCGAATCCGCCCGGCGGATTAACGACGAGGTGTGGTTTTTAGGCGGTTTTCCACATCCCCCAGGTGAATACCGGGCTGGTCCCCACGTCCTGCCTCAGTTACATGGCTCGCAGACATCTGAACACTTGAAACGTCCCCTTAGAAAAATTATACACGACTGAGCTTAAACTTACACACAATATTTTTTAGCGCAACGCAATCTGACTTTCAGAAATCCCTACAAAGGAATGGCCCTGACTAACATTAACCTGTACCTTTCACAAATCACTTACCTCACAAAAATCTTCGTTACTCAAGCTACTGCAATACAGCGAGTGCCACTACTGCCAGCTAAATAAAAGATTCAAACTACGGAAGGCACTAACTACTAGTAGGCATAGTTAGCAAATGAAAGATTTTAATAGAGAACAAACAATGTATTTACCTTAATATTCATAATATATATAGCAGTTCATGCCATCCAGTATTACAAATATCAAACCTCCGCCATTTCTCTCCCCACATCCACCACTGCTGGCGGCTCACCTCCAACTGCGCAACGCTACGCGCTGTTCACATCCAGCTGCCGCTGCCGAACACTACAATGGCAGACAACAATGCAAACTAGCCACAGACTGCACACAACACAGCCAGTGATTTTCATACAGAGCGCTACGTAACGTTGCCAATAAAAAAACCTAAACAGCCTACTTACACACTTTCGCACTATTCCATGGATTACACTAGTCGCATACAGTTGGGGTACACTAATTCCTTCCCGGGAGGTACGAGGTGGCGGCAGGAAGGGCATCCAGCCACCCCTTCAACTAACATTGCCACATCCGATTAACCATGCCGACCCTGCGTATCCATGGGAAACACGGCACAAGGAAAAGAAAAAGAAAAGAAATACCAATCAATGCAGATTCCTGACTCATTTCTAATTATTGACTTGCTGGTGAACTTATCATCAGATTACCAATTATATTTCGAGGTTTTCCAAATTTGAAGTTCAAATTAAACCTTTATAAATAATTCCTGAGAGAAAAGAGAGGGAATAGACAGATTCCTGGCCTACTGAGGAACAGTATTCGTGAATCAGTTTTTGGATGAAATGATTCTGAAAGTACCTAAGTGCCCGGCGTTACCCGAGTATATGTTTATTCCACTCTTCTGTTAATCCATCTCTTCCTTTCCCTTCTGTCCATATCCTCCTCTCTCCACACGCTGTTCATCTTCTCCATTCCCTTCTGTCTGTCCATGTGCATCTCCCCCCTCTCTGTCCATCACCTCCTTGCTCCCTCTTGCTCCATCTTCTTTTCCGCACTCTAAGCTCATATCCTCTAAATCAGTCTGCACTGTAATCAGTTGTCACGTAACGGAATGCAGTTAGATGAGTATTCAACGCAACATTTGTTTGTCTTATTCCACTATTATTCAAATTCACTGTCGCGCGTTTGGTTTCTGTTGACCAATGACGTCTCATTCGACGCATATTATGTTCGTTTGCATTTTATCTTTATTCTTGCGTAAATGCTGAACGTATTGGTGATTTCTGAATCCGGTCAATTTCATTCCGCTCTTCGTGTTGTTCTGCAATTCGTTTGGTTTTGTAACACGGCAAGTTCCAATTTGCTTCGTCTTGTTGGCGTCACTGCTTAGTTGTCTCATTTATATTCAGTTGTGTCGATTGGGACGCAATGTGCGATGCGAACAATCACAATTCAATCGAAAATGAACAATCGATTCACTTTTTTGTTACTATATAGCCGTTTGCCGTTTCAAAACTCACAGAATTTCGTAGGTAAAACTGTAAATTTGTTTCAGATAAAATGTCGAAACTTAATTCATTTCATGAATCGATTGCGATAACAGAATCACAGTTCCACTGAAAATAAACAGCCGAATCAGTTTCTTGCCAGTGTATAAATGATTGGCATGATTTACAGTTTGACAATCAGCTGTGATACGGTGTTTGTGCATGTAGTAGCGAAATAAATTGGAATTGGAATGAAATAAAATAACTAAATTTGTTGGACAGATCGCGAAACAACAAAAAAAGTAAAAACAAATTTTATTTTATTTTAATTTAGGCTGGAATGTGTTTTTCCAGATCTTACTCCATATCTCGCAGATTTTTTCAGTCGAAAACATTCACTTGAGTTATTTTCCCAGGAGCATAACGAACAAATCAAAAAAAGAATCAGCCAAATACATCGCTCCTATTGTCAGTTATGATCGAGAGTATACAAAATTTGTAATGTTTGCAGTTTGACGGAATTATCGGACTTTCTTTGTAATTGTGCCATTTTTTCTGGTAACTTTTCCAGGACCATGACGAACAAATCAAAAAAAGAACTACGCATATCCATCGTTCGAATCATGAGTTATGGTGTCGATTTCATACGAAAATACCACAGAAGAAATCACAGGTTTCCTCAAATTTTGCAATTTTCTCGGCAACTTTTCCAATCTTCTTCCTTAAAAGTTCTTGTTCGGACTATTACAAACATTTAAAGAAAATTAGCCATATTGGTCCAGGCCTTCTCAATTAATCACAGGTTTCCTCAAATTTTGCAATTTTCTCGGCAACTTTTCCAATTTTCTTCCTTAAAAATTCTTGTTCGGACTATTACAAACATTTAAAGAAAATTAGCCATATTCGTCCTGGCCTTCTCAATTAATGTGCTTACCAAAGAACAGTATTTAATTTTTATTCTTATAGATGATGTAATTACTTCCTCAAGAAGGCGCAACTCTTAAATTCAATTACTAACTGAAACGGTTGTTCTTCTTCCTCGGGGTGGCACAAGTTTTGAAGGTTGGAGCCAAGGCAGAAAGTGAAACCTCTGTGGACAAAAGATGTCGCTTCTCTAAGTCCCAGCAGGCAGTTCTTGGCCTCTGTCCCTTCCAGCAGTTGGTAGTGGTTCCATTTTTTGAGGTGAGAAGCTCACTGCAGTGATGGAGCGCTCCAAGGTCATAAAACCTGAGAGCGCGACCGCCCCAGCCCAGTTAACCGGCTTCTTTTCACACTAACGGCAGCAGCAAAACGACTCCGACGAGGACATGATATGCCCTCTGCACTTGCCGGCTTGCATGAGAGTACAGTTTGCCTGTTCATTACCTTAACAGTGTAGGCGTCACCATTTTCACTCACGCGCTCAACTACGTCGTGCTGTTGTCGTGAGGCGACGCCCTCCGCCATGTGATAAGTAGTGACCCCATATATCCCCTCTTGTCACCTTGGTCGCTATCTCATGGGTTTAGCTCTCTCCCTAGCAAGTGAGGACTTTCTCAGCTCCTTCCAGCATGTTGATAACCCACGTTTCATTTAAGTCCTTTTGGTAACTATACTTGTTTATTTTTGCACTCACTGATTACTATCCTTGTATATAAGTAGTATTAACTCGTCAGTGAAGGTACTCTCCGCTACAAGTTTATGGACTGTAGTAGAATATAACTCACCATTAAACTTCCCCAGTCTCCTAATTAATTCGGATCCCAGGTAAGTAGGAACGGTGTCAAATCACAAATTCCCAGCAGCTAGCAAATATCCGCTGTAAAGGCAGAGCCAATCGCTACGGCCTAAGCAGCTAGCAAATTTCCGCTGTAAGTGGCAGAGCCAGTCGCTACGGCCTGAAAATTGTGTGGCGAGGATTTTACAACCGGCTGCCCGGCATTTGGGACACCTCTTTTGATGCATCAGAGCTGATGTTGCTTTTGTTCATGCTATGTGAGTTTTTTCAGTTTTCCTCGGAAGCTCTTCAAGCATGTGGATACAGCACTTGTACCATTAAAGTTTAGTGTAATCAAGCGATGTAAAAAAGCTCAAAAACGTGTAATAATAGTCAATATACGACGTTAATGAAAGAAGTGAAACTTTCTTTCATTCTTGAAGCAACAGTCAGAGACTGAAGAGAATAGGGTTAGCTAAGCGGGCAACATGACATGTTGAACACATCTTCCTGATTGATCGTAGTGGTGGCGGTGATGGTAATGATTATTTTTAAAAATTTCGTTTAGTACTTCCACGTATTTGTGTATATACCACTGGCGCTACTTCAAGAATTAATTAAATTTTGAAAGCGTTACGCTTACTTATCACGACAGTTTACAACAGTGTTTGCCCTTGTAATAAAATATTTTGGGTGGAATGAAGTCATAATTTCAGACTTCATGTAAAACTTGATAGATCCGATGTTTTGCTATCGTCGTATATTGAATAATTACGTCGCTCTATTATGTATAGAAATACATTAAAGTATAAGTGGCAACGAATCGCTGCCACAGAAACTATATAAATTCCTATATAATGCTAATTCTAGAGCTATCATGATTTATTCAATTTTAAAATGATTCCTGTACTCACTTTTTATTTCTGAATGTTTTGTTAAATTCTGACCAACTTTTAAACTGTCAGAAGACAAGTAGATTTCTCCGATTGCTAAATATAAAAAAAAATCTTTTGCTTAAATCATTACAACTGAAAATATTTTAATGAACTGTGCTTTTAAATTAACCTTATTTTAATTACTTTGTATAATTATCTGTATATTATGCATGCATCAACGACGTCTAGGATAGCTTTGCATGCTATAAACGTGTATATCCGGTTGAAACATGCATGACAGTTTTGACTAATTACGTTTACATGGTTGTTGCAGTGAAGAGAATGAGATGTATATTGTCTTTATATCACATTTCTATCCTTTGTTTTTAATCTCTTATTGCAGAAGACAGCTACGGTTTCCTTTTAATTCTGAAGATGGTTATTATATAGCTGGAACCGGTAATTCTGTTCAAATACTTTTCGATCAAGAGAAATTTAAAAATTATGTACAAACTATAAAGTGAGGGAAGCTTCTATTGTCATGGTCGAACAATAAGACCAGTGTAAATGAAATTATATGGTTACAGAAACCTTCCCACGTCTCAGACGTCTATGATGCAGAGTGAAGCGACGAATAAGTCCCGGCCTTGGTACAAATTTTCGTTTGTCGCTTCAGTCTGCATACATACTTTACACCAGTACTTAACCGACAAGAATGAAGCTCACTCCGCCCCACTAAGGCAGTCTAATGGTGGTACTGCGTCATAATAGCCATTCTGCAAATGTGTATAAACACGATTGCGTTTTAATTCGGCTCTTTCTCAACTACGAAGATATCTACTTTTTGTTTCCTGGGGAACTGAATTCCAGTTGTTGTATCACTGCGAGTGCTATTGTGCCCGAGCCTGAAGCAATGTTTTCGACCTCAGCATGCCGGTTCTGTAGGACTTGGGTACACCGCAAGCAGGACTTTTCTCCCATGTATCAACAGCAAGCGCGTCACACGAGAGATACGACCTGTATGGCTACGGAAATAACGGAATATCCGCTTGCAGAGCTGCACGCTCAGGCAGATAAATTACGGAACCTAACGGAGTCGGGATGCTTACGCAGCGTACGAAGATGGCAAACGCATTGGAGTTATAAGAAAACAGGAACCTGGAACAAAACGGGAAGTATTGCACTTGCTCTAAATGTACAAATTTGCGGATTTTTTTTACTTATAAAATTGCAGAAACTATGAATTGCTTTACTACAACACCAATGAATTAATATTGGAATCAATCAACTAATACCGATATACAAGCACCAGGCTGTAGCGGTTTGTGATAATATGAAATCAAATGGTCAGGTAGTGGTGGCAGGTTTTGGTACATTGGTAGGACAGTGCCAAGACGTAGTGTTCGGAAGGAGATTGATTACAAATTACTTGAGCAGCCTGTCCAAGAAAACTGTTGTGTGTGGGACCCATATCCAACAGGACGAACATGGGTGTACTGAACCTATTCACAGAAAGGGAGTATGAGTTATCACGGTTATATTTGGCTCATGGGAGAGCGCCATGATGAAGAACCTGAACTGCCAGGTAGATGTCGCCAAAGCCTAATTACAAAGTTTCTAGAACCAGTAGGCCTATTAGGCGAAGAGTCTAGGAACACACTACAGGCTACTATGTGTCGTCCCGTAGGAACCATGAAAAAATAGACTAATAGCGCGCACAAAGACATTTAACCACTCGTTCTTCTTACACGGCACACCTCAGTGGAACGTGCAGAAACAGCAATACGTAGTACAAAGTTAAGCACCCTCTGCCATGCACTTCACAGTGGTTTTCAGAGTATGGATGTAGATGTAGGTGTTCACAGGGTAGAAAACACTATTCAGAATGTAACGAGTAACTAAGTGAGAATGATTGCAGCTCCTCTCCTCCCCCCCTACCCCCGTCTCTCGATTTCCGCCCCCCTCTCTCTCCCTACCCCCCCCCCCTCTCTCTCTCTCTCTCTTTCACACACACACACACACACACACACACACACGTGTTGACAGGTAAAGAACTGCAACAAAAGAAGAACGTATTCTTCTTAATTTGGCTTTGTTATTGTTGCTGTTGCTGCTATGGGGTTCGGGAGCATGAAAAAATCAAAGATATTTCCAGTTTTCGTAGCTGTAGTTTCGCTGTACCCAAAACCTCGTTCCGCCGATTGTTTAACAACTAATATCCGCCATCCCATCGATGTGCGTCGCACTCGGTGGCTCAATCGTCTACAGTTCACTGGTGTGCGTCTCCTTAGTTTTCAATGTTTGCCAGTTTATGTTTCTGTTCCCAGAATGAGATTTTCACTCTGCAGCGGAGTGTGCGCTGCTACGAAACTTCCTGGCAGATTAAAACTGTGTGCCGGACCGAGACTCGTGTTCGAGTTCGAGTCTCGGTCCGGCACACAGTTTTAATCTGCCAGTAAGTTTCATATCAGCGCACACTCCGCTGCAGAGTGAAAATGTCATTCTGGAATCATCCCCCTGGCTGTGGCTAAGCCATGTCTCCGCAATATCCTTTCTTTCAGGAGTGCTAGTTCTGTATGTTTCGTAGGAGAGCTTCTGTAAGCTTGGGTAGCTCAGATGGTAGAGCACATGCCCGCGAAAGGCAAGGGTCCCGAGTTCGAGTGTCGGTCCGCCACACAGTTTTAATCTGCCAGGAAGTTTCATATGTTTCTGTTGTTTTGGCCATGTCTAATACAACATAAGAGGACGTGCTGAACAGCAGTGTCTCCGAACTTTTTACCTGAAAACACCAGAAGCTCTTAAAATAAAACGAGCTTTATTAAAATTCGACATCTTTATTCTTAGTGTTTACATATTTGTTTCTCAACATAGTCACCTGGCGACGAACACATTTCTCCCAACAAGAGTCAGATTTGTTGATACCGCTGCTTCGGACTGCTGTACTTTGTTGAAGGAGCCACAACCTCGCCTCTGCTTGTACCGCTTCATCATTAAGAAAGTGAGGCGCCAGGTTGAGATTCATAGGAAGAATTCTAAGAAAATGTGACTCATCGACGAAAGAAGTAGCTTACAAAACGCTTGTTCGTCCGATTCTTGAGTATTGCTCATCAGTATGGGACCCTTACCAGGTTGGATTAATAGAAGAGATAGACATGATCCAGCGAAAAGCAGCGCGATTCGTCATGGGGACATTTAGTCAGCGCGAGAGCGTTACGGAGATGCTGAACAAGCTCCAGTGGCGGACACTTCAAGAAAGGCGGTACGCAATACGGAGAGGTTTATTATCGAAATTACGAGAGAGCACATTCCGGGAAGAGATGGGCAACATATTACTACCGCCCACATATATCTCGCGTAATGATCACAACGAAAAAATCCGAGAAATTAGAGCAAATACGGAGACTTACAAGCAGTCGTTCTTCCCACGCACAATTCGTGAATGGAACAGGGAAGGGGGGATCAGATAGTGGTACAATAAGTACCCTCCGCCACACACCGTAAGGTGGCTCGCGGAGTATAGATGTAGATGTAGATGTAGATGTGATGTGGAAGGCGTTAAGTTTTGGAAACAGATGACAACCGGATGGGGCAAAGTCCGGACCGTATGCAGGATGATCGACGACAGTGAATCCGAGTCATCGGATTGTTGCAGATGTCGCAGCCTTCGTGTGAGGTCTGGCATGATCATGATGAAGGAAAGGGTGCTCCACGTGTGACGAACTCTTCGAATTCGTGCTTTCAGTTTTCTGAGATGTCACTCATTCACGTTACACACGGCCTCATTACACGCTACAGTCCGGAGCCTTCTAGCAGCAGAAAGCTGCAGTCTACATCAGCTACGCGGGAAACTCGGCCGAGTTGTATGAATGACATGTAGTACCCCGACCGATTTTGGGAAATAAATAAAAAAATCGAAGGTATTACTTTTCAGCACGCCCTCGTATATTTCACTTTATCTCTACCCTAGAAGCTGCCTTTTTCTTTCTTTACAAACTGTACAGGGTCTTAACACTAAACACGGTCTCCTGTGACCCTGCTGGTCACTCCTTTGTGTAATATTTTCCGTTAAAAATCGAAGATACAATTATTTTCGTAATTTCTTCCGCAATTATAGCATTAGACTGAAATAATTTTTACTTTTCTGAAACAGCATTATCTTAGCAATCCATCCCATGAAGGCGGTGTTCCCACCAAGTTGCTTTGATAGAGATGCGGGAAAAACCTCAAAGAACGCATATGATTTTAGGTTACGCTACTGTTACGGACAGTGGCCATTTAGTTTAGAAATGAAAGATAAGTCATCATTAAGGCGTAAGAATGGTTCAAAGACTGCGGCTTATATTTCTGTCAAACTGAACGAACATCGAATACAGTAACTGGTGAAGCTCCTCATGATGAATGGGCGTTACGGGGGTGACGCACCTTGCGGCCTAGCGGGAGAAGTATTATTTGTCTTTTATTCAAAAGCTGACAATAAACCGATCTTCTCGGATAACCATCAGACCGACTTCATTTATCTGTCCATTTCACGTTTCATTAAGGAGAGTGCATATTTGATTTGTAATTAATCTAAAATCATCTGAAATTCTTAAATAAACGACCTCCAGTATTCTGTAACATTACCCCCGAAAATCACCGCTCAACCTTTTACTTCACTTATTCCCCTGATTTACTTTTGATGAAATCGTGAATTACTGTTAGATCGTTTTTAGGTTTCTGTCCCTCAATCGGTAAAAATGGAACCCTTATAGCAGCGGTCCCCAACCTATATATATATCACAGATATATGTAAACTCAAAACGTGGTCAATGTTAAAAAGAACTGAATGACATCGTTTGCCTTCAAAGAGAGAATTATTATCCGGATTAAAAATGTTAATTTTAGCCTCCAGTCACTCTCTACATTCAGTCTATACCTGTACATATTTTTTTTTAAGTTAAGTTGAAAAGGCTTGTTCAAATAGACAGCTTGTCGAAAAGCCCATCAAGTACCTCTGTACAATTTTGGCAATTGCTGGATACTATTGCCGAACACTTATCCAGAAAGAGACCAGTCGTGTTGTTTCGAAAATCGACTTTACTGTCTGGTAATGCTACGTTTCAATTAACGAGTCTTCTTCACTTGATGAAAATTACAATTTTTTAAGCAATTTTCTTCAAAGACATTTCTAATGCATTGGATTTCGCCGACAACTGTAGGGAAGTAGTTCTTAAAAGAAACTTATGAAGGTCCTTGCTCTGCAGAGTTAAGAAAGTCGAGGGCACCGAAAATATCTGCCAAATATGCCAACCGTGTGAACCAGTTTACATCGGTCCTGCACTCTAAGTAGGAACTTGCAAGTTTTCCATCACAGTCTCCATCCTGACAATACTACTCCCTGACAGTAACTGAACTTCACAGTGAAGTAGAACCTGTGTACGTTCGCTGGCCGTTTCATCACCCAAAACACCAAACAGTCTCGATTTTTTAGGCCTTGCTTTAATAAAGTTGACGTTTTCTACTCTATCGCCAAGAGTTTTTTGGTACATTCGTTCCAGCCCTTAACTACAAGAGCCTCTGTATGTATGTAACTACAAGAGCCTCTGTATTCACTGAACGACGGAGGCAAATGACCTAACACTGACGAATAGGCTAGTATGAAAACTAGACACATCACGTGCCTCTCAGCTGTCAGACCACCTGTATACTATCCAATGTACTTCATTTTCGTTCGTAAATTTGTCAACATATTTGAAACTTCCTTCGAAATTTGTTTTTGTGGAGAAATATTGTCAGAAAAACAGGTCTTCTCCAGTATTGCCGTTCAACACGACCACAAATTAATAAATTAGCTGCAGCGAAAAATATTCGCTTTGTTTCAATGCAGCAATGGCAGCTTCCAACATTTTACCAATTCGTCTCTTCACATTTGTATTTGACAAAGGAATTCCATTTAAGTTTTGTGTACATTTTTCAACAAAGTTCTCCTCTCAGGTGTGAGGTGACCCATTTTTGCAGTTAACAAAGATAACTCGTAAGAAACTCTGGTACTTAGTATGTTCCGTTTTGAAGACTTTTCCCTGATGGATTTAGTCGCAGAAAAAAATTTTCTTTGACGGCCTGAAAGAAATCCAGAGACTTTCCTAGATTTTCAATCTGTTTATTAGTTTTGATAGTTGGATATATTCGCAGCATATCTTTGCAAAACAAAGCGCCCCCTCCCCCCCGCCCACACACACACAAACACACGCAGAGACACACGGCCTCTAACTCGGCACCAAAATACACAAACCCCAGGCTTGAAAAAAATGGAGTTATATTTACGAAAATATGTTTATCTTTTTTGGTATTTTGCTATTAATTGGACTCGATATTGACAATCTCACTACGTACGTAATATGATGTCGCATTCATTGCTTCGTCCCGTCTCAAAACAAGCATCCATATTGACGTGAAGTAGCAGTAACTAATAGCAGACACAACCATATGATAGAACACACAGTCACTGACTAAAGGTGTATTCACATATATAAGTGACGCAACAGTGCCGTAGCTGGACCGTGATTGCGCCAACGTGATTGGAAGTATTGTTACGGGAATTTAAATGGCAGTGTTCACACACGTCCGTGGCGTGACCGTAACAGTGCAAACCGCTCTCTCGCCGTCGCCATATATACGTGTCACTCATTTTCTTCAATTTCATGTTAACGTATCCCTTCTTTAACGAGTTTGTTTATATTTCACAAAAATTGTATGTCATTGTTATACATATTTTGAGACACTGGGATATTACAACGTTAAATTCTAATTGTACGACAAGTGCGTCTCAGTTGTTAGAGATTTTTATGTCTCAATTGTTAGTGATTGTCAGTCAGAGACAGGCATTTTTAACGAAATCAACAGAGATAATAGTATTTGCAAATCGCTACAACCTTTGACATTGCAGTCATCCGTACTGTTTCCATTATGTGTCTGCAGCTTCCAAATCTCACTAAATCCGTGTCTGCAAACAAAATATGCCGGCTTTAATGCTTCCGTGTTGCAGTTGCGTATTAAACTGTGGAAGCTAGTGAACGATACACAGAGGCGTCAAAAGTGAGCTGTAACATTGCATAATTAATAAACACAATGACTTTTCGATGTATTCTGAAATTTTACCAGTGAAAATTGCAAGCAATATTCAGTAACACTTTCCTCTTTTTTCTCTCTTTATTTTTCAACGACTTAGCTATAAAAATAGTTGCACGTGCCGAAATGCCAATAGCTATCTCAATATCAGTTCTACAAACCTGAGGAAATACAAATTCCATTGGCAGACAAATACGAAGAAAACTGAGTGAATAATAATTAATCATTATCTCCAGGGAACTGAGCGAGATAATGTAGTGGCCAACGACCTCAACCCGCATTCGAGAGACCCTGGTTTAATTCTTCGGTCGGCCTTAACACCGGTTTCTGCGGTCGCCGATGCCATTTCCGGGATGGTTACTTAAAAGGTACATGGCCGTTTTCTTCCCCTCCAGTAGTAAAGAATTCCGTGCAAAGCTCCACTCTGATTTTCTCAGCTGTGGACTAGACGTAAAACACCGATCTTCCTTCTTTCTTTCTTGTTATGTCTGGATAATAAATGAGTAGATTCCAGCTACTCGTTCTTGCGAACCACTGTGTCCGAGGAACTGCCAAGCCGACAAATTACGATCGGATGTTAACGTGTTTAAAAATTCTTATTTGATTCTGTACTCGCTGATCTTGACGACTGACGAGTGAAACTCCTGAAGCTCCCAAAAATTTTTATCTTGTCTTCGATTGTGACCAGCGTTCATGGCCCAGTACCACGCTGCCCGCAGCCCTCTAGTGCGTCGCTGCCCGTGGGTTGGGAACCACTGTCTCGTAGCA
Source organism: Schistocerca cancellata (assembly GCF_023864275.1). NCBI lineage: Eukaryota > Metazoa > Arthropoda > Insecta > Orthoptera > Acrididae > Schistocerca > Schistocerca cancellata. Next base: position 567,530,710 of record NC_064627.1, read on the forward strand.
TCACTTAGTTGTCCCTCTGTCTGTTATGCGACTGTTAAAGACAGAACGGACAGCCGTATCAAGTTGACCTCGGCGGAGGGAATGTTTTCTACCTCACGATTCTTCCTGGCACATTAAAACTATATGACAGAACGGGTCACGAACGCGGGACCTTGCTTTTCGCGGTAGAGTCTTTACCAACTAAGCTATAAGTCACGACTCCCTTCACCACTCCCCATTACAGCATTACTTCACTCAGTACCTCCTCACTCATAACTTAAGATGTGACAGGGGAAGAATGGAAGAGGTCATTAATCGTACCTGTGTGGCTCAATCGGTAAGCGCAGTACCGGCGAAATGCAATGTTCCCGCTTCGTGTCCCGTTCTAGCACACTGTTTTATTTACCCAGCAAGTATCGAAAGATAAAATCTCGTAATAAACAAACACAATGTGTGATGGGTAATCGCAGATGTGGTGCCAAGGCAAGGTTGGTACCTCGCGACGAACCACAAGTAAGCACTGTCGCTGCCGGACGCAGTGACGAATGAGCGGAGTCGGCGTAGACACGACCAGAAGAGTTTCCGTACGCCACCGCATCAGCTTGCGTACTTTACGTCTGGGCGCATGTGCCATCCGCATGACGTTATTGTGAAAATTTACGAAACTAGTGCAACGATATAAAAACAATCGTAATAACGAAAATATTGATAAAAGCTATAAAGACGATGTGTTGTGATTACTGCAGTGAAATATTGTAAAATAATATAGAAAAATAACAATGAAAATTACTGTTAATACGAAAACTATGTATTTCAAGGATAATCTGTGAGCAAAGATAAAAATGAATAGACAGTTCTCTAACGAGGAAGGAAGAGAAAAAAACTAACTACTCTTCGTTTTGTTCTTGATTGTAGAAGGATGCCATTGACGATTCGGGATGAGAATGGTATGTGTTTGTTACTAATACTGTAAGAAAAAGCATTCTTGTAATAATAATTAATCCTGTAAATGTGTAAACTTGCGTTTTTCAGTAATTATTCAAGCATTCCAAGCGAGGCATTGTCATGTTGATTAATCAGGTTTTTACCGGTTATTCGCGTCTTTCCTGCACGATATTTCAACTGCGTCACTCTCAGTCTTCTTCAGGTGCTGCCTGATACTGATTCCAGTGTGGAAAGAGTCCGGTATTTATGCCTACGTTGTGCTAGGCGCTCCCTCTGCGGCCCGCGCCGCGCCTCGCGCTCTGCCCGTGGTGTGCGCCTACCAATAGCAACGGCTGTAGCGCTTTCTTCTAGGTGCGGCTGTTCCGAACGCTGTGCGCGTACCTTGTGGTTATTATCCGTTGTCAATATAGCTGTATAGTGTAGGGAAAGGCATCCCATAATTGTTACTGAATAATTTGCAGTTTTCGTATACGGAGCTGATTTTATTTCAAAGACGCCATTACGGGCGAGAACATAATTTTAAGTTTAAATAAATAAGAAACTATCAGCCTCGGTTGAGGTAATGAAACCAACCTTTACCTAGGTTTCAGCCCAAATAATTGAGCCTTCTTCAGAAGATATACCTGAATCGATAATTTGTCTAAGAGGGCATGGTCTAGAAATAAAACTAAAACAGCCTGCATAGGCGTAGTCACATTTTAAAAATGCGGTACATAAATACTAAGTCAACACCAAGACTTAAGCTCTGGCGTGCGCCTGGTCTCCATGGACGCCGTGCGGTGGGCCTCGGGAGCTGACGTGAAACTAAACCGACTTAAGTCTTGGTGTTGACTTAGTACTTATGTACCGCATTTTTAAAATGTGACTACGCCTATTCGGGCTGTTTTAGTTTTATTTCTAGACCATGTATGCCCTCTTAGACAAATTATAGATTCGGGTATATCTTCTGAAGAAGGCTCAATTATTTGGGCTGAAACATAGGTAAAGGTTGGTTTCATTACCGCAATCGAGGCTGATAGTTTCTTATATATTACATTATCACGATTGCTGACACGGCTGCAATGTTGAAAGTACAAAAATTTATGTTTTTATTACGCCACCCGGCTTAAAAATAGGAACTCACTCGCTGAGAATTATCTGCTTAAGTGTTTCACTTGAAACTGAATTAATATTTCATTGCAGAAACTGTTTTTGCGTTAGCCTGGACCAGTCAGCACGGATCAGGTCTCACGCGATTCACTACATAAAAAATAATTGTAATTCAGATGTAAATAGAAAATAGCTTTCAAAGAATTTTAATCAGTTCTATGAGAAGATTTCAATGCAAACCTCGCAGAAAGCTCAGAGCCTCTTCTCATTAACAGAACAGTGAAGCTGGTCGGATTTTCATGTGCGCGACATTTAGCTTTGCTGCATTTCATGTCTAATACTTTAAACACAAACATGCTACATTGCTTAAACTCGCAGTTGAAAAGAAATTAACATTACTCGCACATCAATCAAAGCTTTTCGCGTAACCGTCAATATTTTGGTGCACTCTTAACACAGCATTTCGGCTTCGTGTTGCACAGCGGCACTGCGCGTCTGCAAACGACGAAAGGTACGTTAAACATAATATTCTGATAACGACAGGCCCTCAGAAAACTGCAGTGTGTGGGGCCAAGACGCCCAGGAATAGTACAGTTCTTTTTGTTGAAAATAGCAAAGCTTAATTAAGGTGGCTTTTATGGTGTTGCAGTTTCTAATTTGCAACCTTTCATATAAAAAAAATGGTTCAAATGGCTCTGAGCACTATGGGACTCAACTGCTGTGGTCATAAGTCCCCTAGAACTTAGAACTACTTAAACCTAACTAACCTAAGGACAGCACACAACACCCAGCCATCACGAGGCAGAGAAAATCCCTGACCCCGCCGGGAATCGAACCCGCGAACCCGGGCGTGGGAAGCGAGAACCACGGCACGAGATGCGGGCCTTTCATATCAGAGAACATCATTACGTTATAGTAGAATTGAGTATTCTGCATTTACAACTGTATTTACCACTGATACTGAGAATAAGTCATCTTAATTATTGCTTGTGCTACACGGACATTGACAATAACATCATACAGTTCGGAAAGTAGTACACGCAGTACCGCTCATCCCACTCAGCAGTCATCATCGCCGAAGACGACAGCATCGTTTCTCTACCAAGCCAGCACTGCGATAGTTATACTAGACGGTACTCTGCATAAAAATTCATGTCAATTGCACTTTGAGAGAAGAGTCTATTATATTATTCCGTATCAAGTGATAAGTTAACGTTTAGTGACAGTAATAAATACTCACGGCGTTCCCGTAGACATTATAGAGTTTCAAAGTTAAGTTTTTTATTCTGCTCAATTTGTAATAAAGTGATCTAATACGAGGCGTCTTTTTTAAGTAAGTACCGTTTTGAAATTAAAAAAAATGTGTTAACATATCTCAATAATTTTATTTTTACATGAAAACCTGTACCTTAATCTACGCACTGACGCCATTACAGTCTGATTTTTCCTTGTTGGCGTTGTGTACTGAGTGTTTAAGATACCTCCGATAATCGTGAGTCCCGCCGGCTGTGAAGTACTGTACGTTATAAGATTTCTTAGTGCTAAGGGCCTACAAGCGATCGATATTCATCGTGAGATCTGTGCAGTGTACGGAGAAAACATTATGAGTGATGGAATGGTAAGAAAGTGGGTTAGAGCATTTAAAGATGGCCGCACAAATGTGCATGATGAACAACGGAGTGGGCGTCCTTCGGTCGTTAATGAAAGTTTGGTGCAGGAAGTGGACAATAAGGTGAGAGAAAACAGACGCTTTACGATTTCCTTCTTGCGGGATGACTTTCCTAATGTTTCTCGTAGTGTTTTGTATGGCATTGTGACCGAGCACTTGAATTACCGAAAATTGTGCGCACGCTGGGTACCGAAAATGTTGACGGATGTACGCAAAACCAAACGTTTAGACAGTACATTGACTTTCCTTGAGCTGTACCACAACGAGGGTGATGATTTCTTAAGTCAAATTGTTGCGGGCGATGAAACATGGGTGGCCTACGTCACACCAGAATTAAAGCAACAGTCCATGGAAGTTTAGCAAGAGCATCGTTTTGCAGAAAAACAATGCCCGTCCGCATGTTGCGAAACAGACCAAAGATCTCATCACATCTTTTCGATGGGAAACTATAGATCATCCTCCGTACAGCCCCGATCTTGCACCCACTGACTACCATCTGATCCTGCACTTGAAGAAACACCTGCTCGGTCAGCGTCTTCAAGACTATGAAGAAGTCAAAACAGTGGTGATGCAGTGGGTAACAAGTCAGGCGGCAGACTTCTGTGAGGAGGGTATTCAAAAACTGTAACAACGTTATGACAAGTGCCTCATTATTGAGGGAAATTATGTAGAAAAGTAGATTAAGGTACAGGCTTTCATGTAAAAATAAAATTACTGAGATATCTTAGCATGTCTTTCTCAATTTCAAAACAGTACTTACTTAAGAAAACAAGCCTCGTATTTCAGTATCAACTCGGCTTCCTCCAGGCGTAAAGCTAAGAACATACCGCTGTACTGACGAGAGTTATTTCGTCCAGAACAACAGCAAATATAGTATATATTTGAAAGGTAGGTGTGTGTGTGTTGTGTGTGTGTGTGTGTGTGTGTGTGTGTGTGTGTGTGTGTGTGTAGCCGCAGAAGCTAGTGCCCCAAGTGACTGCAAGCATCTGTGCAAGAAATTGGCTGCGCGCACACCGAGGTCTACAGCTGTCCTGATCCTTCTCCAATAAATGTTGTTCTCTGTCTGTACTTGTCTCACCATCAGGAATGGATTAAATCCTAAAAAAATTCGTTTCCATGCGTAGGACGGACTGTAGCGCGGGCAGCAGTTAGGCGCGGCCTCTCGCAATCCACTGGCTGCGCGTTGCCCCAGAGCCGGCAGCCGGCTACTGCGCGTGCGCAGTGAGCCGACGCTGCCGCCCGAGGAGCACCAGATGCTGCGGCGCCGCTGCGTGGGTGGACGTAACAATAACAGCGTGCGGCCCGCTGACACCGTTACAACGGGACCCGCGGCCCGCCAGGTTGCGTCGCACACGGGCCCAGCTGCGGCCGCAGAGGTTGCGGCCCCTTTTAGCCAGATGCCGACTGCGGGCGCCGTGTTGCAGGTCGGCCGCTTGACCCAACCGGGCTTCAAGATGGGTGTCCAGTATTCACCATGCAAGAGACACCGCAGAGCGTAACTGTTACTTTGAACAGTAGATGCATATGATCCGCAGTGAAACCAGAATACTGCGGACTGTTTTAATATTCCTGGCAATATATGCGTGTTGCCTACAGAGCCTTTGACGGCTTTGTGGATGAAATTATAATGCATCAGCAGTTTAGATACTGTACGTATCACTGAATACTGTAATGTACTGTCAGGTCTAGGGGGACGCGTTTATCAAGCGGTGGAAGTCAAAAGATTGCTATCGCAGCTCCTGCTGCTGCTAATGATGATAAAGATGGTACCTATTACGTACAGATTAAAATCCCACTCACATCTAGGGTTTACCACAAACCTGTATTCGTTTGCCAATTGTTTCCCCAGTAATAACAGCAAACAAGATGACTGATGAACGCTTAAAAATATGAGAAGGGAAACTAAGAAACACAAAAGGAGGCTTTAAGTATAGTAATTCGCCATGAAAAAGTTCGTGCATAGTAAAGGACGAAGGAAGTGAACTCTCGTGGTCACATCCTGGAATTTGCCGCAGTCTTAAAGGAACATAGCAGGACAACTATGCCTCTCGAACCGTGACTACTGCGCCATCTAGTTCGGAGAAGATACTAGCTCATATCGGAAGGAACGCTGTTTAAATCCCCGTCCAGCCATGGTAGTTTAGTTTTCTCTTAACGACAATGCAGCACTGGATCTTTTAGAAACGATACGGCCATTTTCCTTCCCGAGCTTGTACTCCGTGTCTAATGGCCACGTCATGGACGGGACGTTAATCCCTATCTTCCTTCATATTTATTTCAGCAGGGCGTTGTGGGATGGGACAGGAGGGATGGCGATGGATGGGAGACGAAGCCAGAGAGCGAACAGAATTATATGGCGCTATGGCGCAAACAGTGACAGTTGGTGTCGGACGATGGAACGTGACCATACTCTACTGTTTTATCCGGCTTGTGACTGATTTTGCACCAATCTTCCGGTATATAAAAACGTACAAAGCGGTAGCATGTATGCGCAGAAGCAAGCCAGACCCAGACGGAACCCGCACGGCGGATTAAAAAGTCTCCTCGCTCTGGTAGAGTGACCAGCTTCATGCGATTTTATATGATGATGGTATCTGTTCAAAAATGGTTCAAATGGCTCTGAGCACTATGGGACTTAACATCTGAGGTCATCAGTCCCCTAGAACTTAGAACTACTTAAACCTAGCTAACCTAAGGACATCACACACATCCATACCCGAGGCAGAATTCGAACCTGCGACCGTGCAGTCACGCGGTTCCGGAGAGAAGCGCCTAGAAAAACTCAGACACAGCGGCCGGCTGGTATCTTCATATAGATGAGGCCTACCGGCCAATGATCTTCTTCAGTGCGGATGCACTCACATTGCTCAAACTCTTACGGGGATCGGTAGTTGACTGCCGGGAGTAATGAGTATAGTGGGCAGTGGCACTACAAGTGTAGTGTGTGGACAGTAAGTTAGGAATGTGGGTCTCACGGGGAGCGTACCAGAGATAAGTCCCTGTAGTCGCACTATCCTCCGTATCCTCGGTGGCTCAGGCGCCGGCACGGTAGCTCAGGGTGCTCGGCCAGAGAGCCGCAGGCTCTCTGTAATAAGAAAAAAAGCTGAGTAAAGGAATCGACGATCAACTTGAACGGGTGTCATGTGACGTCCGTTCAGACCAAACGCAACGAACAATACTGAATAAAATGAAGTAAAAAAAAAGTCGGATAGAGCTTCTGCCATGTAAGCAGGAAATCCCGGGTTCGAGTCCCGGTCGGGGCACGCAATTTCAACCGTCCCCGTGGAAGAGGCCGTACTGCATCACGCTGAAGAGAACCCGTCAATGAGTACACGAGCAATTGCTTTGGCTGTTCATGAGTGGAACTGTAAAACAAGTGATGCGCGGGTCATACCTAATCAATTATTTGTGAAAGTTACCAACATGTTTTCAAATGGTTGTAGAACGGAAATGGTACGTTCTCGGACAGGGGTTCCACTTCAAAATATCCTGAAGCGCCAAAGAAACTGGTATAGGTAAGCGTATTCAAATACACAGGTATGTGAGCCGGCCGCGGTGGTCTCGCGGTTCTAGGCGCGCAGTCCGGAACCGCGCGACTGCTACGGTCGCAGGTTCGAATCCTGCTCGGGCATGGATGTGTGTGATGTCCTTAGGTTAGTTAGGTTTAAGTAGTTCTAAGTTCTAGGGGACTGATGACCTCAGATGTTAAGTCCCATAGTGCTCAGAGCCATTTGAACCATTTGAACAGGTATGTAAACAGGCAGAGTACTGCGCTGCGGTCGGCAACGCCTACAAAAAAATGGTTCAAATGGCTCTGAGCACTATGCGACTTAACTTCTGAGGTCATCAGTCACCTAGAACTTAGAACTAATTAAACCTAACTAACCTAAGGACATCACACACATCCATGCCCGAGGCAGGATTCGAACCTGCGACCGTAGCGGTCACGCGGTTCCAGACTGAAGCGCCTTTAACCGCACGGCCACACCGGCCGGCAACGCCTACATAAGACAACAAATATCTGGCGCAGTTGTTAGATCGGTTACTGCTGCTGCAATGGCAGGTTATCAAGATTTAGGTGAGTTTGAACGTGGTGTTATGGTCGGCACTCGAGCGATGGGACAACGCATCTCCGAGGTGGCGATGAAGTGGGGATTTTCCCTTAGACTACTTCACGAGTGTACAGTGAATATTAGGAACCCGGTAAAACATCAAATCTTCGACATCGCTGCGGGCAAAAAAGATCCTGCAAGAACGGGACTAACGACGACTGAAGAGAATCGTCCAACGTGACAGAAGTGCAACCCTTCCGCAATTTGCTGCAGATTGCAATGCTGGGCTATCAACAAGTGTCACCGTGCGAACCATTCAACGAAATATCATTGACATAGGCTTTCGGAGCCGTAGGCCCACTCGTGTACCCTTGATGACTTCACGACACAAAGCTTTACGCCTCACCTGGGTTCGTCAACACTGATACTGGATTGTTGATGACTGGAAACATGTTTCCTGGTCACCGAGCGAGGTGGCGCAGTGGTTAGACACTGGACTCACATTCAGGAGAACGACGGTTCAATCCCGCATCCGGCCATCCTGATTTAGGTTTTCCGTGATTTCCCTAAATCGCTCCAGGCAAATGCCGGGATGGTTCCTTTCAAAGGGCACGGCCGATTTCCTTCCCCGTCCTTCCCTAATCCGATGAGACCGATGACCTCGCTGTCTGGTCTCCTTCCCCAAAACAACCCAACCCATGTTGCCTGGTCGGACGAGTCTCGTTTCAAATTGTATCGAGCAACGTGTACAGTAAGGAGACAATCTCATGAATCCATGGACCCTGCATGTCAGCAGGGGACTGTTCAAGCAGGCGGAGGCTCTGTAATGGTGTGGGACGTGTGCAGTTGGAGTGATATGGGACCCCTGATATGTCTAGATAAGACTCTGACAGGTGACACGTACTTAAGCATCCTGAGTGATCACTTGCATCCATTCATGTCCGTTGTGCATTCTAACGGACTTGGACAATTCCAGCAGAACACCCCACCCGACCAGAACTGCTACAGAGTGGCTGCAGGAACACTCTTCTGTATTTACACACTTCAGCAGGCCACCAAACTCCCCAGACATGAACATTATTGAGCATATCTGGGATGACTTGTAACGTGCTGTTCAGAAGAGGTCTCCGCTCCCTCGTACTCTTACGAATTTATTGGCAGCCCTGCATGATTCATGGTGCCAATTCTTTCCAGTACTTCAGACATTAGTCGAGTCCATGCCACGTCGTTTTGTGGCACTTCTGCGTGCTCGCGGAGGCCCTACACGATATTAGGCAGGTGTACCAGTTCCTTTGGTTCTTCTGTGTTATGTACTCACTCCCCTCTACAAGTCCTACAAGCTTCTAACGGGAGTTTCCGAACATCCTGTATAGCTTTTGCCTCAGAGGCTCACCAGTGGTGTCCGCAGCTCGTGGTCTCGCGGTCGCGTTCTCGCTTCCCGTGCACGGCGTCCCGGGTTCGATTCCCGACTGGGTCAGGGATCTTCACATGCCTCGAGATGACTGGGTGTTTGTGTTGTTCTCATCATTTCCTCATCATACATGAAAGTGGCGAGATTGGACTGAGCAAAGGTTGGTACATTGTGCGGGCGCTGAAAACCGCACAGTTTAGCGTCCCACAAACCAAACATCTTCATCATCGTCACCAATGGTAAATGTTTCCTGCGGTACTCAATTAGTGTGACATATTTTACCAGTTCTCGTATCCACAAAACTAATAATCTGCTCAAAATTGTTTACGCAATGCCTCTGCAACCCAGTAAATTAGTGAGAAGTGCTAGGCGACTCGGACTGCGCCGGTAGCACGGCGAGGTGGATTTGATTCCGGGTGGCGGCGGCTGCAGCGGGCACGGCCGCCCTGACCTGGCCCAACCGCTACGCGACCCCGACCCGCGGGACCGGTCGGCTTCGTCCGCGGCTCCCACCCAGACTTACTGGAATGCAGCGCCCGGAAGACGCACTCCTGTGACGCCTGCGTCCGTCTTCCAGCTGGAGCTAGTTAACACTCGCGGTTTCCCAACCAATTACCACGTCAATCTCGTTTCATTTCTTTGCAGTGAAGAGACAAAAGTCACGGGGTACCTCCTAATATGGTGTCGAACATCCTTTTGCCCGGAGTAGTAAAGCAACTATATTTGTTTTGGACTCAATAAATCGTAAGTCCCCTGATGAAATATTTTGCCATGCTTCCTCTATAGCCGTCCATAATCGCGCAAGTGTTGTCGGTGCAGGATATATCTTCGATGGGATTCGTGTCGGCCGATCTGGGTGGCCAAATCATTTGCTCGAATTGTCCAGAATGTTCTTCAAACCAATCGCCAATAATTGTGGCTAAGGCAATCGCGTCGGTCGTTTGCTGCCAAAGCCCATAACGCCAAATTTCGCCGTACTGTCCTAACGGATATGTTCGTCGTACGTCCCACAATGATCTCTGCGGTTATTTCACGCAGTGTTGCTTGTCGGTTAGCACTGACAAATCTACGCAAACGCCACTGTTCTTGCTCATTATGTGAAGACCGTCGGCTTTGAATCTCGGAATATTGAATTTCCTAACGATTTCCGATATGGAATATCCTATGCGTCTAGTTCCATCTGACCTTTCGTCTTCAAAGTCTGTTAATTACCGTCATACTGCCATAATCACGTCGGACACCTTTTCACATGAATCACTTGAATACAAATGACAGCTCCACCAATGCAAATGGTTCAAATGACTCTAAGCACTATGGGACTTAACTTCTGAGGTCATCAGTCCCCTAGAACTTAGAACTACTTAAACCTAACTAACCAAAGGACATCACACACATCCATGCCAGAGGCAGGATTCGAACCACCGACTGTAGCGGTCGCGCGGTTCCAGACTGTAGCGCCTAGAACCGCTCAGCCATTCCGGCCGGCACGCCAATGCACTGCTTTGTTATACACATATCAAAAAAAAGTTTTACATCACCCTGGTTCCTAGAACTCCTGAAGATAGATGTTGACTGTGGATACTGTATCACAGACACAGTCTCTTTGCCTGTTCAGAGATGTCACTATACCCGCTCAAAGATGTAAACAACCATACATGAGCAGCGCCTGTTAGACGGAGGGGGTCCGACAGCTGATCAGTTCCAGTCATTCCACCAGGAAGGAGGTACACGGCTCGTGTTGCCTGTAGTTCAACCAGGCCTTAACAATCAGTACCCCGGTTCGATCGCGTCCGCATTGTTAGTTCGTACCAGGAGGGGCTCTCAACAAGGGAAGTGTCCAGGCGTGTCGGGGTGAACCAAAGCAATGTTGTTCGGACATGGAGGAGATACACAGAGACAGGAAATGTCGATGACATGCCTCGCTCAGGCCGCCCAAGGTCTGCTACTGCAGTGGATGACCGCTACCTACGGATTACGGCTCAGAGGAACCCTGACAACAAAGCCACAATCTTGAATAACGTTGTTTTTTTTTTGCAGCCACAGGACGCGTGTTACGACTCAAACTGTGCGCAATAGGCTGCATGATGCGCGAGGTCCATCTTGGCAACCACGACACCATGCAGCGCGGTACAGATGGGCCCAACAACATGCCGAATAGACCGCTCAGGATTGGCATCACGTTCTCTTCACCGATGAGTGTCGCATAGGCCTTGAACCAGACAATCGTGTGGAGGCAACCCGAGCAGGCTGAGCGCCTTAGACACACTGTCCAACGAGTGCAGCAAGGTGGAGGTTTCCTGCTTTTTTGGCATAACATTACGTGGGACCGACGTATGCCGCTGGTGGTCACGGAAGGCGCCGTAACGGCTGTACGATACGTGATTGCCATCCTCCGACCGACAGTGCAACCACATCGGCAGCATATTGGCGAGGCATTCGTCTTCATGGACGATGATTCGTGCCCCCATCGTGCACATCTAGTGAATGACTTCCTTCAGGATAACGACATCGCTCGACTAGAGTGACCAGCAAGTTCTCCAGACGTGAACCCTATCGAACATGCCTGGGATAGATTGAAAAGGACTATTTACGGACGACGCGACCCACCAACCACGTCGAGTCCCCGTTGAGGAGTGGGACAATCTGGACCAACAGTGCCTTGCTGAGCTTGTGGATAGAGTGCCACGACGAATACAGTCATGCATCAATGCAAGAGGACGTGCTACTGGGTATTAGACATACCGGTGTGTACAGCAATCTGGACCACCACGTCTTAAGGTCTCGCTTTATGGTGGTACAACATGCAATGTCTGGTTTTCATGAGCAATAAAAAGGGCGGAAATGATGTTTATGTTGATTTCTATTCCAATTTTCTGTACAGGTTACGGAACTCTCGGAACCGAGGTTATGCAAAACTTTTTTTGGTGTGTGTACCTTGTTGCGCGCGACAGTACCGCCATCTGTATGTAAGCATAAGCATATTTCTGTCCCATGACTTTGATCGCCTCGGTGTACAGGTCGCTGTAAGTCATGTGGTTTTACCACAACCGAAGTTGGACTCAGAGACTGTACATTTGTTTCTTAATTGTCGAATTTGGGAGTGGCATCTGCGTAATTATCATTTCTGAATACCGACAGCACAATTTTAAGTTTATCTGCATAACAATTTTAATTAAACCGTTAACTAATTATGTGTTTTCTCCATGTTCAGCACTAGGCAGAGATTTTAAATATTCGTTCAAAGTAGTAATTATTCTTTCTAATTCTGATTAGCTTTTCTCGCAAATTTTTCCAGCCTTAGTATGAGGGGTGTTCCACGCGATCCAACATTGCAGGAGTCACAGCTGCGTGCAACTGGCTTGCACGCGGGAGATCGGACAGGTTTGCGCGATATTGTTGCAATGATGACAGCTGCCACGCCCAACGACTCACCGTGGTTTTGTTCACACTTGTTGTCTAGGTAGACATTCTGTAAGCTCCTACAAATATCATCAAAGTTCTGGTTTTCCGCCAAAAGAAATTCAAAGACAGTTCTCTTCTCGGAATTTACCTCCTTTACAGAAACCATTTTGAAGGTTACATGTAGAGCCGCTATCTGAACTTCATGAAACTATAAGAGCTGAAGCGGGAATATTCCATGGTGTCCCACAACAAATTTCGCACTTTTTCAAGCGAAACCGGCTGAGAAAAAAATGTGTATTAAAAGCTCTCGCATGTGTGTGAATTTCAGTAAAGCAGTTTCATAATACAGCTATCATTGTGACTAATTTTCAGGCTCAAGAGCGTATCAGTAAACAGTCTGGTGTACAAGGGAACTGAATAACACAAGAATTACTGCGCTTAAAGACAGCCTTTAAAGTCTGTTCAGAAGTACAGACGTCACCTGAAAGCCATCTGCAGGGTGCTTCCAGTTTCCACATCCGGAATGCCCTTTTTTGTTCCATGTGGTTCTTTGGAAATTCAACTAATCCTTTTCTACAGTGGACATACACGAGGCAGTTTCGGGGCAGCGGCATTCCTTTGTGATGGGCCAGGGTAAACAGGAAGACAGTAACGTCTCTCGACCGCCCTGGGTATACGCCACTGGAATGTTCTTGCTGCTGCTATTTGATGTTTTGATATTTAAAGTTTGAAGAAAATCAAATGGCTCTGAGCACTATGGGACTTAACTTCTGAGGTCATCAATTCCCTACTTAAACCTAACTAACCTAAGGACATCACACACATCCATGCCCGATGCAGGATTCGAACCTGCGACCGTAGCGGTCGCGCCGTTCCTGACTGTAGCGCCTACAACCCCTCGGCCACTCCGGCCAGCCCAAAAGATTATTATTGGAGGCTTTCGCCTCTTCTTAGTCGAATGCTTAGAAGAAGATCATTTGACCACTGATACTTAGGAAGAAAGCCGTAATTTCTTTCCGTAATGAAACATCCTTTATTTCTTTAAAGTCAGTACCGCCGTTAGACTGTTGTTTATTTGCAGTGTCGCATTTACACTGACACGATCATGGTTTCGGCTTCAACAAGTGTTTTCTGAAAGCATGCTAGACAATAACAGTGAAATGCATAGTAAGTGAAATAACCATATAAGAATCCATATTTATAATGCTTACTTACAAGTGGTATACAGTGCCTATGATGGCATACTCTCGTATTGAAAATACACTATTAGACGCACTATCTAAGGCTCGATATTTCTGTTAAAGCCTACTGCTTTGTTTCATAACGACCCTTACGTAATGTGTCTAACAGCGTTATTTTAAATGCGAGAGTCTTAGGCACAGTATAACACTTGTAAGTAAGCATTATAAACATGGATTCTTATATGGTTACATAACTTGTTATGTATTTCACTGTTATTGTCTAATATGCTTTCAGAAAACACTTGATAACGGCACTTTGAAGCCGAAATCATGATCGTGTAAGTGTAAATGCAACACTGCAAATAAACAACAGTCTAATGGCCGTACTGACTTTATAGAAATATATTATGACTGTGGCCCCGCATTATGAAAAAAATATTAGACATTCTTTACTTGGTTTACTTCTGCACTCGGTCGATAGATCTCTGCTCCTCATTTAACTCAGTATTGTCAATTTTTGAGCACTGGGGTGGCGATAAGGAGTCCTAGTACTCCAGTGGGATCCACTGCGCCCATTTTGGGAATGCATTATTCGGCTTCTGTTAAGCATTAACTATTAATTTGCTTATTTGTATGTAATCTGTACACTATAAATGTCCTTCTTTTTGTCGTTTTCATGTCGAACGAGCAAGTTCTTGGCAAAGTGATCCAGTGGTCTTCTACCGACGCTACTTACCTATCGGCAGTGCGGGTCAGTGAAAGAAATGCCCCAAAGTTCACGACGTAGAGAACAGCAGCGTATCATGACAGTTTAACACATACAGTCGCGAAGCGCTCTGGTGCGAAAGTTGTTACCTTTTGACAGCTGAAGGTACACTAGCGCTCCAAGCGGTGAAAAGGCAGAGTTACCTGCATCGTAAGGATAACGTTTGTTTTTAATAATTTTTCTACTTCATTAAGGAAAGAGTTATTATAATTTTTCGTTCCAAGCATTAGTAATATGTGAATAATTGCAACTTACTTCACTGAAAGCAAGAGAATATACATACATATTGCATGCATAAGAACCATATAGTTCTAATAATCTCTGTTTTTATTATGATAGGCAATTCCCTTGACACGTAAAAAATATTTTATGAAATTTAATGATTCCCCTATTCTTACACTTCACCGCACTTTCTAGTACACGAATAAATTTTTCGAATGTAGTTATTAATGTTTCAAACGCGAATGTGTTGAAGATTTTTGCCGTTTCTATCTCATATGTACCAGCGATTGTGCAATTGGTTTCTCCTGCGATGGGAAACAGTTTTATTGTTTTCGTTTTATTATCACGTGTGTGTGATTTTCCCTTCGTTTATGGTGTGGTGGCTTATTTGGTATGTTAAATGACGTAAGTATTCCACTCCGTACTGGATTCGGCTGAAAGTGTAGCGAATAAAACTGCGTTGTTAGATAGATATACGTCTTTCTCCAACAGGTCAGGTCTTCTGGAGTTTACTAGCAGTGTTTGGTTATTCTCCAACAAGTCAGGTCTTCTGGAGTTTACTGGCAATGTTTGGTTATTAAAGGAAAACAAAATTCTTCAGTAAATATCTCCGCGTTACGAGAGGATTGTAAATAAACTATCCTGTAATGTACCGTTTCATACCTCCCAGGGATCTTAGGAAACTAAAGAATGACAAATGCGATGTCATTTTTTATATCTTGACAATTTTTGTGGCACTACATACGCTCCCTATTGCATAAACTGTGCAACAAATTAATATCGTACACATACTATATGGAATTCGGAAGTATGACTTGCTGGTCACTTGGCGCCCTGTTATCCTAGTGGATAACAAGACACGGAGTGTCGCAACTGTTGTGTTAGAGCCTGGTATCATTGTCAAGAAGTACTGTGTTGTATATTAAAAACAAGAAATTAAAAAACAGATCATCTGTTGTGTATCAATCTTATATCAGTCTTGAAAAAGTGTTTCACATGTAATGGTCTGTGTAACTCCTGTTAATGTGTGATTAAACGAAGCGCGTTTCGTTCATTTCCGCTGAGCACATCTTTCGAATAGAGTGGTACTTCTACAATGGCAATAAAAGAAATATTGGATCAATAAGCGGGAAACGATTTTTTTTTTTTTTTTTTGAGATTGTGGTAAGTTCCTATGGGACCAAATTGCAGAGGTAATCGGTCCCTAGGCTTACACACTGCTTAATGTAACTTAAACTAACTTACGCTACGGACAACACTCACACCCATGCCCGAGGAAGGACTCGAACCTTTGACGGGGGGAGGCGCGCGAACCGTGGCAAGACGCTTCTGACCGCGAGTCTACCCCGCGCGATGATTTTCTTTACCTATGAACTTATTCTGAAGAAACAAACAACATTTAAAACCCATTAGTGAGAAAATACTAATCTGCTAACTATTACGAACTTCAGATAATATTTTTGAGTGTATTCATCTTTGGAAAGTGACTCATAACTTTTTGCATTGAAAGTATTGCTTTAGTCGCAATAGTGACATTTTAAACTATGATAATTAATTTCTTTAAAATTGATAGCCGGTGTTGAAGTCCGTAAAAAATAATTCAGTTAATGATTCAAATTAGAAGTTGAAATCAGTTGGACTCAGACCAATTAAACTTACAACATTACACGTACATTATGTTGGGAACGAATCTAAGATCTATAGATGACTACCAATAACTGATTTAATGTTCAAAGACGCTCTGAAACCTGTTAACTACGAAGAACTGAGAAGAATATCAAATATTAAGTACTACAGTGAAACTTACAAGTTTTAGTAGTAAAATTGTCTGGAGTAACACATGGAAATATTACGGAGCAGTGCAGTTAAAAAAAGAAATGCGCATTATAGATTGCTGATGGGACGCGTCATTGTTTTTAAGCGCGTCATTGTTTTTAAGAGGAACGCACACGATTTAAATTTCAACGGCGACTTGCATTAACTTTCTCACGAAGTGCTTCCTATTCTATGGAGATTCATAGTCCTGCTTGATATCTGAAGAATAACGTAACCTATTAGAGTACAACAGAAAACTTATTTGGATGCGGTAAACTTTCGATATTTACAAGCTAAAATAACTACCTTAGGACGGCCTTTCTACTCGTTATTAGCAAGAAGCTGAAACCAAATTAGAGACTGGCATTCGAAACGTGCAGAGTAGTGGGTGGTTAAAGAATTATTGTAACTTGCATATTATGGAAGTCTGCCGTTTAAAGGCAACGGAACATCGAGAAACATGAAAACCGCATTGTTCTTGGTACAATTTGTTATAATTAAATGCCAGTTAATAACATTTCTACGATTAAAGCTTTCACAAGATGGTAAGACGCAAAGTATGGTCCCCTATCAATCGTGCTCGGTGTAGTGTAATGAACAGAGACGCAGAACCGTGTACTAATGGGTGATGTGTTGCTGTTTCGCGTCTCAGTGGCTCTAAATAATTTTTTTTCGTACTCATCTTCACCTTTTGTAATAGATTCTGATACTTTATTAGTTTAACGGAAGTATATTTAGGTAACATGGAATATTATAGAATATAAATTCACGCTCTCTGAGGAGTGAGTGTGTGCGATTGGATTTATCTACAAGGCAGCTTGCACTACTTCCATTGCAGTAAGATATTTTGGACTTCATTGTTTCAGGTCTTGTGTTTTATATGTTGTAGATTTTCCGCTACTGGACAGCAACAGTGATCAAGTAAGAATGACCTCATAGTTTTACTAACAACTGAAAATGATGAAATAATTTTATCTTATGTGGAGAATTATTGTAAATTTCTATCGTGCTACTTGTAATGGAGCCTTTATAAGCCCATCTCCTTATGAACTGGCCATGGTATTTTCCTTCGTGCCTTATAACAGCAGCACGTTGAACTCTGAAGGCTCAACATTGACGTTAGAAAGCACGGTCCGTGTACCGGCAGCTTTAGAGCTTAGACGGTCGTCTAATGCCTTTGTAACAAAAATCTGGAATATAAATAGCGGCCGTGGAAGACTGCATTGTAAAATCTGAATTTTAAGTGTGCTGACGATAATAATATTTCACTAAGTTAACGTCTCTCAGTGAACGATCGAAGCTCATGGGTCAAAAACCACGCGGAACAATTCGTCCCGGCCCACGGCCTTTGCCCGTGGTGACTTCTGAGAACCATTTTTGAAGTAAACCACCGGAACAGCTTGGCACGCACGTCTACAAACGCTTTGGTCACAACCTGGATACGCACCGTGGGACGTGTCGCGCTCGGCGCATGCTCCATATGCGGCCATGCCGCGCGGTACGGAGAAATTGGCCGTGACCGCTGGTCTGAAGCGCGGCAGAGTTCGTGCTGCAAACCTCCGTCAAGCTCCCAGCATCTGAGAGAATGCCTCACTCCCGGTCCTCACTCCAGCTCCGATTCTGCGAGCTCTCGTTGCGCTGCGAATCCGTTACTCGGCGTCTGTTAGATCGGTATCTCCCGCTATCCATTGTTTCATTCTAGATACTCTTATGACGCTTACGAAACACGCCCCTAAGCTACAAGCGGTTTTACCATCAGGTCAAACGACTAACAGCGCCCTAAAAACAACTTCGGTTTTAATGAGCGGAATTATCACTGAACTGGTCTTACGATAGGTTGTGAAAATACTCGAGATCAACATTCGATCGGTGCCTCCTGCCAGCGCTACAACAACGTTTGATTTTCAAACTCTCGATCGCTTTTGGGGACGGTATCTCGAAAGCAAGCAGCCGCAATGTGTGTCATTTGAATATCACCCGCCGTGTGAACATTGTCATTAATACTCAGATAACACAGCACAGGTCGCTCACTGTTCGATTCACGATTACTGGTTTTGCTCGCCTAAGGTGGAGATTATAGGATAATCATTGCCCTGGCGCAAAAACGTTAGAGATTAAAGACACCGCTCAGTGCCACAGCGAAACATTTCTTGTTATCGCTTATCCTCGCATGGACGTATTTCTTCGAAACGATATAGATGTTAGTGATTTCTCAGATACATGTGATAATGGAACATGTATTCTAGAATCAGTCATGTATGTGGTATGCATACCCATGCCAATAACGTACACATAATAAAATAAATCATTTATTTTAGATATCTCAGCCACACCTCTGCAACTGACAACGTAGCAACCTGCAATTGACAACGCAGAGACGTGAGAAAGTGAGAAACAGAGAGAGAGAGAGAGAGAGAGAGAGAGAGAGAGAGAGAGAGAGAGAGAGAGTGACGAGGGGGATCGGGGGGGGGTGAGAGGGGGGAGGGAGGGAGGGAGGGCTGGCCGGGGTGGCCGTGCGGTTCTAGGCGCTGGAGTCTGGAACCGCGCGACCGCTACTGTCGCAGGTTCGAATCCCGCCTCGGGTATGGATATGTGTGATGTCCTTAGGTTAGTTAGGTTTAAGTAGTTCTAAGTTCTAGGGGACTGATAACCTAAGAGTTAAGTCCCATAGTGCTCAGAGCCATTTGAGAGAGGGATTGGGGGGGGGGGGTGGTTAAGTTCCTATGGGATCAAACTGTTGAGGTCATCGGTCCCTAAGCTTATACACTACTTAATCTAACTTAAACTAATTAAGGACAACACACACCCATGCCCGAGGGAGGAATCGAGCCTCCGATGGGGGGAGGGGGGGGGGAGGGGGGGGCGGAGTCGCGCGAACTGTACAACACGTCTAAGACCCACTGACGAAATAATGCAGCCGCTATTTTGCATTCTCACATGTCAAGTCATTCATGACAATTACGCCGTCTTCCTTTTCTCTAAGTGTTCCTTGTTTCCCACAGCTTATACTTTTGGCTATTCCAGCACCGCAGCCGAGAGTAAGAACATTCCACGAAAGTAGCTGTACCGGTGTCGACATTCGCTTTAGCGCCGTAAGATCGAGTACCTTCTATCAGTTTGTAGGCATTCGTGCCAAGAGTTAATTCCCATAAAAGCTGTTGTAAGAAGTATCAACATTGTGGCTATTATTGCAAGAGGCTTTCATTCTTGAAATGTATCTTCAGTTTCCCAGTCATAACGAAACACTGAACTTTTATTAGTGTCTTTCCAGAAATTTCTCAGTATATTACGGTTATAAGCTGATCAAAACAAAGGTGAAACGAGGGCGATGGGGTGTATGTGGAATAGCTTTTCCGAAAAAATTAATATATTAATATCGCTTATAAATTTAATGTTAGAAATATTTTCTGAACGCACTTTCGTGGATTGCAGCTTTGTATCTATTTGTGGTGAAACAATTCACACAACCTACAATACTTAAATTTGATTGTTTTTTCGTGAATTTTTGGCCTGCATATTAGCGAGAAATAGTCCCATGTTACATTTTTTGTTCCAAAAATAAAGAAAACCTTAAAATACCGCTGCCCTACAAGCGCAGATGAAATACAAGCATAGCTGAGAGAGCTAAAAGCTTTCCCAAAGATCGAGTTACAGAAGCGTTTAGAAAATTTCAGATAGGGCTGGCGTAAATGTATAATGTCGATTAAGGTCTATTTTGAAGGAGGTAACATTGACGAATAAATGAAACTCTATCCATAAAAAAATATTCGCCGGTTTTGGAACAAATCTCCCACGTACGTCGTGTGTCCCATTTATTTTCCCACCCCAAATACTTTTTTGTCCAGAACCAAAATTAAAAAAAAAATAAATAAAATGCTTTTAGCTACGAGTAGAACATTAATCTGTGTGACCACTTTCTCTCCTGATGACCAGTACAAAAACGTTTTACAATCTACCATCCATATAAACATGACGCATCTTCTGATCTTAAAAAAGAAACCTTGTTGTTGTACGTCTTGTTCCGTTATGACTGTATCACACATGCAACGTTTACCTTATAGCCGACTGTTTGGTACAATCATAATGGAACAGAATGTTTTTTTTTGAACATCAGAAGATGACAGTCCCAACTGTTAAAACAAAACAGGAACAAAAAGTATTGAATGCGATCTTGGCTATTAAAAGTTTCTTGAGAGCAAATACAGATCACTTCTTACCATATCTAATTATGAGAAATTTAAAGAAAATGTGACAAAAACTGACTTTGACTCTCCTGTACTACAACACAATGCAGGAAGCAACTCCACTTCCTGGAGTTGACAGTCAGTAGAGGGAAAAACAAATAAAATTCATGCCCACCGGTCGTTCAGTCAACCGCGTTCGATTGAAGGTTTGTGTGAGCACAGTGTACACCAATGAAGAGAGATGGCGAAGTTTTGAGAGCGGATGATCTGGACTTGTGTCCATCAGAGACAGTAAATTTGTAAGACTGGATGTCATGAACTAATATATATATATATATATATATATATATATATATATATCTTGGCTATATATATATATATATATATATATAAAATGAATTTTGAACACTATTAAGGTAAATACACTGTTTGTTCTCTATCAAAATCTTTCATTTGCTAACTATGCCTATCAGTAGTTAGTGACTACAGTAGTTACGATCTTTTATTTAGCTGTCAGTATTGGCGCTCGCTGTATTGCAGTAGTTCGAGTAACGAAGACTTTTGTGAGGTAAGTGATTCATGAAAGGTATAGGTTATTGTTAGTCAGGGCCATTCCTTTGTAGGGATTATTAAAAGTCAGATTGCGTTGCGCTAAAAATATTGTGTGTCAGTTTAGTGTTGATCAGAATAAGTAAAGAGAGAAATGTCTGAGTACGTTCAATTTTGCTCAGCTGTTTGAAAAGCAAATAACGTAAGAGGTTTACCAGCACAGTAATTCATAAATTTTTCTAAGGGGACGTTTCAACCGTCAACTGCAGCAGGTGTACGAGGCACATTATCCAAGGTAGCTGCTGCACTCTGTGCTTGTACAGGGAAGTCAGAGTCCGTTTTTTGTCACGTTTTTTAACAACGTCACGTTTACGTGACTGCCAGACTGTGGTACGTTTCTGAACACACCCTAGACAGTGGAAGTGGATAACCGAATAAAACATACAGGGTACCATTTAAAAAAAAGACATTCTGCTGTTCATATCTTCGTAACGAACGAAATTGCAAGAAATGTCTTTTTTTTCTTAAATCATCAGTCTTCTGACTGGTTTGTTGCTAACCGTCATTAATTCCTCTCCTGTGTCAACATTTTCTTCTCGGCGTAGCAATTACAGCCTATGTCCTCAATTATTTGCTGAATGTACGATTCTAGTCGCTGTCTTCCTCTACAGTTTTCACCCTTCGCAGCTCATCTAAAACCATGGAAGCTATTGCATGATGTCTTGACAGATGGCCTGTCATTCCGTCCCTTCTTGTCAGGGTTTTTCATATATTCAATGATAGTTCAAATGGCTCTGAGCATTATGGGACTTAACTTCTGAGGTCATCAGTCCCCTAGAACTTAGAACTACTTTAACCTAACTAACCTAAGGACATCACACACATCCATGCCCGAGGCAGGATTCGAACCTGCGACCGTAGCGGTCGCTCGGTTCCGGACTGTAGCGCCTAGAACCGTTTGGCCACACCGGCCGGCCTATGTGCATGCAGTTCACTGAAGTTGTGACAAGAACTACTTGGGAAGGCACGAGAGCAAGCCGCTCTGAAAGTGTTTTCTTTGGGTTGCCTATCTATAGCCCCAAAGTAATTCGTATCAACAATACGGAGCTCATGATTCGTTATACGTTCAGACACGCTTGCCCCCCGGCGAAACTACACTTCGGCTTGAACTACGAATCTCAAGTTAGACACTCCATTCACTGACATATTATCGTATGTGTGTGTGTGGTGTGTGTGTGTGTGTGTGTGTGTGTGTGTGTGTGTGTGTGTGTGCGAGCGCGCTTGGGTTTGGATCTATGTGGAATCGTTTCAAGCGACGAGCAAAGGTGGCCCTTGCGACTGTCAGCTGGCAATACGTCACGGCGCTAGAAATCTCGCCAGCCATCAGCCTGGCTGCTGAGTAATGGGCCGTGGCGGATGGCTGCGCTGCGGCTATCCAGGACGCCGCGCAGTCGAGCGTGGGAGGAGGTGTGACGGAGCAGAGCGACGCAACTCGCCATCAGCTGTGTCGCGCCGCGACTGGTCCCGTCTGACAGCCTGCTGCTCACCCCTACGTGCTGGCAGGAGGGAAGACACGTACTCACTAAAAAAGTGACGGAGCTCATGGCGGTGTTGTTCAGATACCCCAAGGTGAAGACTGTCGTTTCCACACCCTCGAGTTGCAGACATGCCATAAACAAACTGACACACTTTGTAGCACAGTGACTTGCGGAGACGTTTGGATCACGTAGCAAAGTCCTTATAGCCCAAATCATTACAAAACGAGACACCAGCTCAATGGTAGGAGTTACGGGGCTGTACATCCCTTAAGCTGTCGAATTAAATCTGTCTATTCACACATGAAAAGTTATTTTCCCAAGCCGACTGAAGCCACGGTTAGCTTGCCTGAGTGGAGGACTATTAAACGGCGGGGCGGAGCAATTTTCGTGATCAACCGTTTAATTCTTAAACTGCGCAAGATGCCGTAAATCTACAGATGTTCTAGTGGCCGTTAGTTCAAATTCTAGCTGATGCAACGGTTACGCAGAGAGACTCCAACCCGTCCCACGGATAGTGTTGGCACCCGACCCAGGAACGCCAACTAAGCATGTGTTGGGCGAACTGACCCTCGGCAGGAAGACTGTCAGACCGTCGGCATGTCCGCCGCCTTTTAAGTTGTCTGCACGGATCCTTCTGCTCTCGGAGGAAGCACGCAGTGTTCGTAGATCCCAGGTTAAAAAACTGATGAGAGACGCACTCTCGGTCCCATTTCGTTGCTGTTCGGAATACATGTGTCTGTTTCCATCACTTCGGATGCAGCCAGGTACTGTTAAATACAGCTTTAGCGGTAACGTTCGCAGTAAAACGCTCGTAGCGCTTCCGGGCATGATTTAAGCTGCAACGCGATTTGCACCTCGCGGAATTAGCTTCACGGTAACCACAATACTATAGCGGCAATATTTGCCGCGCTGCTCCTGTCCGCGTGTTCGCATCTAGGACTGCTGATATTTTGAAAAATATTGGAAATCCGATATACCAACATTTAAAAAATTTCATTAAAGACTCTCAGATGGTTCAAAGGGATCTGAGCACTATGGGACTTAACATCTGAGGTCATCAGTCACCTAGAACTTAGAACTACTTAAACCTAACTAACTTAAGGACATCACACACATCCATGCCCGAGGCAGGATTCGAACCTGCGACCGTAGCAGTCGCGCAGTTCCTGACTGAAGCGCCTAGAGCCGCTCGGTCACCACGGCCGGCAAAAAGGCTCTCAATATATGTAAAAAAGGTGTCGATATATCGACGGAAAAGATATCGACATACATGCCTACAACATTTCGGCTGCACTTCTTAAACATACTGCCGGTTTTAGAGACGTATATTTAAGTACTGATTTGTTATTAGATATTCTGTACATCAACAAGCTATCAGCCTACCTAATCATCGGTCTTCTGACTGGTTTGATACGGTCCACCACGAATTCCTCTACTGTGCTAACCTCTTCATCTCAGAGTAGCACTTGCAACCTACGTCCTATATTATTTGCTGGATGTATTCCAATCTCTGTCTTCCTCCACAGTTTTTGCCATGTACTGTTCCCTCTAGTACCATAGAAGTCATCCCCTGATGTCTTAACAGATGTCCTATCATCCCGTCCCTTCTCCTTATCAGTTTTTCCACACATTCCATTCCTCTCCGATTCTGCGCTGAACCTCCTCATTCCTTACCTTATGAGTCCACCTAATTTTCAACATTCGTCGATGCTTCGATTTTCTTCTGTTCCGGTTTTCCCACAGCCCATGTTTCATTACCATACAATGCTGTACTCCAGACGTACATACTCGGAAATTTCTTCCTCAAATTAGGCCGGTATTTGATACTAGTAGACTTCTATTGGCTTGGAATGCCTTTTTTGTCATAGCTAGTCTGCTTTTGATGTCCTCCTTGCTCCGTCTGTCATTGGTTATTTTACTACTTAGGTAGTAGAATTCCTTAACTTCATCTCCTACGTGACCATCAATCCTGATGTTAAGTTTCTCACTGTTCTCATTTCTACTATGTCTCATTACCTTCGTCTTTCTTCGATTTACTCTCAATCCAAACTCTGTGCTCATTGGACGGTTCATTCCGTTCAGCAGATGATATAATTCTTCTTCACTTTTACTCAGGATAGCAATGTCATCAGCGAATCCTATCATTGATATCCTTTCACCTTGAATTTTATTCCACTCCTGAACCTGTCTTTTATTTCTGTCATTGCTTCTTCGATGTGCAGATTGAACAGTAGCTGCGAAAAACTACATCCTTGTCTTACATCCTTTTTAATACGAGCACTTCGTTATTGGTCGTCCACTCTTATTATTCCCTCTTGGCTATTGTACATATTGTATATGACCCGTGTCTCCCTAAAGCTTACCCCTACTTTTTCAGAATTTCGAACTTCTCGCACCGTTTTACGCTGTCGAACGCTTTTTCCAGGTCGACAGATCCTATGAACGCTTCTTGATTTTTCTATAGTCTTGCCTCCATTATTAACGGGGACGTCAGAATTGCCTCTCTCGTGCCTTTACCTTTCGTAAAGCCAAACTGATCGTCATCTAGCGCATCCTCGATTTCCTTTTCCATTCTTGTGCATATTACTCTTGTAAGCAACTTGGATGCATGAGCTGTTAAGCTGTTTGTACGATAATTCTCGCACTTGTCAGCTCTTGCCGTCTTCGTGATTGTGTAGATAATGCTTTTCCGAAAGTCAGTATGCCGCCAGACTCATACATTCTAAACACCAGTGTGAAGAGTCGTTTTGTTGACACTTCCCCCAATGATTTAACAAATTCTGATGGAATGTTATCTATCCATTCTGTCTCCAAATCTCTGTTAAATTCTGATTCTAATACTGGATCCCCTATCTCTTCTAAATCGACTCCTGTTTCTTCTTCTATCACATCAGACAAATCTTCCCCCTCATAGAGGCTTTCAGTGTATTCTTTCCACCTATCCGCTCTCTCCTCTGCATTTAACAGTGGGATTGGCGTTGCACTCTTAATTTTATAACCCTTGCTTTTAATGTCAACGAAGGTTGTTTTGATTTTCCTGTATGCTGTGTATGCTGAGTATGTCCTTCCCACAACCATTTCTTTTTCGATGTCTTCACATTTTTCCTGCAGCCATTTCGTCTTAGTTTCCCTGCACTTCCTCCAGGGGATCCGAATGGGGTACTATTCCGGAATCTTTTGCCAATGGAGAGATAATCATGACGCTTCTTCAGTTACAGGCCACATGTGCTGTGGATACACGCTACGTGTCTTTAATGCAGTGGTTCCCATTGCCTTCTGCATCCTCATGCCGTTGATCATTGCAGATTCTTCCTCCTTTAGGGGCAGTTTCCCACCCTAAGGACAAGAGAGTGACCTGAACCTCTGTCCGCTACTCCGCCCTCTTTGACAAGGCCGTAGGCAGAATGAGGGTGCCTTATTATGCAGGAAGTATTCAGCCGACAATGCTGATTATTAATCAAAATTTAAGCACGGGGGGGGGGGGGGGATTCGAACCCGGGACCGAAGACATCTTGATTATGAATCAAAGACGCTCCCCCCCATTTTTTTGTTGATCTCATTTTGTTCTATATTGTTCGTTGAACTTGCTCGGGACGGACGTCCGATGACAATCGTGCAGGTTCTTCGTTGAGCCGGTCACTTAGTTTTTTGTATTACAGACGGTAGCTAACCTTCTGACCGAACACGCTGAGCTACCGTGCCGGCATCTAGACCATGGGTGTTACAGTATCCCCTTTGTGCATGAATTGAAAGGAACACAATGCACGTTCACGTTTGGCAATAATCACTCTGCTAACTGCGTGTAAGTGGCACAATAAAAGGTGTCCGATGGATGGGCCCGTCGTTAGATTTCGTCACATACCAGATTTGTCCGGAACATTCGTGTCGACTTCACTGTTTTTTCATTTCTGCCAACGCCAGCGACCTAGCAGCTGTAGTGTCAAAATTGTGTACTGATGCTAAACGTTGCAGTTTCTGTCGGTAGCGCTGCGTGCCGATTAGGTCAGCATTTCTCCTCACACGCCTCCACTCACCGCAAAGACCAGTCTTGTCATTTAGATTTTTGTTTATCATTTTCATCAACAGTTTTTGGAGAATGCTGATGTTAAGAAATAGCACACTATTTGCGTTTAAAATTGTTTTTAACGCAGTCGCTATGCTATTTCTTCACATCGGAAATTTTGTTATTCCATTCACACCCCCACTCCCCAGTGCAATCGAACTTCTCAGTTTGTGCCACATATACTTGCTTCACACAGTCGAAAGAGAAAGATTGGAAGTGATGAAAGTTCAAAAAGTAGTAAGATTCCTTCACACTGTGAAAATAAAATTATGTTCTATTACGACTTCAAAAGATCAGCTTCAAATATTTACCGAGAATATAAAAACTATCAGCACTCGATGTTGGCAGTATTTTGGAAAAATAATGATGTATCGATATATCATCAGCAGCCCTACCCGCAAACCGTGTCTACTCCCTTTGTTTGGGATTTTAGTCCTGGAGATTGGTGTCTAATTTACTGCTTCAGTACTCTCTGTAGGGACTGGACCAGTTTTCATTATATCTCTTCTATTTTGCTTGTTTTCATCTACTTTTAACTTGGTACAAGTAAGTCTGCAAACGATCTGTATGTACTGGCAAGCCCTCACCTTTTTTCTGTAGCGAGACTGCCTCGCATTTCTATTTGTTTCCAAGAATACATCCAGTCTTACTTGAACCATCTGACTGCTACTGGTCTGCAGTTTCCCACTGTTCCCGCCATTAATCAATTAATTTTAATAAGCAAATCGAAATAACTTTTAGATGAAAAGATGACTGATGTCATAACTGTTCAGGCAGCAGAAGACCATCAGGTGAGGTAACTTAAATCTAGTTGTAGGCAAGGCAGTAACAGAATCTAGTTGTAGGCAAGACGGTAACAGACAGAACACATCAGCTTCGCAGTCCCCTGGAAGCCAACCGATCTACAACTTCATCATTCAGATTGAACAAATTCATTATCAAGTTAGTAGGTACTCTATGCGTCGTCGGCTGCAATTCCGACAAGAGAGCGGCACTTTGTGTAGAAGACACACCCGCTAGAGTGACATGGGGGCGAACAAGTGGTACCTGGGGCTGTATAGAAGGCCAACGCAGTGAAGCTTTTCCAGAATCGTCTGTTCGCTCTACGTTCTTGCGCTACGCTTTACCGCTTCACGGACTTGCCGCGTTTTATTCTGTTGGCCTGGTTCTCGCTTGCTGTTCACGGACTACTGCGCATGGCCTTTGTTCTGTACATTCGATTTGTACTTCGTGTAAACTATTCTTGCGTACTGTGTTTATTAAACGAGACGTTTACCAAGGCTCAATAGTAGCAATATGCACTGACAGTTAAGTACTACGCCTCTTTTTACTTTCGTAAGAGTTCGCCTTAACAACTTCAATTATCCTGGTACGCTTCCAGGACCGACAAAACTTCTATATGTCATACTGTTTACGACCGCATCGCTCGGAACTTTACTTGTATGCTGGCCAGAGGGTTTGAAGAAGACAAACGTATTCAACGTTAGAAGGGAAAAACGAGTTCGAGTTCCAGTCTGGCAAAAATTTTCCTGTGTCACTCATAGATAACATATTCATACCTAACACAGCTAACGACACAGAGATTCCGCAGTTGCAAACAAATTTCATATATTTAGTACAGATGCAAGACATTTTAAAAGTAAATATTGCTGTGTATCTTCAATGATGCAACAGATGCTCAGAATTTGTCTTTTAACCTTAATATTACTCTGTAAAAGTTGTTCTTACCTCAACTGTCAATCACTGAAACATATGCCATTTTCTGAGACGGTGGTGTTGGGGGGGGGGGGGGATGGTGTGGGAGAGAGGGAGAGAAAGAGAGAGAGAGAAAGGGAGAGGCGATGGGTTATTCACCCTTTGTATTAATATGTGAACCCATTAGAACAAACGGGCTGTGTATCTGGTAAATAAACACAGGATGGACTAACCTATCTGCGATTTTTGATCTGTACCTGTTACCCTTCTGCCGGCCGGGGTGGCCGAGCGGTTCTAGGCGCTACAGTCTGGAACAGCGCAACCGCGACGGTCGCACGTTCGAATACTGCCTCGGGCATGGATGTGTGTGATGTCCTTAGGTTAGTCAGGTTTAAGTAGTTCTAAGTTCTAGGGGACTGATGACCACAGCAGTTAAGTCCCATAGTGCTCAGAGCCATTTGAACCACTTGTTACCCTTCTTACTTTAAGTAGAGTCAGTGCTCCATCTACTACGTGACAGTAGTCTCTGCAAGCCAAAAAAGAAAAAGAAAAGGAGGGTAAGGAATGCAATCGGCCATAACTACTGCATTTGCCTTCACTGGTTTAGGGAAATCACGGGCGGGGAACGTAAATCTGGATGGCTAAATCGAAATTCTTCTCCTCTCGAAAGCTAGTCCAGTGTCTCTGCCTCTGTGGCACCTCCTTTTTTCTGTTCACAATCACTGTGTAAAATGATGAAACAGGAGGTGGTACTTATACATTACAGGTATCAAATGTAGCTTGCGGTAGTTACTACCGAGGAAACACTTCACTGGCAATTGCAGATAGGTCAAATCGAGGTTAAATTTCTCACCTACGAGGGTGTGCTGAAAAGTAATACCACCGAATTTTTATGTGAAAACTCTTAAAGCTTTCTAAGTAAAAGGGCTATCAAAAACTTTCTGTTTGAAGGCCGTACAGTCGAGAATCGGTGTGCCAATCAGGCAAAATCGCTGTGAGCTTTGAGTCAGTCATCCCACCGAAGGACCAGGTTGAAGATCTCCGTTTAATAAAACAACCATATTCTGGTGCGTGAAGAAGTCCATAACCGTCTACTGCTCATCTCCGTCTGACAGGAATCGTGGACCCTTCAAGCCCTTGTTCAAGGGTCCGAAGGCTTGATTATCGTATGGGAGGGGGGGGGGGGGGGGCAGATCAGGACCATACGGCGGATGCTCGAGTGCCTCCCAATTGAGTTGGTGTAACTTCTCCGTTATGACATTTGCGATATGAGGGTGTCTAGTGTCGAATCACGGCCAGCACAGAACTTGGCGCACAGTCTTTATTCTGCGATGAAAGTCTACCGATGTTTGTCCTTTGGCAGCCAAGAAAAGTATAATAGCACTTTGGTCCTGTTAGGACGCATCTACTAATAACGTTGACATAGTTCACATTTCGTATTTACCGCACGCACGTTGGTAACACACGAATCCCACACTAATCCTTCGTCTACATGTAGGTGCTTATACAGGGCGTATCAAAAAGGATGGCGCAAACTTACACGGCTGGAAGTACATGATAATAGAAGCACAAATGTCAAGTAAGCAAGGACTCTAAAACGCATACCTTAAAAGCTATGAGATATTCTTTATTTTCAATATTGTGAAACAAAACTCGCTACTGTAAGCTCTATGGTTTCCACATTTTGGGAAGTGGTAGTATGGATCAAAACAAGAAAAAAATGACCAATAAACATGTGCTCTAAAATGCATACCTTAACAGCTATGAGCACCTGTTCATCTTCGGTATTTTCGAACACAACTCTTCTAATGAAAAAGTGCTCATAACTTGTAAGGTATGCATTTTAGAGCACATGTTTACTGGACATTTTTTTCTTGTTTTGGTCCATACTACCACTTCCTAAAATATGGAAAGCAAACACCTTGCAGTAGAAGAGATATCTCATAGCTCTTAAGGTATGCGTTTTAGAGCCCACGTTTACTTGGCATTTGTGCTTCTACTATCGTTTACTTTCAGCTGTGTAAGTCTGCGTCATCCTTTTTGATACACCCTGTATACTCGCATCTGAGTCGTGGCTAAGTTGCATGTGCGGTGCAGCAACGCCCGCAAACGTAAACTATTTTATCGCCTCTTATAACATTCTACATCTTTGTTCTTCATGTCTACATATTTACTTCTCAACATATACGTAAGCACCCTGGCGACGAACACATTTCTCTCAACGAGAGAACAGTTTCTTGACACCATCACAGTAGAATCTTTGACTTTGCTAACGGAGCCAGAACCACACTTCTGCTTGCACCGTTTAATCGCTACCAAAGTGATGTTGTCAAAGACGTTCTTTCGATTTCGGAAACAGGTGAAAATCGGATGGGGCCGAGTCTCGGCTGCAATGAAGATGATCGATGACAGTGAACCTAAAGCGTCGGATTGTTGTAGATGGCCGGCCGCTTGTGGCCGAGCGGTTCTAGGCGCTTCAGTCTGGAACCGCGCGCTACGGTCGCAGGTTCGAATCCTGCTTCGGGGATGGATGTGTGTGATGTCCTTAGGTTAGTTATGCTTAAGTAGTTCTAAGTCTAGGGGACTGATAACCTCAGATGTTAAGTCCTATAGTGCTCAAAGCCATTTGAACCATTTTTGTTGTTGTTGCAGATGTCTCGGCGCTCTTGTGTAGTTTGGCATTTTAATGCCGAAGCAGAGGGTGCTGCATGTGTGAACGAATTCTTTGAATTCTAAACTCGATTACAGCACGCTGTTTTCACGCACCGGTATAGTTACGTTATACACTGCCACTTCCGGAGCCTTCTAACGGGAGCGCGCTGCAAATATATAGTCACAAAAAATAAGAATGTCGAATGTCAGTAACGCTTGTTTTATGTAAAAGCTTTGTTTTCACACAAAACATTCGGAGGCATTACTTTCCAGCGTGCAGTCGTATCTCTGGAGGGGAGACAGAACGCATAACTAATTCATAGTCGTTTGACAAACTGTGAACGCTTCTTCTTGCTTAATACTTTGTTTGGTATATCGCCACGTTATCTTGCCACATTAAATTGACTTAAATAAGAACCAAACTACGATCAACTTAACGACATTTGTCGAGATATCGAAATGTTTGCTTCCCGAAAGAAGTTGAAGAAATATTCTCACTATGAAAAGTAGGAATACTAACATACCTGTGAACCCAGCGGTACCGAAGCTAGAGGGTGTATCCAGACGATGTTACCAATTGTCTGGCTATAATACTACTGACTACACTGCCAAAGACAGGGTCAGCAGAAGGCTTCTTTCGTGAAGTGCATTTTGAAGTGCTGAATAGAAGCCATGAGCCGGTCCATCCGTATCGTACCGTATATGCGACGAAATAGGAAAAATTTTTCTCCAGTTTGCTACTATTAAGAGCAGTGCACCATAAACAACCATTATTTTTGATCGACAATCATGGTCGGTAGAACTATTTTCTCTTGAAGGAAACGGATTGTTCGTCAAAGACGAACTAGATGGCATGTTGAGACGCCTGAAAGAGAAGTGTGAAATCTTGGTGTAATGTACACACGAATAATTAGCAACGATTATGGTTAACAAAAAAGGTTTTTTCAAGAAACTTATGTCATGGGACGCATGTATAACAGTCAGCTTCTGGCACATCGTCTGCGTCGAATGCCGTGACGCCCCACTGCGCCGCAATGTAAGCCTGTGCAGATGGTGCTCATTTGCAGAGCAGACTAAACTGTTCTGACTGGCACGCGGGCAAAAACCAGATCAATGTCCGTATTTCGCTAATACAGAGAGATAATATTCAACGTCCTGTGCAGCGCTTTGGCTTCAAACAGACGAATGCTAATATAAATCTACGACACATCAAGTCTTGAAGTCATTTAATTTGCTCAATTCTCGCAATAGTATTTGTGTTTTATGAACTGAATTTTCAATGAATACTGTCGTCTGTTTATATTACGAGGGCTATTCGGAGAATAAGTTCCGATAGGTCCCGAAATGGAAACCACTATGAAAATCCGTTGAAACTTTGCACAGATGTCTTGGGCAGTGCCTCTAAAACTGTCATCAATCGTGTCAAGTCGCTCTTTTCAGTTCTCAGTGCAAAGTGAGCACGTAAAGATGCCTAGAAAAAAGTTTCTCCGGCCAAGTACGAGGGCTTGGTGAGAAATTTCGCCTAAAGCTATCCTACCCACATAACATAACTGTTGAGCATTTCCTTCTTCAAGACAATTCTCAGCCGCATTCTGCAGGAGCAATGAACATGCTCCTACAGCGTTTTCGATGGGGAGTGTTTTATCAGCGTTTTCGACGGGAAGTGTTTGATCTTCTACAATACAGCCCATGAATGGCTCCCTTTGAGTTTCATCTTTGCTCACCTGAAACGCTGGCTATGAAGACAACATTTTTGCACAGACAATGAGCTGTGGATCAGCGCAGGACAATTGGCGGAAAGCACTGGCGGCTGCCTTCTATAAGGAGCGTATTGGAAAGTTAGTACAACGCTACGACAAATGTCTAAGTCGGATTGGCGCCAATGTAGACACATAGCTGGAAGTTATGGTTAAGCGTTTCAAATAAATCATTTTCATTTTCACAGTGGTCTCCATTTCGCGGCCGATCGGAACTTACTTTCCGATTACCCCTTGTATTTCCGGTGCTATCGTTGATTCTGTAACTGCTGCCCTTTGAAGCTGGTCAGTGACCTCTGTGGATGTTCAGCTAGAGGGCCTACAGTTGGGTGTGGAAGCTAGGACATTTTATTAATAATATGTCATACAGTTGTGAGTGTGCCGCATATGTGGCGTTTGATAAGTCGACTGACAATAGCCGTGTCTGAATAGGGTGCTTAATGTCGAAATGACCGCAGATTTACAATTACGTTTTTGGCACAACTGTCGGCACTTTCCAGTGTGCCGCATGTTTACGCATATCTCCACCACTACCACAGTTTATTGGCAAATCCGTTGATCATGAGATCCTGCAATCTGAGCCTCATGACCATACCATCTTGAGAGGCTACGACTTTACCGCCTAGCTCTACTACCAGGTGCTCAGTGACTCCAGCGAAGCAGCAGCAAAGCACATAAAACTGGGACTCATTTTCTCCAGGCAGTTACCTGAATGCAGATAACCTTGTAGGTAGGGCAAACACAGCTATGAGTAGTTAGCTTGGGTATTAATAACCGCTTCAGCTGTAGTTAGTCCTTTATAACTGGATCACTACCGGTTTCGTGGCACTAAAAGCACATGTCTTCGGTATGACAGAGCACGCATCCGCGTCCCCTGTGTGCTATTCCGTATAGATCGGAGACGCGGTAAGTGCGGTTTTCTGGTTCTGCTTTTCCGTCAATAACTATTTACTTGACGATTTTGTCCAGGAAGAACATCCCTCCATTATGTGGCAACTAATTCCTGGTTTTTCATTCTGCCCTAAAAATAGGTCTTAATAGTTTTCATTTATTTTCTCCTTGACAATGGATCACTATGGTACGATTTGTTTAGGTCCCTTCCACTATATTGGAATCTATTTTATCTGTTTTATTCTACGGCATACCGCCTTTTAGCGGTGTTTTATTCTGAAGGACAACGAATGTTGGCTAAAAATGTTCCGCACTTTTTCGCCTTAATGTTTTAATGATATATTCATCTAAAGCGGTTATTAATACCCAAGATGAAAGTTAGCTGAATGTTTACCTTCTACTAAGGTACCTCTAAGATAAGAAAAGGAATATACCAAAAGTGAACTGATGCAGGCTTGGATCTGAGGAATGTTCCTGGAGTACTTACAGCAAAGAAAACAAGGAGAAGAATACACTGGAAGCATCTGAAACGGTAAAAATATTGAAAGTTAAAAAGTACGTGGACAGCCAAGGAATGAAAAAGAAAAGAGTTAAAATAAGCAGATTAGAGAAGAAGGGTGTGGAAACTCCGCGTAAGAAGAATAATGGTATGGAAGCCAGTGTAGTAGTACTTACAGGAAAAAAGACAAAAGGCCGAGCTCGCAGTGGGCAATGGTCACAACGTTTTGGCTCATCAGTATATGACTGCCTGTTGCATCACCGTTACAGCCTACTTCGACCACAGGTCGATTAGAGCGAAGATGCCTACTAGGCACCAAATATGAGCGATTTCTTTAACTATTTATGGTTATCGTAGCACCTGGTAAGAGTTCCTCCCCAGGGACAACCCGGGGGTAGGAGATTAGTGTTTATCGTGCCGTTGACAACTACATCATTAAGAGTCGGAGCGCAAGCTCGGATTAGGGAAGGATAGGGAAGGAAATCGCCCGTG
The DNA here is from genome assembly GCF_023864275.1 of Schistocerca cancellata. NCBI lineage: Eukaryota > Metazoa > Arthropoda > Insecta > Orthoptera > Acrididae > Schistocerca > Schistocerca cancellata. The sequence continues at coordinate 567,565,561 of NC_064627.1, forward strand.
CCCTTTCAAAGGGACCGTCCCGGTATTTGCCTTAATCGACTTAAGAAAATCGCGGAAAACCTGAATCACGATGGCCGGATGCGGATTTGAACCGTCGTCCTACGAATACGAGTCCAATGTGCTAACCACTGCTTCACCTTGCTCGGTAGGGACGACCCGGGTACCGCTGCGAACGTGCTCCTGCCTCGCTCACATCGTCCCATAGATATTAGTTAGAGGTGACAGCCCTGTAACGTTGTTCCATATTTACAAATAAAGCTTTCTGGCTAATGTGTAGCTTCATATAGTCATTTCTCTCTACTGTAACACCTGCCAACAAATTCTGTATGTCGACGGTTCAAAATGGCTCTGCGCACTATGGGACTTAACTTCCGAGGTCATCAGTCCCATAGAACTTAGAACTACGTAAACCTAACTAACCTAAGGACGTCACACACATCCATGCCCGAGGCAGGATTACAATCTGCGACCACAGCGGTCGCGCGGTTCCAGACTGTAGTGCCTAGAACCGCTCGGCCACCACGGCCGGCTGTATGTCGACGGAGTAAGTGGAATGAGAGTTTGGGCTAGATTATTTCAAAATGTATAATGGTACACGCAAATGTCAAAACAAACGCGAATCTAAGAATAGCACGAAATAGAAACACTTTATTACAAATGTGAATTGCTTAGAGTCTGAAGCAAATACAACGATTGACATTGCAATAATGAGTCATAATATTACTAAGTCAGTCATGAAAGGAAGAAAAACTAAACGATGACATCCTTTACAACAAACAACTTTATAATAAACTTCAACATTATAATAAAATTCAGATTCAGTGGAACGAAAAACGAGTCCAAAGTCGCAAATTTAACTTTTTTATTCACTCGATGACTAGTCTCGGGCCGAGACCCATTTTCAAATTGTATCTGTATGCCCTGTAATTGTTCGGTGCACGTTTTTGACATGGTTTTCACATCTTCGGGAATGCCATTTTCGACTATGTTATGGTGATTTAAAACTGGGTCTCGCCCGGAAACTAGTAATCGAGAGAAAAAAAATTAAATTTGCAATTCTGTCCTGGTTTTTCGTTCTACTGATTAACAGAAGTTGATGACCCACAGCTACTCCAGCATGCTGGAAGTTCGTAAAATTCGAATTATTGTGTAGATGGCTCAAGAGGTACACAGCACTGCGAGAGACTACCCTCACACAGGCACGACTACTTGCTAGGCGCTTCTGTTCCGAGCAGCAGCCTCAAGTCGCTGTTTAAGGAGTCATACGTACAGCCAAACGAGAGTCTGCATAATTACTTTGAGCCTTAGTGGCTATATCATAGACAGCCAAGAGACGGCTAAGTTATTTAGATATCACTGAATAATTTATAGCACATCAAGTGCCACGCATCAAATTGTTACCAAAGTTAAATTTTGTTGCATACTCTTAAAAAATTTTATTTGTTATTTCGTATCGTGTTGCCGTAGTTCTGTTCTAGTGCCGCCCTCTCAAGCAAGTGTATGATGTGATAGCACTGGTGTACAATCTGTCATCCATTTCATCGAACCATAGTGGGAATTAACTTTTTTCTTACCGTAGATGTTTGGGGTGAATCAATAGTACCATTCAGTTGCAACATCCCAACACGAGTAAAGAGTGGCCTAACCTTACAGGTCCTGCCGGCAGTAACAGAAATTGATAATGCATACATAGAAAGTGTATGAGAAACAAGTACACCTGAATCTCATTACATCAAGTAGAAAAATATATTTTTCCACTTACGTACGTGACACACGATCAACACCTGCAGTAGCTTCGTCTACGTGCGCCCTCTTCCGGATGCATACCCACCTGCAACAGAAAGAAAACAGAATTAGTAAGAGAACTGACACCACTAGAACGAGGCGGTTTTTAATAGTTCAGATGTTTTGAAACCAGGAAAACGAATGAAGGAATTCCATCTGTTTTATGTAGACAGTTAGGTTGTCCGATGATTCACCTGCGTAAACGAGAGTTCTATAATACAATATCACCCCTGTTTGTAATTGAACTGTGCAGAAATCTACTTGTTACAACAGTCGAACATCACATTTATAGTCGCAGTGTTGTCTCAGAAAACATTCGCAAACGACCAGCAGTAATAATGAAGACTAAGGGACAGTTTGCGAGAGATGGAACACTAATATTGCCCAGCAGCAAGAACTCTGAAGTTACTCAACACGTTACTGAAGTAAATAACTGCAAATTTTACTCTTTATACTTTTACGAGACACGTCTTACTTAAATTGGCTAATTTTATGCACTGATGCTTCAGCAGCATGGCCATCAAATCACTTGCGGAGTATGAGGAGGTATGTTTATTGAACTGGACGAAGAAGCCTTTTCTCACCAGCAATATTACACGCGTAGGACACTTCCAACGCTTAGTGCCAACATTATTAGAATGGTAGCAAATGTTACATTCTCCGTTTTAAGGAACGGTTAACGAATACTTACTTTTATATTGCTATAAAGAATTTACACCGTACAGAAAAATCTTAAGCTTACGGCAACCCTTTAAAGTGACAACCGCCAGTTGATATGAATTCCTCGCAACATAATCCGTTGAGAGACTTGACCTCTAGATTAGAAGCTTTTGCCTTCATTGCTTGCACATCTTGCTTATAGTCCTGCAGTAACTGCTGCGTCACCAGTATTCTCCACATTGTAATTCTTACACAGGCAAGTTGACAGAAGCTTACTGATGAATCTTCGCCTAAGAGATCCAACAGCATCTTCCCCAATTCTACTGTACGAACAGTTCTTTGTCGAGAACCTAGGCGAACTCGCCGACATACGGAACGTCCGAATTTCTTTTAGGCTCTACCCTCGGCCACATTTTTTTTTTTTTTTTTTACAATTACCATGCTGCCTGTTGCCAATTTCTTGCTTTCAAATTTAGCGGAGTGTCCTTGCACTTCATACCGCTTCTACAATATTAATTTCCGACCATTGATACCTAACATCAAAATGCTCAGTATAGAATACTGTACCCTTTGTGCAATTTTCATCCAATGTGCTTGGGACATACTGTATTAACAATATTTTTGATGGTGTAAATACATATGAAGTGTCAATATAATTAAAGTAACTGCAAGATAATCTTAAGAAATAGCTAAAATGACTAAATAGAACAAATACCGATGTTTCTTCCATGTTGCTGCGACATGTCATGGTAGCAGACACAGAACGATTTTAATGAGCTTTTTTATTTTTTTTATCGATGAATGTTTGGCAATGGCAGTGCTTAGGATGGGCGAGTCGGAAAGGCCCTCCAACGACAACAGTGCCTGTCCTACTACTGTCAGAGGTTGGGTGTCATTTAACAGAATCCGTTTCACGACAAGGAAACTAAACGTAGGGGAGGAATTGGCTCTGAGCACTATGGGACTTAACATCTATGGCCATCAGTCCCCTAGGGGAGGAATTCATGATATACAAATAGATATACAAGGTGTTACAAAAAGGTACGGCCAAACTTTCAGGAAACATTCCTCACACACAAAGAAAGAAAATATGTTATGTGGACATGTGTCCGGAAACGCTTACTTTCTATGTTAGAGCTCATTTTATTACTTCTCTTCAAATCACATTAATGATGGAATGGAAACACACAGCAACAGAACGTACCAGCGTGACTTCAAACACTTTGTTACAGGAAATGTTCAAAATGTCCTCCGTTAGCGAGGATACATGCATCCACCCTCCGTCGCATGGAATCCCTGATGCGCTGATGCAGCCCTGGAGAATGGCGTATTGTATCACAGCTGTCCACAATACGAGCACGACGAGTCTTTACATTTCGTACCGGGGTTGCGTAGACAAGAGCTTTCAAATGCCCCCATAAATGAAAGACAAGAGGGTTGAGGTCAGGAGAGCGTGGAGGCCATGGAATTGGTCCGCCTCTACCAATCCATCGATCACCGAATCTGTTGTTGAGAAGCGTACGAACACTTCGACTACTGTAGAGCAATTAGTCGCATGTCAACACAAGCACCGAAGTCAACATTACCTTCCTTCAATTGGGCCAACTGGCGGTGAACCGAGGAAGTACAGTACATACTGATAGAACTAAAATGAGCTCTAACATGGAAATTAAGCGTTTCCGGACACATGTCCACATAACATCTTTTCTTTATTTGTGTGTGAGGAATGTTTCCTGAAAGTTTGGCCGTACCTTTTTGTAACACCCTGTATATTTATAGGAAAAGGTTAGCAACTAAAATCACTAGTTCATTGAAACGAAGAAATAAATACCTCTGATCATATCTTTGTGAAAGAAGGAAAATCTCCTATTTGCCTTCTAAAACAGCAGCATGCAAATTTGCACTGGTTGCTGACAAAATGTCTAGTCAACTTGTGATATATTATAAACTCTTGGTTAGACGTCCACATGACACACTTAAAATATTCGTCCCATTGTTGCCGACAAGTGGTTACTGATTTTCTGATACATCCACTTTAGTGATCAGTCCTGTAAGCGTAATGGTACAAGGATACATTGTTGCGTTCTCACTACAAGCATATTTATCATCCACCCCGAGATTGCTAATTTTCGCCGGTCTGGTGGCCGAGCGGTTCTAGGCGCTTTAGTCTGGAACCGCGCGACCGCTACGGTCGCAGGTTCGAATCCTGCCTCTGGCATGGATGTGTATGATGTCCTTAGGTTAGTTAGGTTCTAGGGGACTGATGACCTCAGATATTAAGTCCCATAGTGCTCAGAGCCATTTGTTGTTTTTGCTAATTTTCTGTAGTGACACTTGCCTCATACAGACAAAACATCGACGTTATAATGAATACTTACGATAACATACTTACACACGCATATTGCGGAGCTTCACAGATGTATGTTTCTCTTCCGTCTGCAGGCTGCAATATTCGCCGGAATATTTTGCATAACGAAGTTATACGTCGTTTTTTCCTGTGAGTAGTTATTCACACAGCAAAGCTTATTCGCTACATTTTGTAATAATGTAAGTAAAAAGTGTTTAGAAACACTGCTTACGAAAGAGTAAAATGCCGCCAGTAGGTTAGGAACACCACGGCACGGCGTTTACTCGGTGGAACGCATAGCGAGCGGGCGGCGCCAGCTTCCGGTGTCAACGTGAAGAGGGGAGCTTATGCAGCAGGCTCTGACCTCACGATCCACAAATCACTCACCAAGAGCGCATAATAGGGTTGCCTCTACAGACCTCACACCGTACGAACACGGCAGGCGCCACGACGAAGAGCTTTAATAGCTCGTCAGCTTCATTAAGTCCTACTCAGTAGATCCTCTGTGGCTCCGCTACGTGCAGCAGCAACGTGACAGGTACAATTTATGGGCGGGGAGGGGAGGGGAGACAACCAGCACAGCAGCAGAGCTCCCCCCCCCCCCCCATAAACCCACACTTAGTCTCACTTCCCCATCATTTCCAACGTCAAACACCTCCTCACCTACTCATTTCATCTGTCTCCTTTTCTTACTTCTTCTCCCCCTCTTCCAACCGCCCCCCTCTCTCTTTCTCTCGTTCTCTATTTATGGCATGTACTCCGCCTTCCGAAGTTTTTATTGGTCATGTACCCTAACGTTGGTTTTCCGATGTAGCTACCGACTCACTTCGCTCCAAATACAGTCTTTCATTAACGTTTTCTGAAGTGTATAAGGATGTTACTCACGGTTTATTCTGTAGACGGCTCCTTTGCGTTTGGCAGTCCTTGATACTACGTCTTCCCTTATCGGTTCTGCTTCCGAAGATAGCAATATTCGTCTAGAGCCACAAGGCACTTCTGTCGAAGTTTATTTAGCAGTCCATCATGTCCACTTGCTGTGCACTCCATTACCTTACTTTTATCTTTCTTTATGTGTATAATATAGCCATTAGTTAGCATAATACCAGTTCATTAAGCACCTGACTCAGTCCCTACACTTAGGCGACTACTGTGCTGTCTGAAAAACATATCATGTTAGTTTCTGTCCATGACAAACAACTCGCACACCCCTCACTGCCGCATATATAGAGAAATTACAGCAACTCTGCCCAAATTTTTCTTGATTTTGTTCTCTTCTATCATTCCGACAGTACTGACCGTAGCGGTCTCATCATGCAGCACTGATGATAACTGCATTGTTAGCTGAAATCTAGATCTGCAATGAAAAAGATAGATGATATTACGACCGCTGCTTGCCTTTTTTCTGTCCTGGACTACTGGAGTCTGTTTCGCATAAACATGATATTTATACGACATTTCCAGAAACGAAACATTTTACTCCATTACAAATTACCAAACGCCTTCTACAAATATGCTAATGTAATGTACGCCGCTGAGAGAGAAACGCAGTGGACACTGCCTACCGCGAAATCAAATGCTGCCTTGCGGCGTTGCAGGAATGGTAGGTGACACTGGAAGGAAAGTACAAGGTGTATATAATTAAAATTTCGGCACTCGAAAGGGCTCAATCAGAAGTGAGTGGCCGTGTGACAGTGAAATTTTGTGGAAACATTCGTTAGGACATGAGGAAGAGGAACAACGAACAAACCATGGAAAAGAACACATTTTAATTTCCACAAGAGGGGATAAAATTTGTTAATTGCGCGTCACTGTGACGACCATCTCCACCCACGATAGCCTGAAACCGCATTAGAGGTAGCGTTTCGCAATTTTTGCAGCACTTTTCGACCGTTGCTCGTGCGCTACTTGAAGGTCGCACACTGCGTCCATGATTCTGAGCCAGGGTAACACTACCTTATTTTAATTAAACTGTGCAACAATTGGCCGTCGGCCTCTTCTAGGAGCAATTCCCATACGGCCAGTTAATTTCAACCCCGATGTGCTCCTTTAAGGCGTCGATACACGCGAGGAGAAACAGCACTGCTGCTCTTTTTGATAAAACAGCGCCGCTGAGCTTGCCCAGACCCACGTTGACTATCTGGAACTGCAATGCACACGTTGTGTTGTGTTTCAAACATAACGGCTCTATACCAGTAGCAGCGCCCAACGGGAAGTCATGAAACTAACATTACTAACGACGCAAATCCTGCAGCGGACGGTTTGAACATCATTCCTACAACGTTGGGTGCCCAAACTGTGAGTAGATTTCCGTCTACACCGGCTGACGTAGCAAAAGTTTAATTTTAACCACTCTGTAGTTAAACTACAACAGAGACAAACGGGACAAATGAGTAATCATTCCAGCAGCGATACGGGACGCAAAAGGGAACAGCCAGTGAAATACGCGGCTTGAACAAAGCGCAGATTATTATTATGGCCCGACGCTTGTGAACGAGCACCTCGAAAACAGCGAAACTGCTCGCCTGTTATTGCGAACAGCTGTGATAAGTGGTTGAAGGATGGTGAAACCGCGATTAGGCGACAATTTGTCGCTCCCTACACGTCTCACCAAAGAACGTGGAAGTCGGTGGCTTATCCGCTATGGAAAGTAGGCGAGACAACGATCTGTTACTGACCTGACGAGAGAGTACAGCTTCAGTGTGGCACGTTTTGAGGACACTATTCAACGCAGACGACCCCTACATGTGCCCATGTTAACCCATCAACCTTAATTATCACTGCAGTGGGCACAGGATTATCAAGGCTGGTCTGTGGATCAATGGAAACTTGTCACCTGGTCAGATGGATGTCGTTTCCTACTACACCAGCTTCATGGTCGAGTCTGGGTACGCCATGATCAAGGCGAACGACTCTCGAAACACGCGGCGCGCCACGGACAGAGGTTGGCGGGGCGAGGGCTATGCTATGGGGGTCATTCACCTGGGTTTCTGTGCGACCTGTCGACGTGTGGTAGTAACCGAGGGCACAATGACTGCTGTGGACAACGTGAATGTTACTGATCAACACGGACAATGGCAATGAGCGTTTGGCGTCATTGGCGCCTTGGTGTAGGTCTTATTACATTCGACGCCACATTGGGCGACCTGAGCGCCGGATGAGGATGAAATGATGATGAAGACAGCTCAAAACCCAGTCCCTGAGCGGAGAAAATCCCCGACCCTGCCGGGAATCGAACCCGGGCCCGTAGGACGGCAATCCGTCACGCTGAACGCTCAGCTATCGGGGCGGACAACACGGACAATAAAAAATCTTTTTTGTAACAGATGAACGTGGATTTTCTCCAAGAACATAATGTGAATTTTTTAAAAGTTTCGGGCGCCCGGAGTGGCCGAGCGGTTCTAGGCGCTACAGTCTGGAACCGCGCGACCGCTACGGTCACAGGTTCATATCCTGCTTCGGGCATAGATGTGTGTGATGCCTTTAGGTTAGTTAGTTTTATGTAGTTCTAAGTTCTAGGGGACTTATGACCTCAGCAGTTGAGTCCCATAGTGCTCAGAGCCATTTGAAAAGTTTCCAGCAGGATAACTGCCTTTGTCACAAGGCCTGAACTGCATTTTGACGTAAATAATAGTGAACCCGCTTTGAAGTCTTAGCACCATATTCGCTTATTCGAAACTGATGGAACACGTTTGGGACACTCTTTGGCTCCAGCTCCTCGTCCAGAAACTACGGACCATTTGTACGGGAGTTGTGTGACCTATGCGTAGACGCCTGGTGCTACATACCTCTGGAATCCTGCTAAGGGATTTTCAAACCCATGTAACGCAGAATTGCCGCTGCACTGCGTTCGAAAGCCGAACCAACACGCTATTAAACCGGTGATCATAATATTTCGGCTCGTCAGTGCACGTTTTTCTATTATTCCTTAATCTGCCTTTTGTAATCAACAACAGTGCCGAAATTGCTTTAGTTTTACTGGTTCTTTTAAAACCAAATTAGTCCACTCCTAATGCACTTCCAATTTTCCCTTGCAGAACCACTAAACAAAGATCTGAGGAAAAGACTTTCCAAATGTTACATCTGGAGCGTTGCACTATATGGTGCAGAGACCTGGAAATTGAGGAAGGATGATGAAAGAAGATTGGAGGCACTAGAGATGTGGATATGGAGAAGAATGGAAAAAGTGAAATGGGAAGACCGAGTAAGAAATGAAGAAGTATTAAGAAGAGTTGGAGAAGAAAGAAACATGCTGGAAGTCATTAGAAAGAGAAAACGGAACTGGATTGGACATTGTTTGAGGAGGGGCTATTTATTGGAGGAAGGAATAGAAGGAATGGTGGAGGGAAAAACGGGAAGAGGGAAAAGAAGATATCAAATTCTGGACAATATCAAAGGAGACAAATATTCAGAAATGAAAAGCGTGGCTATGGGCAGACAAAAGTGGAAGAGGCTTAACCCATGACAAGACCTGCCGTGAGGCAGAATACCATACTACTACTACTATTCTTCGAACGAGTACTGTTGGTATTTCTGATTCACGTAATAGTAGACTGCCTTTAGTAGAATTACCCGAAAATGACAACTGAATACGAGGGTGGAAACACGGCCTGGAGGCCGGCAGTAGCAGCGAAACTGCTGCAGTGTGCACTCAATTAGGCCTACTATGATGAATGGAGCGCTGCGCATCGCAGCAGCGAGAGTCTGACTTGAACCCGTAGGTAGGGGTGTAGCCGTAGTCGTTGACGGACAGGATCTGCCTCTTGGTCACACGATAGACTTGTGGATGTGTAATACAACGGTCGCCGCACTATATGCCTGACGATGAAGATATATGTAGAGACTTTTCAGGGTTTCCCGACGAATCTGTTTGAAAACGCACTTCTTGGGTTTGGCGCAGGATCATATTGTGCAAATCCCACAGCTGTTCGACATCTTGCAGATGGTGGTACTTGCTGTTGTCAGTGCTATCTCCGGTTTTCTGCCGGATCGTTTTGACCAAATTCCACAATGACAACAGCAACTACCACCACCTGAAGATGTCGAACAGTTGTACAGACAAGATATTGTGGGATTTACACAATACTATACAGAGGCAAATCAGAGAAGTGTATCTGCAAGACATATGTTATTGATGTTGATTACAATTAGTTTAAAGCAATAAATGTTGTTGTTCCGACATAAAATAATAAAAAAATATTGATCGATGGCATATATTCCAAACTGATGCAAGCAACTGACGATGATACTAGTGTCAGCGTATCAAAAGTAACTCCAATAAATGATTCTTGCCACAAGGCGGTCTGGTGAATGTTATATGGTAACCTACCGTAGCTATACCATTTTCAGGCGAGTGCAGGCACCATCAGTTGCTGACTACACTTCTGCTGTTGACCTATTTGATGATATGTCAGCTCCTGTTTCATTGTAACTGATCTGTTTATCTACGACAACGCGCTGACGATATCCTACTGTACACTTTACTTTAACACTGGTCATGAACAAGTAGTTTCAGTCAATCGCCGGCATTGTTTCTGACATGTCTCAGGGTCTCATGTTCTACCATTCAGGCACAACGGAAGACCTTAGAAGGCTTTCTTAGAGAAACTTCCTCATGTGCTATAATATACGTCTGTTGCAGAGCATGTTAATGAAGCTGCTTCTGCTTTCATTATTATTTCCCAATGGTTTGTAAATAACAGAGCCAATGGTAGAGGGAGGGGAAGAGGTGGAACAACTTTGAGGCACCCATATTTTCCGGGCCTGAACCAAACCCCTAACTTTTGGCGCTGTTTGAAAGATCTCATGTGCAAACGCTGATATAAGATACAGTGAGTCTTCACGCCTATATTGTGGAAGCCTAAGACATACTCAGTACTCTAAAGATACATCAGCACATACGATATTAAATGTGACGACGGTCTGATGCACGTATCAATTCTAACGAAGGACACACCATGTGCTTTTTCCACAACTAATGCGCTGTTAATCATTTCAGATAGTGAAAATTGAATATTTTCGAATCGATGCCCAAGTAATATATTTTCTTTGGGAATGTGGGAGAAAAATATCAAGAAAGTTTAATTATACCCTTCTATTACACCTAGTTTATGTATGAATTTCTCTCTCTCTTTCTCTCTCTCATAACCATCATCTTCATCATCATCATCATCATCATCATCATCATCATCATCTACATTCATTGCAAACCACTGTGAAGTGCAAAACAGCGGGGACTTCTTACCATACGGCGTATTATTCTTCCCGATTTACGCGCCGAAGAACGGTGACAGAATGACTGCTTGTGCCTCTACGCACGCTACAAGGCGCACTCAGAAGGAACCGAGCTGGAGGCTGTAAAATGAAAACCGCTGAAGGGATCGTAATGCCATTGCATACGGAAGGAGGTGTGGTCCCTGTAAGAGCGCTGAGGCGCTGGACTCTCCGCTAGAGGAAAATGGGTGCACACCCACGTGATGACAGAGGGGCGCGACCACGCTTCGACCGTCTGCTACATTCTGTCGTCCTGAAAAAGGTGTAATAGAAGCTTCAAACGAAGCAAAAAAAGGTACAATGCCTTTCCCGACAGCGAAAGAAGTGCGAGAGCCGGAAATTAATCAAAGAATGACACAAGTGTACAGGGAGCTCTGCATGACCGTTGCAAGGGTCAAAGTTTGGAATAAGCGATTCAAGGAATGAAGGATGTGTCGGTCAACGACGCACGATCTGGAACGTCACACCTCGTTACCGATACCATTGTTCATCAGGTGGACTGCCTCCTTATTGAAGACCGGCGAGTTATGGTGGCAGCCATTGCCCCAGATGTCGGACTGAGCGTCGGAATTGCGACGGACAAACAGTGCTCCCCGAACTCTTGTGCCATTTTTCGATAAATTTCCGTTCCCCGCACTCCTTCCGCTCTCTTCTTTTGAAGCCTCCATTTCTATTTCACCATTTTCAGCAATACTGAGCGCAGTGATCGGTGTCGACGCGTGCACGATTTCGCTCTGGCAGTGTCTTGAAAGGAGTATATAAGATGAACATCAACAAAAGCAAAACGAGGATAATAGAATGTAGTCAAATTAAGTCGGATGATGCCGAGGGAATTAGATTAGGAAATGAGACACTTAAAGTAGTAAAGGAGTTTTGCTATTTGGGGAGCAAAATAACTGATGATGGTCGAAATAGAGAGGATATAAAATGTACACTGGCAATGGCAAGGAACGCGTTTCTGAAGAAGAGAAATTTGTTAACATCGAGTATAGATTTAAGTGTCAGGAAGTCATTTCTGAAAGTATTTGTATGGAGTGTAGCCATGTATGGAAGTGAAAAATGGACGATAACTAACTTGGACAAGAAGAGAATAGAAGCTTTAGAAATGTGGTGCTCCAGAAGAATGCTGAAGATAAGATGGGTAGGTCACATAACTAATGAGGAGGTATTGAATAGAATCGAGGAGAAGAGGAGTTTGTGGCACAACTTGACAAGAAGAAGGGATCGGTTGGTAGGACATGTTCTGAGGCATCAAGGGATCATCAATTTAGTATTGGAGGGCACTGTGGAGGGTACAAATCGTAGAGGGAGACCAAGAAATGAATGCACAAAGCAGATTCAGAAGGATGTAGGTTGCAGTAAGTACTGGGAGATGAAGAAGCTTGCACAGGATAGAGTAGAATGGAGTGCTGCATCACACCAGTGTCAGGACTGAAGATCACAACAACAACAACACGTGAGTGTGCAACCGTGTCCCTCTAGCGGCGTGTTCGGAACCTGGGCATTATTACAGGGAACACACCTCCTTCCGAATGCAATGGCATCACGATACCTTCTGCGGTTTTTTACAGCCTTCGTCTCGTTTCTTTTTGAATGCACCTCATGTCTAAGTTTGGCTCCACCAGCACAACGCGTAGGGTGCTGTAGTACTCGAATATTCGTCGCTTAATATTCGTTCTTGTAACTTCGGAAATAAAATTTCGCGGTATGATTGAGGTCAATTGTCAAGTGTCTGCCATTCATCATCATCAGCATATCCGTACCACTCTTCTGCGAGCCAAACAAATTTAGTTTCATGGTTGCAGTGCACGCGAGATACAGCTGGAAGTGAAGTCTCCTGTTTAGCAGTGGATAGCTTTGTTAACTTACCGAGCACTGAAAGTGCTATGTCTTCACCTGGATCACAAAACGTGAGACTCTCTTCAGGATGTCATAAAAACTGTAAGAAGAGTTAAGCTTAATACGAAGGCAAACGTATGTAGCAACTTTTCAAATAAAGAACAACTGTGAACATGCGTAACTCAGAAGAAGATATCCATGGTGTGCCGAAGCACCTTAAATAGCTCAATAAAGACAAGGCCTCCAGTCCAGACAGAATACTACTTAAGTTCCTTTCAGAGTATGTTGATACAACATAACTAGAAATCATGTACAACTGCTCGCTCGACCAACTTTCTGTTCAGAAAACAAAAATAAATATTTTGTTGGCACCCACCTAACATAATGAGATCGTCACTGTAATAAAATAAGAGAAATCAGAGCTCGGGCGGAATGATCCGAGTGTTAGTTTTCCTCGCGCTCTATTCGAGAGTGGTACGGTAGAGAATTAGCTTAAAGGTGTTAAATGAACGCTGTGCCACGCAATGAAGTGTGAATTGTAGAGTAGTGTTAGATGCAGATGTGGATGTAGATGGTTTCTGTGCCACCCCTAGCACAACGAGAAGAACTTAAGATTGAAACTACTGTTTTCCACGAGACCCACTGTAATGCCATATATGCATTCCCTTCACGTGTTTAAGCCAAGTATTACGCACATTTATGCGATCGGGAATGCTCAGTAGCAGCCAGGATACATGTACATTTAACAATTAAGCGTCAGCAAGAGCATTAGTGAAGAAAAATTTCGATACGTTGCACCGTTTCCGAGTTATTAAGCACTGAATGTAGCCAATCGGGGCGTCGCGCGCTCACATTCAAGCGGCCTGCCAGGGACGGTGTTACCTAACGAGTGCTTTGTTTGGTTAGCACAAACTTGAATTCGCGTGCGCAAAGACCTTATTGGCTAACTTCAATGCTAAATAACTCGGAAACGGCGCAACGTATCGCATTTTTTTCTTAACATTTATGTCTCAGTACAATCTGCCCTACAACATCACGACAAGCGTTTCAGACATTTTCTGACCCCTATATATATATATATATATATATATATATATATATATATATATATAAAATCAACTTATTGGCTGAGAGAGAAAGGTGGGGGTGGGGGGGTGTGTCTCTCTTGTCCTTCGGGAAAACAGGGCGAGTCAGTCACGAGGAGCCACTCAAAACGCACGGTCGAGTAACCGGGGCGGCTCTAAAAGAACGGTCACGAATGCATATTTCAGATGTTAAATAATACATAAAGTGAAGTTATTAGTTATAAGAACGCCATGTGTCGTGGGCAGTTTCTATCATTATGTAAAGTCAGAAAACTGTGTTAATGTTTGTAACGGCGTAGTCCAGAGCCTCCATATTGCAAATACTGATTCTGCGACGTGTGTGACAAAGCAATTTCTGTATTAAAACATGTATAATTCAAACGTTGTTGACAATTAACAACTGGCATCCCCAAGCACTCCAGTTCAGCAGGTTTGCCACCTACATGGAACCTGGCAACTGAGCGCTACAACTGTGCGACGAGGGACTTACCGAACCAGCAAGACACCAGATTAGTGATACCGCCCAGAGAAGCACTTCCTTCTCGCTACAGTGCCAATGAGGATGTTGTACCGCAGACGATATTGACGCAGCCGACATCGGAATTGTATCGCCCACTGGCGTTCTCTACCGGAGCCGGTGCGGTTGTTTGCGAACCGGCGCCAGAGGGATTACGTGTTGGCGTCAGTCCCCCCACGTGTTGTCCGTGGAGCCACACCGTCTGATGGCCGTCACGGCAGGACGTGCCGCGGAGCGCAAACAACGCCACCTGCGCACGGCGGCGCAGCACCGCCCCGCCTCTCGGGTGACATGCATTGTCCGCAGCACGCGTGACACCCAGCACGCGCGCTGGGCTGCTCCGCTGCCGCCGCCGCTGCTGCTTCCTCTTCCTCAGTTTCAACTCTACTCACTTTACTCTCTCCAGTCACCAATACCTCGCTGCGTTCGGTCGCCGTAATCAAAGCTCTAGTGGAAGTTATAACTAGTCGATTCTTCTTCTCACCTCAAGATCGACCACGTTGCTTTGAAGCACTGTAGATGGCGTCACTCATGTGACTCTCAGCTATTGACATAAGTCGTGACAGTGAAGTGGTTTGTTTGTGCCAGTGGGTTGTAAGAATCACCGCAGTTAGATGAGTCGACGTCGAGACGTGACAGATTGACAGAAAGGAGCCATCAGAAGACTTCCAGGGACATTAAAACTGTGTTCCGCACCGGGAAAGGTAATGTTTGCAAATGATTTTTTTCTACGTGGGGGACCACAGACAAGTAGAAATTTTTGAAAGAAATTTCCACCATTTGACTGTTAACTGTTCATTTATTATATACAATCATGATTTCGGATTTGTAGCAATTCCTAAGTGCATGCTGAAATGTTAAAATATGTATGACCTGTCACATCTCACAGACAGGCCCTGAAGGCTCTCGATCTTCCACCGTAATCGAGTCCATCAACATGAGGTGGCAAATATGAGGTAGCCAAGGAGGTGGAAACATGGGTTCTACTATGCCAAGGATGCTTGGTAACTACAACAGGAAAACACAATTAATTAGCAGAAGTACAAAATAAGAAAGTATTTATTACTTAACTTTGCTGTAGTCCATGATCAGTTGGTTGACAATTATAGAAGACGCGACTAGACTATGCGTCTGTAGAATGACATAATTTACAAGTCACAAATCTTGCAGTGACGAATTAATCTCTCGTAATCTTGAATGTCGAATCCGGTGAATTTGAAGACTAACTTGGAACGGAGCTACAAAGACTTGATGGCAGGAGTGACTGAGCTGCAGACGATGACTGACTAACGTCGGCGCCGGCTGACCACTGAGCGCGGCTACGGACTGTAGACTGACACAACTGCACTACTCTCCTGCTGCACATGAAGTGGCCTAGCCGCGCTGTGTATTCTTTGGTTATCATAGCCGTTCTTCTGTTGCGTTTATCGAGACAATCGCATCCGGCGGATCGATCTCTCAGGCGGCGATGTGGTCGTATGACTGACGACATCAAAGGTCCGACATACGAGGGCTGTTCAGAAAGTAAGCTCCGATTGATCGCGAAATGGAAACGACTATGATAATCCGATAAAGCTTTGCACAGATGTGTTGGGCAGTGTCTCTAGTATGACCCTAGATAGCATCACGTCACTCCTCTCATTTCTGAGCTCACAGTGATCGCGTAAAGTTGTCTAGAGAATAGTGTCTCCCGCCAAGTACGAGGACCTGGTGAGAAATTTCGCCTGAAGCTATACAGCCAACATTACATAACTGTCGTGCAGTTTCTTCTACAAGGCAATATTCTCAGCCGCATTCTGAAGGGGCAATGAAGATGCTCCTGCATCGTTTTCAATTGGAAATGTTTGACTACCCACAATACAGCCCGTAATTGACTCCCCCTGCGTTTCATTTCTGCTCACATGAACCGCTGGCTATGAATACAACATTTTGGCACAGAAAACGAGCTGTAGGCCAGCGTAGAGAATTGGCGGAAAGCACTGGCGGCTGTCTTTTATGATGAGGGTATTGGAAAGTTGGTACAACGCTACGACAAATGTCTTAGTCAGAACGGCAACTACGTAGAGAAGTAGCTGGATGGTGTAGCTAACTGTTAAAAATAAAACATTTCTAATTTTCACTGTGGTTCCCATTTCGCGATCAATCGGAGCTTACTTTCTGAACAGCCCTCGTATTTTAACATTTCAGCATGAACTTGAGGATGGCTACAAAGCCGAAATCATGATTATGTACAATAAATGAACAATTAACAGTAAAATCATGGAAATTTCTTTTTAAAAAAAGCGTTCCAAGTTCTGGCCCCGGTCCGGCGCACAATTTTAATCTGCCAGGGAGTTCCAAATATGCGCACACTCCGCTGCAGAGTGAAAATTCGTTTAGGGGCCATGGTGTTTCGTACGTGATATTGACGACACTGTGAATGAAGTTGCCCGATTTTTTATTATGTCAACACGGACTCTCCAACGTGTGTATAAGGAATGGTGTACTCTTCACGTCGATGGAATATGGCGTAAATGATAATGATAATAGTAATAATAATACACTAAGGTAAAAGACGTCTTGGGATACCTCCAAATATCTTGTCGGGCCTCTTTTTCAAAAAAGGTTCACATGGCTCTGACCACTATGGGACTTAACATCTAAGGTCATCAGTCCCCTAGACTTAGAACTACTTAAACATAACTAACCTGAGGACAGAACACACATACATGCCCGAGGCAGGATTCGAACCTGCGACCGTAGCAGCAGCGCGGTTCCGGACTGAAGCGCCTAGAACCGCTCGGCCACAACGGCCGGCGCCTCTTTTTCTCTGCAGCTGCTCGACGTGGCATGGACTGAACAAGACGTTGGAATTCAACACAGATAGATTCAGCCATGCTGCCTCTAAAGCCGTCCATAATTGCGGAAGTGTTGCTGGTACAGGGTTTTGTGCGTTTAATGGGATCCATGTCGGGCGATCTGGATGTCTAAACCATTCGCTCGAACTATCCAAAATGTTCTTCACACAAATCACGAACAACTGTGGCCCGGTTGGTTGGTTTGGGGAAGGAGACCAGACAGCGTGGTCATCGGTTCTGGCCCGGTGATATGGCGCATTGTCATCGATAAAAATTCCATAAGTGCGTGAATGGCTGCAGGTGGTCTCCAAGCAGCCGAACATAATCTTTTCCGGTCAATGATCAGTTAAGTTGGATCAGAGGCCCCAGGCCATTCCATTTAAACACAGCCCACACCGTTATGGAGCCAACACCAGCTTGTATAGTCCCTTGTTGACAACTTGGGTTCATGGCTTCGTGTAATCTGCACCACGCTCGAACCCTCCCATCAGCTCTTTCCAACTGAAATCGGGACTCATGGGACCAGGTCACGGTTTTCCAATCGTCTAGGGTCCAACCGATGTGGTCACGAGCCCAGGAGAGGCGCTGCAGGCGATGTCGTGCTGGTAGCAAAGGCACTCGTGTCAGTCGTCTGCTGCCATAGCTCATTAAAACAAATTCCGCCGCAGTCTTCTAACGCATGATTTCGCCGTGCTTCCCACATTGATTTCTGCGGTTGTTTCACGCAGTGTTGCTTGTCTCTCAGCACTGACGACTCTACGCAAACGCCGCTGCTCTCGATCGTTAAGTGAAGGCCGTCAGACAGTGCCTGGTCCGGGGTGAGAGGTCAAGCCTGAAAAGTTGGTATTCTCAGCACACTCTTGACATTGTGCATTTCGGGATACTGAATTTACAAGCGATTTCTGAAATGGAATGTCCCACATGTCTAGCTCCAACAACCATTCCAAGTTCAGTATCTGTTAACTTCCGTCCTTTTCACATGAATCGCCTGAGCACAAATGACAGCTCCACTAATGCACTGCCCTTTTATACCTTGTGTAGGCGATCCTAGCGCCATCTTCATGTGCACATCGCTGTACCATGACTTTTGTCGTCTCAGTGTAGTGTCGTATGGCTCAATATCCTGGTGTAGGTCTTTTAATCGGAGGCCACTTTATTGACTTGCGTGTCCCTGAGCCAATGGCCCCTGGTGTCCAAAGGCGGTCACCCACCCATGTACTAACGGGGACAATGTAGTTAGTTACATGTTCCTTTGATGTTTGAACGATTATTTCGTCGAAATGGTAGCGAATGAGTTAGCTTACAGATTAATGTTACCAATAATGAGTATTTTTAATGCTAAGCCTGCGAAAACACATAGAAACTAGGTTTTTTACAGACTGCCAGATGTATGTAAAAATTCGTTCATGGAATAGAAGGACATGTTTAGAAGAAATGATTTTTATGTTAGAGTTAAAACTTGCTTTGCTCCCAATCAGACATTCTATTTTATTGGGAAAATGGTCAAAAAATTTTGATCCTACATATTGAACTCCTTTCTGAGCCACTGACAGAAGTCCATATTTTACAAATGATAGATCACAGGAAAAAGTCGTCCTGTTTTGCAGGTTCGATTCGGCATATCTAGATTTTGGTTAGTGCCTAGCCATTGTCAATGCTAAAAAATACAAGAATTAAGTGGTCAGGCGATACTGTAAAAAGCTACAACTCGTGGCATAACCTATGTGGCTTATACATTAGATTACACATCACTGTTTCATAGTATCAATGCATATCAGTCTTCTGTTGTTCGGGCGTTGATAGTGGCTAGGCACTAGCCGAAATCTAGAGTTGCCGAATGAAACCTGCAAAAAAGTACGACTGACTGCTGTGCTCTATAATTTGTAAATCGTATCACAGGCGCTGAGTGCAGCCACGTTCCTAGTGGAAGGTAACCTGAGAAATCCATACCACGGCAATTCGGTAGCTCTAAGGGAGCTAATCATCAATGAGTGACGTCATCTGGATACAGCATACCGAAGAAACCTTAGGGCATCCTTTTTGGCGTCAATGGCGCCATTATCAAGGCTAGAGACTGTATTAGGAGATTTTAGCGTGGTTTCTCCCCGGGATGACTAATTCTTTGTCCCGTGTGCTGAAGAACATTCGCTGTTGGTGTCCACGTTGCCCAGACATGTCGCAACACATGCGACTTCGTTACGAGACGTAATTACACCACAGTCGGTGAAGGGAACATTAATTGGCAGATCCGGATCACCTTTCTCCGCTGTTTGGCTTGGGGAATAGTAGTGACAGAGCTCGGCAGTACCCTAGTGACCAGCGAGACAAGATCAATTTTCGCACCAGCAGTATCTCCCTAAAGTGGCTGACGAACTGCTGCTGTCTGTGTGCGCTCGTTAAAGGTACTCGCACTTCCTCTCTCTGCATCGTTGCTGACAACGGCATCTCGAAGTCACTCAGACGTAATAATTGAATTTTTTGTGTGAAGACTCTCAAATCTTTTTAAATAAAACAGACATTATGAACAGTGTACAACTTTATTCTTCGTGTACACACATTTCCAGCCCTCCGCCGCTAGAGGGCTCTGAATTGTAACGTGTAACATGGCGGTGTGTAACACAACTATCTTGGTGCTTGGGAAACAGCGTGTTGTATAGTGTTTCGAATTTGAAGAGTTCGTCCACACACGGAGCACCCTCCACTTCAGCAAGACAATGCCGGACCACACACGAGCACTGAGACATCTGCAACAATCAGACTCCTTGGGTTCATCGTAACCGATCAACCACCGACTTGGCTCCATCTGATTTTCATCCCTTTCGAGGGAAAACTTGAAGAACTCCTTCGAGGACTTCACTTTGATAGTGATGAAGCGGTGCAAACAGAGGTGAGGTTGTAGCTCCGTCAACAAAGTCAAAGATTCTACAGCGACGGTACAACAAACTAGTGTCTCGTTAGGAAAAATGTGTTCGTCGCCAGGATATGTTGAGAAATAAACCTGTAGACAGGAAGAATAATGATGTAGAATGTTAATAACGTTTATTTTACTTAAAAAGCTTTAAGAGTTTTCATAGAAAAAATTCTGAGACATTACTTTTCACCACATCCTCGTATATGCGTCTACCGAAAAGCGCCTAACTCGTAAATTTTTGTTGCCTAACTACAACATGGCAGCAACAAAGTGTCGCTAGAACGCACAAGAAACGACTACGCGATTTTGTGCCAACGTGAGCCTGTTAATTCGGATGGTCCAGATTTCTGTATTAGAGCGGAATGAAATGTTAGAAACATGTGCGAAAAACGATGGTAATTCTGCTGTGTCTTAGCAAAACTCAAAGTTGTTTTGGATATTGGTGGAGTGATCAGAGAATAGATATTGATTTAGTTAACGTAACCTTTACTCATGTGTCCCATTGTTGTGCAAACCAAGGCTAAGGGTTTCAGCAGTCTTCCACAAATTAGGTACTAAATTAGGCATAAAATTAAGCATGTGTAGCTGGTAAAATCAAGTGTCGTAAACAATTCAGATGTCTCATTAACAAATTTGCCTTCATTTGTTCAGACATGCCACCACCGGTGATAATTACTACTGAATTAAGCAAATATCAAGTATAAACTGACGTTAAACTGCAAAATACATTTTTAATACATTTTTACATATCTGATATTTCTAAACATGTATTTCCTACCAGTTTTTATGTAGTGGCGCTCTTTAAAATAAAGAATGTCCGTGGGGAATTAAAATATTGATCGAATGCTGGATTACATTTTACCTCTGCATGCTAAGTATTCGAGGTGAAACGAGCAACAACAGGTAAAGCGGGAATGTAAAAGAGTAAGTTTAGTTTGCAGTTAAGATATGATTTGAGCAGACTCCTCACATAAACGTAAGCTGCGCGTTGTTACCACTATTCTTCCCTTTATTATGAAACAAGGCGCAGCGATCGGTGCAGGTGGGCGATAAGTTGGGTGGTGCTCGACCGAGTTCAGACGCAGCACAATGCGATGCAATATATAGCAGTGGACAGCAAGAATAATCGGACTTCAAATAACAAACAATTTAGACTGCCGGTTCTAAGAGAAATGATGCAGACATGCATATGGCAGCACGTTGATGGCGCGTAATCCTCACGTCACCAAACTTACGCTTCCCAACGAAATTAAAGTACAGATTTGCAGAGTATCCATCTAGATGTACCTAGGCAGAAGAAAGAGCGAGTAGTAAGAAGGACTCTAAGGAACCGCCTCTTTTTCGCATGAAAGAATATAGAAATTGTTCCATTTACTGTAACACGTCGAGTTCAAGCCTGTGCGTATTTCTCTGCGATGGTACAGTAGTCTCCAAATCTATTTCGCTCAACAGGATATCAAACATCCGATTTTCAGGAAGATTACCTAGTTATTACATGTGGTGTATTTTGACAACAGAGTTGAAAGTAGGGGAGACTGTTGTACCGTGGAACACTTTTCAGTCTTTCGCCTCTGATCGGCCCTGTAATATAAGTTTAACATATTTTCTTATTCTATTTTTAAGTGACGACATTCACTTTTATGTGCTTCAGTTCTTTTTTTGAAATTACAAAATTTACTCCAGAAAATTAATGATTTTTGTTCCAAGTTACAACATGGTCATCTACGTTGGAACAAATATTCTACTGAAATTTAAAATCGTCACAATCGAAAAAATCTTGTCAATACTGTATTCAGTCGTCTTTCTGTTATACTATTACTCTGCTAAACACCAATAATCAGTAAATAAAATCAAATGAAGCAGAACTAGTTACAAGTTAAGCAGATTTTGAAACTGAAGCTATTGGAACAAAATTCTATTTTCAAGACAAGTGGAATTATTAAAACATTAATGAAACTCAGTTAATTAGCAAATGTCACATGTTGTGTGATAAAAGACATCCTTCTGTTTCAAGGTACAGGATGGTGCAAGACGGACGAACGATGGGTTAACTGTCCACACGTTATATAACTACTTTTTAAAATATATAGTACTTGCTTAATGCCCGCCGCTTCGCTCGCGTAGAATGTAAGTTGGGTTGATTTGGGAGAAGAGACCAAACTGCGAGGTCATCGGTCTCATCGGATTAGGGAAGGATGGGGAAGGCAGTCGGCCGTGCCTTTTCAAAGGAACCATCCCGGCATTTTCCTGAAACGATTTAGGGAAATAGCGGAAAACCTAAATCAAAATGGTCAGAAGCGGGATTGAACCGTCGTCTCCCGAATGCGAGTCCAGTGTGTAGAATGTAAGGCCTGCAGTGGTTTTGTTTCTATTTAATGGAATTTTTGGGTTGTTCACAGATTGCAACACCGTCTAACCTTTTCACTCTAATTAAGACCATATAAGCATGATCTTTCCGAATGTATTTCTGATCAAAAAGTGATTCTGGTAGATAGAGTACAAATTTTTTTGTTAATAATGCCTTTTGCGTTCTTGTGGAGATATTTCCATTGCAACTTTCATCCCCTAAAAAGTATTTCTTTACATCTAACCAAGAAGTGAATTACCAATTTTCATAAATTTAGAGTTAAATTTTTTTAGTGTAAAGAAATATTTTCTTAAAAATTGCCGTCCCCTATTGCACTCCCTTATGGGTTGAATTTTCAGAAACATTGAAACGCGTATTTTTTAAATTTCTGACCGAGAACTCAAATACCAATATTGTCACAGATGTACGAGGGTTGCCTAGAAAGTAATGCACCGCATTTTTTTTTCTCAGATGAAGACAATGCTAGAAATGCGAAACGTTACGTATGTATTATTTGAAGTCTCCTGAGCGAGTTTCCGTCACTTCCGATAGATAGCGTAGCTGCAGGGCAGCTTGAAAATGGCGTCTGTATGTGATATACGTTGCAAGCAAGCTGCCGTCATTGAATTTCTCACTGTAGAGAATGAAACTGTGGGGAATATTCACAAACGCTTGTGCAAAGTCTAAGGAGCTTCTGTTGTGGACAGAAGTACAGTTAGTTGCTACCAATGGAGGGTGAGGTCACCAGAAGGCGGTTCGGCGGAGCTCCACGATTTGCAGCGGTCCAGGGGACCATCCACCATCACACCTGACAGCCCTGACATAGCCCCCTCAGACTCCTATTTGTTTACAACGTTAAACGACGCCATTCGTGGAAGACTTTTCGAGGATGATGGAGAGGTGACTGTCACAATGAAGTACTGGCTCCGCCACCAGGACAAGGATTGATACCGACAGGGCATACACGCCCTTGTTTCGCGCTGGAGGAAGACCATAGAGCGGGATGGATGTTACGTGGAAAAATAGGGTGTGTAGATGAAACACCATTCTTTCGTGTGTGTAATTCTCATTATGTTCAATAAAGAGTTGTTGAAGAAAAAATGCGGTGCATTACTTTCCGGGCAACCCTGTAGCCTTAAAATCCTTTAGTATTTCTTTAGTAATGATTTATTTGTAAAAAAAATTCATCACCATTTTCACCGTTAGTGGTTGAATTTTCAAAAATGTAGGAACACATATTTTTTATTTTCTGACTGAGAAACGGAATACCAGTTTTTCGTAATTCTAGTTTCAAAATTCCCTTAATAGCGACATACTTTCAAAATGCCTTTCATCCACTATTTCACCCCTTTAGGAGTGGAATTTCGGACAATCCCTTCTTAAACGATACCTACAATATAAGATCCATACCCTCTCCAAACTTCAAGTTTCTATCCTTAGCGGTTTGGGCTGGGCGATGAGGAATGAGTTTATTAGTGTGACCCTATTTCACCCCCTTAAGGGTTGAATTTCCAAAAACAGTGAAACATACACTTTTTCATCTCTAACCAAGAAGCCAAACACCAATTTTCAAAGATTTAGCTTTAAAACTGCTTTCGCAATGAAATATTTTCATAAAACGTTTCATCCCCTATTTCACACCCTTAGGGGTTGAATTTCCAAAACCATTACATGTTTTATTTCTAACAGAGAAGCCAAATACAAATTTTCGTGGATTTAGTAACAAAAATGCTTGCGCAATGAAATATTTCCATAAAAACTTTCATTCCTCGTTTCACTCCCTCAGGGGTTGAACTTCCAAAAACAGTGGAACACGTATTTGTTTTATTTCTAACTGAGAAGCCAAATTTAAATTTTCATAGACTTAGCTTTAAAAATGCTTTCATAATAAAATATTTTCATAAAAGGACCACGAGTGTCAAATTAGCCACACCATACCAAACGCCCGTTTGCATGGAAACAAATGGTTCCTTTCCAGATTAGCGAACCTTGCCAAGTCCGCTTCTTCTAGCAGCACCAACCTTACCTGAAACCGGGGAACTCCAGAATAATACCAGGACTATATCACAACTCACTCACTTTCGACATACAGGATATGAAGCTACCACTGAAAAAGAAATGCATCAAGCAGCGCCAAACAACAACACTCGCCTTCGAAAAACTTAACTAGCGACACAGCTCCTCAATTTCATGGCTCGCTCTCTGCAATGGAAATTTTTGATAAGAGTCAAAGGAACATCAAGCTTTTTATTAGGAAAATGAACCACTGATTTAACGTTCAAGTTTCCATTGCATTTCTCAGGATGTCAACAATTTGTTTTCTACGCACCCAGAGGATTTATAACCGACTTACTTGTTTTGCGAATTCCCAGAACCTCTCAAAATGTTAAACATTTAAACTTTTCGGCCAGTTAGTGCTGCGGCAATAGACCGATTGGCTTTTGTCTCAATCCCGAATACTGCCATCTTGGTGCTAATAATATATCTCTGCAATGTCGCTGAAAGTTTCTTCTCGCTAAACAACGAATAATTATTTAAGTAAACTTGGATTTTTAATATACCAAGTCATAAATCGGATTAAAAAGTATAAAGTAATTTCTCGTAGACTCGAACTAATGATGCCTCAATTATATACTGCTTGCGCCCCCCCCCCCCCCCGTTTTTCGTTTTAAATTTTACAAGTATTTTCATAGTTATTAAAAATTCACAATTTTTCAGGCTATCTATATGGAATTAGGTGCAATTTTTTTATATTTTTAAGTAAATCCCAAAACTTGGTGTATTAACGATTATTTTCATTTCAATTATTTTCTGCTTTTAAGTCTTGTGTATGCGAAATTATTCAGTCGATTTCAGACATTTTGATGAGATTACAGCAGAGACATGTTGACGGCTGATTTCAGTTTGCCTTCACCTGATTCTACCAATATACTCTTTCCGCCAAAGTGAATCTCGCGAAAGGACAGCGATGATATAAATGAGAGAGAGCTGAGCTCACACCGAGGCTTGCCACAAATCGTTCTTCCCGCGAGCCAATCGCGACTCAAACAAGAAAAGGGCGGAGCCGCAATGACGCGCATACCACTCTCTGCCACACACCAGACAAGAAGACGAGTCAGTATTGCATGGTCATCCAGTTCTGAGCTACGTTTAAAATTTCAAGCATTTAGCTCATCGGGAAGTTAGTTTAAGATAAATTGCAAAATTTGCACCGAACAGACAGACAAGAAAGCACCATAACAAAAACCTGGCAAAAAGGAAGTACGCAATAACATTCCAGGCCTATTCACAGCAGTCTAATTGACTTTTTTAAGTCTTGAGACACTGTAGTTTTGTGTGTGGTACAGAGGTAAATAAAAAACAGTGGCACGCTTTACGATGTATTACTGTAAAACGCGAAATGGAAGAAGACAGGAAGTATCTGAGGGCGTGGCTGTTGTATTCTGCGAAATGCATGATTTGCTGCGCCCAGAGCCTGTCGTTTGTCTTTGGGAGGGCGCTAGCTCCACCCACTGACTGAGAACATACAGTACACTGCAGCCTGAGTTGCTGCCGAGTAATTTTCTCGCCGCACGCCAGTTTCACCGACCCGCTTCCCACACCTACAGCTGTTGGGCCATCCAAGGCCGGACTCTACCCACAAAGGCGGCAACAGCCTTCTGCCTGTGTTTATGTGTGTGTGTCTGCAATAGCGTTCGTACTAGTATTGAGCTCCCACAACTACACGTATATTAGACCGGTCTGCATTTTTATCTAACCTGTTCAGCGACCTGTGTCAGAAACTTCTGTAGTCACGCCATACTACGCCGTTTGACTTACAACCGATATATCCGCAGAGATTTGTTTCTAATGCTGCAAGAAAGGAGTACTCTTGTATAATTCATTAAATTTTTAAAACATTTTTTTATAAAAATCTTTGCATGTCTAGACCGTATTTACACAAAGTAATTAAAAGATACTGGATATACCAGCTCAGGTTCCTAGGCGTCTGGTTCAAGTATCACAACTAAACGCTGTAGGTGGGACAAGAGAATATTGACGCATACAGATCTTACTGTATAATCACTCTCACTGTCTCTAACAGCCGGCCGGGGTGGCCAAGCGGTTACAGGCGCTACAATCTGGAACCGCGCGACCGCTACGGTCGCAGGTTCGAATTCTGCCTCGGGAATGGATGTGTGTGATGTCCTTAGGTTAGTTAGGTTTAAGTAGTTCTAAGTTCTAGGGGACTGATGACGTTAGAAGTTAAGTCCCATAGTGCTCAGAGTCATTTGAACCATTTTTTTTTGTCTCTAACAAAACATTAGTAAACACATTTAAAGCAATATAGTACTTTCAGTGCTATATTATAGAACTAAGACTGAGTACCATAAACGTGACAGTTTTGTAGAGAACAAACTGATTAACTTTTCAGGAATGGCCCAAGAAGAGAAAGGAATCAAGAACAGTTTGAAATGGAGCTTCAGTCTGCAGTTATCCATGGGCAGTACCTGCGCCTATCTGCCTGAGCAGATTCGGGGCAAAGCAACGTTATAGGGAGGTCTCAAGGGCATCCCATTTATTAATAAAGGAAATAAGTTTCCTGAGAGTCCGAAATCACTGCAAATATTTTATGCACAAAATAAATATAATGATCGCGGGCTCAATCAGAAAATGAAGTGATATATTAAGGGATCTAGAGGATTATATTTAAAGGACATTCCGTTTGACAAACTGCAAATCAGGGAGCAGCAGCCGGAAGAGACATAAACAGTAACAGGAAAATAACCGATTTTGTAACATTCTACGAGTTCTCAAACCGGTTCAAATGTCTCTGAGCACTATGCGACTTAACATCTGAGGTCATCAGTTCCCTAGACTTAGAACTACTTAAACCTAACTAACCTAAGGACATCACACACATCCATGTCCTAGGCAGGATTCGAACCTGCGACCACAGCAGCCGCGTGGTTCCGGACTGATGCGCCTAGAACCGCTCGGCCACCCCGGCCGGCAACTAGAAGGAGCTTAGTATATATTAGCGTAAGCAAATGATTTGGTTTTTGAAAAATCCAAACTTATTATTTCGATCCTTTACTCGTAAAGAGCTGCAGGAGCCACTCTGGGAGGGAGGAATGTTTTCTTCTTTTTTTAATAATAAAAATACTCCGAAGAGCCAAAGAAATTCGTAAACCTGCCTAATATAGTGCAAGGCCCCCGCGAACACCCAGAAGTGCCGCAACACGATGTGGCATGGACTCGACTAATGTCTGAAGTAGTGCTGGAGGGAATGGACACCATGAATCCTGAAGAGCTGTTATAAATCTGTAACAGTACGTGGGGGTGGACATCTATTCTGAACAGCACGTCGCAGGGCATCCCAGATATGCTCAATAATGTTCATGTCTGGAGAGTCTGGTGGCCAGCGCAAGTCTTTAAACTCCGAAGAGTGTTGCTGGAGCCACCCTGTAGCAATTCTGGACCTGTGTTGCTGGAATTGCCCAAATCCGTCGGAATGCACAATGGACGTGAATGGATGCTGGTGATAAAACAGGACGCTTACGTACGTGTCACCTTTCAGAGTCGTATTTACACGTATCCTAGGTCCCATACCACTCCAAATGCACATGCCCCACACCATTACGGAGCCTCCACCAGAGTGAACAGTCCCCTCCTGACATGCAGGGTCCATGGATTCATGAGGTAGTCTCCACACCCGCACACGTCCATCCGCTCGATACAATTTGAAACGAGACTCGTCGGACCAGGCAACATGTTTCCAGTCATCAACAGTCCAATGTTGGTGTTGACGGGCCTAGGCGAGGCGTAAACCTTTGCGTTGTGCAGTCATCAACGGTGCTCGAGTGGGCCTTCGCCTCCGAACGCCCATATCGATGACGTTTCGTTGAATGGTTCGCACGCTGACACTTGTTGATGGCCCAGCTTTGAAATGTATATCAGTTTGCGGAAGGATTGCACTTCTGTCACGTTGAACGAATCTCTTCAGTCGTCGTTCGCCCCGTTTTTGTAGGATCTTTCTCCGGCCGTAGCGATGACGGAAATTTGATGTTTTATCAGATTCCTGATGTTCACGGTATACTCGTGAAATGGTTGTACGGGAAAATCCTCACTTCATCGCTACCTCGGAGATGCTGTTTTCCATCGCTCGTGCGCGAACACGACGTTGAAACTCACTTAAATCCTGATAACCTGCCATTTCTTATATAGGCGTTGCCGACCGCAGTACCGTATTCTGCCTCTTTATAAATCTGTGTATTTGAATACGCATGCCTATACCAGTTTCTTCGTCACTTCAGTGTATATGGTCGTTTTTTCGATTTAGGTAGCCTGTACATTTGTGTAGTATTTTGTCAAGATATGAAAAACGCTAGTTTTGGACACAGTTATCAGCTGACGTCGGCAACAAAGGAATTAAATGAGGACAATGGAGACAATGGAATTGAGCGACAAAAGAAATTAAACGGGTGACTGCCAAACGCCGTTACGGTAAGCGGCTAGCCTCAAGGTGGGGCCTCTGGTTCCGCGACTAGCTACCAGGGACGCGTAATCTGTGTGTCGGGGGTCGCGGCACTAAGTGACTGGGCTTGTATTCGTCACTCTGCGTCGACGTACCATTTCCGCGTCACGGAGGACAACCCGGAGGGTTCTGTTGCCTCCTACCAAGGCTAGCTAATGTTTTAATCTTACGGGGAATGACAGTGTAGTATAATGCGTCTGTGTCTCACACTCCCTGTCACTGAGACCGAGGCGTCGCGGATTCTCTTCAAAGGAAGTGCGTAAGGGATACTGTGACTTGCTGTTCGATGTTGTATGTGAAACACCTGTCATTACGCTACAATTTACGTTGATGTTAGTTGGAACAGTCTCATCATCTCTTTAAAATCTCCCTCAATTCTTGGCATGCCTTGGAAAGAAATATAAGCTGAATCATCGAAGTACACTAGCGGTAAAAGAGAATCGGTCACTTCTAAAGGCATGACTTGGATATAATAAATTTTCTTGGAGCACTTATGGAGAGGAGAAAAGGCAATGATTCAAAGTGCAGTGCTGTGGATGGACAGTGTACCAGATCCTTAGCATGCAAACCGTGACCACCTAATGGTATACGGCTTCCCGAATAAGTGTCCATCATCGTGAGGGATGAGTAGGTATTGCCAGGGAGATATTTAAGAACCAATTCCTGCAATAAGATGATTTTAAGCGACGTCGTATTGCAGACATGCGGGAGATTAGTTACGAAGAAATGACCAGTGCTCTGAAGTAACATAACAGCTGTACATCGCTTGTCTGGTAAAAAAGAAAGTGCAATTGCTGGTCGCTTTGCTTTCGAACGACACGCACTCTCTCACGACGAACAACAGCTTTAAAATAGCGAACGTTGCTCAACGCATAGCGCCCCTAGCGCAAATTGGAACGTATTATATGCTGGCTGATTATAAAATGGTTCAAATGGCTCTGAGCACTATGGGACTTAACTTCTGAGGTCATCAGTCCCCTAGAACTTAGAACTACTTAAACCTAACTACTCTAAGGACATCACACACATCCATGCCCGAGGCAGGATTCGAACCTGCGACCGTAGCGGTCGCGCGGTTCCAGACTGTAGCGCCTAGAACCGCTCGGCCACTCCGGCCGGCCGGCTGATTATAATTAAACTTTCATTACTTCAGTGATCATAGGACAATGAAACTGTGTGGAAACATTTGTAAAGATTTGCGGAGGAGAAATAACACGTAAACCACTAAAAGAAACATTTTAATTCCATATGAGAGGGTAGGTACCATTTGTTAACTACATTCCATCTTTACGTTCCAGGTTATAAACATTGCTCAATGTGACGACCATTTGCATCCAGAACAGCCTGGAACTGCACAGGAGATTGTTCTACTGCTGCCCGAAACATCGCAGGTGGGGTGTTGGCTACCTCCCTTGCTATGTTCGTCTTCAACCTCCAATGTGCGTTAGTGTCCCGTTGGTAAACCTTGTCCTTTAGGTAATCGCACCGTCAGAAACAAAACGGGTTCAAATCTGGTTATCTCGGCCACGCAGTTTGGAACGATCGGCCAGTGATTCGGTTTTCTCCAAATGTGTTACGGAGTAACCGAGTTACACCGCGACCGCTGTAAGATGGAGCTCCATCATGCATCAGAACACTTGAGGCCAAAGCACCTCTTTCCCGTAGAGCAGGTATCACGTGTTGGCGAGGCATATCACAGTAACATGTGCCGTTCACGCTGCGTGTCTTTGGTACTTACGGTCCGAGTTCGTCGAACAGAAATGGACCAGTCACGAACTGGGCAGTGAAACCACCCTACACAGTAACGCGTTCAGTATGCAAGGGAACTTCATGAACGTTCGTTGGCGACAACGATCCCCAAATGCGGCAGTTGTGAGTGTTCACTGCCCCAGAGAGCTTCATCACTCCACAAAATGTTTAACGGCCACACGTCGTCACCTTCTATCCTTACAACTCTGATATAACACCTTTAGGAGTAAAATTCTGCTCATCTTGTCCAGACTCACGTCTGCAACAGTAATGCTTGTGTTTCAACCCTACGCCGCAGAACAACTACTGGCGCCAACTGCAAGTCAGGACACTAACACTACTAACAACGCAGATACTGCAGCACCCAGTCTGAAAATCATTCCTATAAAATTGGACACCCATATGTTAAATAGTTTTCCATCAATGCTGGCTCAATTAGTGAAAGTTTAATTGTAACTGCCCTGTGGCTCTGAGCACTATGGGACTCAACATCTTAGGTCATAAGTCCCCTAGAACTTATAACTACTTAAACCTAACTAACCTAAGGACATCACACACACCCATGCCCAAGGCAGGATTCGAACCTGCGACCGTAGCAGTCCCGCAGTTCCGGACTGCAGCGCCAGAACAGCTAGACCACCGCGGCCGGCCTGTAACTGCCCTGTATCTAGAGTGCAGCTAGGACCATTAGCAGTCGTTCAGATGGGCTGATGTCAAGAGCCGACTCAAGTTTAAGAGTCTGGTCCAGAGGAATCAACTTGAAAAGAAGGGAGGTACTGAGGGAATGAGGGATGATGAGGTTCGTATGAAGTTTTCTGCGGCTGTAAATGCTGCCATAAGGAATATAACAGTAGCCAGTTCAGTGGAAGAAGACTGGAGGTCTCTAAAAAGAGTAATCATAGAAGTTGGAAAGACAAACAATGGTACAAGGAAGGTGGATTAGAAGAAACTTGGGTAACAGAAGAAATACTTCAATTGATGAATAAAGGAGGGAGTACAAAGATACTCTGGGAAAGACATGCACACAGCAATATAAATCACTTAGCAACGCAGAAAACAGAAAGATCAACGAAGGCAAGACGAAATGGGTGCAGGAAAAATATGAAAACTGAGAAAGAAATGGCAGTCGGAAGGACTGATTCAGCATACAGAAAAGTTAAAATAACCTTCGGTGAAATCAGAAGGAAGAGGCGTGTAGATTAAGAGTGTAATGAGAAATCCACTGTTAAACGCAGAGAGAGCAGATAGGTTCAAAGAGTGCAATGAAGGGCTCTACGATACGGAGGAACTGTGTAATGACGTGGCAGTCGATACAAAAGACGTAGGGAATCCAGTATTAGAGTCGGAGTTGAACAGAGTTTTGGAAGACTTGCGGTCATATGGCGTATAAAGGATCGATAACACCTCGCAGCTATTTCAAAAGTCATTGCGGAAAGCTGCAACAGAACGAATCTTTAAGTTTGTATGTAGAACGTGTGAGACTGGACATATACCATCAGACTTTCGGAAAATATCATGCACACAATCTCGAAGATAGCAAGAGCAGAGAAATGCGAGAACTACCCCACGATCAGCTTTGCAACTCGTGCGTCGAAGTTGGTAACGAAATAGTACCAGAAGAAAGAAAAAGAAAATTGTGTATCTGTGAAATGACGATCAGATTCCCTTTCGGAACGACAAAGCCACCAGAGGAGCAGTTCTGATGTTGCACTTCGTAACGGTAGCAAGATTTAAGAAAAATCAAGACACATTCATAGGACATAACGACCTACACAAGGTAAAGGGTAAGACAGGTAATATACAATGTGTACAAGAACCAAGATGGAACAAAATGGAAGGGACAACCATGGACGAAGTGCTCGGAATAAGAAGGGTGTAAGACAGTGATGCAGTCTTTCGCCCCTACTGTTCAGGCTATACATCGAAGACGAAGAAGCAATGACGAAAACGAAAGATTCAAAGCTGGGATAAAAATTCAGGGTGAAAGGATATCAACAGCAATGTTTGCTGATGACGTTGCTATCCTCAGTGGAAGTGAAAGACCTGTTGAATGGAATCAACAGTCAAATGAGTATAGAATATGGATTGAGAGCAAACTATAGGAAGACGAAAGCAATGAGAAGTAGGAGAGATGAGATTAGCACGTGATGACCACGAAGCAAACGACACTCCTGAAACCATCTTATATTTCCGTCATGGCTTCTTCGCCGTACAGGTTAAACAGTAGACTACATCCCTTGCTCCCTTTCTAATCAGAGCTTGGCTGTGTTTAGTGATCAGCACACATTCTGCCTCGACGTCAGTGAATAAGCACACCAGGAGACATCACACTAACACCGTGTAACACCGCTTCCTGTCTTGATAAGCATCTCAGTTCGGCGATAAAGAGAGTGAGCGTTACGTCGAGTTCAGGTGAAGCCACTCATTGACGATCAGACTCTGACTACCAAACTGTGGTATGTTGACCTACATTTCTCCCACTGTTGCAAATAGTTCCTACATAGGATAAATATCGAGCGCCACTCAACGTGCGATAGGGTGGCTAAGTGTTTGACAGATCAGGAACGCATGCGGACGGCCCTGTAAAGATGGGTATTGTCATCCTGGAAGACGGGAGTGAACAAACGTCACACTCGTCACGAAAAATACACTGTTCAGTCACATTAATATGACCACCGCCTGTGCTCGGCGTCAATGTGCAATAACCATTCACAGATAGTAGATGGTAGCACAAACAGTGTCGGGAGAACGCGGAAAACAGTGTAGTCGTTGTAATGCGGAAACTGATTGATTTATCTGACGTTCAAAACGGCCATAGATGACATGGGTGAACGACGGCTGGGGAGATGTGTGCGGGCGAATAGACGTGCAACTGTTGAGCAACTGACCGCCCAGATGAACCAAGGGGCTACCAACAGTGACTCCTCAACGACTGCTCAGCGGACGTTGCTGGGTAAGGGCCTCAGCAGCAGGCAACTGGCTCATGCACCGATACAGTTCATCGATGATGAAGTCTAGAATTTGCACGCCAATACCGCAAATGGACATCCACTGTAAGTCGACAGGTAAATCTCCTTTTATTCTCCAGCGAACCTATGGTTGTTGGCGTATATAGCGTGAAATGTCTGAAATCAAACACCTTGCAACAATCATCGGAAGGGTCCAGGCCGGATGATGATGATGATGATGATGTTTGGTTTTGGGTCGCTAGACTGCGCCGTCATCAGCGCCCGTATAAAGCCCCGATTTTTACACAGACCAGTTTTTTGTACAGTCCAATCTACCCATCGTCACGACTGATGCAGGCCGGAGGAGGGAGCGTATTGGTTTGGGGGAATGTTTTCGTGGCATTCTCTGGATGATCTCGTCATTCTGGAAGGCACAATGAATCAAGTATCATCTATCTTTGGAAACCATGTCCGCCCCTACCTGGAGTCTGGTTTTCCTCAGCACAATGGCATCTACCAGCAGAACAACGCAACCTGTCACACAGCTCGCAGTCCGAACAACATCGCTTTGGTTCACTCCGAGACGCCTGGATACTTCCGTTGTTGAGAGCCCTTCCTGGCACAAAGTAACAATGCGGAGGCGATCGAACAGCGGTATTGCCTGATACAATATCCACAGTCAACATCTATCTTCAAAAGTTCTGGGAACCGGGGTGACGCAAAACTGTTTTTTATGTATTTCCGGAAACTGTTTTCTTATAGTATGGAAAAATAGTTTAGAATGGGATGAAAAAATAGATGCTACTTTTGTATTCACGTTCATGAACTAAGAGCAGAGAGTGAAAATAATGCGACTAGAAGCTGGAGAAAAAAGACTCTTATACCACTCTTGATAGAGAATCCCGAGGGGATTATGCAGCCACCTATTCGCAAAAGGGTTTTCTTCCTCCGCGTATAACGTAACGTTTCACGAGATGTGAGAGAATTGTGTGTAAAGTGTATCTGCGGAGTGTAAGCTGTTGTAAAGCGCGCGCGCGCGTTTATGTGTGTGTGTGTGTGTGTGTGTGTGTGTGTGTGTGTGTGTGCGCTTGCGTGTCTTCAAAAAGAGAAATAACGTAGTTCGCCACACAATTGGAGTAAAAGACTGAATGTCGTCACTTCGCTCAGGAGAGGTACCCCATCCGCCGCGCGGCCCTCTGAACTGCCGCCACTTATCTTGTCCCGTTTACTCAGCTTGGCAAACTTTCTTCCAGTGAGGGAATAGTATATAAATAGTGATAAGGAGGCAGATAACACACACGACACCCACTGAATAAATATTGTACTTCTGCCAGCAGTTTCTTCGTCACGGTAATTGTCAATACACCGCTCTTGGAAGTCACACCTGCGTAATTCCACCGTAACGTATTGACAATGGGAGTATCATTTTGTGCCTTGTTACGCGGACTGTTGCTCTGAAGGTGGGCTAGAGGTATGAGATTTATTAGTGACGATCGTACATGATACATGACAGAAACAAGGAAGTATTATCAATCCTACTGTGGGTTTCACTACCGCAGTACTCGTATTTTACTGAATCGAATGACGTAATATGTCCTTGTCAACACGCGTTTCAGAAATTAGTTTTACTACAGGCATGCGAAGTTATTTGCTAGATTCTCCATAAAACTTCAGACGTTTCAGTTAAATATGTCACAAAAAATTAGCCTAAAGATTTCAAGGAACTTTTTTGAAAGTCAACTTTTGTGTCGCATTGTGCGCAATACAACCACAACAACGAAGGAACGTGTAACCATTATTCGATGTTCCGTAACTCTTTCAATAAAGTGTTTGTGAAATTCTATGAAATAAGGTCATCAGTCTCTAAGCTTACACACTACTCAACCTAAATTATCCTAAGGACAAACACACACACACCCATGCCCGAGGGAGGACTCGAACCTCCGCCGGGACCAGCCGCACAGTCCACGACTGCAGCGCCTTAGACCGCACGTTTCAATAAAGCAATAAAACGATTCTTGGTTGTAAAATACGACTGCTCTCCACTAGCCCATTACACAACGAGAGAAGTGACACGTGTTGTAAGATAAAAAAAAGCTAACAACTGTGTTTGGTAGGTTTCTTTAACACGAATTCTTTTCATCAGTCCTGCCTGTGATTTTTAAAACTCTCTATCAAATAGACGTTCAGCTCCTATCAAATAAGTTCGTGGGACGTGCTGATATATTTTCCTGTTGTCCAAGAAACTTTATACGACCCTGGTGTAGGTTCCGCCCCTCTACTACGTTTGTAGCAAAACTGAATAAGGTTTCCCAGTAGGGGAAGAGTTTTTGGGACACAATTGTATTACTGAGGTCGGCCCTGTGCGCAGCAGCAGAGACAGTGACGTTACTGTGTGTCAAACTGCAGCTGTGCCTAACGGGACGTTTGCCTCTGGTGCACTACACATCTGCTGTCGTTTGTTTTGTGTTGGCAGAAGAGGCAACACCGTGGTACTAGAGGAGGCCGAAATGCACGCGTTTTCGCTCACGCAGGCTGGCGTGAGGAGGGAAGGACTATACTGACGTGAGGTCTGGAACATGACAAAGAATTAGAATTCAGAAAGCAGACGTAGCTAGTTTGATACTTAACTTTAATCCATTAATGATGAACGTCGCTCTTGACGGTACATGATTCACAATATTATCTATTCAGAATACTCGTACATTCTGGAAGTAACTGAATATGGCGCCTTGCTAGGTCGTAGCAAAGACGTAGCTGAAGGCTATGCTAAACTGTCGTCTCGGCAAATGAGAGCGTATGTAGTCAGTGAACCATCGCTAGCAAAGTCGGCTGTACAACTGGGCGAGTGCTAGGGAGTCTCTCTAGACTAGACCTGCCGTGTGGCGGCGCTCGGTCTGCAATCACTGATAGTGGCGACACGCGGGTCCGACGTATACTAACGGACCGCGGCCGATTTAAAGGCTACCACCTAGCAAGTGTGGTGTCTGGCGGTGACACCACAGTTTGCGTATGCTTTCACCAACGTCTTCAGGAACGAATGCTGACGCAGTGTGGAGTGGTCCGTTATGGACAACATTTTATCTGTGACCTCGCAGCGGCTAAGGGAAAACGAGAGAGAGAGAGAGAGAGAGAGAGAGAGAGAGAGAGAGAGAGAGAGAGAGAGAGAGAGAACATGATTTAGAACAGAAGCTCTGTTGGCATCAAGTCCGTTTGTTCACTACATGGCGTAGATGACATACATGTGAAAGGAAACCATTGGAGGCCTTTTCGGAGAAAGCAACCCTCACATTTGCCTTAAACGATTTAGGAAATCCGCAGAAAATCTAAATATGTATCAGTGTCCATTTGTACCACATCCTAATAAGGACACCCCGATCGGCGATTCCTGCAATAGACTATACAAATTGACGAATAGCGCAGCTATTCTTTGATGAAATTCTCTCTCTCTCTCTCTCTCTCTCTCTCTCTCTCTCTCTCCTCCCCTCCCCCTCTCCCCCTCTCTATTCCATTTTGGTAAAGATATTGATACACATAAGCTGACCGAACGGGCATGTTGTTAGAGGATGTTAGGGATGTTACAAACAAAATTATTTTTGAAGCGGAATTTTACGTGGTCATTCGATAGAGCAGTCACAAATTAGTTAGACATTCTTTTTATTGATAAGTGTTAACAGGGACAGCAAAACACAGAGAATAACGTGTAAAACAACAGCGACTGAGGATCACTGCTACTGCACGGGAATATCAGTCAGCTCGAGCCACGGCTGCTGCAGTGTTTAACCTTCACTTTTTATTCTCTCTGTGAATGCAAATCAATAAAACGGATATGGCACGAAATTAATTTGGTATCTGCCGAATGGGCATTTAAAATTCCGCTTAATAATCATTTTGTCTGTACCGGGAAACAAGTCAACACTTTTCGCAAATATATAGGATTATTGAAAGTACCTCCAAGTTTTCAGAGTACTACTACGTAAAAACTAGAAGACACACAGAAAAATGTGACTTATCAGTGGACAGAGCGTCTCTCCTAGTTTCGATTCGTAATACGTGGCGTAGTTGCACTAGGTGGCAAGCGTGTCCGAACATGCAGACAAATGAACCGCTTCAGGTTGTCGCATGGAAATAGTCAGGCCCATAGGTATGTAACCCAGTGAACAGATTTCCAGTGCGAGCTGCTGTCGCTCCTTCCGAAGCAAAACGCTTTAAGCTCTCGAGCAAATTCAGGTCTCAATCCCTTGTTCATCTTGCTAAATATGACTTTCTTCTAGGTACCCTTGCTTTCTAACCTGCACTACTTGGAACATAGCGAACTGATCATTTACATGTGCAGAAAATGCAGAAGCTGTCAACTTAGGATGTTTTTTGACTATCGCCGCGCGGGATTAGCCGAGCGGTCTCGGCGCTGTAGTCATGGACTGTTGGGTTGTTTTGGGGAAGGAGACTAGACAGCGAGGTCGTCGGTCTCATCGGATTAGGGAAGGAAGTCGGCCGCGCCCTTTGAAAGGAACCATCCCGGCATTTGCCTGGAGCGACTTAGGGAAATCACGGAAAACCTAAATCAGGATGACCGGACACGGGATTGAACCGTCGTCCTCCCGAATGTGAGTCCAGTGTTTAACCACTGCGCCAGTCGTGGACTGTGCTGCTGCTCCCGGCGGAGGTTCGCGTCCTCCCTCGGGCATGGGTGTGTGTGTTTGTCCTTAGGATAATTTAGGTTAAGTAGTGTGTAAGCTTAGGGACTGATGACCTTAGCAGTTAAGTCCCATAAGATTTCACACACACTTTTGACTACCCTTTTTAACATGTTGCGTTGTCTTCGCGATAGCTTCTGTGGCCGACCTCTTTTCTCACTACTAATGAGAGTACTTCTTTCTCTAAATCGCGATATTATGGACTGCACGGTTGACCGGCTTCTTCCAATAATATCAGCTATTTCTGAAAATCATTTTGCCTTTTCATATTGGGAGTTAACTATTTGCCTTTCCTCTACAGTTGTTTCGTTCCCTTTGCGGCCAATTTTTCTGTGTCCACGGCATTCACCGCATATCAGGCGTCCCTCGCTGCCAGCGGTTCGTTAGTCCTTTCCAAGATGACGTTTATGGTAGTGTATTACTACTTTTTTCCCCAGTGTATGAAGCCAGCTGGTACAGAATTTTTATTTATTTTTCGGAGAAGGATAATTTAATGAATGTTTTTGTATGTTCAGGAAACCCATGCTGTTATTTTACCTAATTTCATCTCTGGTTGTGATATTTATGTCTAATAAAAATTATTTATTTCATTGTAATATGGGAACACAGTCTTTATAATTTTTAGAGGATTTCATCTTGCTTTCAGCTGTTAAATCGTATGCAGTTTGGGCACGATGTATGAATACTTTTTTCCATGACTGTATAGGGAAAGTCGTTTGTTGCTGATTTTTTCATGTGGTTGTATTTCTGAAACAACCGAAAACACTATAGTGTTCGCATCTTCAATTCGGAATCTTCCTTGCCCATACCCTTCAGCAGCAAGTGGTCTTTCCCCCGCTCCTTGTGTACCATGTTCTAATGTTAGCCTTATGTTTTCAATGTTTCACTCCAGCTCTGTAGAAGCAACGATTTCCTATTGTATAAGTTATTTACCACTTCCCGTAAAGCAAACCACGTCGGTCACATAAGGTAGCGCTTAACCCAGACCCCTACTGGCCTCCAGCGAGCCATTTCCAGCGGCACGCGAGTGGGGACCTCAACAGCAGTCCGGCCAAATAAGCGTCTCGAGTTTCCTGTTTACGAGCTACTTTTACGGACGCCTTAAGCATCTCGTTAACGGCCCGTGGGTACAAGGTAAGCTTTAGTTTAGGAGCCCAGAGGGACTCGCAACGGCAAAACGAGCAGCGCGCGGCCTGCGGCGGGCCGCAGCGACTGTGTCAGCGACGCGACCGGTTCTCGCCGCGCTCTTGCCAAATGCGAGCACAGTAGACGGCTGGAGGCTCCAGGCAACAGCTAGGCCTGCGTCTCGCAGCGAGGCTGCCACTATCGTTCCCTGACTAACCGCCAGAAACGTAAGTGCGGTAAAAAACAACAAGAAATGTTTGTTTAGTAAAGAACTTACCTTATTTATCGATATAGTATCTTTTGAGGGATATACACTTGGTGCAGCGATCCTCCAGTTTTTTCTACCCAACGGAAACATAGGTTCTGACGAACTCTGCAAAATACTCGTTGACTGCAACTATCACTTCCTCATTTGACGAAAATTTCTTCCCAGTACGCCAAAGTTTCAAGGCAGCGAACAGAAAGAAGTCACCTGAGGCTAAGCCTGGTGAATAGGGTGAACGATTAACCAACATAACACCCAGTTCATGCACTTCTGCCATTGATATCGCTGATGTGTGGGATGGTGCAATATGATGATGCAAGAACATTTGTTTTGGTGCCAATCTTGAACTCTTTTCCAATTTCAAACGATCCAGAAATAAAGCATGATAGATTGCGTATAATTTTGTTTATTTTGAAATAATTTGTTGTCAGTTCAAACAAATTCTGTTATATATATATATATATATATATATATATATATATATATATATAATAAATGATTTATATTAATATAATGCATTTAATTAAATACATACTTATAAGATTATTTTATTAGTATTGAATGATTATTTTACTTCATATATTTACCAAGGATTATAGCTACTTATATTTTTAGCTTAAAATAGGTTGTTGTATAGAAAATATATAATTTTATGTAACAAAATATTTTATATTTTGTATAATTGGATATAAGTATATATTTATCTTATTTAATATAAATTATTATATTAATATAATCAATTATTTTAATTATAATAACATAATTATTTAATTATCAATGATTACATTATGTAATTCTTAAATATTTAAGTTAACTTAGTATAAAGTTAATTTTATATTAATAACATATTGTAATAAGTTACATATCAGTATCCTGTATATTTATTATATTATTTAGTCTTTCTTTATTATTAGAGAAAAGAAAGATGATATAGAAAGATATAAAATAACACATTTATTGGTATACACGTTCCATATTTATATAATAGAGATGTTGTTGTGGTCATGAATGGGAGAGTAGTTCTTTTTTATTATCTGTTTTTTTGCTTTTATTTTCTTGAA
This sequence comes from Schistocerca cancellata, assembly GCF_023864275.1. Taxonomy (NCBI): domain Eukaryota; kingdom Metazoa; phylum Arthropoda; class Insecta; order Orthoptera; family Acrididae; genus Schistocerca; species Schistocerca cancellata. Next base: position 567,606,521 of record NC_064627.1, read on the forward strand.
ATATTTGTATTTATTCTTAGGTCTTATAATGTTTACTTTTTCACACTTCATTACATACATTTCCCAAAAGTTTTATTCTTGCTTGTTTATTCTCTTTTTCTTTGTATTATATGCAAATTTTGTTAAACTAAATGTACTTTTTGCTGTAATTTTATTTAATTATCAAGTGATCTTGGACTTAGCAATTGATTTAGTATCGCTATAATTCGTGTGAGGAACTGCAGTTATACAATTGATACAAGTCTGAATTCGTTTCAGGGTTTAATATTGGGTTTATGAGAATGTTGTTAGCTTTAATTTTTTGGGTGATGATTTTTATTCTTTTATATTTTTTATTACACTTGCTATTATATGTTTTGTGTTTATTTGAGTTTGAGGTACTTTGCTCCGGTTTTGTTACGATAAATTAATATACTTAGCTTGAAGGAGCTTTTTACCTTTGTCCTCAAATGTTTTATTTTCTTTATTGGTTTAAAGATTTTATTTATTTCATTTTTTTAGTGAAATTTTTTGAGAAAAGTTAATAGAGGAGTTAAACTTCCAGTTTTATGTTTTCAAAAGATATACTTTCCTAAGCTGATTAATTTATTTATTTTATTCCTTAATTAGCTTGTCTTATGCATTCGCAACATGAACATTAATTAAGAAGCATGTAAAGTAGATAGTTCTTAGGATTTGTCCTGTTATAATATATGGTTCTACAACTGGTCGTATACCAATTCATGTTAGTAAACACACAACAACTACTATGATTCAAAATAGGATTTTATTGATAGGGTAGAATTGAATACCTCGGAATGGTGTTTTGTTGTAAAATAGGAAAATTATTAACACTGCACAGCAGTGTGGATGGGATTTCTCTTGAAGAATTGGTCAGCATACAACTCGTGCCCTGGTTCATTGTATGCAGTGGAAGAGTGACACAATGACGCTACTATTGTGCTTTTACCATAGCTACGACAACCACATCACAGTACTTCTGCATCTGCAAATAGGCATCAGACAACTAAGAGAAACCAGATTCGTTAAATATCGAAATGACTGTAAAGTACAGGCTTTTTCACAGCTATGAGGGTATTTTCACCGAAAAAAAGGAAAATTGGGATAACAAACGAAATAACTGATAGTTACATATGACTAATGGTCTACGGGTTCCAAAAACCAAAATATCCACAAAACCTACGAATTTTTTCACTGTAGTGCAAGGTCAGCCTGTACATTCAGCGCATAAGAATACCCGACGATGGCATGTCAGTCTGAATTTGACATATTCTTCCAACATTTTGACAGTTTTAACTCTCAAGGCACACGTAATTTATTTCTTTGTGGAAGCACTGTATGCAGAAAAATAGATGACTCCTACAGTACATCTGAAGTGTGATAGTATTTCAAGCAGTATGGAAATTGTTAATAAGAAAGACGAAAATATCGTTATCACATAATGGAATCCAAACTACCTTGTTGTTTGAGGGTGGCTGTTAACAGCGATGTCGTCGTTGTAAATACTGACTAAAACAACGGCCAGAAAGTGTAGCAGTAGCGTAAGCTACCTCGATGCTTATTTGCTTCACTACTTTGCTTTGTGTTCCATTCCCACGTGATATGAACTCTGCTATTCATTTTTATAGCTCGAAGGCTACAACGTCATATTCCCGCAACTGACTGTCATTCGCACAGTGACGTGCGGGACATAACTTCGTGTTTTATGTGTACTTTCGATCACCGGCGTTCACGCCGAGTCATTCACGTAGCGGCCCATTGCACTCCTCCGTTTCAGCCAATGACAAGAATGCTTAAAACAAGTCTTGTCTTCTTCCTGGTGAATAACATTAAGACACAGTCCAAATTTAACACACACACACACACACACACACACACACACACACACACACACACACACACACACACACACAGAGAGAGAGAGAGAGAGAGAGAGAGAGAGAGAGAGAGAGAGAGGGTGTTTAACGATCTGATGTAAATATTGGAGTTTTACTTGCTACTGTTTATCGCGTGATACACCCCTGATGAGTCTGTGCGTAGCATTTCTTGCGCTGTGAACTTCGTGAATCCTGGATTATGTGGTTCAGGTTTGTTTCTTCGTCATATATTGACGGTCGTGCGATTCGGCTTCTTTACTTTAATTCAAATGAGTTGCGTAACATGCGTAACCTAACCGCATTGTAATGACTGTAGTTGAATGTGTGCTTATAAGCTTTGTCTACCAAGGCCGTCTAGCTGTGATGGGCTGAATAAAAGCGCAATGTCTTCCTCTCAGGCGTTGTGTTGTGTTCCGCTCTGAGATTCATAGATGGCGACTTCCCGCTCTAAGTAGGAAATCTGTATGTGGAAACTGTTCACGCTGTCTTCTATCTTACATCATACTGTTTCCTGTGAGTTAATCTACTTGTTTTTCTTGGTGCCTTTGCCCGTATCGGCGCAATGTCGGCATGGTTAGTAACGGATATTGCATGGTTAACCCGATGCCCTTGCTGTCACCACCCCATTACACCCCTTCCCCCCTCCCCCAAGAACGAAATATGTGTACTCGAAACTGTCAGCGTCTAATGTTATGCATGTGAAAGTGAGAGAAAGGTTTCTAAACGTTTGCGAATCGTGTAACAGTGGTGGGCATGGGACTTCACCTAGTGAGAAATGGGAAACCGCCTAAAAGCCACATTCAGGCTGGCTGGCAAGCCGCCGGGCGGATTCTATCCGGTGCCGTGGCGCACCTCCCTGTCCTGGTAGCGGCCCTTTAACACGCACGGCTATTCGGGCGAGTTTTCTTTTTAATCCATTGATCGTTTCGCTGTAGAGTATACCAGGGTGAGACCGTAACCGCATGAAGCAAAGTGTTTATCTTCATTTCTCACTAATGCGAATGCTTCATTGAACTCGGTGAAGGGTGTGAATGTATCTGACGCAGTGTGAAACAGTTCCCAGTTGTGGTGGACAAGAACGAATTTTCTTAAGAATTATTAAACATGTGTGGGGACGATATCCCTAAAATCTTTACAGCACGGATTTACAGAGATTACACTGGCAGTCGTCTTCTTTTGCGCTGCAGCTCAAAGACCGATTTCGAGCTGACAGATTTTATCACTAAATTTATTGGTACTCGTATTATGGTCTAAACTGCTGAAAAAGTTGCACCACCTCCATGACTTGCGTAGTATATGTTTTCTTGATCGGAAACCTGTATGTCAGTTGCAGTGTCATTTGGAGTGTAGTGAAGAGCCCTGTGTGTTCAGTCGTGAACTGGACAATATGGAGATGTCTCGGAGGTCATTTCAGGTTCAGAGTGCCCACACGTTGTCATTTTACAGCAAGAGCGACAGTCAGCCAGCGGACTTCGCGTAGACCATAGGGACGTCATTCCTACATTCAGTCGTGATCGACAGACACAAAATATTAAAATTAAAAATATTAAATATCTACTTTGTGGTGGTCACGTGCTGTCAACACCTGAACTTGACACCGCTAGCTGCAGATTGTGTGGTCCCGGCAGAGGTTCGAGTCCTCCCTCGGGCATGGGTGTCTGTGTTTATCCTTAGCATAATTTAGGTTAAATAGTGTGTAAGCTTAGGGACTGATGACCTTAGCAGTTAAGTCCCATAAGATTTCACACACATTTGAGCTTTTTTTTTTTTTTTTTTTTTTTTTTTTTTTTTTTTTTTTTTTTTTTTTTTGCAGATTGTGGCCCGTAGGAACCCGAGTAGTTTGCAACAGAACTGCGTGCTTCCATCTTATAAGGGGACCGAGCCTATTCGTCATCACCGATTTCATCCAAATTTACGGTGTATGCAGGCCGTGGCCGGGAATGAGAGAACCACTTGCCCATTCCTTTAGCAATTATGACGCTTGCCGGGCGAGCGAAGTTTGCAGAAAGTGCGGGTGGCGTAGCGGGAAGAGTAGGAGACGGTAATCCGCGGGTCCTGGGATCGAGTACTTATTCGGAAACATTTTTTTGTTTTGTTTTCCATATTTCAGTTTTTACACTGCTTGCACTGCAAATAAAAAGAAGTAATGCTCAATGTATTGTGTTTATTAATAATTTTTACAAAAGGCATCAAAAGAAAAGCAAAGAACATTTTGGGATTGGAAATACACTCCTGGAAATGGAAAACAGAACACATTGACACCGGTGTGTCAGACCCACCATACTTGCTCCGGACACTGCGAGAGGGCTGTACAAGCAATGATCACACGCACGGCACAGCGGACACACCAGGAACCGCGGTGTTGGCCGTCGAATGGCGCTAGCTGCGCAGCATTTGTGCACCGCCGCCGTCAGTGTCAGCCAGTTTGCCGTGGCATACGGAGCTCCATCGCAGTCTTTAACACTGGTAGCATGCCGCGACAGCGTGGACGTGAACCGTATGTGCAGTTGACGGACTTTGAGCGAGGGCGTATAGTGGGCATGCGGGAGGCCGGGTGGACGTACCGCCGAATTGCTCAACACGTGGGGCGTGAGGTCTCCACAGTACATCGATGTTGTCGCCAGTGGTCGGCGGAGGGTGCACGTGCCCTTCGACCTGGGACCGGACCGCAGCGACGCACGAATGCACGCCAAGACCGTAGGATCCTACGCAGTGCCGTAGGGGACCGCACCGCCACTTCCCAGCAAATTAGGGACACTGTTGCTCCTGGGGTATCGGCGAGGACCATTCGCAACCGTCTCCATGAAGCTGGGCTACGGTTCCGCACACCGTTAGGCCGTCTTCCGCTCACGCCCCAACATCGTGCAGCCCGCCTCCAGTGGTGTCGCGACAGGCGTGAATGGAGGGACGAATGGAGACGTGTCGTCTTCAGCGATGAGAGTCGCTTCTGCCTTGGTGCCAATGATGGTCGTATGCGTGTTTGGCACCGTGCAGGTGAGCGCCACAATCAGGACTGCATACGACCGAGGCACACAGGGCCAACACCCGGCATCATGGTGTGGGGAGCGATCTCCTACACTGGCCGTACACCACTGGTGATAGTCGAGGGGGCACTGAATAGTGCACGGTACATCCAAACCGTCATCGAACCCATCGTTCTACCATTCCTAGACCGGCAAGGGAACTTGCTGTTCCAACAGGACAATGCACGTCCGCATGTATCCCGTGCCACCCAACGTGCTCTAGAAGGTGTAAGTCAACTCCGGATCTGTCCCCCATTGAGCATGTTTGGGACTGGATGAAGCGTCGTCTCACGCGGTCTGCACGTCCAGCACGAACGCTGGTCCAACTGAGGCGCCAGGTGGAAATGGCATGGCAAGCCGTTCCACAGGACTACATCCAGCATCTCTACGATCGTCTCCATGGGAGAATAGCAGCCTGCATTACTGCGAAAGGTGGATATACACTGTACTAGTGCCGACATTGTGCATGCTCTGTTGCCTGTGTCTATGTGCCTGTGGTTCTGTGAGTGTGATCATGTGATGTATCTGACCCCAGGAATGTGTCAATAAAGTTTCCCCTTCCTGGGACAATGGATTCACGGTGTTCTTATTTCAATTTCCAGGAGTGTACATTTCCAGGAGGAAAGGCGTACTCGAAAACTTCGTACAGAAAATTAGATACTTTTGTTATTTTACAGTTCATGATTTGCACGTGCTAGAGTGATAGTCATCATAAAAACGGTGGAACCAGTGACTTTCTCTGCATCTTGCAAACGTTATAAACGCCGCAGTTTTACAGTTACATGGCTGTTTCAAAGATCTTATTAAAAAAAACGAACGTGGTTTACATTCATAAAACGTTTCTCTCTCATCGGTCATTTGGACAGTAAACCACGCCTAACAAAGTCCTGTATGTGGAATCACAATCTTCTTGGAAATTTGTACCGATGTCGGTTTCCACCGTATATCCTTTTATTTCTGCCACCGTCAGTGTTCACAAAAGGTCAATATTGTTACTCCACTCCATACTCAACACCATACACTCTGGCAGGAGACAAGCACTTCGGACTTGAATCTTAGGACAAGCGGTATATCCTGTCGTTGTCAAAAATTGGATTATCGCGCCGAGTGAAAGACGTTTACCACCAAAGAGAAAAGGAAACTTTGACGTAAGTCGCTTTCAACACAGAACGAAGTGGTGTTACGGTTGTGCACTGGTTGCAAATAAAGTTTGATTAATTAGCATAGGAGCGATACGTAGGATGCTGATTTATTTTCCACATTTTTCTCTGACACCTAGCACTGTTTGTTCAAAACTTTGGAAGTAGACTTTCGTGGGATAATTGGTGTCAATCTACAACCGTAAACAGTCTGACGATTCAGGTTTTTCATCATTTCCGTTAGCCCTCCCATGAGTGATGCACAGTTGTGACTATTCGTGGCGCCATTGTTTACGTGCATTATTCCCTGTCTGTCCTGTTTCGTTGGGTCCCACAGAATCGAGCAATGTTCTAAGATGGGACACATTGTTGTTGCTGTGGTCTTCAGTCCTGAGACTGGTTTGATGCAGCTCTCCATGCTACTCTATCATGTGCAAGGTTCTTCATCTCCCAGTACCTACTGCAACCTACATCCTTCTGAATCTGTTTAGTGTATTCATCTCTTGGTCTCCTTCTACGAGTTTTACCCTCCACGCTGCCCTCCAATACTAAATTGGTGATCTATTGATGCCTCAGAATATGCCCTACCAACCGATCCCTTCTTCTCTCCGATTCTATTCAATACCTCCTCGTTAGTTATATCTACCCATCTAATCTTCAGCATTCTTCTGTGGCACCAGATTTCGAAAGCTTCTATTCTCTTCTTGTCTAAACTATTTATCGTCTACGTTTCACTTCCATACATGGCTACACTCCATACAAATACTTTCAGAAACCACTTCCTGACACTTAAATCTATACTCCATGTTAACAAATTTCTTTTCTTCAGAAATGGTTTCCTTGCCATTGCCTTATTTTGCTCCTCAAATAGCAAAACTCCTTTACTACTTTAAGCGTCTCATTTCCTAATCTAATTTCCTCAGCATTACCCGATTTATTTCGACTACATATGGGACACATTAAGGTTTTTTTTTCCAGTCTTCATTGTCGACTAACTACTTACGCCTGAGCCTATGTGAACATTCCCTTTAATATCCCTCCAAGTTACAAGTTGTTCCACCCAGATAATTTCATGCGTTGGCTGATTCCGGTTGTGACTTACTGACACAGTATTCATTACTACGGTATCTTCCTAGTGCTGGCGTGCGCAATTCGCCGTCACAGAGGCTGTGCACGCAGAGCCTCCGCCTCGACCAGTGACCTCGCGGCTCTTAGCAGAGCGCTGCCTTGTGGACACAGTCCAGCCGGCCGCGGTGATCCAGGCTGGCCGGCGGCGCGGCCTTGCCCTGGGCGCTGCTATTGGCCGCCGGTCCACTGACTCCGCTCTCGAGCGAAGGCCTCGTGCCTTGGCCGGCCCGCCACAGCACACTCCCTGTCTGCCCCTATAGGCAGGACAGAGGCCGAGGCAGCGTGCGAGACCGCTGATACGAGGTCTCTCCCCACTCTGTCTACCTTACTCACTCTTTCACCTTGTTTCTAGCTCTACTTGTTGACCAACTCTACCTATCGACCTAACCAACTCTACCTATCCATACTTAACTTACTCTAACTAACTGTATCTACTTACTTATACCTGCCTACATGTATCTAACTCTAGCTATCCACCTAACTCTACCTATCCATAATTTACTCAAACTCTAATTGAATTTATTTAACTGTGTCTATCTCCATAATTACATCTATTTGACTCTACCTATCCACATAACTCTACCTAGCCACCTACCTCACTCTGCCCATCCTTAATTTCCTCAACTTACTCTAATTAGTCATATTTACTTAATTGTATCTATCTGCATAACAATACCTATCTCTCTCTATTTATCCATCTATATAAATCTACCTGCCTACCTAAGCCCTTCTCTCTCTCTCTCTCTCTCTCTCTCTCTCTGTATGTGACTGTGTGTGTTGTTTGGTGGGGGGGGAGGGGAGAAAGGGAGAGGAGGTGGGCGTAGATACAGTATTGTGGAGACTGCTCTTGTTGAGAATTTTCTTTTTGAAGAATCCTTGGGAAGTATAATTCATCCGAGAAACAATCGGCGTAAAATACACTATCAACCGATTTTTTAATATTGCTCCCAAGTGCAGGGGCCTCACTAGGTTGGATTGATAGTAAAGATCCAACGAAGAGCCACGGATTTCGTCAAGTGGTTCAAATGGCTCTGAGCACTATGGGACTTAACAGCTATGGTCATCAGTCCCCTAGAACTTAGAACTACTTAAACCTAACTAACCTAAGGACACCACACAACACCTAGTCATCACGAGGCAGAGAAAATCCCCGACCCCGCCGGGAATCGAACCCGGGAACCCGGGCGCGGGAAGCGAGAACGCTACCGCGCGGCCGGCCGAAGTGGCCGTGCGGTTAAAAGCGCTGCAGTCTGGAACCGCAAGACCGCCACGGTCGCAGGTTCGAATCCTGCCTCGGGCATGGATGTTTGTGATGTCCTTAGGTTAGTTAGGTTTAACTAGTTCTAAGTTCTAGGGGACTAATGACCTCAGCAGTTGAGTCCCATAGTGCTCAGAGCCATTTGAACCAAGCTACCGCGCGACCACGAGCTGCGGACCCGGATTTCGTCACATAAAAGTTTAGTCGGTGCGAGAGCCTTACGGAGATGCTCAATAAACTCCAGTGGTAGACGCTACAAGAGAGGCGTTGTGCAACACGGAGATGTTTGCTGGTAATCCCCACAGCATACGTTACAAGATGCTTGGCTAATATATACTATTTCCTCCGACGTAAATCTCCCAAAATGAGCACGACTGAAAATCTGAGACGTTAGGATTTCATCGGACGCTTACCAACAGTTATTCTTCCCAAGTACTACACCCGAGTGGAAAAAGAAAAGGCGTGAGGGAAAGAATGTGGCGCCAGAGGTACCCTCGGCCACACACCGTAACTATGCTACCGGAGGATGGTTGTAGACATATAATTCACGATTCCGGATTCTCGATACAATAATTATGCAACCGTTTCTTGATTTAGAAACACCCTCTGTTACAGCAAAGAATTACAGAACACAAGCTGTGCGGGATTAGCCGAGCGGTCTAAGGCGCTGCAGTCATAGACTGTGCGGCTGGTCCTGGCGGAGGATCGAGTCCTCCCTCGGGCATGGGTGTGTGTGTTTGTCCTTAGGATAATGTAGGTTAAGTAGTGTGTAAGCTTAGGGACTGATGACCTTAGCAGCTAAGTCCCATAAGATTTCACACACATTTGAACATTTTTGAACAGAACACAACAGAAAACACAAGACTTGTAACACCTGTTGAGATATAAAATAATGCATAAATGAGGATTTTTCGATGGCAAATGGTGTGGCTGTTGATGTCAAATACTGAACGCATATTGAGTAATATGGGCAGCAAAATCATGTAGATAAAACCCTCTGTTTCTAAGCTAAAATGAAATATTACGAAACCCAAAGAAGACGATTCGCTACAAATGAAAATTCACCGCTATTATTCTTGGTGAATCGTTGAGTACAATATAAGAAATAAACTTGAAAAGTTAAAGGGCTGTCGCAGAAATGCTTCATTCTGCTGCAACTGTTCCAACTGCTGCAACTAGAAGCGGTATAAACCACGTGTCCATGGACCATGATTACAATGTACCTCAAACATATACTTAATCTAAAATATTTGACATGTACTGTAATTACGTACGGACAGTGAGTTGTTTAACTCTGCGCTGTGATTACACTATGTTGAAAGCGTGGCAGCAGAATAAATTATTATTCCATTTCAGCTTTTGTTGCTTTAAAACAAATGTCTTTCATACAGCATAATACTCATTGTTTGGAGTGTTTATCGCTAGCAAATTTATCTGAAGCTGCTTGGCCGGAAACAAATCTGCGCACACTTATCTTTAATATGAACCACGTGAAGGTAGCCACGTAACTGCAGCCTCAGAAGAAGACACCAACAAAGTGCATCATGTGTTACTGGACGATTGGCGACTATAGGTACATGAAACAATTGGCGCCTTATAGACGCCAGAACAGAGAGTAAGGTACATTATACATTAAGAATGAACTGTGAAAATGCTTTGTACACGGTGGGTGCAGCATAAAGCAAATGTAAAAACAAACTTTTCAGCTGTGTCTGGACAGTTTTAAAAAGAATTTAACTGATTATATGCTCCAGTTTGTTACCTTAGATAATACATGGGCTGACAACTTTATATGAAACTAAACAGCTTTCATAACAGTGCATGGAATCTGCTGGCTCTGTGTCCATTAATTCATTCAGTCATTCGTCATTCATTGCGTCATACATCGTGCTCTGTAGACAACATCAAGGAGGAGAACGAGTCAAGTTATGCATTAATAAAAGACAGGCCAATCATAGACCCTTAATAGTATACTGTTTTAACAATAGTCATATTCTTTAATATTAGTCAAGCTGTTACCAGCTAAATGTAAGCAAGTAAACTAGAAAAAAACCTAAGTTAAAAAGAAGTTGTGATTCCCTCGGTTATACTAGGCAGCTGCTGCTTATCTTCTACCGAAATTAACTTGATTTGATAGATTTTCAAAGAAAATAATGAGCTATATTCGTAAATAGTGAATACTGTTTAGAGTACATTACTGGTCGCATGTAGCTTTTCAACGAACTCTGCTGCTTGTATCGCAGCTAAGACGACATATTAATTCTGTAATAAAGGTATTCAGATAATTAGTAGAAAGAGGGGCTAATGGGGTATGTTTTCCATTTCCTTCTGAACTGTTCCGAAATTCTTGTTTTATTTACCTGAGAACTTGTTGAACAACTTTAAAATGGAGTACGTTAACTCTGGTCTGAATGCTAGATAAGGAGGCGAGATCTCAGGGAGAGCGAAGTCAATTTCATCTTCCGGGAACGATAAAGGTTGATGTTGTGTAGGATTCAGGAGGTATTATCCTTGTTGGTTACCTCGCACATAGTGAAACAAACCTGGCGAATACTGCATGGCTTCTTGACCAACGGGATGAGAAAAAAGAGATATCGGTTGAAAAAGTGCAACGAAATGTGCTTTAGCAATGGCAAAATGAGCCATTTGACGTGTGAATTATTGGAGGACACGCTCTATATTTCAAATCCGATACCCCCTGAATTTCACGCTGCAACCATATGTAAGAAATTTGAGGGTGGAAAAAATCAAGAGCTCAATTAGATGATCATGGCAGATATAGATGAGTTTTTACGATCCTCCCAGAACCTGGCGTCAACAATCGAATGTAGAGAATGTAAAAATGTCACACAAAGTGCTTCATCTAAACAAGGCATATTCTGAAGACACCAGCGCCAAGATTGATTCCGTGTTCCTTGCCTCCAGGGAATCAATCAGTACAGTTTCACATTGTCATTTAGTAAAAACAGGGGGAAGGGGGGCTTCCCAACATCGGACACGCTTTGTGACTTGATTCAGGGCTTCCTTGCAGATACAACTCTCAGGTTGCTATCAGCTTAACAAAAAGACCGACGTCAAGAAAATTTCAGGAGCACGCCAAGGAAGTATGATACGACCGTTACTGTGTATAATATAGAAGGAGTGAAAGAACTACGTGTGCAGAATTTTAGTATGTTTAGAGGAGATAAAACGAAACTTTCTTATGTGACAAGAATGTCACAGATGCAGCGTTTCTCCGCTTGGGTCTATGAAGCCGTTGACTCTAGTGATGTTCAGAGACGATCTTCCAACTGGCGTGTGATGAAAATTTCATCCATTTACATTAATGCACAGTTGCCTTCTGCGACCTAATGATTAATAAGCCCAAAACAACCATAGCCAAACGGGCAACCAGCTCTCGTACAACAAACGTTTCATCTCTTGCCACAAAAGCCGCGCGGAGTCCTATCTCGGGCATGGGTGTGTGTGTTGTTTTTAGCATAGGTTAGTTTAAATAGTCTGTAAGTCTAGGGACCGATGGCCTAAGCAGTTTGGTCCCTTAGGAATTCACACACATTTGAACATCTTCCCACAAAAAGAGCACCATGTAGTCAACGATATCGTCCAGTGTTAACGCATTTGCTGCGCCATCTACGAAGAAGTACAGCCCATCTGTGCCGCAGACCAAACATCATATCACACTTTCACCCGCCCGAGGGTTTTCTGTGCTCTAAATCTTCCAATTTTTGCTTGCCTCCCTAGTGAACGCTATTTTCTTGACGAAATTGTTTCTCAAGTACGCTTGGGCAAATGCTCGGCGCTTTTCGTGATCGTCTGGCTTCAGTTACCGTGGCAGTTGGTTTTTAGAGGCCCGAAAGTGTAGATATTCTTTCAGAATTCGTTGCATGTTGCTTCTGAGAGTATGGAATTATTGTGAACGTCGAGAAATAGAGTTCACTGGGAGATCCGAGTTTCTCGCGGTGTATACAGTGATCAAATAACTTTCTTCGGGGAATGCATCCGGGTGACGTCGTCGATATTTCGACAGGAGCACACCCTGCCATTTTCAAGAAGATATGGATAGTGAAATTAATGGTAAACGGATGAGGCAGCCTTAACCCGGTCCTTCTTTTTTTTTTGACAAGGGGAGACAGTACGATTTCATGCAAAATTTAAACATAAACCACCATCTCTGTTTATAAGGTTACTTGCTAAAGTCACTTCAGTTGCTTTCTTAATTGCTCGAAATGCATGCCAGACTTTCCATGTTGTTGTATTCCATAGGACTCCATTGCCAACACGGTGTTTTGCAATGGCGGGTTTGATCGTCTGTTGTAAGTGTGTGTGACGCTTATGGTCAGTACACCGGTCCTCCACTGTCCTAATAGTCAGACCAGTAAATGACATCCCGCAACTGCAAGGAATCCGATAGACACCCGCCTTACGCAAGCCAAGGTCATCCTTTACGGAACCTAAAAAAGGCCCTGATCTTAGATGGTGGTCGAAAAACACATTCCGAATCATATTTCCGCAAAATACGATCTGTCCTGTCGAAATTCTCCCTGCGTAAGGCAAGAAGGCCGTAGACTCGGAATATAACAACACGGAGATTCTGGCATGCACTTCCAGCGTTTGGGATAGTGTTATTAAGGAAGCAGTTGAAATTAAATTAGAAAGTAACCTTATACATAGAGATGGTGGTTTTTGTTTAAACTCTGCATGGAATCCTTCTCTTTCCCTTGTCAAAAATAGAGGGACAGAGTTAATGCTGCCTCATTGTGTTGGTGCTAGTGTTAACAGAGTGTGTGTGTGTGTGTTTTTCATGTTTCCGGTGTTTCTATGTAAACCAAAGTTTTAAATGCCCTTGTACGGCGCTTACTTGCTGCAGTTTTGCTTTGAAAATGGCGGGGTGTGCTGCTGTGGGAATATGGGCGGTTGTCGACGACGTCACCCGGCTGCATTCCACTAAGAATATTATCTGATCATAGCTTATTGGACCCGCAGCAACATTATCACTCAGGACGGCGATGTTTACCGCAGAACGACTAACACGAGGATGGCCGAGGACTTAATGCCCACAACCGAACCGATTATCTGAAATTTAATAATTATTCTCATCGCAATCTACCTATTCAGTGCATTACGTTGATCAAACATTCTTGAGAGTTCACGACATTTGTAACACGTTTTCACTTTGGCAACACGCTGTAACATCGTCAAGCATTTCATTACTAGCCAGAAAGGAAACATTATGGAAGCTGGAGGCGGAGCGGAGGGGGGAAGGGGGAGGGGAAGGAAAGGAAAGAGAAGGGTAGGGAAGGGAAGGGAAGGGAAGGAACTATTGATGTTAGCTGCATCTGGACTTTATGTGGAATCATTGGCGATGCGTGAAAATGTGTGATGGACCGGTATTGGAATGCATGTTCTCCAGCTTACAAGCCAGTTGCGCCATTCGGACACAGTTTCTCAGACTACCACTTGAAACGTCCCCTTAGAAAAATTATACATGACTGTGCTTAAACTGACACACAATATTTTTGGCGCAACGCAATCTCACTTTCAAAAATCCCTACAAAAGAATGGCCCTGACTAACATTAACCTATACGTTTCACAAATCACTTACCTCACAAAAATCTTCGTTACTCGAACTACTGCAATACAGCGAGCGCCACTACTACCAGCTAAATAAAAGATTCAAACTACTGAAGACACTAACTACTGATATGCATAGGTAGCAAAGGAAAGATTTTGATAGAGAACAAACAATGTATTTACCTTAATAGTGTTCAAAAGTCATAATATATATAGCAGTTCATGACATCCAGTCTTACATGTACTGGCTCTGATGGACACACGTCCAGATCATCCGCTCTCAAAAATCCGCCATCCCCACATCCACCACTGCGGGCGGCTTACCTCCAACTGCGCAACGCTACGCGCTGTTAACAGCCAACCGCCCAACACTACCATGGCGAATATTACTCCAGCAATGCAAACCAGCCACAGACTGCACGCAGCACAGCCGGTGATTTTCAGACAGAGCGCCACGTGGCGGTGGCGTTACCAATATAAGAACCTAAACAGCCTACTTACACACTATACGCCCCTATCCACAGTCCCCGGTGAGGCTGGTCGTGGCGGAGGTTCGAATCCTCCCTCGGGCATGGGTGTGTGTGTTTGTCCTTAAGATGATTTCGGTTAAGTAGTGTGTAAGCTTAGGCAGTGATGACCTCAGCAGTTAAGTCCCATAAGATTTCACACACATTTGAACATTTCCCAGTCCCCGTCTACGTCCTCGATGAGCAGTGAATCCACCACCTTCAGTGCCGTTGCACAATTACGTTAGACCTCCTGCGGGTATCTCAAGGTATCGAGCATGGAAGACATGGACGGGGAGTGCAGATAGGTAGCGGCAGGTGTGAGTGTTCGTCGGCCGAGGGGCGTATCGTGGTAGTCCCCGAAATTGCGATAAACACTGTCTAGTATGTCGGAGACCGCATGTTCGAATCACGGTCTGACAAACATTTTCACTCGTCGCTGCTGATTCCGCATAAATTCCCGGTGCAGGTGGCATCAATAATTCCTTCCCTTTCCTTTCCTTTCTCCCCCTTTCTTTACATTCTTTACATAATATGCATCACAGCTGCGGCTTCTGGGTCGTGTCTGTTCTTTCGGACTAATCTGAAAGAACAGACACCACGCATTCATGCAAAAGAAAGAAAACAGTTGAAAATCGTGCAATCTTTACTGCTGCCAAATTGCTAACGTTTGGGCGCCAGCTGACTTGCTGCTGATTTTATAAAAGTGCTGCTAGACGGGCTGCAGTTGTAGCGAGTTGTGCAGCGTGGGTCACTTTTAATAACAGGGTGACGCGGCGCGACGCGGCGGCTGAGACAGCAGAGCGGGGGTTACGCAAGGGATTACGCGGAGCCGGGCGAGGTGGCACAGTAGAAGCTCCGCGCCGCGCCGCCGGTTTAGCTGACGGGGTCCCGCCTGCGTCTCTTACCTCATGCACACCGCCCAGGCTCGTACTCCACGCAGCTGTGCGCCGATATTAATAGTCCTGTCTGCACGGATACGACGTGACACCGAACAGTCCACACAAGAAAGGCTCCTGGACAAACGTGCTCCTCTAGTATCCTCATTCCGAGACACGTGACGCAGTGGTCAACACAGCAGGCTCGTATTCGGCGGGAGAGAAAAGCACTGCACAGGCACTCCGTCTTCAGACCACGAGTGGCCTACCGGGATCATCCGACCGCCGTGTCATCCTCCGAGGAGGATGCGGATAGGAGGGGCGTGGGGTCAGCACACCGCTCTCCCGGTCGTTTTGGTGGTATTCTTGACCGAACCCGTTTCTATTCGGTAGAGTAGCTCCTCAATTGGCATCAAGAGGTTTGCGTGCACCCCGAAAAATGGCAACAGCGCATGGCACCTGGATGGTCACCCATCCAAGTGCCGGCCACGCCCAACAGCGCTTAACTTCGGTGATCGCACTGGAACCGGTGTATCCACTGCGGCAAGGCCGGCAGCTTAAAACCCCCGCCTAGTCATCTAGATATAGATTTACCTCGCTTACCTTACTTTGACTGACTCAAATGTGACGACAAGTTCTATGGAACGACTGGCAATTTTCTTCCCAAATATGAGCATGTGCTCCTCGCTGACAGCGTGATAACTGCACTATCTGATCAAAAGTATCCGGACATCTCTATGTAATGCGGAATTTACCGCTAGGTGACACGAGAGGAGATCCACCATTATAAAAGGAGAGGAAGAGTACTGTGTTGTCAGAGCAGCAACAGTAACAGCAGAATGCGTCAGTTAGGAGAATTCGCTCACTACGAACGTGGATCAGGCACTGCTTATCACCATAGTAACAAAGCTATCACAGACATTCCTATCCTTCTAAAGCTGTCCAAATAGTGTTGGTGAAGTGGAAAAGTGAAAGAACCACCTCGAAGTTAAACCAAGACCAGGCAGATCTCATGTACTGCTGGGCAGGGACCATCCAGCATAGCGGAGGATGTTCGTAAAAGTCACATCAAATCAGCAGAAAGAATCCAAAATGCTGCAATTTAGCGCAATGACTGTACGTAGGCAGTTAAAATGAACGGGGTACAATGGTCGGGCACCTCCTCGTAAGTTACACTTTTATGTACCTCGTGTTACGTGACGCTTGAGTTGATGTAAAGACCGACGTCACTGGGCAGTGGATGACAAAAAAAGAGTTATTCTGAATGATGAATCACGCTATAGGCTGTGGTAATATGATGGAAGGATTTGAGACCGACGAATGCCTGGAGAACCCTACCTACCACCATGCGTAGTGCCAATAGAAAAGCACAGAAATGCTGATTTTACAGTATGGGGATTTTTTCGTGGTTAGTGTGTGGCCCCTCGTAGCGCTTACGAAAACTCTAAATGCGTACGTGTATGAACCCATGTGGCAGCAATGACGGCACAGTAGACGAACAGTTCGGAGACGAAGTTTGTATGGGTACCTGGTACCCTGTTACAAGGCCGCATATTTGGGACAGCAGGTTGTGGACAATAACATACCTAAAATGGACTGGCGTGCCAAGAGTCCCGACCTGAACCCAATGCAACACTTTTGGGATGAGTCAGAACGTCGCTCAAGATCACAATGTCGAATCCTGCCTTGACGTTAAATGTGTGTGGTCTAGGAAGCCTGCCTTCTCGGATCGCTAGACAACATTCAAAATTCAAACAATGTTGGAAATGAAGTCCCATGCTTCTTGGCAGATCGTAGGAGAACGATGCGGGAGACGTGCATCGCCGTACTAGGCAAGGTCTTAATGGAGATGGTTCGCCGTTGCCTTCCTCCGACTGTAATGGGGATGAATGATGATGAAGACACCACAAGAATACCCAGTCATCTCGGGGCAGGTGAAAATCCCTGACCCCGCCGGGAATCAAACCCGGGACGCCATACTCGAGAAGTGAGAACGCTACTGCGAGACCACGAGCTGCGGACTCAAACAATATTAATGAGTTTTATTACGAAATGAACAATGACAATACTTAACTTCGACAATAACACAGAAGTGTCACAATCAAAGGCGACATGCAAATAAGAAATCTCATCAGTATATACGAGGGTGAGTCAAATAAAAACCTTAAATATTTTTTAAAATGTTACTTATTGTACAGAAGTGGTACAAAGCTGTATCCTTTTCAACATAATCTCCTCCACGCTCAATGCTAGTCCTCCAGCGCTTACAAAGTGCCTAATTTCCCTTAAAAAAGTTCTTTTGGTAGTCAAAAAATGGTTCAAATGGCTCTGAGCACTATGGGACTTAACTGCTGTGGTCATCAGTCCCCTAAAACTTAGAACTACTTAAACCTAACTAACCTAAGGACATCACACACATCCATGCCCGAGGCAGGATTCGAACCTGCGACCGTAGCGGTCGCGCGGTTCCAGACTGTAGCGCCTAGAACCGCTTGGCCACCCCGGCCGGCTTTGGTAGTCCGTGGAACCACTCATGCACCGCGTGGCGTACCTCTTCATCAGAGCGGAACTTCTTTCTTCCCATTGCGTATTTGAGTGGTCCAAACATATGGAACTCACTTGGGGCAAAGTCTGGTGAGTATGGTGGATGAGGAGGACACTCAAAATGCAGGTCTGTGATTGTTGCAACTGTTGTACGGGCAGTGTGGGGCCTCGTATTGTCATATTGCAAAAGGACGTCCGGTGACAGCAATCCACGTCGCTTTGATTTGATTGCAGGCCGCAGATGATTTTTAGGAGATCTGTGTATGATGCACTGGTGACAGTGGTCCGTCTAGGCATGTAATGCTCCAAAATGACGCTTTTTTCGTACCAAAAGAGAGTCAGCATAACCTTCCCTGCTGATGGTTCTGTTCGAAACTTCTGCGGTTTTGGTGATGAGGAATGGCGCCATTCCTTGCTCACTCTCTTCGTTTCCGGTTGGTGGGAGTGAACCCAGGTTTCGTCCCCAATAACGATTCTTGCAAGGAAGCCATCACCTTCTCGTTCAAAGCGCCGAAGAAATTCTTCACAAGCATCAACCCGTCGTTCTCTCATTTCAGGAGTCAGCTGCCGTGGCACCCATCTTGCAGATACTTTGTGAAACTGGAGCACATCATGCACAATGTGGTCTGCTGACCCATGACTAATCTGTAAACATGCTGCAGTGTCATTCAGTGTCACTCGGCGGTTTCCTTTCACTATGGCTTCAACTGCTGCAATGTTCTGTGGAGTCACAACTCGTTGTGCCTGACCTAGACGAGGAGCATCTTCCACTGAAGTCACACAATTTGCGAACTTCCAACTCCATCCGCCATCCGTAGACTTGCTGCTGTGACAAACATGCATCACCGTACTGAACCTTCATTCGTCGATGAATTTCAGTAGGTTTCACACCTTCACTACGCAAAAATCGAATAACAGAACGCTGTTCTTCCCTGATGCAAGTCGCAATTGGGGCGGCCATCTGTATACTGATGCTGCGACGGTATGTGTGCATCTGCACTCTGCTGCCACCTACAGGGCATTCTGCACGCTGTTTGTAGCACGCTTACCAACTTACAGGATAACGGCGCGAAATTTAGATTTGTTATTACAAATTTAAGGTTTTCATTTGACTCACCCTCGTACAATTCCTAATACAAGTGAAGTAATATAGTTGACTCTTCTATTCAGGTCGCTAGTCGTGAAGCTTCTGTAGAATTGGGCCGCGACCAGTCGGGCGCGCCGCTTATGTCCTCTTCGCATAGAGGCCGGTGCTTTCGCGTTGTCGTCCTGGAGAGGGGTCGGTCAGCGTGCAATTGGCTGACGTCTTCTTCAGAACCCTCTCTGCTCAGTCGTTCCCGACCGGCGTGCTGGCGCTTGACTTTACGCCGGAATACACAGCGTCCTGTATCACTACTTTCTCGGTTCCGGCTCTTCAGGGAGAATTCGCTGCCATTCCTTCACAGATATTCACACACTCGTTCAGTGTTCCCAGCAGAGTTCAGACCGTCATAAAGGTGAATATTGGACGCAGCACTATCAATGTCTAGCGATAGGTGTCCAGATATTTTTGATCACTTGCGATCGTTATAACTTTCATAATTGTGTTGAAAGATTGCGCAGCAAACCTAGTTACCATTGTCAGCTTTAAAATGTTAAAAGAGGATGTGATCAAACTCTACTCTCTACATCTACATCTACATTTATACACCGCAAGCCACCCAACGGTGTGTGGCGGAGGGCACTTTACGTGCCACTGTCATTACCTCCCT
This sequence comes from Schistocerca cancellata, assembly GCF_023864275.1. Lineage (NCBI taxonomy): Eukaryota > Metazoa > Arthropoda > Insecta > Orthoptera > Acrididae > Schistocerca > Schistocerca cancellata. The sequence goes on from NC_064627.1 coordinate 567,626,197, forward strand.
TTCCTGTTCCAGTCGCGTATGGTTCGCGGCAAGAGCGACTGCCGGAAAGCCTCCGTGCGACCTAATTTTACATTCGTGATCTCCTCGGGAGGTATAAGTAGCGGGAAGCAATATATGCGATACCTCATCCAAAAACGCACCCTCTCGAAACCTGGACAGCAAGCTACACCGCAATGCAGAGCGCCTCTCTTGCAGAGTGTGCCACTTGAGTTTGCTAAACATCTCCGTAACGCTATCACGCTTACCAAATACCCCAGTGACGAAACGCGCCACTCTTCTTTGGATCTTCTCTATCTCCATCTAACCCGACCTGGTACGGATCCCACACTGATGAGCAATACTCAAGTATAGGTCGAACGAGTGTTTTGTAAGCCACCTCCTTTGTTGATGGACTACATTTTCTAAGGACTGTTTCGAATTTAGTATCATATCGTCACAAATTAGGGAGAGCACAGTACCTGAAATTGAAGACTCTATCAAGGCTCTCAACCTATGGTGATTTATGAGAAGTGTACATAAAACATGTGGTTTCGGTATTTGATCCTAGGTTATTCCTGACTGCCAGTCCAGTGACGCAAACACTGCATCACCTCTTAATACTGGTCAAATCCTACAGTAACCTTTTGTTTGAGGATCTAAACTGTGCCCTCCGCGCAGGAAACCAGTGCTAGCACTATCTTGTCAACTCGTGCAGTGAGGCAGATTAAGAAGAGCCCTCACTCTTTCAGACGGAAAGCTCAGACATCTCAGAGGAAAACTGGAAAAGCGTCTTTGCGTGCAGTCTGTGGGAGAAATTAATGCGTAAAAAACGAAAAATCTACGCATGAGGTATCGTGATAACTGGACTACCAGCAAACTAGCATGACTTGACGTGCCCACCCCGAAGACCAGCTGTCTTCACACCATGGCAGCCGCATCAGATACCAGACATACACAAGCGCAGCATCAGATACCAGGCACACAAAAAACACTGTAGCTGCGGCTTGCAAGGCGCGCTGACACGTGTCTTGTGCGGGAAGCTGCGAGTAAACACAGCCCAGGGCCGGATGTCTTCTGCAGCATCACGTCAGTCCAAGAAGTAGCACTGCCGCTTGACGTTCCCAGTTCCGAGACTCAGACGCCAGCCTCCAATTTGTGACCTGGAAGTTTTGCTTTCCTACGCCTTTGTTGGGGAGGCTAGAAATCTAGATACTTGGGAAGATTTCGTACGTCTGATACAAAATACAGGCAGCCGGATTAAGACGTGGAAAGTGTTACAGCTAAGATATATTTCACAAACAGTAACGAATCTGACGCAAAAAATGAAGTGAAATGACCATCTGGCACTGACGGCGAGGAGTTCCCACCTGGGGAAGTTGAGCCGCCAAACTACAAGTCTTTTCGGTTGACGTCACATTGATGATGAAATGATGAGGACACCACAACACTCAGTCCTAGAGCGGAGAAAAATCTCCGACTCGGCCGGGAGTCTAACGCGTGCACGCTGCTTGGGAGACTGACGAGCTGACCACTCAGTTAAGGGGACGGACAATCTGACGCAGAAACGCAAGTAACTAATGGTGAGGATTTCACGTCTGTGTACCATGTAGATATTTTTCAAAAAGCATGTTAAACTCTCTAGTAGGTAGACATTTCTCATTCTACTGGGAAAAAAAATCAGTACCGAGTCTGTGGATTGTGTGTGTGTGTGTGTGTGTGTGTGTGTGTGTGTGTGTGTTTGTGTTTGTAGGTGCTAAAAATGGCTCTGAGCACAATGGGACTTAACATCTGAGTCATCAGTCCCCTAGAACTTAGAATTACTTAAACCTAACTAATCTAAGAACATCACACACATCCATGCCCGAGGCAGGATTCTAACCTGCGACCGTAGCAGTCGCACGGTTCCAGACTGAAGCGCCTAGAACCGCTCGGCCACACCGGCCGGCTTTGTAGGTGCGCGAGTGCCTGTGCGTGTGTGTGTGTGTTTCACGAAATCGGAGTACAAATACAGAGTAGACTCAGTGTTTGTAGCCAAATACAGTTATGAAATGAAATGTATGTGAAATCTTATGGGACTTAACTGCTAAGATCACACTGTTCTACAAAAAAAACCTTTTTTTCTATTTCTGATAAAAAATATTGTAATCCTAGTTGTATTTTGAGTGCTGAATTGAAAACTGTTTTTGGTTTTTTTCTGTCAGGGATATTTTATGAGTAATCGCAATTTTATTTCTCTTTTCAGTTTCTGATATAGTGCAGCAAACGTGAGGTGACATTCGACAAACAAATGCACATGTTTATGATGTTATAAGTTCATCACATTAATGGAGGGTGGGATCTAACATAACACAGTAACCTTTGTGTATACACTTTGAAGCATTTATTTGACATGAGAAATTACAGAAAATTGACAAACAATGAGCCACTGCTTTGTAATGCACATCACTTTTTTGTCTTGTATTGTGAATCTTTCTACTTTCGAATGATATTCCAGCAATAATCTGCTAACATAGAAGGTACCCACTTCCCTTCATAGCGCCTTTATATGGTAGAAATGTCTTTATGGAATCTTTCCCCGTGTTCATCAGATATTGAAGGAAATAGTGCGCATATAGTATTAGGAACGGAAAGTTGGTTAAAACCGGAAGTGAACAGTAACGAAATCCTAGACACAGAATGGAATATATACCGCAAGGATAGGATAAACGCCAATGGTGGAGGAGTATTTATAGCAGTAAAGAATTCAATAATATCCAGTGAAGTTATTAGCGAATGCGAATGTGAAATAATCTGGGTTAAGCTAAGTATCAAAGGTGGGTCAGATATGATAGTCGGATGCTTCTATAGACCACCTGCATCAGCAACCGTAGTAGTTGAGCGCCTCAGAGAGAACCTGCAGAACGTCGTGAAGAAGTTTCGTGATCATACTATTGTAATAGGGGGAGACTTCAATCTACCAGGTATAGAATGGGATAGTCACACAATCAGAACTGGAGCCAGGGACAGAGACTCTTGTGACATTATCCTGACTACCTTGTCCGAGAATTACTTCGAGCAGATAGTTAGAGAACCAACTCGTGAAGCTAACGTTTTAGACCTCATAGCAACAAATAGACCGGAACTTTTCGACTCCGTGAATGTAGAAGAGGGTATCAGTGATCATAAGTCAGTGGTTGCATCAATGACTACAAGTGTAATAAGAAATGCCAAGAAAGGAAGGAAAATATATTTGCTTAACAAGAGTGATAGGGCACAAATCGCAGAATATCTGAGTGACCACCATCAAACGTTCATTTCTGAGGAAGAGGATGTGGAACAAAAATGGAAAAAATTCAGAAACATCGTCCAGTACGCCTTAGATAAGTTCGTACCGACTAAGGTCCAAAGCGAGGGGAAAGATCCACCGTGGTATAACAATCATGTACGAAAGGTACTACGGAAACAAAGAAAGCTTCATCATAGGTTTAAGAGTAGTCGAATCATAGCTGATAAGGAAAAGCTGAACGAAGCGAAAGAGAGCGTAAAGAGAGCAATGAGAGAAGCATTCAACGAATTCGAACATAAAACATTGGCAAACAATCTAAACAAGAACCCTAAAAAGTTTTGGTCATATGTAAAATCGGTAAGCGGATCTAAATCCCCTATTCAGTCACTCGTTGACCACGATGGCACCGAAACAGAGGACGACCGAAGAAAGGCAGAAATACTGAATTCAGTGTTCCGAAACTGTTTCACTGCGGAAAATCGTAACACGGTCCCTGACTTCAGCCGTCGCACGGACGCCAAAATGGAAAATATTGAAATAAACGATATCGGAATTGAAAAACAACTGCTATCACTTAGTAGCGGAAAAGCATCCGGACCAGACGAGATACCCTTAAGATTCTACAGTGATTATGCTAAAGAACTTGCCCCCTTTCTATCAGCAATTTATCGTAGATCGCTGGAAGAACGTAAAGTACCTAGCGACTGGAAGAAAGCGCAGGTCGTTCCCATTTTCAAGAAGGGTCATAAATCAGATGCGAATAATTATAGGCCTATTTCGCTTACATCAATCTGTTGTAGAATGATGGAACATGTTTTGTGTTCTCGTATTATGACGTTCTTAGATAATACAAATCTCCTTCATCATAACCAACATGGATTCCGCAAACAGAGATCATGTGAAACTCAGCTCGCCCTATTTGCCCAAGAAATTCACAGTGCCGTAGACACTGGCGAGCAGATTGATGCCGTATTCCTGGACTTCAGGAAGGCATTTGATACGGTTCCGCACTTACGTTTAGTGAAAAAAAATACGAGCTTACGGAATATCGGACCAGGTTTGTGATTGGATTCAGGATTTCCTAGAAGAAAGAACACAACATGTCATTCTTAACGGTTCAAAATCTGCAGATGTAGAGGTAATTTCGGGAGTACCGCAAGGAAGCGTGATAGGACCTTTATTGTTTACAATATACATAAATGACTTAGTTGACAACATCGGTAGCTCCGTGAGGCTATTTGCAGATGACACGGTTGTCTACAAGAAAGTAGCAACATCAGAAGACTCCTACGTACTCCAGGAAGACCTGCAGAGGATTAATGCATGGTGCGACAGCTGGCAGCTTTCCCTAAACGTAGATAAATGTAATATAATGCGCATACATAGGGGCAGAAATCCATTCCAGTACGATTATGCCATAGGTGGTAAATCATTGGAAGCGGTAACGACCGTAAAATACTTAGGAGTTACTATCCGGAGCGATCTGAAGTGGAATGATCACATAAAACAAATAGTGGGAAAAGCAGGCGCCAGGTTGGGATTCACAGGAAGAATTCTAAGAAAATGTGACTCATCGACGAAAGAAGTAGCTTACAAAACGCTTGTTCGTCCGATTCTTGAGTATTGCTCATCAGTATGGGACCCTTACCAGGTTGGATTAATAGAAGAGATAGACATGATCCAGCGAAAAGCAGCGCGATTCGTCATGGGGACATTTAGTCAGCGCGAGAGCGTTACGGAGATGCTGAACAAGCTCCAGTGGCGGACACTTCAAGAAAGGCGTTACGCAATACGGAGAGGTTTATTATCGAAATTACGAGAGAGCACATTCCGGGAAGAGATGGGCAACATATTACTACCGCCCACATATATCTTGCGTAATGATCACAACGAAAAGATCCGAGAAATTATAGCAAATACGGAGACTTACAAGCAGTCGTTCTTCCCACGCACAATTCGTGAATGGAACAGGGAAGGGGGGATCAGATAGTGGTACAATAAGTACCCTCCGCCACACACCGTAAGGTGGCTCGCGGAGTATAGATGTAGATGTAGATGTAGATGTCACTACAACTCTCTGTGAAGTAGTCCAGATGAGAGTCCATCATATGCACCTTCAAAGACATATTGGACCCCAAATCCTGATATGCTTTGATCGTATCCTTCACCACTGCTTTGTAGTTAGTAGCTCTTCTTCTTCCGAGGAAGTTTTCCGACACCATCTTGAAACAGTCCCGTGCGGTTTTTTCTTTATCAGTTAAACTTGCTTAAAATTTTGCATCTTTCTGCAGCTCCCTGATTTGTGGGCCCACAAATACACCTTCCTTTATTTTTGCAGCTGAAAGACGGGGGAATTTGGTAGCTAGATATGCAAACCCACGGCCTGTTGGATCCATGGCCTTCACGAATTGTTTCATCAGGCCAAGTTTGATGTGAAGCGGTGGAAGTAGTACATATTCAGGAGCTACCAGACTTTCACGTTGTACATTCTTTTCGCCAACTTTCCATCTTCGCCTAGGCCATTTCTTTTTCACGTAGTGAGAATTTCGGTCTCGACTATCCCACTCGCAAAGAAAACAGGCATACTTTGTGTAGCCTTGTTGCATTCCCAGTACCATAGCAATTACCTTGAAATCTGCACGTATTTTCCATTTGTGTTCATTGTATTTTAATGAATTTAGCGTCCTTTTTACGAATTCGTAATTCTCTTTTGTCAAACTAGCGTAAGGTACTGGAACAGAGGGTATTCTACCCCTAAGTAATGTTTGTATGCTTTCTTTATGACTGAAGAAATTTTCTTCCTATTTCTGGCAAAAGTGAACTTCCCACAGATGTCGCAGAAGTTGTCCGGCTTATATCGATATCCACGACGACGTGGCATTTCTGCAAATTTAAAAATACCACTTTGGTAATATACCTGTATTAAATTAATAGTAGGGAACTAGAGGAACGCTGATGTGTAAAAACAAGCAGTCGTTTTACCTTCAGCACCAGGCTCAATCCGTTTACACACAGAAACTAAAAAATTCAACCGTGCTCGGAAATATGACAGACAGTTACTTGTCAGCCAAAACACCCACTCGTTAAGACTGACACAAATTGCGGCTAACACCACGGTTGTAAACTCGATGCACCTGCCCCTAGGAGGCGTGAAGCTTTACTGCCGAGGCAGCGACCGGCTGTCGCCGTTCGAGTTAATGAGATGACTTAGGTGTGGCGGGGGATAACCTAATGGTGTCTGATTCTTCCCACCTGCTGATACACAAGAAATTATCACGTTCTATCACTATTGAATGCTGCAACACACCCGTATTTCTCTTCAACGTCTCTGTGTTTGCCATGAATTGTGAATATAGATATATATACATATTACATAAAAAGTATCCCTGACAACGATATTTTGTGTACATATTTGAATTTCCCACGGTAAAATGGTCTAGAAGCACATACTTTAATATCAGAAATAGAACCCATGTCGAACAGTGATCATCAGTCCCTAAGCTTACACACTACTTAACCTAAATTATCCTAAGGACAAACACACACCCATGCCCGAGGGAGGACTCGATCCTTCGCCGGGATACAATTATACCTGATAGATTTTTATTCAGGCTCGTCCCGTTAATATCGTGAAGGTGTACAATCAGAACATCCTTGTCTACTGAAGTGAAAAACAGGAAGCCATCAGCTCCTACTTTGTCATACTTCGCCCTCTTAAGGGTCGATTTTTTCTTTTTTTCTTTCTGAAGTAGCCTGTGTTCTTCCTCAAGGTGCAGGCTATCTCCACACCAAATTTCATCGAAGTCGGTTCATCTGTTTAGACGCGCAAACTTAACGGAGAGTTACTTTCACATTTAACAACATTACTGTGGAAGTATGGATTAAATACGTTGAGGACTGTACAAGCATTTTGTTCATTGCGTTGAATCGAATTGCGCAGATCATATTGACCAACAAAAGCCTTTCCATAAAAATGATAAAATTCAAAAAATAAAAGAGTAAATAGCTTTCTCAAAGAGAAAATATTTTTCCCTAATTCGCGTAATATTCTTCAAATCAATTATCTTGTACTGTAGCCTATGCTCTTCCTCGGGGATCAAGCTTACCAAATTTCATCGAAAACGGTTTAGCGATTTAGTCGTGAAAACGTAACAGAGTTACTTTCGCCTGCTTGCTTAATATGGACTCCGGCAATGCACCAGAACTCCAGAACTGCTCGCATTAATGTCTTGTATGTGATGACCTTTATGGATATGGATATGTATATGGATGATACAGAAGTGTGGGTTATAAAGTAAAGTGACTTCCGATTACTTATTTAATGACCAGTAAATAATCCGTAGTGGATTATAAACGTTTAATTACAAGCGAATCTTTTATTTTTAATACAGGTCTGTATAGTAAGCAACGTGCCAAGCAAAATGGAATCTTTGGTACTTCTTTCCTCTACCAATGCATTTTGAACACTACGAGTCTAATAAATAATTGAAACTATGCTCTATTAATAACCTCATACAGTAACGACACGCCGGCTGCGATTGAATGTATATAGTGACTACTAGTGCAGATATTGTCCTGTTACATGTCGTTGCAATCCGAGACGGTGTTGACTGAGAAGTACACTTAATAGCGAGAGCTATGTTTCAGATATCCACCAAACAATGTCTCTAGGTGATTCGAACACTGTTTTTTTCGTAGCGACGATGGGTCGGCCCAGTAAGTAACGACGAGAGCTATTAATAATTTATCACGTTAATAGGAACAGAGGTGATAAGGCTTGGAGCCAATTGTCGTAACTACAAACGCAGTATAAGGAATACTAAAAAGAGTTAAATGACTATTTGTGGTAAGTTCTATGGGACCAAACTGCCGAGGTCATCGGCCCCTAGGCTTATACATTACTTAATCTAACGTAAACTAACTTACACTAAGGGCTACACAAACACCCATGCCCAAGTTATATGATTACGTTTTTGAATAAACAATGATATGTAAACGTGAAAATCTGGAATTGAAAGCTGTTTACATCTGCATATCTATATATATTCAAGAGGCCTCTCTACAGTGTTTGATGGAGAGTACTTCGTATCAGTAATAGTGATTTTCTATCCCACTGTGTTTCCGTCATTAACGAGGCAAAAGTAACTATATGGTACTACACGCGCTCTAATTTTTCATTTTAGGGTTCCCCATAAGTGATATTCAATGGCGACACCAAAACTGTCACAGTATCTCCAACAGGGTTTCGTATGGACAACGCCACCTTTCTACACGTATAAGTTCCCCTAGCGTGGCACTTACACTTTAGTACGGGCCTTCCAGAAATGTTAAAATCCTTCAGCGCGACTCTGCATTTTCTCGACGGGTTGTTACATGAATGCTTGCTTGATATGGATTCTGCCGCTGAAGCGAAACTCTACAACTGGTCTCATTAATGTCTTGTATGCGATCACCTTTATAAATTCACGGCACTTTCCAAAATCTCTTCGATAGAGACAAATCTGAATCATCTATGAACCTTCTCCTGCTGCAGATTTTGTGTGCTCATCCCATTTAATGTAACATTTAGTAACTCCTACTTTCGCTGGACATTGATACGTGAGATAATGAAGCAGATCCTGGATTCTGAATCGCGTTTGTAAGTCGGATAGATCACTTGGTAGTGGGTGCACATATTCACGACCCTTAGTAAAATAAAACAAAAAATAGCTCGGCGTCAGATTGACTGAACATGAAGACCAAAGCCAACCACTCTTTTCACCCATTGCTGTGTGTCCAGCCCTTTCATCGGGACAACGTCTCTTCAATTTGTACTATGTAGAAATCCGAATGTGAAAGATCTTGTTTCCAAATTCATTGACACACGGTTGATCAAAGAAATATATTTATAGCAGCCGTAGATAAACAACTGAAGAAGAATGTTCGACATTTGGGGCAGAGACCTTTGGCCATCCCGTACGCTTTTCTCTACAATCATTGCATTTTCTGTCGAGGTTATGTCACTCCGGCAATCTATATAGAAACTTAATGCTGAATTCAAGTTGTCTGTTTGCAACTGAGGCACAACCATCGCCGCGCCGTGTAGCCGCGTGGTCTGAGGCGCCTTTCCACGGTTCGCGAGGATACCCCCGTCGGAGGTTCGAGTCCTCCCTGGGGCATGAGTCTGTGTCTTGTCCTTAGCGTAAGTTAGTTGCAGTTAGATTAAGTAATGTGTAAGCCTAGGGACCGATGACCTCAGCATTTTGGTCCCATAGGAACTTACAACAAATTTCCAAATTGCACAATCATCTACAGATAACTAAAGCTTCTTTTTTGCTGGTTGACTTCTATATTATTTGCTCTTCCGATCTATGTTGTTGAGCAAAGAGATAACTAGCTTTGCAGAACCAAAGTAACATCTCTCATTCTAGCGCTAAATCGTTAAAGTACATACTAGAGGTATAGTAAACAGAAAACCGATATCAATTCTTAAACATTTTGTATTACGTATTTCTCTACTTGCGCACAAATTATGATACTCTTACTCTAGTTGTCATCATTCAAGCGCTTGCTAGAAATAATTAATTATATTAAACTCAAAATATTCAGTTCAAATGTTTCAGCCCACGTCGCTTGATATACCACGTGTTACATTAAAGGGTATTCAGAATTCAATATAATGATAAAAAAGCTACATTCAGAGGCACTCTAATCAGCATACCATGTAACTGCCTTATGTTGTTTACCGTTTTCCTGTCGGCATAATTTCACGGTGATTGCAGGTCATTAACTGTTTCATGTGAAGACGTAGTTTAGTTTATAAAAAGCTAGTAAATATACAAATTTACGAAGACAAAATGAAAAAGATTCACTCTGCTTTGGATTCGGATCAGGGACTAACAGTGCGATTGTTTCAACATTTACCAGACTACAACTCTCAACACAGGCGGTGAAGCTATTTTTTTATCTACTGAATTTAACATAGGAGTGTAACTACAGCACGATTATTCGACATGACTAATCTCATTCTTTAATACTTTAATGGACGAAAGTGCTGCCCGATCTTCCATAAAAAGTGTTAAAGTACTGCTGACCAAGATATCCAAGATATAAAACAAAGGCTGCCAACTACAGACGCAGCTCCTGCTGGCTATTACATAAGCATTTCGATGGAGCTAACGTAATTCAAATGCTATTGCGACATACTGAAAGCAGATAAGTTGTCTAATAGATTCTAGAACCTACCATGTTTCTACATTTGTGGCCCTGTGACAACACACAGATTTATTTTAAAATTTATCGCAGTATTCGAGGTCATTTAAACAATCGTAACTAACTGAATTTTCTCATTTTGAGAATTCGGGAGCGATGTGTTTTACTTGCTAAAAACATTCAACAGGCTAGATAGCATAATGATTTCTTTGTTTAAGACAACTGGTTTCGGCAGACTTTGCTGTCATCTTCAGGTCTTAAAAATCTTTTCGTTGTGAAATGTGTTCGTTTTACGTTGGACCTCACACCAAGTTGTCATGTGGATAACGATCAGTTACGACAAACCTTTTATAATGGACTGATTTTTATCCACATGACAACTTGGCGTGAGGTCCACCTTAAAACAAAAACGTTTCGCAACAAAAAGATTTTTAAAACCTGAAGAAGACAGTACAGTTTGCCGAAACCGATTTTCTTAAATAAAGAAATATTTATGGGATCGAGGCTGTTTAATGTTTTTAGCAATCGCAACTAAGGACACGCACAAGATGATGAAAGCAATTAAGTCTCTAACGTTAATATGAGTAGTGCCTAACCACAATCAAAAATATGGAAGTTACATACAATAAAGTTCCTGAATTCGCCACAAGTTCGTTTATCATCAACCTCTACTGGATATAACAAAATGCAGCAGCCTTCGTCGTCATGTAAAACGAGAGGAAGCGCTGACCGACAGAACTGAGATCACATCCGGTGCGTCTTTCAGAGATGACGTTACGCTGCAGGGTTATCGCCAGTAAAACCAAACAGCGTTACTCTGCCCTCGTCCTAATGTGCTGTTAGCTCTTCTCTCGTAAACGAGCAGCAAACAAATGGCTTGTTGTGTTACAGTTGTGACGCACGCAACCATTGTTAACAAAAACTGCTCTTGGCGATTGCCGAAAGTACTCACGAAGCAAACCTTTGAGTTTGATGTGAGACTTTTTTTATCCACGTTACTTTATAGATCAGTCTTATCGAAAGTTAAAACCTTACTGTAGTAAAGAACTCTACAGTTTACCTTGCGTGTGCACATCCTTGGGGCACACTTAGCCTTCCTCCTGCTCAAGATCAGAATCTATACTGACGAGCCAGAAACATTATGACCACAGCCCACCGCGAGCTTTAATACCGCCTTATGTAGAGGGATTGGTGCATAAGCTTGTAGCGTTTTTCCATAAGTTTAATAAACACAACATATACACATAACACAGACTTCAGTTAATATATTCTCCTTCACTATTTACAACAGTCTGCTGCAGTAATGTTCGATTCCGCGATGATAGAAATCACGTGGTCTACATGTGACGAAATCGTCGAGCCATGTACCTGCGCGCATGTGGATGCGCGCAGGTATTTGTATGGGAAGTTGCTGCTTTGTTTCAGCTTTTCTTTCCTTACGTTAGCATAAAGACACCATTTATCGTCACCAGTAAAGATACAGGATAGGACCGGTCGGTGTTGTTCACGAGCCAGTTGATGGCGAGCAAGCGGAGATGCACATATGGCTACAGCTGTTTCTTGCTATTTTGACGCAGAGCGTGCGGTACCCATACACCAAATATTTGAACCTTCCCCACTGGATGCAAATGTTGCACGATGCTGGAATGACCACAGTGCAACAGATTTGCCAGTTCTCGAGTACAATGACGCGGATCATTGTGTATTAATGCGTTTAAACGATCTACATCAAGCCCCGAAGGTCTTCCGGATGTGGAGAGTCACTAACGTCAAAAAGGTCCTCCTTAAAACGAGAAAACCATTTTCTTGCCGTGCTCTGTCCAATGGCATTATCCCGACACACGGCGCAAATGTTTCTGGCTGCCTACGCTGCTGTCACCCCTCAACTGATACAGAAGAATATGTCGGAAATGTTCCTATTTCTCCACTTGACACTCCATTTTCTAGCGTCCATAGCTCCACTCACTATCTCCAAATGAGCCGGCCATGGTGGCCGAGCGGTTCTAGGCGTTTCAGTCTGGAACCGAGCGACCGCTACGGTCGCAGGTTCGAATCCTGACTCGGGCATGGATGTGTGTGATGTCCTTAGGTTAGTTAGGTTTAAGTAGTTCTAAGTTCTAGGGGACTGATGACCTCAGAAGTTAAGTCCCATAGTGCTCAGAGTCATTTGAACAATTTATCTCCAAATGACAAAATGGCAATATGTAAACTCAACCAGCAGCAGTGTACTACAAATAAAAAAATGACAACTGATAAAGAAACTCATAGCAATCGCAATACCGACATGCAAAACAAAAACTCTACGAACTCATGCACCAACCTAATAGCAGTTGCATGTCGCGGAGCAGAGACGACTAGGAAATCACTACGGCAACGATACGATCCGCAAATACGGAAATCCACTCACGTAAGCTACAGGGCAGTTCCTTATGACCTGGAAAGTAGCATCTCGGAAACGGCGAAGCTAGTAGACCCTCGTGAGCATCTATGGAACATGCATGAAGGACGGTGAAACCACGAGTGGATGAGAATGTGTTGTTCGCCACTGTCTCGCCGCAGAACGTCCACGCCAGAAGCTTACTCGCTCTCTTAACCAGGAGAGGCCGAGGTCTGTCGCAGATCTCTCGACAGGGTACAGCGCCGGGGCGGTCAGGTTTCGGCGCACACCATTCAGCTCGTGTTGTTGAGTACGGGTCTCCACAGCAGGCGAACCCTACGTATCCCATGATTACCCGACGGCATCGTCAATTATTACCAGCGTAGTGGACACGGGATCATCGAGATTGGACCGTGGATTGACGGAAACGAGTCGCCTGATCGGTAGAATCACATTTCTTGTTGCACCAGGTCGATGGTCTCATCCAGAATCGCCATTATCGAGGCGAACGGCTGCCTGAGACGTGGACCGCGATGCGAATGCAGACCGGTGGCAGCAATGTTATACTACGGGGAGCAGCACCTGGCCTCCCGTGGGATCACTTGCATCCCGTCGCATTAAATGTGTCCTCCAATGGCATCACAAGGCCAGAATCGTGCTACAGTGGCTTAAGAGATGTAACATTGAACTTAAGTTGATGTCTAGGCCACAAATTCCTCCTGATTTTAAATCGACTGAAGGCATTTGGCCCGCCA